>NW_028270139.1:133458141-134157141 GCF_037043375.1 Chiloscyllium plagiosum
GCTTGCCCTATAATGGTAGTGTTGTCCCAGTCAAATTCATGTTGCTTGTCGTCTGCGTGTGTGGCTACTAGGGATAGCTGGTCGTGTCGTTTCGTGGCTAGTTGATGTTCGTGGATGCGGATCGTTAGCTGTCTTCCTGTTTGTCCTATATAGTGTTTTGTGCAGTCCTTGCATGGGATTTTGTACACTACGTTAGTTTTGCTCATGCTGGGTATCGGGTCCTTCGTTTTGGTGTGTTGTTGTCTGAGAGTGGCTGTTGGTTTGTGTGCCGTTATAAGTCCTAGTGGTCGCAGTAGTCTGGCTGTCATTTCCGAGATGTTCTTGATGTATGGTAGTGTGGCTAGTCCTTTGGGTTGCGGCATGTCCTCGTTCTGTTGTCTCTCCCTTAGGCATCTGTTGATGAAATTGCGAGGATATCCGTTTTTTGCGAATATCTTGTATAGGTGTTCCTCTTCCTCTTTTTGCAGTTCTGGTGTGCTGCAGTGTGTTGTGGCCCTTTTGAACAGAGTCTTGATGAGGGACTCAGCGGCTGTACTAAGTCTACAACCCCAACCCTGTGGAAGTTCGGGCTCCGGAGGGTGCTTCTGAATTTGGCCAGGGCACCCTCAGCATGTCCTTGGAGTTTTCTGCCCAGAACCGCCAAGACCATCAGGATCCACCACAGGGCAGCTTCCCCACACCCGAGCTGTGTACCCCATGACTGCAGCTCAATGTAGTGGGAGGGAAAGGTAAAGGAAACCTGTTGGTACACAACTATTTGGAGAACACTTTATTGAAAACAAAATACCACATTAATAAACAAGTGACACTTCAAATTGTTGTCTGTCTGACTGTCATTTTAGTTACAGCTAAGAGAAGCAAATAACTGAGGATACATTCTTTTAGTATTTAATGCCACATTTACAGCCAAGAGCTGGCCAGGCTCATAGTGTTCGACTTCAGAAGTAGTGAGGTGAAAGTGAGGACTGCAGATGCTGGAGATCAGAGTCAAGATTCGAGTGGTGCTGGAAAAGCACAGCAGGTCAGGCAGCATCCGAGGAGCAGGAACATCGACGTTTCGGGCAAAAGCCCTTCATCAGGAATGACTAGTGAAACTAGTGATGAAGGGCAACTGGACTTGAAACATTAGTTCTGCTTCTCTCTCCATACATGCTGCCAGACCCACTGAGTTTCTCTAGCATTTTCTGATTTTATTTCAGATCTCCGCCATCTGAATTTATGTATTTTATTTCAGGCTTTTCATCTCTGTGAGACCTTTGCTTAGCGCATTAGCCAGCCTTTGAGTTCTTTGAGTGAAAGAGTTCAATTAGCTTGAAATCTATGGAGTCGTGCCCACTTTGACCTGCAGTCAAACTAATTGCACCTGTCAATCACTGAGACAGAGATAGAAGGTAGTCTCATCCTCTCACTGTGAACTGTATTTGAGTGTAGGTCCCAGAGGCACCAAGTTGAGAATTTGCCTCTTTCTCTTTGCCCTATTAAGTAGAGAGTAGAGAATGTTACATTCAAAGCTGTTTCAATTCTTGTTAAAGGAAGCTTGATTTTTGTGTCTTAATGTAAATTAACAACCGTGTGGTTCTAGCACTGAATTATTTTACATTTAAACTATATTAAATCATGTATGTTCTGTCATTGCCAGGCAAAATGGGTGATTTGGGTCTCTGTATCAGCCTCTCAGTCAGTCACGACAAATATTGAATAAAAACTGAAAAAACAGCCGATGCTGTTAATCAGAAACAAAAACAGAAATTGCATTTTTACATCATTGTTAGCGACGGGTGAGGTCCCAAAAGACTGGAGGGTAGCGAATGTTGTGCCCTTATTCAAGAGCAAATAAAAACCTGAACTATAGACTAGTAAGCTAAACACCTGTGGTGGGTAAATTACTTAAGAAGATTCTGAGAGAAAAGATATCCATGCATTTGGAAAGACCGGGTTTGATTAGGAATAGTCAGCATGGCTTTGTGAGTGGGAGATCATGCCTCACAAATTTGTTAGAGTTCTTTGATGAAGTGACCAGGAAGGCTGACGAGGGCAAGGCAGGAGACATAGTCGATGTGGATTTCAGGAAGGCCTTTGATAAGGTTCCAAATGGGAGGCAGCTCTGGAAGATTGCATCACTTGGAATCCAGGGGAGGCTGGCAAATTGGTTACACATTTGGCTTGATGGTATGAAACAGATGGTATGAAATAGTGGAAGGATGCTTGTTGGACTGGAGGCCTGTGACTAGTGGAATACCTCAGGGGTTGGTGCTGGGCCCATTGCTGTTTGTTATCTATGATTTGGATGAGAATGTACAAGGTATGGTTAGTAATTTTGCAGATGAGACTAAAATAGGCAGTATTGTGAACAGTGACAAAGGTTATCAGAAATTGTAGTAGGACCTTAATCAGCTGGGGAAGTGGGTTGAGAAATGGAAATGGAGTTTGATATAGATATGTGTGAGGTGTTGCATTTTGGAAAGTCAAATCAAGGTAGGAGTTTCATGGGAACAGAGGGACCTTGGAGTTTAGGTGCACTGTTCTCTGAAAGTGGAGTCACAGGTAGACAGGACAGTGAAGAAGGCTTTGGCACACTTGCCTTCATCAGTCAGGGCATTGAGTATAGACGTTGGGAAGTAATGTTGCAGTTGTACAGGACATTGGTGAGGCCACTCTTGGAGTTTTGGTCACCTTGCTAAAGGACCGTTGTTATTAAACTGGAAAAAGTGCAGAAGAAATTTACAAGGATGTTGCCATGGCTCAATAGACTGAGCTATAGGATGAGGTTGGACAAGCTAAGATTTTTTTCTTAGGAGACTAAGAGGGGTTTCTTATAGAAGATATAAGATCATAAGAGGCATGGGCAGGGTGAATGCACTCAGACTTTTCCCCAGGGTTGGGGAATCAAGGACTAGAGGGCATTAGTTTAAAGTTTGAGGGGAAAGAATAAAAGGGAACCTGAGGGGCAACATTTTTACACAGAGTGTAGTACCACATATGGAATGAGCTGCCAGCAGAAGTGGTTGAGGCGAGTACATTAACAACATTTAAAAGGCATTTGGACAAATACATGGATAGGAAAGGATTAGAAGGATACAGGCCAAGTGCAGGGAAATGGGATTAGCATGGGTGGACATTTTGGGCAGCATGGACCAGTTTGGACCAAAGGGGCTGTCTCAGTGCTGTAAATATCTATGACTGTATGACTCCATTGCTGGAAAAGCTCGGCAGGTCTGGCAGCATCTGTGAAGAGGAATCAGAGTTAATGTTTGGGTCCGGTGACCATTCCCCAGAACCCTTAATAAATATTTTTCAAAGAAATACTTTATTTATTGTTTTAACATGCAGACAACACACTTCAACTAGAGATGTAATTAACTCAATGAAAATGAAAGAGCCAATTATGAGGTTATCTCGAGTGAAAGCAACAAAAAAAATTACCTATCAATTCTAAGAAAAAAATAATGAAAATGCAACATTACGCACATACCAGTATTATGCTTAAAAAGGGAGAGTGTTTGGTAGAGACAGAACAAATAAAGGCTATGCAGTTTAAAGGTCCTTAGCATGTTTGAGGTGTTACACATTTTACCCAAGACAATAGTTGTTTCATTGTTGTCTTGTGTCTTTAGCAGTGGTGGCATCTTCACTTCTTAATGCATGGCTGTTTCTCCAATTTGCTTTCTCATTGGGTGCTGTTTTCTGAGATGATGAGCAAAACAAACAGTGTAAGAGAAAGGGAGTCTTTCAGATGTTGCTGTCCTTGATCTTTCTAACTGCTCTGCCAATCAAAAACAGTTGTTCAAAAATACAGTTCAGCGTATATTCTAGAGTTTGGCTCCATTGTCTTTCCAAGCTGGTTAACTGGCAGGCAAACCTTTCATCTCACAATAAGTAAAATTGTCACACAAGTCTGTATTAACATACTTGAATTTCTTTACGCTGACTCAGTTGCCTGTTTTCAACGTCATTAAATAGAAAATTGTCATTTTGGTACAGTTTTGATTATTTCATCAAGCTTTCCACAATTTTAGCCAAGATATTACTGCTGCCATTTTAGATAGCTGTTTCTTTGGGGTTAAAAAATTATTTTGGGTCATGAAAGGTCTCTGGTATAAGACTGGAAATCAAAATTTAATATTCCATATTGACCACAATCATAACAGATTTGGAATTAGAGAATTTTAAATAGAATTAATGAGGAAAATATGGAGACAAATAGATGTGTAACCAATAGAAGGTTACTCAGGATATGGCTAAAATTGGAAAAGAAATGAATGAGCTAGATATTAGTCTGTTTTTCAGTCATGGGCCTGTGAGCTGTATTGGCAAAGTTGGTCCAGGGCTTGCTGGCACATTTATTCCTCCTCCATTTCTCTGTGACTTTGTTACACCATGGCCTCAGATAAAGATCCCTGCTGTGGATCTATTTTCAGTGATTGGAACATTAGAAACTAAACAGCTCCTTACTAATGTGAGCATCAACATTTACATTACGTACAGTTGACAGGGCTGTGGGATGCCTGTACACTTTAGATCTTATTCCAATATATGCTGCATTTTACTCAAAGTAAGTTGGGGATGTGCTATGATGATGTGGTGAGGCATGTCTGATGCCAACCTCTGTGGGCATGGTATACAAGCTGCCACTCCCCAGGGAGCATGCCCTGAGGTACTGGTGTTGCTAGTCAAGATGGAGGCCTGGAGGAAGAAGTTACTAGGCTTCCGTGTGGAGAATTGTCATTGCCTATTTTCTCTCCTCACCTGCATAGAAATGAGATTAGGCAACAATGAAATGTTAATTGATGCAAATAGGCTTTTCATCACTTATTAGTGAGATTTTCATCTTCATTCCACCTCGAATGCAAAATCAGGCCTTTTTATCCAGTCCAAGTCTACTTTTTCTGATCTCATCGTATTTTCACAACTAACTCGCCACAGCCTACATTGCTGAGTAGCTGGGAGAATTCTGCCCAGGATATCTGTATTATAACTGATTGGACTTCAAAAAAATAGATACTTCATTGGGTGCAAAGTACTTCAGGCTATCCTGAGGTTGTGAAATGAATGATAGAAATGAAAGTCTTACTTTCCTTTTCTATCTGGTCTCTCCACCGCTATCCTCTTGCCCTGAAACCCTTGGAGATCTCTGCATAGCTCCGACTTTGGTTCCTTGTGGTTTTCCCACTTCCATTCAAGTTGGTCTTTCAGCTTTTAGGCCTTAAGCTCTAGAATCTCCTCCTTAGGTTTCTGCCTCTCCATCTGTCTCTTGTTCTCTATGACACACTTTCAAATCCATTTGTTAAAGAACCTAAGGCCTTTTTTTAATTCAATGACGATTTTTGTTTGAGTAAGTGCCTGTGGACTACCAGTTGGCATGCTTTCTGCATTGAAGTTGCTATATAATTGCAAGTCATGTTTGTATTTTTATATGAAGCTCTCTATGAATATGAGTAGACAAAATATGGGGACCCAATAACAGGAGGTCTTTTGTAAATCAGGCACAAACAAAAAAAATTGATTTGGGATAAACAATCGTTCTCAGCCAGTCTGGCTGTACTGTTGGTGAGCTCACTACCTGAGAGAAGGAGTGATGGCTAAGAACTGCATTTCCAACACATTGCCCTCAGGCAGTCCATCCCCTTTAATGCTGACCAGACTCTGAATGCACGGAAGAGCCAGGTATAAATAAATAATCAGAGGGGATTTTTAAAAAAAATGTTAAGTGAGCATCTAAGAACTGCCAAGCCACGGGTAAATTGAGTCATTTCCAATATCTTTTAAACAACCACGACAATTCACTATAGCTTTCTTCTCCTGTTTTCTTGTTACTATGTCTTCATTCCGCCATGGCCCACAGGAACCCAGAATATGATTGATGGTGCAACTTGTCACAACAGCAAACACCACAGGGAGAAAGGGAAGAGCATGTTTCAAATCTTGTCCTATTAAAGCGATAGCATCCGTTTTCTCGGCTTGTATTGGTTTATTTATGACAAATAATTATAAAGAGTAGTCAATAGGTAGAACATTTTTAACAACTCCTTTTCCTTATTTATGTGTTTTTTTAAACATTGCAACAGACAATTGGGCCACCATTACAATGAAATGTAATGTAAGATTTAAACTCAGAGAGATTCCTATTCTCCGATTCTCTTTCTGCTTATCCAGTGAGTTGTGTTGCAAGCTGTACTCTACTGCTTTTCACAGCTGTTGACACCTCCCCATCTCCCATTCTTACAATCTAGCACTGCTCCTCCATTTCAGCCTGCGCAGTGAGTGTCAGGCACAGGATCTTTGACCATGTGTCAGGGGCTTCACTACTGAGCATTAACTGAACAAATCATGTATTTTTTATGTACCTTTATATAGTTTGTTGACTGGACTAATAAAAAGGATGACCATTTATGATTTGGATATGTAAAAGACACTCTCTGAAGAGTAGCTCATATCTGTTGAGCTCACTGCCTTTGTCAAACAGTGCAAACGAATCTGAGGTTGCAGCTGAGACCAGTTAATGCAGCAATGACTTTAGTCTAGAACAATTTAGTGTTCAAGCATGTTCAAATGTTGTTCTACCTAGAAGTATTGTTGATTCATTGCCTGTTGTTCACTTTCAGTTTAATGGATGCGGCATCAAATTGAATAAAAACTCAAGTTACTGTACTACAGAGGACCTTGATCTCCCAGTTATACTGGAGAAAAGTGCTAAGTATTATTTGGCTTGTTGCAAAATTACACTTGTTTGAAATAGTCCTTCCCAGTTAATGCTAGCAACTGGGAATTATTGTCTCTATGCATCAGAAGAAGCAAGCTGATATCAAGGGGTTTGGAGAGGCGATGGCCTAATATTATCATCACTGGATTGTTATTCCAGAAACTCAGAAAATGTTCTGAGGATACTGGTTCAAATCCCACCAAGAAAATGGAATTGGAATTCAATGAAAATCTGGAATTAGAAGTCTGGAGTTAGAAGACCATTCTGCAGAGGCCACTCCCTCCCTTCACGCCCCACACCAAACCACCCTCCAATCCTGGCATCTTCCTTTACCTCCGCAAGATGTGTAAAATCTGCGCCCACATCACCCCTCTCATCTCCGTCCAAGGCCCTAGAGGATCCTTCCACATCCAGCAGAGATTTTCCAGGATATATGTTGTTGCATATCCTGAAGTCCAAGGCAGACTTCAGCACTTTGGGGCCAGCGACCATAATTCTATTCGTTTTAAAATAGTGTTGGAAAAGGATAGACCAGATCTAAAAGTTGAAGTTCTAAATTGGAGAAAAGCCAATTTTGACGGTATTAGGCAAGAACTTTTGAAAGCTGATTGGAGGCAGATGTTCGCTGGAAAATGGGAAACCTTCAGACATGAGATAACAAGAATCCAGAGAATGTATATTCCTGTCAGGGTGAAAGGGAAGGCTGGTAGGTATAGGGAAGGCTGGATGACTAAAGAAATTGAGGGTTTAGTTAAGAAAAAGAAGGAAGCATATGTGAGGTATAGACAGGATAGATCGAGTGAATCCTTAGAAGAATATAAAGAAAGTAGGAGTATACTTAAGAGGGAAATCAGGAGGGCAAAAGGGGACATGAGATAGCTTTGGCAAATAGAATTAAGGAGAATCCAAACGGTTTTTACAAATATATTAAGGACAAAAGGGTAACTAGGGAGAGAATAGGGCCCCTCAAAGATCAGCAAGGCGGCCTTTGTGTGGAGCCACAGAAAATGGGGGAGATAGTAAATGAATATTTTGCATCAGTATTTACTGTGGAAAAGGATATGGAAGATATAGACTATAGGAAAATAGATGGTGACATCTTGCAAAATGTTCAGATTACAGAGGAGGAAGTACTGGATGTCTTGAAACGGTTAAAGGTGGATAAATCCCCAGGACCTGATCAGGTGTACCCGAGAACTCTGTGCGAAGCTAGAGAAGTGATTGCTGAGCCTCTTGCTGAGATATTTGTATCATCGATGGTCACAGGTGAGGTGCCAGAAGACTAGAGGTTGGCAAACGTAGTACCACTGTTTAAGAAGGGCGGTAAAGACAAGCTAGGGAACTATAGACCAGTGAGCCTGACCTCGGTGGGCATGTTGTTGGAGGGAATCCTGAGGGACAGGATGTACATGTATTTGGAAAGGCAGGGACTGATTCGGGATAGTCAACATGGCTTTGTGCGTGGGAAATCATGTCTCACAAACTTGATTGAGTTTTTTGAAGAAGTAACAAAGAAGATTGATGAGGGCAGAGCAGTAGATGTGATCTATATGGACTTCAGTAAGGCATTTGACAAGGTTTCCCATGGGAGACTGATTAGCAAGGTTAGATCTCACGGAATACAGGGAGAACTAGCCATTTGGATACAGAACTGGCTCAAAGGTGGAAGACAGATGGTGGTGGTGGATGGTTGTTTTTCAGACTGGAGGCCTGTGACCAGTGGAGTGCCACAAGGATCGGTCCTTTTGTCATTTACATAAATGATTTGGATGCGAGCATAAGAGGTACAGTTAGTAAGTTTGCAGATTACACCAAAATTGGAGGTGTCGTGGACAGCGAAGAGGGTCACCTCAGATTACAACAGGATCTGGACCAGATGGGACAATGGGCTGAGAAGTGGCAGATGGAGTTTAATTCAGATGAATGTGAGGTGCTGCATTTTGGGAAAGCAAATCTTAGCAGGATTTATACACTTACTGGTAAGGTCCTAGGCAGTGTTGCTGAACAAAGAGACCTTGGAGTGCATGTTCATAGCTCCTTGAAAGTGGAGTCACAGGTAGATAGAATAGTGAAGAAGGTGTTTGGAATGCTTTCCTTTATTGGTCAGAGTATTGAGTACAGGAGTTGGGAGGTCATGTTGCAGCTGTACAGGACATTTGTTAGGCCACTGTTGGAATATTGCATGCAATTCTGGTCTCCTTCCTATCGGAAAGATGTTGTGAAACTTGAAAGGGTTCAGAGAAGATTTAGAAGGAAGTTGCCAGGGTTGGAGGATCTGAGCTACAGGGAGAGACTGAACAGGCTGGGACTGTTTTCACTGGAGCGTTGGAGACTGAGGGGTGATCTTATAGAGGTTTACAAAATTATGAGGGGCATGGATAGGATAAATAGTCAATGTCTTTTCCCTGGGGTCGGGGAGTCCAGAACTAGAGGGGAAAGATATAAAAGAGACCTACTGGGCAACTTTTTCACGCAGAGGGTGGTACGTGTATGGAATGAGCTGCCAGAGGATGTAGTGGAGGCTGGTACAATTGCAACATTTAAGAGGCATTTGGATGGGTATATGAATAGGAAGGGTTTGGAGGGATATGGGCCGGGTGCTGGCAGGTGGGACTAGATTGGGTTGGGATATCTGGTCGGCATGGACGTGTTGGACCGAAGGGTCTGTTTCCTTGCTGTACATCTCTATGGTTCTATGACAGGCAACAACACAGCATGGCTGAGGAGAGGCCGATAGCCAAATGAGTTCATGTGACACTACAGGTGACCCCACTACACTCTACACTATACTCTCTCTCTCTCTCTCTCTCTCTCTCTCTCTCTCTCTCTCTCTCTCTCTCTCTCTCTCTCACACACACACACACACACACACACACACACACACACACACACACACACACACACACTTACATATTCACACACTCATGCAGACCCTCTCTCATATATACACATAGACACACATATTCACACTCTCATATCCACTCACACAGCCTCCACAAGCTTATACTCCATCACACTCAAGCACAAACTCTACTGAGCATGCACACACGCAAACACACACTCTCTCGCACACACTCACACTCACGTGCATACACACATACACGTGTTCATGCACGCACGCACACAAATAAGTCTATAGGGTGAATTTGTATTTGCATATACATTCTATTTTGTTCAAAAAGCGCACAATCTGCAGACAGTCAATCCATTTTATAAATTCCTACTTTGGAAATAGAACCAGTCTGAGTCAAGATTGGGATACAGACAGACTCTAACCTCACACCTTTAATGCATTGTCTGAGCTGAGATGTCACCTCTTTTTAATAAAACTTTTAGTTCATATTGAGAATGTAATTTGAAAGAAGTTCTTGAATTTAAATATTAATGAACCGAAACCTGCAAGATTCTAAAAGATGAAAGACTCGATAGCAATCTCAGTTTGTTCAATATATCATTTCAGTTGCATGACACAGTGGTCTTTTGTAATAAATTCTGTGTCTGATCCTGCTGATCCTGCTCCACAACCAGCTGATGAAGGAGCAGTGCTCCAAAAGCTAGTACTTCCAAATAAACCTGTTGGACAATGACCTGGTGTTGTGTGATTTTTAACTTTGTCCACCCCATTCCAACACCAGCACTTTCACATCATGGCTACAATGATTTCAGCTGGGTGTTATTGAATTCATAGTTTAATTGACAGCTTTAAGAGGTTTGTTGCCTCTGCTATGGTTCTGAAAAATAGCTAACGAGATTCTAGGAGACTAACCATCTAAGATTTAAAATCTTTAAATAGATTTTATGAACAGGTGTTTTTTAAAACCAATTTATTATGTTGGAGTGTGTGCTGTAGTGGATTGTTAGGAGTTTATCTTTTTCCATCTTCACATGGTTCCTGAGGTCTGCCCATAATAGTTGTTGAATGAATAGCTGTGGAGATAGCATGAGTTGGCATTGAGTTAGCATACAGCTCTTATAGAGCACAAGACAAGATGGTGGAACCGGCACATTAGGTAGTGTTCAGGCTTCTGAGCCCATCCCTTCCAGACCGGCTGTATCCTTCATTTTCTCTCCATTTTCATCTTTTTCTTTCTTGTTTTTCTTTCTTTCGCCTTCTGACTTTGTGGAGAAGCCAGCTGGGTCATTGGCACAGGGGTGGCAGTGCTTTGAACGGGGGACTCCTGGCCACTCTAGGCCAGAGCACAGGGACCCCTTGAAGCCTAGGACACCTTGCAGACACCTAAACAGAAGCCTTGGAGCTGTGTTTGAAGACCCCATATGCAGAGGATGAACTCTATGTATTAATTTCCTTTTATCCTTTTTGTAACTCAGAATGGCACTGGATTGTGGCAACAAAACACTTTTCACTGTTTCTTTCCAGATATATGTGGCAATAAATAACTCATAAAGCAATAAGTTTGAAAGGGTGATGGTGGTGGGAGGGGAGAAGACTGGGTATGGTGGATCAGAGCTTTACAACGTTTAAAATAACTGTACCTAGTCTTAGAGAATGGAAGTGGGTCTCCTAAATAGCCCTCTTCAGCACACGTCCACTTCTGAGGTCACTTACACTGTTCTTCTGGGATGGTGGGCCTAATTCCATCCTGCTCCGCACCATCCTTCCAAAGCAAGATGGTGCGGAGCAGGATGGAATTAACACAAGTTTTTTAACTTGTGTTACCCACTTCAGTAGCCAAAATCCAGCAGGCTACAAATTCCTTCCCTTACTAATAACTCTGTCCCTCTCCTTGGCCACTGTCTGTGGCTAAACTCCCAATATTGGCAGCCATGGATTCTGAGCTGAGCTTCCAACCTCTCAAACAAAAACAGAACTTGCAGTAAAAGCTCAGCACGTCAGGCAACATCTGTGAATAGAAATCAGAGTTAACGTTTCAGGTTTGGTGACCCTTCCTCAGAAGTGGTCTTTCAGATGCAATGTTAAAACAAGGCCCTGTTTACCCTCTCAGGTCGAGGTAAAAGATCCTTTGGGGCTAACTTGATGAAGAGTAAGGGATTTTCTCAGATATCTTGGACAATCCTAATTCTCCAGCCAGCCACAAAAATACATAATGTCCCCATTCAGCAGCAAGACATTGCAGCTATTGACAAGCTGAAACATAATCAGCAACTGAGGGAACTAGCCAGTGTGACAGTGGACAGAGAATAAAAGTTCACACTTCAAAATGTATCTGAAATAACTCCACGGAGACAAGTATTCATCAAAAAAATCATCCTTTATTTACACACATGAACAGTCCTTGACTTTAATACAGCCTCATTGAGAGTCAGGTACCAGAGAATGTCAGTATCTCTAACAGTCCTCTTTTTATCTGTCAGCCAGGACTCCCTGATTGAACCAGGTTGACAGCCCCAGTCAGGGAACTCAGACTCTATGAGCTCCACATGGCTGACCTTATTACAATCAGGGCAGTGTCTGCTAATTAATGCATTGTTATTTATGGGAATTAACTATTGGATTTGGTTTATTATGTTTCCTACATTATAGTAATGACTCAATTTTAAGAAAATATTGGTTGAAAATTTCCTTGGGATACCCTTGGATAATGAATAATGCTATACAAATTAAAGCATTTCCTTCTTTTCTCTGTTTGAGGAATCTCCTACAGTTTTCTCTGGGATTTCTGACCTTCTCCAACTCTGGCCTCTTGCACAATTCAGAGTTTCTTTTCTCTGCCACTGACTATGCCTTCAGTGCTCTTGGCTTTAAAATTTGGAATTTTCACCCAAAGTCTCACCAGCCTTCTTTCCTCTCCTAAATGATTTGTTTGAAAATTGTTTTTGTTTGATCCTATGTTTGGTAGCCTTGCCTGATAATTCTCAGTCTTCCAATTTTCTTTGAGAATTGTTGCTGTGCTGGGTCCTGGGATATTACAACTGTAAATGTAAATGTTGTTGCTATTGTTGCAGGGGATCATGCTGCAAAGTCTTTCGTGAAATTAAAACAGGTTGAGTAGACTAATTTAGAAGGTGAGTTCCTCGGGGAGGCAAAGAGTTAAGAATAAGAGAGGGTGTGATGATCATTAACAGGGACTGGAGGCCTATGACCAGCGGTGTGCCACAAGGAGTGGTGCTAGGTCTGCTTTTTTTTTGTCATTTATAGAAATAATTTGAATGAGAATGTATTCATTATGTGGGATGTGGCACCGTTAGCCTGCCAGCATTTATTGACCATCCCTAAAATCCAAAGATTGACAGGTTAGGTGAATTGCCCATGCTAAATTGCCTATAGTGTTCAAGGTCAGGGGTCAGGGGTAGGTCGGGGTAAATATAGAGCAGTAGGGTAGGAGAATGGGTCTGGGAGGGTTACTCTTTGAAGGATCGATGTGAACTTGTTGGGCCAAATGGGCTTTTTCCACACTGTAGGGATGCTATGAAAATGTAGGAGGTATATTTAGTAAGTTTGCAAATGACATCAAAATTGGTGGTATAGTAGACAGTGAAGAAGGTTATCACAGACTACAACGGGATCTTGATCAGATGGGCCAAAGGGCTGAGGAGTGGCAGATGGAGTTTAATTTAGATAAAAGTGAGGTGTTGCAATTTGTAAAGGCAAAACACAGCAGGATGTATACACTTAATAGTAGACTCCTGAGGACTTTTGCCAATCAAAGAGACCTTGGAGTGCAGGTTCATAGTTCCTTGAAGTTGGAGCTGCAGGTAAACAGGATAGTGAAGAAAGGACAAAAAACAGAAGTTGCTGAAAAAGCTCAAAGTTAATGTTTTGGGTCCAGTGATCTTTCTTCCAGTCTCTGAGGAAGGGTTACTGAACTCAAACCGTTAACTCTGATTGCTCTTCACAGATGCTTCCAGACCTGCCAAGCTTCTCCAGGAACTTCTATTTTTGTTTCTGATTTACACCATCCACAGTTCTTTCAGTTTTTATTCAGTGCATAGAATCCTTACTGTGTGAAAACAGGCCATTTAGCTCAACAAGTCCACACTGACCCTCTGAAGAGTAACCCACCCATTCCCCTACTTTATTACTCTACACTTACTGCCTAACCTACACATCCCTGAACACTATGGCAATTTAACATGGCCAATTCACCTAACCTGCCCATCTTTGGATTATGGGAGGAAACAGCAGCACCCAGAGGAAACCCACACAGACCCGGGGAGAATGTGCAAACATCACAAAGACAGTTACCTGAGGTGGGAATTGAACCCGGTTCCTTGGTGCTGTGTGCCAATATTGCTAACCACTGAGTCACCATGCAGCATGGAGTATAGAGGTTGGGAGGTCATGTTGTGTCTGTATAGGACATTGGTGAGGCCACTTTTGGAATACTATGTTCAATTCTGGTCTTCTTGCTATAGGAAAGATATTGTTAAACTTGAAAGGGTTCAGAAAAGATTTACAATATTATTGCCAGGGTTGGAGGATTTGAGCTCCAGGGAGAGCTGAATAGGTTGGGGCTTTTTTGGCTGGAGCTTGCTTCAGAGGCTGAGGGACGACCTTGTAAAGGTTTATAAAATCATGAGGAGCATGGACAGGGTGAATAGCTAAGGTTTCTTCCCAGAGTGGTGAAGTCCAAAACTAGAGGGCACAGATTTAGCGTGAGAGGAGAAAGATTTAAAAGGGACCTAAGAGGGAACCTTTTCACACCGAGGGTAGTGCATGTATGGAATGAACTGCCAGAGGAAGTGGTGGAAGCTGGTACGATTACAACATTTAAAATGCATATGGATGGGTACATGAATAAGAAAGGTTTAGAGAGAAATGCACCAAATGTTTGCAAATAGAACCAGATTAGTTTGGGATATCTGGTCGCCATGGACGAGTTGGACTGAAGAGTCTGTATCTCTATGATTCGAATAAAGTATCTTGTATTTTTGTACATATCAATAGTAGTGTTGAATGTATATTGTGATGATCATAATTATTACATGAAGGGAAGGAGCACAAAAAGCTTATGGATGAGTACATGCTGCTCAAGATTGTGAAGAGTTACTGTATTTTAAAATTTGATGAGAAATGGTTGGAAATAATGGAAGCGACAAATAAACTCAACTATTATTCTCCATCAGAACAAGAAATGGCATAAAGTGATTTTTAAAAAAATTATCTTTCAATAAAAAGCTCTGTAAAGGGATTCCCATGTTTCAATCATTTAGTCTTAAGTTCAAGCATAAAAAGAAGCAAATTCAACAATCAACAAACATCTGTACAACGTCATATTTAACATACAGAGCTCATCTGGTGCACACAGCCCTCTCCTGAGCTTATTTATTTTCACAGTTGGAGCCACTCTTGTAGTCATAGATAAAATTCCCATTCCTGAACACCTGAGGCAAGACTCGGCAAGGAAGCTTGTAGGAATGGTTCACTCAATCGATCAAATTGAAGTGGAACTCTCCTTTCTTTTTCTGGTCGCTTGCTGAAATATTTTAGCTGTGCTTGACTCAAGGCAATTAATTTTTGGCCATTAATTCTGCTGTTACTCATCTTGAACTGCACATGCTCAGGAGCAAGAGAGAGGAGTGCCAGTGGACAGAAGGGACATCTGAGCTTTATTTACTTTGGTAAAAAATGATATTTATGTAACAATGAATGAGAAAGCATGCCTTTAGAAGCAGATTCCACTAAATCCAGGCATACGGTGAAGCTAAGTATTAATAAGATGACTGGAAAATAAATAATGTCCCCAAGTTTTCATTCTGGTTGATGTAAAAAGGAGAGATGCTGGTGTGATGGTAATGTCACTTGGTTAGTGATCCAGAGACCCTGGCTAATACTGAGGACATTGCTGATGGGTCCCAAGACTGAGATGTCATTATGAATGTTTTGAAAGAGGTAAAGAGAATGTAAGAAGAATGAAAACATTAGTGGTGTCAGAAAGTATTAGATTGAAGAGAGATAGTGGGCGGCACGGTGGCACAGTGGTTAGCACTGCTGCCTCACAGCGCCAGAGACCCGGGTTCAATTCCCGACTCAGGCGACTGACTGTGTGGAGTTTGCACATTCTCCCCGTGTCTGCGTGGGTTTCCTCCGGTTTCCTCCCACAGTCCAAAGATGTGCGGGTCAGGTGAATTGGCCATGCTAAATTGCCCGTAGTGTTAGGTTAAAGGGGTAAATGTAGGGGTATGGGTGGGTTGCGCTTCGGCGGGTCGGTGTGGACTTGTTGGGCCGAAGGGCCTGTTTCCACACTGTAAGTAATCTAATCTAATCTAATCTAAAAATGATTCAGGATTTGGCATTGCAGGATTTAGAAGAGACAGGCAATAGGCTTCATGATTAAGACAAATTTTGTGAAGGTGAGGGGAACAATGGAGGAGAAACTATGGAATGGTGATGAAATAACTCCTCAGAGGCCGCTAACCTGTCACCAAGCCACCTTTCATTTACATGGGCATAGTACTTGATGTTGGTCCACTTCCTCAGAGCTAGCTGTCAGAGTGAACAGAACCCACTGACACTTCTGTTTATCTTTTTTCTCTTTTTTTTTGGGAAACACTCCAGTTTATTTTTTTTTCTTTTTCTTTTTAACCCCCACACTACCGCCTAAGTGTAGTAGTGCTTATTTTATCCCCAGCACCCATGGTGTGTTTGTGCAGGTGTGAGACACAGTGCAAGACACAAAGTGCACGAATCCTTATTCAAATTCCACCACCACTCCACTCCCTGCGGCGCCCACCTCTCCCTGAACAACCAGGAAGATAGGAAAACACCCAAGTGGCCAGTGACAAACACTGCCCTTCACATCAAAGGGCAGTGCTGTGTGATCAAAAACAGTGAAGGGGAGGGTAGGGACTAAATCAAAATAGAGTTGGAGGGACGCTCCTGTTTATTTATTTATTTTTTATTTTTTTTTCTTTCCACCAGGAAGATAGGAAAACACCGGGTGGCCAGTGACAAACACTGCCCTTCACATCAAAGGGACAGCCCTTTTCTTTTTTTTTTCTTTTTCCCCCACACTACCACCTAAGTGCTGTAGTGCTTTTTTTTTTCCCCAGCACCCATGGTGTGTGTGTGTGCAGGTGTGAGACACAGTGAAAGTTACAAAGTGCACAAATCTTTATTCAAATTCCACCACCAGGAAGATAGGAAAACACCCGGGTGGCCAGTGACAAACACTGCCCTTCACATCAAAGGGCAGTGCTGTGTGATCAAAACAGTGAGGGGGAGGGTAGGGACTAAATCAAAATAGAGTTGGAGGGGGAAATAATGCACTCCACTCCCTGCGGCGCCCACCTCTCCCTGAACAACTCCAGGTGTTGGTCGACACCGCGTGCTCCTTCTCCAAGGAACACTTCTGTTTATTTTTTTCTTTTTTTTTTCTTTTTATTTTATTATTGTTTTTTTCTTTTTTTTTCTTACATCAAAGGGCAGTGCTGTGTGATCAAAACACTGAAGGGGAGGGTAGGGACTAAATCAAAATAGAGTTGGAGGGGGAAAACACTCTTGTTTTTTTTTAAACCCCCACACTACCACCTAAGTGCGGTAGTGTTTATTTTTTTCCCCAGCACCCATGGTGTGTGTGCAGGTGTGAGACACAGTGAAAGTTACAAAGTGCACAAATCTTTATTCAAATTCCACCACCAGGAAGATAGGAAAACACCTGGGTGGCCAGTGATAAACACTGCCCTTCACATCAAAGGGCAATGCTGTGTGATCAAAAACAGTGAAGGGGAGGGTAGGGACTAAATCAAAATAGAGTTGGAGGGAGAAATAATGCACTCCACTCCCTGCGGCGCCCACCTCTCCCTGAACAATTCCAGGGTGTTGGTCAACACCGCGTGCTCCTTCTCCAAGGAACACCTCCGCCCTCAGACCCCACCCTTCCAACCGTAACAAGGACAGAACGCCCCTGGTGCTCACCTTCTACCCTAACAACCTTCGCATAAACCAAATCATCCGCTGACATTTCCGCCACCTCCAAAAAGACCCCACCACCATGGATATATTTCCCTCCCCACCCCTTTCCGCCTTCCGCAAAGACCGTTACCTCCATGACTACCTGGTCAGGTCCACGCCCCCCTACGGCCCACCCTCCTATCCTGGCACTTTCCCCTGCCACCCCAGGAACTGTAAAACCTGTGCCCACCCCTCCTCCCTCACCTCGATCCAAGGCCCTAAAGGAGCCTTCCACATCCATCAAAGTTTTACTTGCACATCCACTAATATCATTTATTGTATCCGTTGCTCCCAATGCGGTCTCCTCTACATTGGGGAGACTGGGCGCCTCCTAGCAGAGCGCTTTAGGGAACATCTCCGGGACACCCGCACCAATCAACCACACCGCCCCGTGGCCCAACATTTCAACTCCCCCTCCCACTCTGCCAAGGACATGGAGGTCCTGGGCCTCCTTCACCGCCGGTCCCTCACCACCAGATGCCTGGAGGAAGAATGCCTCATCTTCCGCCTCGGAACACTTCAATGTCAATGTGGACTTCAACAGTTTCCTCATTTCCCCTTCCCCCACCTCACCCTCATTCTAAACTTCCAGCTCAGCACTGTCCCCATGACTTGTCCGGACTTGTCCTACCTGCCTATCTCCTTTTCCACTTATCCACTCCACCCTCTCCTCCCTGACCTATCACCTTCATCCCCTCCCCCACTCACCCATTGTACTCTATGCTACTTTCTCCCCACCCCCACCCTCCTCTAGTTTATCTCTCCACGCTTCAGGCTCACTGCCTTTATTCCTGATGAAGGGCTTTTGCCCGAAGCGTCGATTTCGCTGCTCCTTGGATGCTGCCTGAACTGCTGTGCTCTTCCAGCACCACTAATCCAGAATCTGGTTTCCAGCATCTGCAGTCATTGTTTTCACCACCACCCTCTGTCTTCTACCAACAAGGTAATTTTGTATCCATTTGGCTATCTCTCCCTGAATCCCTGGTCTAACTTTGCTAACCAGCCTACCATGCGGAACCTTGTCAAAGGCTTTACTCTGGAATTCTAAGTCTGCTTGGGCATCTGTTTCTTTTGGTAGAATGGCTTTTTCTAGTTAGTATGCAAATTGGCAACAGCAGCAAAATTACTGGGATTACAGCGTGATTTAGGGGTGAGTTGGAAATACCATGAAGGAAGATGTTCCAAATGTGTGAGACAGGCAATCTTTGGCTCATTTGCAAGTGCAGCCTGTTTTCTTTGAGAGTATTCAACACAATGAGACTATAACTTGTTTTAGTTCACAGTTACAGTGATGCAAATGTGCACAGTGTTCTCAGACTGTAATCAGGGTGTAGGCTGATAACAGTAGCCTCAGACCAAGAATTACCCACAAACTAAAATTGCAGTCAAGACAGGGAAATCAATTTGAGATTAATTTAGTGGAGGTTAAATTAGGCTAAAGATTTTTTTTGTTGCAAACAGATTATAAAACCCGGGACAGGGGTGGGGAGGGTGTATAACCTTGTCAACAAAGAACAGGGGTAGGCCACTCGCCCTCCGTCTGCTGCACCATTCAATACAATTATGGCTGATCTGATTTTATCCTCAACTCTACATTCCTGCATATCCCCAATAATCTTTTATCCACTTGGTAATCCAGAATCTATTTAGCTCAGCCTTAAAAATATTTAAATAATCTGAATCCACTTTTTATGGAGGAAGGCAATTCCAAAGACTCACTACCCTTTGAGACCCTTTTGTCATCTGTGTCTTATTTTTAAACTATGACCCCTAGTTCTAGATTCTCCCACAAGAGGAAACATGCTTTCAACATCCATCTTGTCAAGTTCCCTCAGGATCTCATATGTTTCAATTAAGTCACCTCTGACTCTTTTAAACTCCAGAGGATACAGGCCTAGCCTGTCTAGCCTTTCCTTATAAGGCAATCTACTCAAGCAGGTATTAACCTACTAAACATTCTCTGAACTGCTTCCAATGCATCAACATCCTGCCCTAAGTACAGTGATCAATACTACACACAGTACTCCAGATGCAGTCTCACCAATTCATTTTTGTTAGATTAGATTACCTACGGTGTAGAAACAGGCCCTTCAGCCCAGCAAGTCCACACCGATCTTCCGAAGAGTAACCCATCCAGACCCATTCCCCTACAATTAGCCTGACTAATGGATTTAAACTATGGGCAATTTAGCATGGCCAATTCGCCTGACCTGCACATTTTTGGACTGTGGGAGGAAACCAGCGCACGCAGACACGGGAAGAATGTGCACACTCCACACAGACAGTGGCCCGAGGCTGGAATTGAACCCAGGTCCCTGGCGCTGTGAGGCAGCAGTGCTAACCACTGAGCCATTGTGCAGCCCTCTTGTGCCTGCATACTAACCTTCTGTGATTCATGCACCAAGACACCCAGAGATCTCTCTGCATCTCTGAGCTCTGTAAACCTTCACCATTTAGATCATATGTTTCTTTTTTATTCTTTCTGTCAAAGTAGACAATTTCACACTTTCCCATTTCATATTGTGCACTATATTGCTAGAGTTGAGACCCCAGCACCAACCCAAGATATCCTGCCAGCCAGAAAAAGATCTATTTATTTACTTGTTGCTTCATATTAGCCATCTATCCATGCCAATATGTTACTTCCTCAGGAGCTTTTATTTTCTGCAATAACCTTTGATGTGGCACCTGCCCAAATATCTTCTGGAAATCTAAAGGCAATGTCCATATGTTTCCTTTTATCTACAGCACAAGTTACTCCTCCTAAGAACTTCAATAAATTAATTAAATGTGTAAAAAATGCTGCATCTATGTTTAGTCACAAACTGCCACAACAACACATTTAGCAAAGGGACAGACACAGCCAGTTTCTGATCTGCATTTTGTTAGGAGAACTTCTTAATTCTTCCTGATACTTTATCTGACCACACTGCTGGTCATTTGCATCAGGGTCCTAGCTTTCTATTAGCATCTTCCTAAAAGTTCATCAGTGAAAGGGGAAACTCAGTGTGTTTCTGGAGAGAGGTAGGATGGATTGATGGACATTGATGGCTTGCAGATATTTCCGGAGAAGGAAGGAATTGAGAAATATCCAGGCTCAAGGTAAAAGGGTGGGAACCTTGAAAACAAGTCTTTGGACATAACAACCCCATCTGGTGTCCAAAAATACTCAAGGCAAAAGATCCACAGTCCACCTGGCTGGAACAGAAAGGATTCTTGACCTTTGATCCTGCCCTAGAGATGTCTGGAAGTCATTCAACTACAGGAGGCATCAGCTGAAGGTGCTGAACCTAACTGTACAGCCACAGTGTTCCCTTTCCAGAAGCTGTTACAGATGGCAGCCAGAAACAGACATCCGGCTGATATTTCCTCTCTCTATCATTGTGACTGTGAAGCTAAGCAGAGTAGCCCACATCAGCTGGCTTCAGTAGGGCTTAAACCCAAGGCTTTCCTAACTGCTTCACTCAGTGCCACAAAATGAGCCATAGGAGTAGAAGGGCTTATGCCCGAAACGTGGATTCTCCTGTTCACTGGATGCTGCCTGACCTGCTGCGCTTTTCCAGGAACACATTTTCAGCTCTGATCTCCAGCATCTGCAGACCTCACTTTCTCCCCATAGGAGTAAGTGCAGGCAAGCATATTGGAGAGCAGCTCTGAGACAGAACCAGCATATCATAAGGAACAGGGAGTTCTCTTGCTTCCTGACTTCCTCACTTCTTTTTCCCTTGTCTGCCAACTCAACACAATGCCGCATCCATGATTACTGTCTGAGATGAAGAGATAAAATACATTTGGTGAGGTTACTGGGTCTTGTGTAGAGATCAAGTGTGTTCAGTGGGATAGCTGATAATTAGCAGTTCTAATGTATCATAAAGCTTTAATATTTTTGATAATATCAAATCATTCTGTCTATCACAACATTAGCCTGACTCATTACTGTTAAAATCTGTAAAGGCAAATTGTAGTAGCATTGAATTAAAAAGAAGGTAAGGTATATTTATTGACAATGAATAACATATATCATTTTAAATAATTATGATTTCACTCAGTGACAGCTATTAACTGAGGATTACTTTGGTTCAAATCTTGCTGTTTAATTCAAGGAGTAGTTTTGAAACTGTCTACTTGAATATATCCATTTTATTATAACTTGAAAAAAAAACAAAAAAAGCACCTGTGGGTGCTAGAAATCAGAAACAAAAACTGAAATTGCTGGAGTAATTCATCAGGTCTGGCATCATCTGTGGAGAGAAATCAACTCAGAGAAAGTCAGGACTGCAGATGCTGGACAACACCAGCACCACACTCTCGACTCTGTGGAGAGAAAGCAGAGTTAACATTTTGGGTTCAGTAACCCTTCTTCAGAACCTGAGTTTTTTCACCAATTTCTGTTTTCATTTGATAAAACTTTATTTTGCTCAACAAGTCAACAAGGAGTAGAAAGACAAAACTGGTGGGAGGAAACAAGTGCTTTCAAATCCATTTTAAACCCTTTAGAGACTTTCAATAATGCTTTATCATTAAAGTTAAAAATATATCATGACATATATGTACGCAAATATATAAAAATGATTGTATTACATACTAAGCCCAAGAATTTTATAAAGCTTGTGTTATGTATGGTACATTCTGTCTGGGTTGTATATTACAAATACTGACAGTGTGCTTTATGCTATATATTGTTTTTAAGCAATATATAAAGACTGTCCAATTTCATATACACTGTACATAAAATATGCTGTCTATTTTATTCAATATTGACTGCATTTTATCAAGAATTTAGAGTTTTTCCATAAGTCAGCATCTTTAAAAATGCAATTTTAATAATAAGCCATTGAATCTTCCATAGTAATTCAAGACAATGATATAAGATATACCATGTATGCAATCAGTACCAGCACTGTTACCTAAACTAGTTTCAATTCACCAAATAGCTCTAACAGAGATCTAAATGCACATTTTAGATTAGATTAGATTAGATTACTTACAGTGTGGAAACAGGCCCTTCGGCCCAACAAGTCCACACCGACCCGCCGAAGCATAACCCACCCAGACCCATTCCCCTACATTTACCCCTTCACCTAACACTACAGGCAATTTAGCATGGCCAATTCACCTAACCTGCACATTTTTGGATTGTGGGAGGAAACCGGAGCACCCGGAGGAAACCCACGCAGACATGGGGAGAATGTGCAAACTCCACACAGAGAGTCGTCTGAGGCGGGAATTGAATCCCGGTTTCTGGCGCTGTGAGGCAACAATACTAACCACTGTGCCACCGTGGTGCCCACAAACAAAGTCACAGTTCCTAAAAGAGCAACAAACAATGCCGATACAAACACATCCTCCCTCCTGTTCCTGGTGCATTGTGTCACTATGTTTCACATACCATTACAGTGAAAAGGCCACTCCAGAGTCTGCAGGATTCAGGAAAGCAAAGTTTTTATTCAAGTATTTGCAAAAACGCAGGTCTCCATTGCCTGAGACCCTCACTTTACTGTAGGAAATTTGCAGCACATATTAATAATACTCAAGTTCTTGTTACTCTATAACAATCTCATGACTCATCAGTGGAACAGTCCCATGTTGAGAAAGTTTTCACCCATTTGGTAAAGTGGGCCATGGTCACTATACAATACAATTTCCACTTCTACTAGAAATGGTAATGTCAAGTCAAGGGGAAGGAGGGTGGGGGTGTCAGTTCGCTCAGTTGGCTGGGTGGCTGGTTTGCCATCAGTTAAATTCCCATACAGGCTGAGGTCACCATGAAGGTCCCACCTTCTCAACCTCACCCCTCAGCTGGTGGGTGGTGCCCCTCAGGGTAAAACCAACATCAGTCATCTCTCTTTGATGAGGGAACAGTCCTCTGAGACTATGGTTACTTTGCATTTTATTTGTAGGTCTCCCACAGGCCCTTTGGTTTAGGCTAGTTGACTAACTTGGCTTTAACGTTACTAATGCTGTTATGCAATGTGTAGATCAAGCAACTTTGACAATATCTGGCTGTGTCTCAGCCCATGCAAGGCCTCCACTAATAAAACTCTACAAATTTCAGCATTACATTCTTTCCTTGATGCACAGTGCCATGGTATATCTCCAGTAAATTTTGCCTGATACATCATGGTAGCATTACTCCACAAATCCATCAAATACCATCCCCACCTTTCCAGTTTTCCTTTTCTTCCCTCTCATCCTGTTCTTCATGCAACTTCTTAACATTGGTCTCTGGGGCAGTAGCACTGATAGACCTTGCTGAGTGGGGTCGTCTGTTCTTCACTAAGTCTTATCCTTTATGATTGGAGGTTTCCTGCCTTTAACGCTGCCTGTGCTTCATGTGTCCTCCTCCTGTGGTTATGTATCCCTTCCATTTCCATGCTATTGCGCAGTCGAGCACTATTCTAGAGTTATATTGAATATATAATATTAGCTTGCCTACCACACCAATGAGACTACATGAGTAGATTATCACCCCTAAAGTGTTCCTTGTTTTATAATTTCTCCATTATTAAACTACAACTGGTTTTTGACTTCCCATCTAAGTATCCATCCCCAACAGTTTCTCCACTTCTCCTTCCAAAAGGTTGTCCTGAACTCTGGAACCTTTGTCACCTTCAGCCAATATTTCACAGGGATGTGCTTGTACCACTGACAACATCCCCTCTGTGGGATCACCCCCCCCACATCCCACATCTGCAAGGATCTGTCTTTGAGAAGAAAGATAGCCCCATATTGCAGTCCTATTGCTGTCTAATAACAGCTCCTGCTTACAGCTCCTCTAAAAGTTTTGTTACATTCTGGATTAGAGCGGTGCTGGAAAAGCACAGCAGTTCAGGCAGCATCCGAGGAGCAGGAAAATCGACATTTCGGGCAAAAGTCCTTCATCAAGAATCCTAATCCAAAGAGCTGGATAAAAGCAAATTACTGCAGATGCTGGAATCGAAAAAACAAAGAGCTTCTTATTTAACAGTTTCTTGCCCCTGGACATCACAGAATTTTTACAACTGCCACATACTAAAGTAACATTGACCTAATATTGTTATTCCCCTCTCTTCTTTTCTTCTCATGTGCTTCTTCAGCCATTCATTATGTCTATTTGAGATTTAGGAAGGGTCCTCCTTAATCATTTTGCCCAAAAAGATCTTGTTCATGCCCACCCAAAAACGGGTGAGTGACCCATTATGGTCCGATTTATGGTCCATCAGTACTGAAGATTGCAGCCTGTCTATAGCCCTTTTCCAATTTTACCTAATGGGAAAGGGACCCTCCTATTTTTGTCATAAAGCTGTTTTCACCTGGTTTATCCTGGCATCAATACCAGGGTAAAGCTTGTTTACTGAGGAACTAGAATCCATCCATTGCGCTACCTCAAATTACTTCACTGCAGGACTATTCTTTGATTCGGATCCTCCAGAGTTTCCTATTCCAAAAGTCAACCATCCCATTCAATAGGTAGTAAAATAAATGTATTCACCCATCTATTGACAGCAACTTTCATTCTGGTATCAGTTATCAAGCTGTTAGGATCCTGACAATTACATCAATTGTTGTGGTGAAAAGACCACTCATGAGTCTGTGTGATTCAAGTAAACAAAGATATTATTTGAGTAAATGCAATAGTCAAGCCTCAATGACCTGATACCTCATTCTACCTGTACAATGTTTGCAGCTTGTATTTATACACTTCGGGTTCCTGCTTACTGTCACACCGCTTCCCAATTTCATGATTCATCAATTATCTTCTATCACATGAAGATTTGTTTCATGCTCTGGGTCTTTCTGTTTTCTACATAACAAACAAGCGACCTAATATTGACTTTCCAAATGCCCCCTACAAAATAAACAAACTTTCCATCTCAGAGTTTGTAGAGTATTGGCTAACAGACCTGAAAGGCCAGCATTTCTTGTAATATTAATGAAGTTAACATATTCAGTGTTTGATTTTTTGTTTTGCTTATCGTCAACAACAATTTGTCTTTATAGTACCATAAACATATTATCATAGACCGAGGTGTTTCACAGGGGCATTATCAAACAGGATTTGGATCTGAGCCACATAAGGTGAGACTCGAACTGGTGACCAAAAGCTTAGACAATGTTTTAAGCAGTATCTCACAGGAGGAGAGAGATGTAGAGAGATGGAGAGGATTAGTAAGGGAATTCTGCAGCTAAGGGCAGAAGTAGCAAAAAGCACAAGAGTGGTCAGAGCAAAGAAATGACAAGTATTTCCACCAAGGACTTCCAGATTTAGAAAATACCACATTAGAACAGAGTAAACATTCCTCTATGCTGCACCAACAATGTGAATTCGGTCCACTTCAGAAAGGTAACTCGCTCTACCAGTCTCAGATTTCCCTTCTGGAAGACAAGCTACCCCATGGTCTCCCAGGGAGATGGTGCAAATTAACATTTCTAAGGAAGGGTGGATTAGATTACAAAGATTTTCCAAATAGATGCATAGACAAAAAGAGAAATCAAACAAAGGGAAAAGTAGGGAGAAACAAAGAAAAAAGTGTAGAGTCACAAAACGGAAAGAAGCACATCAGGAAAAGAAATGGAATGGGGTAAGTCACAAAGCAGTGATTCCAGTGAGCATGGCTCATCCACCAGACCCTTTTGTCATGTTAAATGCAGCTGATCAATGGGTCAAGGTCAGGCCTCTTCTGTAAGTGAGAGCTGGGAGGAAAGTATCAAAGATTCGTTTCTTTCCCCTCTCCTTCTTTCAGCCCGTTGTGTTCTCCAGTTAGCATCAGCCGCTGTAAGTGAGTATTGATCAGTACTTCAATGCAAACCTGTCAAATTAATTTTGCAGAACTCATATATGACCAGTCTAAAATTGCCTGTGCATCTGTTCCTTGCCGTGAGCCTATGAATTTTAATCATGGACAGAATAGGATGTTGCCGTTTTTTTGTTAGAAAGTTGAATGGAAAAGGTTTTAACTGTAAATGCCATCAAATGGTATTGCATTATTCTTTTGAGCACTTTTTGCTTCTGAGGTCAAAAAAATAATTTCTTCAAATTCTTCTGAGATGCTGCGGTACAATTGTATATTTTCATTCCCTTCTCTCCACAGAAAATCTGTCTGAGCTAAAAGATCTGAAGACCCAGACCCTCTGTGACACAGATAAAGAATTGAAAAGTCCCATTTCCTGAGAAGATTTCAAAACCTGCAGTTTTAAAATATTAATCCTCCTTCTCATTTCGTTTTTCGGGATGTATGAGAAAACACAGAACACATTAGACCCATTGATGCCAGTGACTGTTGATGCAATTTAATCTAATCTGCTGGTCAGGGAACAAACAGGATTGGATGCGACACTGATTTTACACTTTGCCCAATTCCGCTGTCCAGGATGAAGATAATGAAGACATTGAAATGCAAACCTCAGGCTACACTGATGCCTTGGGGTTCCTAATTGGTACATTAGGTTAAAATCACCACTTGTGTGGGCGTGATGATTAATTCAAGTGCTTGAATAAGGGCAAAGTCAGAAAGGTCTTCCAAGAGGAACTCCTGATTAGTGGGTTTGCTTCATCAGAACGGCACCAGTTGATAACTTTCTGATCAAAACCTGCAGAAAATCTGCTGGAACTGATAGGATTAGTGGCGCTGGAACAGCACAGCAGTTCAGGCAGCATCCAAGGAGCTTTGAAATCGACGTTTCGGGCAAAAACCCTTCATCAGCAATAAAGGCAGTGAGCCTGAAGCATGGAGAGATAAGCTAGAGGAGGGTGGGGGTGGGGAGAAAGTAGCATAGAGTACAATGGGTGAGTGGGGGAGGGGATAAAGGTGATAGGTCAGGGAGGAGAGGGTGGAGTGGATAGGTGGAAAAGGTGATAGGCAGGTAGAACAAGTCCAGACAAGTCAGTGCTGAGCTGGAAGTTTGGAACTAGGGTGAGGTGGGGAAGGGGAAATGAGGAAACTGTTGAAGTCCACATTGATGCCCTGGGGTTGAAGTGTTCCGAGGCGGAAGATGAGGCGTTCTTTCTCCAGGCATCTGGTGGTGAGGGAGCGGCGGTGAGGAGGCTCAGGACCTCCATGTCCTCGGCAGAGTGGGAGGGGGAGTTGAAATGTTGGGCCACGGAAACTGATAGGTCAGCTTTTACAATATGCTAGCAGGAGGGCAGCACTGGGGATTCAATGGTCCAGGAGGAGAGTCTTAGTAGAGGAATTTCTCCAAGTCAATGATATAGATTGTAAATAATTGAGGCCTCATCACTGATTCCTGTGGCACTCTACCAATTATAATTTGCCAACCTGAAAGTGACCCATTTATCCCTACTCTCTGGGCATAATTTTATGTTTGCCTGTCAGTGGTGGGAGGAAACAAGGGGAACATGAAATTCGAGGAGAAAGTGAGGTCTGCAGATGCTGGAGATCAAAGTTGAAACTTTATTGCTGGAACAGCACAGCAGGTCAGGCAGCATCCAGGGAACAGGAGAGTCGACGTTTCGGGCACAGGCCCTTCTTCTTCCTGAAGAAGGGCCTGTGCCCGAAACGTCGACTCTCCTGTTCCCTGGATGCTGCCTGACCTGCTGTGCTGTTCCAGCAATAAAGTTCGAACATGAAATTCCCCAGGTGACCTTCCCACTGGGCATCTGCCTCTCTGTAATATTATTGTAGGTTGGGTGAGGCCTAAGAATCTGTCTGACCTTGTTCCAATTGAGGCCAACAAATTGATATTTAATGACAAATTAAGGACCATTTTAAGGCTGGCTGCAGAGGTTTGGGGTAAGGGAAACCTTGTGCAGGTCTCTGGCAGATATATGGGCTGGATGCTGTTTCATCTCGCAGCTCCATTTCAAAATGGGGCACTCCCCCTCACAAGGTGCACCCTGTGCAGGAGCTCCATTCCAAGAGTTATCCTCTTCCCCCAATAGCCGCACCCATCCACTCTGCCACTACATTGGGCCCCTCTCCTCTCTCCTCCCCTTCAGTGGGATGATGCATTGGTAGACAACTCTTCAGATGGAAAGAGTTGCATTGTAAAGGTCCGGGACTCTTTTCCCATTTGTCCAATCTTCTATTCAAGCTAATAGCTCACTCCCCAACACCAGTACTTACTACCAAACCATGAATAGTCTTCCATAACACGTTTTGATTTGGCACATTAATGAGTGTCATGGAGTTATAGAGACATTCAGTATGGAAACAAACCCTTTGGTCCAACCCGTCCATGCTGACCAGCTATCCTAAATTAGTCTAGTCCCACTTGCCAGCACTTGGTCCATACCTCTAAACCTTCCTAATCATATCCCCATCTGGATGACTTTTAAATGTTGTCATTGTATCAGCCTCCACAACTTCCTCTGGCAGCTCATTCCATACATGCACTACCTTTTGCATAAAAATGTTGCCCCTTAGGTCCCTTAAATCTTTCCCCTCTCACTTTAAACCTATGCCCTCTAGTTTCAGACTCCCCTACCCTGGGGAAAAGATCTTACCTATTTACCTCATCCAAGGGGGCATAGCTTTAAATTAAGGGGGGGTAGGTATAGGACAGATGTTAGGGGTAGGTTCTTTACTCAGCGAGTCGTGAGTTCATGGAATGCCCTGCCAGTAGCAGTGGTGGACTCTCCCTCATTATGGGCATTTAAACGGGCATTGGATAGGCATATGGAGGATAGTGGGCTAGTGTAGGTTAGGTGGGCTTGGATCGGCGCAACATCGAGGGCCGAAGGGCCTGTACTGCGCTGTATTCTTCTATGTTCTATGTTCTATGCCCCTCATGATTTTAAACATCTCTATAAGGTCACCCCTCAGTCTTCAACGCTCCAGAGAAAATAGCCTCAGTCTATTCAGCCTCTCCCAATAGCTCAAATCCTCCAACTTTGGGCAAAATTCTTGTAAATCTTTTCTGAACCCTTTCAAGTTTCACAACATTCTTCCTATAGCAGGGACACCAGAATTCCAATCGTAGCCTGACCATGTCCTGTACAGCTGCAACATGACTTCCCAGCTCCTATACTCAAATTGTTTTTTGAAAACCTGTTCATTCCCTTTTATCTCAAATGCTAAAACCAATCCAAAGAATGACTCACATAAATGTGTCAAACACCATTTCCCTTTCAGAAAAAAAATTGATTCTGCCTTGTTTTTTTAATAAAATGTCCAGTTACTGCCTTTTTAATAATGGAATCCAGCAATGTTTTAGTGGCAAATGTAAGACTCGCCATCAAATTGCTTCCTTGTTTCTATCTCACTCCTTCCTTAAATAGAGCTGTTCCATTTGTGATTTTCTAATCCATCTGTGACCTTTCCAAAATCTGGTGAATTTTGTAAGATTATAGTCAATGCACTCACTGTCTCAGTAGCTGGATGGAGGAGATCATGTTTTGTCAACCATTAATTCTAATAGTTTACTGAGTACTTGTCCCAGCAAAAGATATTTTAAGTTCTGTCTGTTTCTTTATTCTCTTGAATAGCCATTATTGTTAAGAAACGTTTAGTACCTTCCACCATGAAAATAAATACTTGTTCAAAGTCTGTTTTCCAATATTAATTTGCCACGTTTGCCTGCAAAGAATACAATGATCATTTCAGCTATCCATTACCTTTTGGGAGAAAGTGAGGACTGCAGATGCTGGAGATCAGAGCTGAAAAATGTGTTGCTGGAAAAGCGCAGCAGGTCAGGCAGCATCCAAGGAGCAGGAGAACCAACCTTTTGGGCATAAGCCCTTCTTCCTGAAGAAGGGCTTATGTCCGAAACGTCGGTTCTCCTGTTCCTTGGATGCTGCCTGACTTGCTGCACTTTTCCAGCTACCCATTACCTTTTATATACCAGTGGAAATTCTTGCTTTCTGTTCTTAAGTTACTTGCTAGTCTAATCTAATTTTTCACTCTTTGTTACTTTTTAGTCATCGTTTGTTGATTTTTCAATTTACTCCCATTATCGTGCCTATGACTAAACTTCACAGCATTGTACAATTTATTCCACGTGATACCAAACTTCCGTTCTTCTTTCAGCTATGGATCAGTAATTTTCTCAACGCTGCAGTTTTGTTTTTATATTGCCCTATTCACTTCATGGATTCTTAGATAATTAGTAAAGTTGTAATGAAATGTTAGTTGTTTTAGTTCTAGAGGCCATTGCATTGATGTCAGGATGTTGTGGTTTCAAATTCGGGGCTTAGATATTTTACCTACATACTGTCACAAATTCACATGCCTCACCCTCACACTGTCACAAATTCATACAGTTCACCCTCACACTGCCATAAATGCCCACAAATGTGGCACAGGGGCACAGTGGATAGCACTGTTGCCTCACAGCGGCAGGGACCCAGGTTCAATTCCATCCTCAGGTGACTGCCTGTGTGGCGTTTGAATGTTCTCCTCTGTGTGGGCTTCCTAGAGGTGCTCCAGTTTCCTCCCAAAGTCCAAAGATTGCAGGTTAGGTAGATTGGCCAGGATAAATTGCCCACAGTGTCCAGGGGTGTGCAGGCTAAGTGGATTAGCCATTGGAAATGCAGGGTTATGGAGATGGAGTAGGTCTGGGTAGGATGCTCTTCGGACGGTCGGTGTAGGACTCAAATGAGCAGAGTGACCTGCTTTCACACTGTCGGGATTTTAAGACTTTATTCAATATTTCTCTGGATCTCCATATGGGATGCCAGTTGCCAGAGTCTCAGGGCACACTCCCGAACAATGACTGCAGGCACCCCACATCCATGTACTTTGGCATCCAACCTACACCACACTATTCTGGAACATCTCTGACCCACTTACAGTACCATTGGACACTTTAATGCGGCACTTTGGAGCACAGGTACCTCTCATTGCAATGCTGTTGTCAGGACACTTTGCCTGCAGGGACAGGTACTCAGTTCACAGATTGGGCCAGGCAACGCTGACCTGGGTGGCAACCTCAAACTAGGCTGGCGAGGACTGATGTGTCTTGGCCTTCTTTGTTGGTCATAGAATCATAGAACCAGAGAATTATTGTCCTGGGGAAAGAGGACATTCCTCCTCTGCAACGTCACATCAACCAAAGCCTCCCTGTCCACAAAGCATGGGACCAATTTCCCTTTATCTGCCACATTCGTCATGTTTCAGCTGTACAAGACATTGGTGAGGCCACTTTTAGAATATTGCATATAATTCTGGTCACTCTTCTATAGGAAGAATGTTGTTAGACTTGAAAAGATTTACAAGTTGTTGCCAGGTTTGGTGGGTTTGAACTATAGGGAGAGGCTGAATGGACTGGGGCTGTTTTCCCTAGAGGTTTGGAGGCTGAGAGGTGACCTTAATGCGGTTCATAAAATCATGAGGGACATAGATAGGATGAATAGACAAATCCTTTCTCCCAGGGTGAGGCAATCCAAAGATAGATTTGAGGTGAGAGGGGAATGAAAAAGGGCCTGAGGGGTAACCTTTTCATGCAGAGGAAATGGAATGAGCTGCCAGAGGAAGTGGTGAAGGCTGGTATAATTACAACATTTAAAAGACACCCGGAATATGAATAGAAAGAGATTAGAGGGATATGGGCCAAACACTGACAAATAGGATTAGGACAGATTGGGATATCAAGTCAGCATGGATTAGTTGGACCGAAGGGTCTGTATCCCTCCTGTATAACTCTATGTCTCTATGTTCAGGACAACTGTCTCCTACCATTCAGGGAAGCTCTGGACTGCCAGTGCTTGGCCAGATGCAAAGCAGCCTTTTAAATATGACACCAGGGATCCTTGTATTTCCTGGTAGTGGTGAGTATTTCCACCTACACAGTGTGGGAGAATGTGCCAGCATCAGCTGAAAAGGACACCATAGGGGCATGGTACATAGTTAATGCAGCAATTATGGGACAACAGTATGAGTAACATATTCAGCCTCACTGAAGAAACCCTCCATGAAACTGAATGATAAAATGACACTTTGCTGATTTCTGATAAGGTAGAGCCCTATTCTTCAGTTTCTGATTCAACAAACTAAACACATACAAGCAGGTTGACTCCAGAAACATACAGTGTGCCTGGCATTTAAATGTAGAAGACAAATTTTATTTTTTCCTTGAAAAGTGAACTTTTACAATCAAGTTGACAGCTGTTAGTACTTGGAAACTTCCAAGCACCCCCAGAGCAATCCCAGAAATGTATAGGTATGAACTTGTTCCCAATATCCCTGATAAATGCACAGGCTACAGTACCAGTCCAGTTCCCACCTCTCACATTGACTATCATGCAACTCCTCTGAAAGACATTACCAAAGTCAGGCCAAGATTGTCTTCTGGACCAATGCACAATTTTCACTGCAGCTTGTAGAGACTAAGCACCTTCACTTTATTACTCTGAGTTTGATTTGAAACTTGCTTTCTCAGGTAAAGTGTAACTCTATCATATCACACAATGCTAAATAATTGTTTAATAATATTGTTCCTTTCAGAGCAATGTGGTATTTTGCATTGTTGAGACATACTGTTTTATCCTGTCTCAGATTTAAAGGTATAATTTACAAGAAACTGCCTATTTTCTTGGAAATATTGTCTTGCAATGATTTCAATCAGTTCAATCTAAGCCTTGATTTAAACTGTGCTCCAATTGAGTCAATGTTCAGTTCAGTAGAGCACTTCCTCAACAATTTACTGTTTTGGACAAAAGATTCTTTCCCTTGTGAATTTCTGAGGGATGGAGAAAAGGAACAAAAAATTCAATTGGAGAATTGCAGCAACAAATTGAAATTTATTTTAAAAGGACAAAAGGCATTGCAAATCAAAGATTTATGCTTCATTGTCAGGAGAAGGTTTCCATAATATATAACTTTCTTTTACTGTCCAATATCTTGGGCAGAAGGGAATAGCATCCTATAAATTTCTTATGTAAAATGAGACTGAAAGTAAATAAGGTGACAGCCACAAAATCAGAAATAATTTTTTTTGCTTTTACAATATGAAACTTTCTCAGCTGTCGCAAAAATCAATCCTTTGAGCACTGAACGTTCTGCATTATTTTCAAAATATATAAGGAGGTGTTGCTTTGGCTCTAATCTCCAGTTGGATGCTTGTATTTTCTATCCCCACTCCAAGAGTTAAAAGTGTAATCTTGCCTGACACTTCAAACTTGCATTGTTAGAAGTGATATCTTTCCCATAAAGCATTAAAGCATTGGTCTCAAGTGGAATTACAGTCCTTTGATGTTAACTGCATTTTGTTCAAATTGGTATCTGCCATATATTTCATTGAAAACTCCATTGTAAGCATCTTCCTGTTGACCAACAGACTGTGCAAATGCGTGTACGCAAGCAACAACTGACAATATACCTGTTGTCAACTCTGCTTTTTGTTCTGTATTCTTCTACAAAGTTTTAAACTGAGAGAAGTTTTGTTTATGGCAATGGTAGTGCATTTTTTCAAAGAAAGCATGAGTTGAATTTTAGATCCAACAGAAAAACTCACTAATTAGCCCACCCATATTCTGAGGACAGATAATTAACTATTCCAATTGCATACAACTGAGAGACTGTAGAAGGAGGGAAACAGGCTGATAGTGAGAAGATTTCTAGTTTTTCAGCATTACCTTACAAGGACAGTGAATGAGGGCTCTTGGAGGATTAGAAGGTAAGAGACAGCATTGAGTGGTCAGGTCAAAAAAGATGAAGTGGAGGAAATGGTAATGGAAAGTGCATGGTGGTATGGAAGGGTGCTTAAAGCAAGGTGAAGGAATAGGAGAGCAGAGGTGCATTGAGAGTGAGGGAGTTCAGAAAGCAGAAATAAAGCGAAAACATGAGAACAGAATCATCGAAAATTTCATGTAAAATGTAACTTTATCCAACTCTTCTCACCCCAAAAGGAAAAAAAAAGACAGAGAGAGACGCAAAGAGGGAAGTTGGTAAGAAGTCAGATCATACTCATGTTCCCTAGTTTGAAGAAAAATGCTCTAGCCAGTCACCATCATGTAGAAAGATGCAATGAGTACTTAAGATAATTCTTGTTCTGATTCCTTCGGAAAGGTTCAGGACAGGCAAGAGCACTGTCTAATATAAATGAGTTAATTCACCACTGATCATGTAAAGTATGACAGGAACACGGCTGTATGGTAACATAGCTGATGTAACACCATGCTATGGATCTTCAAGGTCATTGTTTTGATCTAATTCTGCTCCCACTTCTCTCTCTCTTCCTCCCTTCCAAGTTTTTTGCCATGGTGCATTGTTTCTGATTCAGCTTTTGTCAAATTTCAATTCTTGTGATTCTGTCATGATTCGCTATTTTAATCAATACCAGGAATTTACTTCTCTCAATTAGCTGGTGTAACTTTAGTGGACATTTATCAGCAATGTCATTGGAATATTTCAATGTCAAGATTTCCAGTGATCGTTCCCTGAATTTATGGCTGTCAATACAAAGAACAACCCTAAGGATATTCTTAGTGAATTTAAATTCTCTTGCATTCTATGCAATGACATATCTTTTTAAGATAGGATAGTGAAGAAGGCATTTGTTATGCTTTCCTTTATTGGTCAGTGTATTGAGTACAGGGGTTGAGAGGTCACGTTGCAGCTGTACAGGACATTGATTAGGCCACTTTTTGAATCTTAGATGCAATTCTGGTCTCCTTCCTATTGGAAAGATGTGAAACTTACAAGGGTTCAGAAAAGATTTACAAGGATGTTGCCAGAGTTGGAGGATTTGAGCTATAGGGAGAGGCTGAGTAGGCTGGGGCTATTTTCCCTGGAGCATTGGAGGCTGAGGGGTGATATAGAGGTTTATAAAATCATGAGGGGCATGGATAGGATAAATAAACACAGTATTTTCCCTGGGGTCGGGGAGTCCAGAACTAGAGGGTATAGGTTTAGGGTGAGAGGGGAAAGATATAAAAGAGACCTAAAGGGCAATGTTTTCACACAGAGGGTGGTACATGTATGGAATGAGCTGCCAGAGGAAGTGGTGCAGGCTGGTACAATTACAACATTTAAGAGGCATCTGGATGGGTATATGAATAGGAAGGGTTTGAGGCATATGGGCCGGGTGCTGGCAGGTGGGACTAGATTGGGTTGGGAGATCTTGACGGCATGGATGGGTTGGACCAAAGGGTCTGTTTCCATGCTGTACATCTCTGTGACTCTATGACGCATACTGAATTTCCACTGAATTTTCTCTTCATCTATATGTTAAATTATCTCTGTAGGAAACGTCAAAATCTTCACATAGCTACACCTACTTAAAAAAAATCTCCCTACTGTCATAGTCATACACTTCCAATTTCAACCATTTGTCTGTGCTAAGTGCAGACAGACTATTGAGTCACCTCCTCTCTCTTCTTCATCTTTAAGTCGGGTTAGTCTACTGCTGAGAGATGAACTGTCTCAGAGGACAGCTTGATTTGTTAATATTTACGGATGGTGGAGGATCAAGTTTAAACCACCTCTCTGAAAATTACACACCAAGATGTAACTAACCTTGTGTTCCCATAGCTTTGGAAATTGTAACCCACTAATCCCAGTCTGCGAGCTTTATTGACCGAAACGATTGCCCAATTTACTTTTATTTATCATTTCATTAAGCCAAATTGACTTTCATTTAGTAGTCTGTAACATGCATGGGTTAGTGTGCTGCTTTGCAGTGCTCTTAGAGGGATCTCAGTTTCCAGTCTAATAATTGGATTCAGCATGAAATACTATTCTCTGAAATCCATGTGAGTGTTTTTCCTTTGTTTACCTGTTGAATGAGGCAAGGGAAAGGGTATAAGAGAAAATATGAAAATGAAATAAGAATGGTGTTTTTAAGAACAGAAAGAAGACATTAGCCCCAATAGTCTGCTTTCAACTCGAGCTTCTATCAACACCTACTCTCTTGAAAAACTTCCTTCATTCTTAATTTTCTCCTGAACTAATTTATACTCTCTATGTTTCCCAGTAACTTACTCCTCAATTTCAAGTGAAATTTTTAGCTGCCATTCTCATTTTCAGCTGAGCACTTTTGTTTGAATTTTCTCCTCATCAATCAATATTACCATTTCATATGAGTTCATCAAGTTGTAAGGATATGGATACTGGAGTATCATCTAAAGACATACATTGCAAATGTAGCCCTTAACAATGTGTTTGTCCAAGTCTTGGAAGCCCTCCAAAGCTTGTCTCTGAAAGACAGACTACATTATGCACTAAGTTGACTGTAATGGTATTTAACATGAATGAAATATCAGTTGACAAAGTGGCAACAACAAAATATTCAGTAGTGATCGCAGTGTGATTGTACCAATGTTGTAAACTGGCACTTTCCAAATGGGGTCAACTCTACAAACAGCTGTTCAGCTTGGGCCACCAAATAATGAAGAAAGATTGTATTCACCGCTAAAGGCAAAATGTTCAAAGGAATTTTATAAAACTGGCACTGAAGAAAGACTGTAAAGACTATTTCGCACTTTCATAACCTCAGGACACTCTAAAGAGGTTTACAGCTGAAAAAGTACATTTTCAAAAGTGGCTACTTTCATAATGTTGCTTGCTGATGTTCAGTTTAGTTTCCACTAAGGGCTACTCAGCTTCAAACCTCATTACAGCCTTGCTTCAGACATGGACAAAAGCGCCAAACTCAAGTGGTGAGGTGAGAGTGACAGCCCTTGACATCAAGGCTGCATTCGACCATGTGTGGCATCAAGGAACCCTAGCAAAATTGGCATAAATGAGAATCAGGGGGCAAACTTTCTGACAGTTTGGAGTTATACCTGGCACATCGGAATATGGTCATGGTTGTTGGTGGTCAGTCAGCTCAGCTCCAGGATATCTCTCCAGGAGTTCCTCAGTGTAGTGTCCAATGCCCATTTAACTTTAGCTGTTTCGTCAATGACCTTCCATCCATCATAAGGACGAGGTGAGGATGTTCACTAATGTTCAGCATCATTCGTGACTCCTCAGATGCTGAAGCAGTCCATTGTTAAACGCAACAAGGTCTGAACAATATCCAGGTTTGGGCTGACAAGTGGCAAGTAACATTCACACCACACAAATGCCACACAATGACCATCTCTAATAAGAGATAATCTGACCACCAGCCCTTGACTCTCAATAGTGTTACTATCACTGAATCCTCCATTATAATACCCTGGGGGGTTACCATTGACCAGAAACTCAATTGGATTTGCCATACAAATACAATGGCTACAAGAGCAGTTTAGAGACTAGGAATACTGTAGTGAGTGACTCACTTCCTGCCTCCTCAATCTCTGTCCACAAAACACATGTCAGCAGTGTGATGGAATACCTCCCACTTGCCTGGATGACAGCAGCCCCAACAACTCTCAAGAAGCTTGACACCAACTAGGACAAAGCAACCCACTTGATTGGCACCACCTCCATAAACATCTATTCCCTCCAACACTGATGCTCATTAGGGTGTACTATCTCCAAGATGCACTGCAGAAATTCACTAAAGATTCTTAGACAGCACCTGATCACTTCCTTCTAGAAGGACAAGGCCAGTAGATGTATGGGAACACCACTACCTGCAAGTTCCCTTCCAAGCCACTCACCATCTTGACTTGGAAATATATCAGCAGTCCTTCACCGTCGCTGGGTCAAAATCCTGGAATTCCCTCCCTAAGCACATTGTGGGTCTAACTGCACCAAATGGACTGCAGTAGCTGAAGAAGGAAGTTCAACAGCTCGTTATGAAGGACAACTAGAGATTGACAATAGATACTGGCCAGTCAGGGATGCCCACATCCCATGAATGAATTAAACAGTGTAGAGACACATCTCAAACAACTTGCATGCAACAAAACCAAACCTCAGTAATGAGAGAACTGAACAGTGTCCTTGGCAGAACAAATGTATTCTCCACACTGACAGGCTGTTACAAGTTGGGTACTGCAGTGATTAGTGTTTGGGTATAGAGTCTAAATTCGGTACATCCAAGTTCGTGGTTAAAACAATGTTAGGTGAGAATATGTGCTGTGAGGAAGGTGCAAAACAATTCCAAGAGAATTTGGACAGACTTAGCAAATGGGCATGAACATGGCAGATAGAATCTGAAATGGAAAAGTGTAATGTATTCCACTTTGGTGAGAAGAATGAGTGATCAGAGTATTTCTTAAATGGTAAGAGCAGAGAAAGTGTCGATATGCATGGAAACTAGGTGCCCTCATCAATATGGCAAACGTGAGGACTGCAGATGCTGGAAACTAGAGTTTAGATCATGAAGGACTTTTGCCCAAAACATCAATGTTCCTGCTCCTCGGATGCTGCCAGACCTGCTGTGCTTTTCCAGCACCACTCTGATTGAAACCCTCATCAATAAGCCACTGAAGGCTAATATGCAGGTGTACCAAGCTATTAGGACGGCTATTGTATTGCAAGAAGGGTTGTATACAGAATATGATTAGATTAGGTTAGATTAACTACAATGTGGAAACAGGCCCTTCGACCCAACAAGTCCACACTGATTCGCACCCACCCAGACCCATTCCCCTAAATTTACCCCTGCACCTAACATTACGGGCAATTTAGCATTGCCAATTCACCTAACCTGCACATTTTTGGACTGTGGGAGGAAACCGGAGCACCCGGAGGAAACCCACGCAAACACGGAGAATGTGCAAACTCCACACAGAGAGTCGCCTGAGGTGGGAATTGAACCCAGATCACTGGCGCTGTGAGGCAGCAGTGCTAACCACTGTTTCACTGTGCCGCCCAAAGTGAAGCCATTTTTTAATAGTATAGCAGCTTGGTTAGCCCATACCTGGGTTATTATTCACAGTTTTGGTCCTAGATACCATAGCCAGGATATTATTACCACGGAGGCTTCCAATGAAGACTCACCAGACTTGCTCCTGAAATGGTGGGATTGTCCAATTGAGATTGGAAAGAGCAGAAGCAGAATATGTGTTTTAGTTATGTTGAATGATATTGCTTAGAACCTTTGTTCTTCTTTAAAATAGTGTCAAGCATCTTACATCCATCTAAGAGTGCAAACTCTTTTGGAATGCCTCACCCAAAAACTGGCATCTTCAACTGTGCCTCAGTACCAAACCAAATAGCCGTGTTATTTCATTTCATCTTCCTTAATACCCACAACCCCTTTTCCAGGAGCAAAACAGCCCACTAATGGGCAGAAAGAGCCATGAAGGAGATGGGCTGGCAAACACCCTAATGTGAAGAGCATCCTAACTGGGTTTTGTGTCTGTACTAAATGGCATGTTAGTACAACACTACTGTGAGCCTGGTATCTGACCCTGGTTCAAGCAAAGTGCAAAAAGTAAAGCCAGGCACAACAAGCCAGGAATGCAGTGGGCATCCAGGGAGGCTCAGGGTGAATGAGCCTTACAACAGCAAGTGAATAGGCCAAAAGTGCAGCCAGATCCAGCCCAGGAGCTGGGTGTGTGTCTCTGAGCATACAATGTTCGTGCTGCAGCATTGCGATGATAGTTGCCGGTGCAGGCTGAAGTGCCACATTAAAGTGCAGAAATGTCCTGTAAGCGAATTGGAAATGTTCAATGAGGGCTCTTAGAGGATGACATATGTTAGATGCCAATATCCATGGACATAGGCTGCCATGGAGCATATCCTGAGATATTGGTTCCTAGTTTTCAATATGGAAGTCATTTGGGGTAAGCAGTAAACAGAAATCGCCACGTACCATTCTTTTTACCACAATAAGACTTGTGCATTCAGTGCGTTTGGTAAAATAGAAAGTGGAATAATAATAAGGTGAGTATAGCCATTAATAAGTGTCAATCCTGATTAATTGGTGATGTGCTGCTGTCTAGTGAAAATTCGATATGTCCCTTGGTAGATGCAGATAAGATGCAACCAAGTTGCTCCTGATGACGAGATAGGCTTCTTTGAAGTTCTCGTGTAATTCTGCCATAAATCCTGTCATTACCCATGTCGTTCATGTCCCCATAATATTTCACCCAGTAGTTTTTGGCTTGATAACCTAAATACAGAATATCGACCTGCATGTAATTGCCAAGCAGCAGGGAGAGGGCTGAATGGCCTTCCTCATCCGCAGCCAGCTGGTAAATGTGTGTACTTATTGAGGGAGTCTTTATAGTTGTCATGGAAATCAAACCAATGAAACAGTATGTATGTAGTGTCAATCCTTCACCTTCTGACTGTCTAACTATTCACAGGATAGCAACATGAATTAAGAAACCTGGCAGCCTTTTCGAACAGTGCATCAGTCAGTCACTTGCTGAATGCAACTAAACACTGAGCTCCAAATATTGCGATGGAAAACATTCTCTTCTGTCAATAATTGGGAGACTAATTTCTCAGTCTCAAACAGAGCAGTTAGAAGTGTGGTTTCTTTCCAAATTAGGTGCAATCAATTAACAGATCTCTGTCAATATGTCTTTGGTAAATCTGAACCACCAAATATGCTCACTTTCAGGCATATAGCTAGGATTTATAAGATTTATTCCAATGATTGTATTTTGAACAGAAGAGCTGATAAAATGAAAAACTCAAAAACCATATATAGGGGCTTGAAGAGGTGTTGTTTGGACAATAGTTAAGGTGTTGCCATGGAGAATGCAATCAGATTCCATTTATCAACCAATCAGTGTCTTTTTTCACATGCAATGTTAATTGTTGTTCCCTTTGAAATTTGGCATTTGTGCTGTTGATTACAAGATTATAAACTTTCATTAGGTGAAAGAAAGTATGTAGAAATAGCCATTTGGTAATACAGAAATTTGTGACTTGCTAAAATGTTGTCAGAAGTTTTCAGCTTGCAGTCATCAGGGCATTTACAAGAATTCCATTATAAGTGGAAACAAAATGTTATATTGTATGAGAAGTACTCAGCTCTCAGAGTACTTGAAATTATGTCAGCTGTCATCAATGCTGGCTTCCTATAGTACAGCTCAGAGACAGTGGCTCCTATAGAGCAGTGCTCGAAAGCTTCTGATTTCAAACAAACCAGTTGGACTACAACCTGGTGTCATGTGACTTCTGATTTCATACCATAATGGTTTTCTGTATGCAGCACAACTGAGTTCTGCAACTGGGTCAGGACAAGGAGCCACTATTGGACAAGGATCCACTAACAAAGAATGAAGATGACAGTGATGGTATTAGGGATATTGATCAAAGATCAGGGCACCAAAAGCTGTCTGTGGCCAATAAACAGCAGCTGAATAAACCCGGCCAGCTCCTGTTTTGAGAATGATATCCAAGATCCATCCCATTGCTTGCAATCAGATACTACTGCTCAAATAGTGACTTCCACTAAACTAGGGAAGAGTGAGTAAGAGGACATCTATGGTATCACTGAATGTTCTATTGACTATCTCAGCATACCCAAAGCAGAGGACAGTATGGAGCACAGGACCTACATGATGCCATCTTGAACAATTTTGAGTGGTGCCACCAATACCTGGAAGGATCTGTTGTGTCCATTGAGATGATCACACACACTTCTCATACAATATAACATTTTGTTTCCATTTACAATGGAATTCTTGTAAATGTCCTGATGATTGCAAGCTGAAAACTTCTGACAACATCTTAGCAAGTCACAAATTTCTGTATTACAAATGGCTATTTCTACATACTTTCTTTCACCTAATGAAAGTTTATAATCTTGTAATCAACAGCTCAAATGCCAAATTTCAAAGGGATCAACAATTAACATTGCATGTGAAAAAAGGCACTGATTGGTTGATAAATGGAATCTGATTGCATTCTCCATGGCAACACCTTAACTATTGTCCAACAACACCTCTTCAAGCCCCTATATATGGTTTTTGAGTTTTTCATTTTATCAGCTCTTCTGTTCAAATATAGAAACTGAATCAATGTTCCCTATCTTTGATTTAATTGACTTATACATAATAAATCAGCTCAGACTGTATTCTGAATAATAACCATTTTTCCAGCCGCAGGTTGTAGAAGTCTGATATTAAAACTGATCAAAATGGGTGAAGCAGCTATTACAAAAGAATCATTTTCAAATGAGACACTCGTTTAGTGTTCTGTGACCACTAATAATGACCCCAACTATTTCTGACCCAGTTAGTACCAACACCCAGGCAGGAATTATGAATTTTTACCTGGGCTATGGACTAGGATAATGATTTTTCTGCATTACTCTATGCCTTCTCTGGTTTCAGAAAAAGTTAACCTGATTCTGTCCACAGACATATGCACATTCCAATGGAAAGAACAAATAGATTGAACTGGGCAATCTTCTCCCTTTTTAACCCCTGGTAAGACTGGCTAAAACTAGCAACCCAAAGGCCTGTAATGAAATACTAATGTTGCAATGCCCATCTATCAACTGAGCCTCTGGACTGTGAATCCAAATTCTTATGTACATAACTGAGGACAAATAGATGGTTGTCATACCTCCCAGTGGGAAGTGATACTGGACAAAAATCAGGAAGTCATATGAAAACAATTTATAATTTCTCATCCATTATTTGGTTTAATGTGTTGAGCTCCTAGTTTCATATTGTGAACAAAATCCTGGAGTGTCCAGTTAAGTCTGAACATTTATAAGCTCTAATGTTCTTCTCTCATCTACCATCTGGGCAATCCATGCCTTGTATTATCCCCACATCCCATTCAACAGGGAAAATAAAACAGCCTGCACCAAAATAAACAAAAATAGAATTACTGGGCAAGTTCAGCAGGTATTGCAGAATCTGTGGAGGTCATTAACAGAGTTAACATTTTGAGTCCAATATGACTGTCCTTTGGAACTAAAGGGACTGGAAAAGTGATAGGCTGTAAGAAACAGGGGAGAAGGAGTAGTGGAAAAGTTATTGAGGGTGCTCAGAGCAAAAGGGAGAGGAAGTGCCATTGGAGATAGAGAAGAGATATAGATGAAAAATTATCTTAATGTAAAATGTTAATAGTAAAAGATCAGTCAGCTCTGCTAGAAAACAAGACAGCAGAGGAAGGATGTAATCAAAATTAAGGACAGAGTTCATGGTCTGACGTTATTGAACAATGGGAAGTCCTGAAGGTTGACAAATATCTCAGCAAAAAATGGAGGCACTGTTCTTCTAACATGGATTGGGCTTCTATAAAACACTGTGGCAGGCCCAGGACAGAAACGTTTGCATGGGAACAAGATGGTTTATAAAATGGCAAGTGAATGGAAGCAGAGGGCTACTTTTGTGGAGACAGCGGAGGTGTCATCTGCAAAAGCGTCATCCATTCTGCATATGGATTCACCACCATTCTGCATTTGAACTCACTAACATGGGAGAAGACAACATTGTGTGCAGTGAATATACAGACTGGATTGAAAGAAATACAATTAAATTACTGCTTCACCTGGAAGGTGTTTGCAGCCTTAAGCAGTGAGGAGAGGACGTAATGGTGCAAGTGCTGAAACTTGAGTGACTGAATGGGGAGAAGGGGGTGGCAGTAAAGAGGTATTGGAAATGACAGACGGATGACCAGCTTATCATGGAGGAATTGGTCCCTGCGGAATGCTGACAGGGAAGGGGGTGAGAAGATGGTAGTATCCTGTTGGAGGTGACAGAAATTTGAATGTAACCATTGGTGGCTAAAATGTGAGGACAAGTAGAAATCTATTGTTGTTCTGGGAGGGAGGGAGAAAAGTGAAGCCAAAGGGAAATTGGTCAGACACAATCAACAGTTTTCAACAAGTGTTAATGCTAAAATTTGCCTTCCATTTCTCAAAAAGTATTTCAATGAATTAGAATCCATACAGTATGGAAACAGGCCCTTTGGCCCAAGTCCACACCGGCCCTCGAAGAGTAACCCACCCAGGCCCATTCCCCCACTTTATTACTCTATATTTATTCCTGACCAATGCACCTAACCTACATATCTCTGAACATAATGGGCAATTTATCATGGTCAATTTACCTAACCTGCACATGTTTGGATTAAGGGAGGAAACCGGAGCACCCAGAGGAAACCCACGCAGACACGGACAGAGTAGAGAGACAGGACAGAATCTAGTGGAGGCAATTAGGTTCTTGGCCATCAGTGGAATTATTGCATCTTTTCAGGAAGGCCCCTCACATATTGTGTAACACAAGCACTTGATAGGCCATCAGTCTGGGTCCTTCCCTTGGGATTAACGATTCTGGGGCAGAAATCAATCAGAGGCCAGCAACACTACTCAACAATAGTACCAGTGGACAGATGGTGGTTGTTGCTGGAATGACACCCAGGTGAGGCTTAGATGTTTTGCTGTATCGCAGGCCAGAGGTGAATGATGATGGGGATCTCAGATCAGTGAATGTTAAAGTAGGAGGGTGAGGCACACAATAAACACTCTATCCCCAAATTCCTTAATGCTAAGGTTGATAAAATATGGAGCTGAGAAAATACAGCAGGTCAGATAGCATCCGAGGAGCAGGAAAGTCAACATTTTGGGTCAGGACCCTTCCTCAGGGTTGGGAAGAGGGAAGGGAGCTCAGAAATAGAGGGAGTTGGGTGGGCTGGGTGAAAGGTAAATGGGATGGTGATAAGTGGACGCAGGTAGGGGGTTATTGTGAGTGGTCAGTAGGAAGGGTTGAGCGGATAGGTGAGAAGGAAGATGGACAGGTAAGGTCATGCCAAGGGGGCGGGAAGGAGAGAGAGGGCTGAACATGGGATGAGGTTGGGGGTGGGGAGATTTTGAAGCTGGTGAACTCTATGGGCTGTAAATCCCCAAGGCAGAATAAAAGATATTGTTCCTTCAGTTTGTATGTGGCCTTATTTTGACAGTGGAGGAGGCCCAGGATACACATGTCGCCATGGGAGTGGGAGAGGAAGTTGAAATGGCTGGCAACTAGAAGGTGGCGTTGATTGGAGCTTACAGAGTACAGATGCTCTGTGACTGATCCCCGAATCTGCACTTGGTATCTCCGTTGTTTGGTGGTGGAGTCTGACTGCAGGTGGCAGAAATGGCAAAGGGTAATGCATTGGATTGGGAGAGTGATGAGATGGTATGTGAGGACCGGGGTCTTTATCCTTGCTGCTGTTGGAGAGAGTGGATTTAAGGACAGAGGTGAGGGAAATGGGGGAGATGCGGTTGAGGACATTATTAATCAAAGGAGAGGGGAAATTATGGACTTGAAGTAGGAGGACATCGGGGATGTCTTGGAGTGAAATCCCTCATCCTGGGAGCAGATATGGCAGAGGCAGGGAATTGGGAGCATGGGATAGCATTTTTGCAGGAGGGTGGATTAGAGGAGGTCTGTCCAGGTAGCAGTGGGAGTCAGTGGGTTTGAAATGGATGCTGGTGCTTAGTCAGTTTCTGGAAATGGAGACAGAGAGGTCCAGGAAGAGGAGGGAACTGTCAGAGATGGTCCAGGTGAATTTGCAGTCAGGATGGAAGGTGTGGGTAAAATGGATGAACTGTTCAACCTTCTCCTGGGAGCATAACCCAGCGCTGATACAGTCATCAATGTAGCTGAGGAAAAGGTAAGGATGGTACCAGTGTAGCTACGGAAGAGGAACTGTTCCATGTATCTATGAAGGGGCAGACATAACTGGGTCCAAGCAGGTTCCCATAGCCATTCTTTTGGTTTGTAGGAAGTGGGAGGAGTCAAAGGAAAATTATTGAGGGTGAGGACCACTTCCACCAAGTGAATGAGAGTATCAGTGGATGGGGACTGGTTGGGCCTACAGGAGAAGAAGAAATGGATGGTTTTTAGGCCCTCCTGATGGAGGATACGGATTCTAATGCCAAGTCCCTACCCTCGGAACCTACAAGCAACCTTGACATGCTCATCACATGGAAAATCCATTCCTTGCTGCTTGGTTAATACAACAGTGATTGGATAAGATCCTTAAGTGGTTTAGGTTCTGGGGTAAGAGCAGAGATAGGGTTAGAATTAGGGTTGAGGTTTTTCATGAATATTTTGTTGATTATCACCTTTAATTAAGATTTAGATTGTAATGGAGGAGGAGGGATGAAGATTGTCAGATAAACTGAGCATAGTGGCTCAGTGGTTAGCACTGCTACCTCACCACACCAGGGACCTGGTTTTAATCCCAGTCTCGAGTGACTCTACGTGTGGAGTTTGCATGGTCTCCCCATGTCCGTGCGGGTGCTCCGGTTTCCTCCAACAGCCCAAAGATGTTTAGGTTATTGAAATGCACGTTAAAGTGTAAGGAGGGTGGATCTGGTTGGGATGCTCTTTGGAGAGTTGGTGTGTACTCGATGGGCCGAATGGCCTGCTTCCTCTCTGTAGGGATTCTATGAAATGGAAGTAGGGCTGATTGAATGCTATGTGCAACATGATAGCTTCTGAATGGTTCTCCATAGCCAGAAAAAAACATTGGTTAAGATTATATGTTGTTGGATGGACACCTGGAGAGATGTTTAGATGATGTGTTTGAATTTTAATGACATTTTGTTACAAGTAGATTGTGGACATTGCTGGCTAGGCCAGTGTTTATTGCCCATCCCTAGTTGCCCTTGAACTGAGTGGCTTGCTGGGTTATTAAGAGGGCAGTTAAGAGTCAGTTACATTCTTGTGGATCCGGAGTCACATTTATGTTGGACAGGGTAAGGATGGCAGATTTCTTTTCCAAAAGAGCATGAGTGAACCGAATGGATTTTTAGGCCAATTGATTACATGGTTATCACTGGGCTGGCTTGCATCTCCAGATTTTTATCCAATTGAAATTCATCACTTGTCATTCAAACACACATCTTCAGATCATTTCCCCAGACCTCTAGGTCACATGTCCAATGACAAAGCCACCATGTCACCATCTCTCCCAGAATAATCATAGTTTATCTCAGGGAGGACTTTCCTTGAGTGGATTATAATTTGTGAAAGAGCAAATTGAACATAATCCGAAGAGGAAGTGCCCCTTAATCTTCTTGTTGGGAACTATGCTATAATATGCAGCTTAGAGCTAGTTCTCAATGTTTACTGATTCAACATCTAGAATATGCAATATGACATCACATTGGCAACTTACCCAGAAGTTGGTTTGCTTGACTTTCATGAGCTTTGATCTGGTGAGAAAGAATCACATCAAAAAAGCCGCATGAGATATAAACATTTCAAAGTGGAACTAATCATGCGATCGAGGATGACAAAGCAGCCACTTTTTGTTTAATTTAGTTGGGAGATTCTTTTTTGTTTAGATTCAAGCAAATCCATTTAGATTCTCTTCTAAATGTGTGAAGGGAGATTGTAGTTTAGGTTTCTCTGACAGTATTTTATTGAGTGTGGTACCAGTTCACAAAGACCTCTGTCAGCTCATCCTGTCTCATCACGACCGTGGAATTTGGAAGCTGTCAGCCTCAATCCACAGCAGCACCAGAATGCTGCTGCTATAATGTCCACACGGCACATAATATCATTGTCCAAAATCCATTTTATTGAGGAATGCTATTGATTGTTTCAGCTACAATATCACTGAGGTAGTGAGGGGTTTTGATCAGAGCTGGCCTTTCTTCTTAATGTAGACCAGGTGGATACAAGACGGATTTCTGAATCCCACAGTAGATCACATACATGCAGCACAGAAGTGTAGGAGTGCTGTTTTCATCTGGTGAGCTTCGGGGAGAGAAATGGGAAAAACTCCCTTTCAGCCTGTGAGTAATAATGTTTTCGATAATGTATTCACCTTAGCCATTTCCAAATCAACAGGAGCCACATTAACATATCCAAAGGAGGCTGACTCTATGTCATTCCTTGGCATCAGGAGTATGGGGACACTGGGCTGAATGTTTCCATTTTTGGGGGGGAGGTGATTGATTGATAAAGGACTTCGTCAGGGCTCATGGCAACTTTCCTCACACAATCTTCTACTGTATACCTCATTAGTTAGGCAATGAGTTCCACAGCACTCTTCTTGTGCTATCATGCAACAGCAAGACCATAGGACGCAGCAGCAGAGATAGGCCATTCACCCCATCAAGTCTGCTCCATTATTCAATAAAATCATGACTCATCTGATAATCCTAAACTCCACTTTCCTGCCTTTTCCCCACTGGGCGGCACGGTGGCACGGTGGTTAGCACTGCTGCCTCACAGCGCTAGAGACCCGGGTTCTATTCCCGCCTCAGGCGACTGACTGTGTGGAGTTTGCACGTTCTCCCCGTGTCTGTGTGGGTTTCCTCCGGGTGCTCCGGTTTCCTCCCACAGTCCAAAGATGCGCAGGGTCAGGTGAATTGGCTATACTAAATTGCCCGTAGTGTTAGGTAAGGGGTAAATGTAGGAGTATGGGTGGGTTTCGCTTCGGCAGGTCGGTGTGGACTTGTTGGGCCGAAGGGCCGGTTTCCACACTGTAATGTAATCTAATCTAATCTAAAACCCTTGATTCCCTCGCTGATTAAAAATCTCTCTATTGCTGCCCTGATTATACTTAATGCCTCAGCCTCAATAACCCTCGATGGTAACGAATTCCACAGATTCAGTACCTCACAAAAGAAATTCCTGCTCAATCCATTTTTAACTAGGCAACCCATAACTCTGAGTTTATTTCCTCCAGTCCTGGACTCTCCCACAAAGGGGAAACAACCTCTCTGCATCCATCCTATCAAGACCCATAAGAATTGTATACTTCAGTAAGTTGACCCCTCATTTTTCTAATCTCTAATTTGTATAAACCCAACCTACTCAACTTCTCTTCATAAAAAAATCCTCCCCATACCTGGGATCAACTTAATAAATCTTCTCCGGACTGCGCCCAATGCCAGTAAATCGTGACTTACATAAAAGGACCAAAATGGTTCACAGTATTCTGGTTGTAGTCTGATTTAGCAAGATCTCCTTATTTTTATACTCCATTTCCTTTGAAATAAAGACTAACAAGAAGCATGACACAAGAGGTCATTTATGTTTTGAGTTCTGCATGGTCTAGTGAAGAATGAGCTCCCTCCACCCCAGCCGTGGAGCCTGGGAACTGCACCTTGATATTGTGAGAGGGTAAAGAAAACAAATAAGTTGAAGCTTAATTTGACAGAAGACATGATGCTGCCCTGGCGAGGGCCTGTTTAGAATGTAGAACATTGGACTTCCTAGAAAAAAAGTGGTGCTCCCATTAATGGGTGGATGAAAACTTCAAAACCTAACCCGATAGATTTCTGATACACATGAATGGTAAAGCATAAGTTACAAAGGAATATGTAAGTGAACTTAAAATTCAGGTTGAATGGCAGAACAGATTTACTTGGCTGAATAGTTTGCTATGTTCCTAAACTCCGATTCCATCCTCACTCATTGTGTACATTGCAGCAGTTGTTACTGATTAACAGTTTCCAGTGTGGAACCTAACAGACTTCCCTGCTCTTTACCTCAGGCTTGCTGAGTCCAATTCCAGCACTTCATTGTTGCTTACCAGAGATCAACGAGTCCACGATAATAATAATGTGGTCAGTACTATACATTTATCTAGTGAATCAAGGGGAGATGCTGTTTTATGGACCAACAGAGAAATTGTCAGCACCTTCTGAGACTAATCACCAACATAATTTGTTAAAATGTTTGATAAATCTGCTGTATAAGATAATAGTTCTCTAAGAGTTAATGTTGAAGATATATATTCACCCAAACTCATGATGTTGCACAATCTTTGGGTGAAGAAAAAATTGTTTTGGTCAATTTCCCAATAGAGACAGCCATCACATAGCGAGTTATAATTGTACCTAACTCCTTAATGCTATTTGAACTTTTTGTTATCATGCAATAAATCATGCCTTATCATGTAATACAATTGCCTCTTCTTATTAAGACTTTCTAGGGCTCTCTCCCCTCATTGGTCAGACCTTTAGACGCAGCAGAAAGGCCCTGAAAAGATGTTGTTGTGGCATAGTGATTCTATTCCTGCCTTTGGACCAGGAGGTCTGGGTTCAAGTCCCAGGTGTGTCCTAACACATAGAATCCCTACTTGTGGAAGCAGGCCATTCGGCACATCAAGTCCACACTGATCCTCCGAACAGCAACCCACACAGACCCATCCCCTACCCCATCCCTGTAACCCTGCATTTCCCATGGCTAATCCACCTAGCCTGCATATTCCTGGACACTATGGACAATTTAGCATGGCAAATCCACCTAATCTGCACTATAGCAACCAGTGAAAATCCACACTGCACAGGAAGACAGAGAAAATGTGCAAACTCCACACAGATGGTCGCCTGAGAGTGGAATTGAAACCAGGTCCCTGGTGCTATGAGGCAGCAGTGCTGACCACTGAGCCACCTTCTGAACATGTGTATTAGAAAGGGGATGCACTGTATCATCCATATTTGGGAGCAATATCTTGATAAATGTCTGTGTGTAGGCCTCCAATTGACCTCTAGAGATTTTGTTATCATGCCCAAGCAGAGGTTGTCTGAACCATTATTGTTCATTTAAAACAATAGAAAGGAGAATGGATGGTCTACTCAATCACAAGCCATCAGTTGTTGGTAACCAGAGACCACTCCAACAAAAACAAGTGCCCCTCCTTATGGTGTCCCATCAGGCCCACTTCCTGAGATTAGCAGTCGATTATTCAAGCTTATTCTGCAGAAGGGTGAACTTTTTACACTTTTGACCAGTACTTTCTTTCTCCTTGTCCATGGTGACTACATATGGAGGAAGTGTGTTCAGCTGCAGCTCCTGATTTACCGCATGGAGCTGTGGATGGACTCATTATGGCGCATCCCTGAGGCTGAGATAGCTGTGGATAGCACATTCAGTGAGTTGGTCACACCAGCAGTAAGGGCTACACTGACAGAGAAAAGTTGGGCAACACCAGGAAGATGAGTAAGCGTGGGCAGGCAAAGCAGTAGCCCCCTGTGCCCATTCCCCTCTCAAGCAGGTATATCATTTTGGATATTGTTGGGAGGAATGGCCTGTCAGGGGAAAACAAGACCCAGATCAATGGCACCACAAATGGCTCTGATATACCAGGGAGTGTTGAAATGTAGGTGAGCAGGAGTGATAGGGGAGACTATAGTCAGGGGCATAGATAAGCATTTCTGTGGCCACAAGTGAGACTCCAGGATGGTGTAGGAGAAAGTGAGGACTGCAGATGCTGGAGATCAGAGCTGAAAATGTGTTGCTGGAAAAGTACAGCAGGTCAGGCAGCATCCAAGGAGCAGGAGAATCGACGTTTCTGGCATGAGCCCTTCTTCAGGAATGAGGAAAGTGTGCCAAGCAGGCTAAGATAAAAGGTAGGGAGGAGGGACTTGGGGGAGGGGCACTGGAAATGCAATAGGTGGAAGGAGGTTAAGGTGAGGGTGATAGGCCGGATTGGGGGTGGGGGCGGAGAGGTCAGGAAGAAGATTGCAGGTTAGGAAGGTGGTGCTGAGTTCGAGGGCTGGGACTGAGACAAGGTAGGGGGAGGGGAAATGAGGAAACTGGAGAAATCTGAGTTCATCCCTTGTGGTTGGAGGGTTCCTAGGCGGAAGATGAGGCGCTCTTCCTCCAGCCGTCATTTTGCTATGGTCTGGCGATGGAGGAGTCTAAGGACCTGCATGTCCTTGGTGGAGTGGGAGGGGGAGTTGAAGTGTTGAGCCACGGGGTGGTTGGGTTGGTTGGTCCGGGTGTCCCAGAAGTGTTCTCTGAAACGTTCCTCAGTGGGTGATGGAGGAACAGATATGGAGACAGATATGGAAAAATGGCAAGTTCCCTAATGGCAGGCTGATACAGAAGGTGATTGTTACATGGGATCCATTGTGAGTCGGGAAAGTCCTTGAGTTAAACAGCATAGAAACAGACTCTTCATTTCAATGCCTCTATGCTGACCGAGTCTCCCTAACAAAACTAGTCCCACTTGCTTGTGTCTGGCCAATATCCAACTGGCTTAGTCAAAGAAGGCTGAGAGTGGCAGTGGAAGGGTGTTTTTCTGACTGGAGATCTGTAACCATTGGTGTTCCACAGGGATCAGTGCTGGGACCCCTGTTGTTTGTAACATTTGGAGGAGAATGTAGGTGGCCTGATTAGTAAGTTTGCAAACAACACAAAGATTAAGTGAGCTGCGAATGTTGAGGAGAATTGCTCGGGGATACAGCAAGATATAAATAGGCTAAAGGTTGGGCAGAGAAAAAGCAGATGGAATTTAATTGAACAAATGTGAAGTGATGCATTTTGGAAGCTCTACCGCTGAAGGGAAATATACAGTAAAGGGCATCAACATACAAAGGGATCTAGGCACACAGGTCCACAAGTGGATAAGGTGGTCAAGAAGGCATATGACATACTTGCCTTCATTGGTCAGAGCAGAGAGTATAAAAAATGACAGCCTATGTTGCAGCTATATAGTACTTTAGTTGGGGCACATTTGGAATATTGGATACAGTTCTGGTCACCACACTACCACAGGATGTGGAAGATTTGGAGAGGGTCTACAAACTCTTAACTGGGATGTTACCTCATTTGGAGAGTATTAGCTTTGAGGGGAGATTGACAAACTTGGTTTGTTTTCATTTGAATGTCAGAGAATGAGAGGCAACCTTATAGAAGTTTACAAAGTATGAGAGACATGGATAGTTGGAGTCTTTTTCCCAGAGTAGAAATGTCAATTACTGGGGGACATAGGTTTAATCTAAAAAAGGGTAAGTTTAAAGGAGATGAAAGAGGCAATATTTTAAACAGAATGTAGTAAGTGCCTGGAATGCACTTCTGTAAGTGCCTGGAGGCAGATACAATAGCAACAATAGCAAAATTTAAAGGCATTTTGACAGATACACGTATTGGTAGGGAATACAGGGATACAGGCTGCACACAGGTAAAATGTTTTTAGCTTAGAAAGGCATCATGTGTCAGTGTAACCTTGGTGGGCCGAAGGGCCATTGCTCTGCTGTACTGTTCTTTGATGTGGAGATGCCAGTATTGGATTGGGGTTGACAAATATAAAAATCACACAGTACCAGGTTATAGACCTACAGGTTTATTTGAAAGTACAAGCTTTCAGAGCACTGCTCCTTCATCCACTACTGTTCTTGGTTCCTCCTTCATTTACTAACATTCTGGTATCACTAAGGTAGATTTTGCTTTATGTCCAGAGTTTGTGCAGGAACAGAATAAAAGGAGAAAGCCTGGAACACGAGGAAGTAGGCCATCAACAAATTTTGCGTCAGGCTCCTTTTTTCTAAATGGATGCATTTTTTGCATTCACATGTTCCCTTACCCTCAAACAGGCCCTGGTATTCATCCAAAAATATTTAGGTGAATGTACTTAAGTACATAACTGCCCTGATCTTATTAAAAAAAATGCCACAATATATTTTCAGTCGACCTGAGAGAGCAAATAGAGCCTTGGTTCAATATCTCTCCAAAAGGTGGAGAGATTGCAACTCCAGATAGAACTTTGCTGAAATCTCAGACTGTGTTATATACTTAATCATTGGAAGGAAGCTTGAACTCATAACCTTGATATCCAGAGGTGAGCGAGCTCAGGCTAATACCAAGCATCAAAGTTATGAGTTGTAAGTTACCACTGAAATATATGTTGGTGTCATTCATGTCCATCTGTGAAGCCGAATGACTCAGACGCTTACATTGACCAAGTTAAACTGGCACCATTTTATCAAATAGACTTGGTGAACAGCTTTACCTTTGTAGTCTCTTCAAGGTATGTCTTCTTTGTCCATGTGTGTTTGAAGGTCTTGAAATAAAGTATACAACCATGAATGTGATCACCACTATCTGGCATACTGCCTTGCTGTTCAGTTGGTACACTTTATTGACATCAAACAGGGCATCAAACTGTTGCACCTGGCCACTCGTTAATTGAGGAAAATACCTTGCATTTAGCATATTGACCTCTATACTCAAACTCTGTGTTGCTTGAATGTCGATGTAAATCATATCCTTTTGATTCATAGAACATAGAACAGAGAAAAGTACAGCACAGAACAGGCCCTTTGGCCCATGATGTTGTGCCGAGATTTAATCCTAATGTAAAATATAGTAACTTAACCTACGCACCCCTCAACTCACTACTATCCATGTGCATGTTCAGCAGTCGCTTAAATGTCCCCAATGACGCTGCTTCCACCACCACAGCTGGCAACACATTCGATGCATTCACAACTCTCTGCGTAAAGAACCTACCTCTGACATCTCCTTTATACCTTCCTCCTAATATCTTCAAACTATGACTTCTCTTACCAGTCAATCCTGCCCTGGGGAAAAATCTCTGGCTATTGACTCTATCTATTCCTCTCATTATTTTGTACACATCGATCAGATCTCCTCTCTTCCTCCTTCTCTTCAGAGAGAAAATTCCAAGCTTATTCAAGCTTTCTTCATAACGCAAGCCCTCCAGTCCAGGCAGCATCCTGGTAAACCTTCTTTGCACCCTCTCCAAAGCCTCTGTATCTTTCCTATAGTAGGGCGACCAGAACTGGACACAATATTCCAAGTGTGGTCTCACCAGGGACTTGTAGAGCTGCAGCAAAACCACACGATTCTTAAACTCAATCCTTCTGTTAATGAAAGCCAAAACACCATATGCCTTCTTAACAACCCTATCCACTTGGGTGGCAAGTTTGAGGGATCTATGTACTTGCACACCCAGATCCCTCTGTTCCTCTACACTGCCAAGAATCCTGTCTTTAATCCTATATTCAGCATTCAAGTTCGACCTTCCAAAATGCGTCACTTTGCATTTATCCAGGTTGAACTCCATCTGCCATTTCTCAGCCCAGCTCTGCATTCTGTCTATGTCGCGCTGCAGCCTGCAGTATCAACGGCACCTCCAACCTTTGTGTCATCTACAAATTTACTAACCCATCCCACAACCTCCTCATCCAAGTCATTTATAAAAACTACAAAGAGTAGAGGCCCAAGAACAGAGCCCTGTGTGACCCCACTCAACACTGTCCTCCAGGCAGAATACTTTCCATTTACAACCACTCTCTGCCTTCTGTCAGCCAGCCAATTCTGAATCCAGATAGCTAAAACTCCTTGTATACAAAGTATAAAGAACAAAGAAAATTTACAGCCCAGGAACAGGCCCTTCGGCCCTCCAAGCCTGAGCCGATCCAAATATACTGTTTAAACTTGTCTGTCAATTCCTAAGCATCTGTATCCCTCTGCTCCCCACTTACTCATGCATTTATCCAGACGCATCTTAAATGAATCTCCCGCGCCTGCCTCTACCACCTCTGATGGCAACGCGTTCCAAACGCCCACCACCCTCTGTGTGATGTACTTGCCGCGTGTGTCCCCCTTAAACTTTCCACCTCTCACCTTGAAAGCGTGACCTCTGTTATTGAATCCTTCATCCTGGGAAAAAGCTAATCTCTATCCACCTTGTCTATACCCTTCATGATTTTGTAAACCTCAATCAGGTCCCCCCTCAATCTCCTTTTTTCTAATGAAAATAAACCTAACCTACTCAACCTTTCTTCATAGCTAGCAACTTCCATACCAGGCAACATCCACGTAAACCTTCCCTGCACCCTCCCCAAAGCATCCACATCCTTTTGGTAATGTGGCGATCAGAACTGTACACAGTATTCAGTACATTATTTTCTACAGTAAACTCAAACTCCCTCAAAAACAGCTCACGTATCTTAATATCTCAGACTTTACTTCCTGCTACGATTGACAAAGATTTCAAAACTTGAGTTAACCATATCGAACAGCGATGAGCTAACATTTGTGATCTTCTTTCTCTTATCATTGTAAGTTAGATAGCACCAAACTAAAGTGTAACTTGTTACCAGCTGCAAGCCTATTTAAAAATGTATTTATAGGATGTGGGCGTGTTTTTAAAGTCAGCCTTAATTGAATGTGCCTATTTTCTCTTGATAAGGCTTTTTTAAAATTTGTCAGAGGTTATAATACAAATGAACAACTCAATAGGTAATTTCAGAAGATAATTAACAATGTTGTGGGTATGGAGTCATGTAATGTCCAGCCCAGGTAAGGACAGCAATTTTTTTTCTCTTAGGGGTATTGGTTAACTAGTTGGATTTTTACAGATAGCAGTTTCTTGGTCACTATTACTGAGGCTTTCATTCCAGATTTATTTAATTAACTGAATTGAAAACCCCCCACTGCCCTGGAGGGATTTCAGCTCACACTCCTGATTGCTAGTGCAAATACATAATCTCTATGGTGCTGTACCTCGATTATTGCAGTTTAGTTTAGTTTGTAAGAATGTTGTACATAGTATTAAAAGCAGGCAGCAAAGTTGGCTTTAGTTATTGCAGGGACAAAAACTTCTAGGTCACTGTCTACCATGTGTGCCGCTTACTAAATAGCAATTAATGGAAAACAATGTTTGTGGGTTTACAATTATGTGTGTACAAGGAGTTTAGTATGCATGCCTTTGTATTTTTGTGTGGATTTCATGTTTATGTATGAAGGTGTGTGGGGAGGTGAAAGTTCTCCCATAATTATTTTTAATTCCAAGGATAAAATGTAAAATCCCAATCATTTGTTAAGAAAACTCAGAGGAAAATTGGCTTTAAAATAGTTATTAAACTATGTATAAACGCACAGATATCATAACATTAGAAACAAACAAACAGATTCTGAGGAGGGGCCACCTTAATTCTAGTTTCTCTCCACAGATGCTGCCAGACCTGCTGAGCTTTTCCAGCAACTTATGTTTTTGATTCTTTATGTTGTTTTTTGGCTCAACTGACCATTAAAACTTGTAACACCGATAATGCAGCTGGGTCCAAACGCACTCAGCATGTCTGCTAAAATATATATAGGAGGCTTTTGTGACCTATTGGTTGGCCTATTAGCTATTTAGGTTTGGGCATGTTTCCTTGTTTAGAACAAAGAATCTTGTAGCCCTGTTACTTAAGACGAAAATGAAATAGAAACCAACAAAATTAGAAATCAATGAGCTTGCCATCTATCAACCAGGTTTCTTTAGTAAACGGCAACATTTACTCTATTGGAGAAACATAAATCACTTAGTCATGATGCAAAGTTGATGAACATCCAGCTTGTGTAGGAAAGATGAGCTGCACCTGAATTGGAAGGGGGCCAATATCCTGGCAGGGAGATTTACTACCCAGGAGGCTTTAAACTACTTGCGGGTGGGGGGAGGAGGCAGGGACCCAAAGAGATAGTGAGAAAAGAGATTAAAATAGATTCCCTACAGAGTGGAAACAGGCCCTTCGGCCCAACAAGTCTACACTGACCCTCTGAAGAGTAACCCACCCAGACCTGTTCCCTCATTTACCCCTGACTAATGCACCTAACACTATGGCCAATTCACCTAACCTGCACATCTTTGGATTATGGGCAGAAACTGGAGCACCTGGAGGAAACCCACACAGACAAGGAGAGAATGTGCAAACTCCACACAGACAGTCACCCAAGGTGGGAATCAAACCCGGGTCCCTGGTGCTGTGAGGCAGCAGTGCTAACCACTGAGCCACTGTGCCACCCTTAGATAAGTCTAAGGCTGGTACAGTTGAGAAGAGGATCAAGTTAAATAGTCAAAGTAAGCAAGAGCAAGGTAGAGAATAAGTTAAAAGTGATAAATTAAACTGCATGTATTTCAATATAAGAGGCCTGACAGGTAAAGCAGATTAACTTAGGGCATGGTTGGGAACATGGGCCTGGGATATCATAACTATTATAGAAACATCGGCTCAGGGAGGAGCAGGACTGACAGCTTAATGTTCTGGGGTATAAATGCTATAGGAAGGTGAAATAACTGCACAGAAGTCAGTATCCTGTCACCAAGTCACCCAGAGTTCTTAACACTTATCCAGCTGCGTCAAAGCCAGCTCTCACTCTGAACAGACACTCAGAGTGTCTGAACGTCTAACACTCTTGCTCTTATCTGTCAGCCAGAACTCCCTGATTCAACCAGATTAACAGCTCCAATCACGAAACTCATGTTCTATGATGTCCATCTTGCTGACCTCATTACAATCACTACAGATGGATAGAAAGGGGGGCAAGAGTGGAAGGGAAGTAGTCTTTTTGGTTAGGATAACATTGCAGTTGTAATTAGGGAAGATATTCCTGGAAGAACGTCCAGTGCAGTTACATGGGTGGAACTGTGAAATAAGAAAGGAATGATTACCTTTTTGGGATTGCATTATAAGCCCCCAAATAGTCAATGGAAAATTGAGAAGCAAGTATGTAAGGAGATCTCAGATAACTATAAGAATAATAGGTATGTAAATATAGGGGGTTTTAACTTCCCAAAATAGACTGCGACTGTTGTAGTGTTAAGCGCTTAGACAGAGAGGAATTTGTTAAGTGTGTTAGCAAAGTTAGATCACATGGAATACAGGGAGAAATAGCCATTTGGATACAGAGCTGGCTCAAAGGTGGTAGTGGAGGGTTGTTTTTCAGACTGGATGCCTGTGACCAGTGGAGTGCCACAAGGATCGGTGCCGGGTCCACTAATTTTTGACATTTATCTAAATGATTTGGATATGAACATAGGAGGTATAGTTAGTAAGTTTGCAGGTGACACCAAAATTGGAGGTGTAGTGGACAGCAAAGTAGGTTACCTCAGAGTACAATGGGATTTTGATCAGATGGGCCAGTGGGTGAGGAGTTTAATTTAGATGAATGTGAGATGCTGCATTTTGGAAAAGCAAATCAGAGCAGGACTTAAACACTTAATGGTAAGGTCCTGGGGAGTGTTGATGAACAAAGAGACCTTGGAGTGCAGGTTCTTAGCTCCTTGAAAGTGGAGTCACAGGTAGAAAGGATAGTGAAGAAGGCGTTTGGTAAGCATTCCTTTATTGGTCAGAGTATTGAGTACAGGGGTGTGGAAGTCGTTTGCATCTGTACACATTGATTTGGCCACTTTTGGATTACTGCATTCAATTCTGGTCTCCCTGCTATAGGAAGGGTGTTGTGAAACTTGAAAGAGTTCAGAAACGATTTACAAGGATGTTGCCTGGGTTGGACGGTTTGAGCTATAGGGAGCGGCTGAATAGGATGGGGCTATTTTCTAAGCGAAAAGCGTTTGGTCTGCACAGTAATGATGATATCACTTATCTGAACAAGCTTGCTAATGATGTCCAAGACACTACACTTAGCATTCAGCCCAAGGACAGTTCCAATGGAGGAGGTGAAACAAGAGAAGTTGTGGTAGAGAGGTTGGCTGATGACATGTTAGAGAAGTTGCCTGTGGACTACATACCACTTGAGGTAAGTAATAAATCAGGCAAAGAAGTCAGATTAATTTGGTTTCTACTGGGTTATTAATACCCAACAAATTATGGTGAACAGCTAATTGGGTAATTTGATGAGTCAGTACATTAAACATTAAGTTTGGACAATTGAAATTGAAAGTTTGAAGTTGACAAACAGTTCTGTCAGACTAGATGATAGCTTCACAGTCAGTATTAAACTTTCCTCTCATGAAAAGTAAATCCTATTGCGGTTATTTTCTCTAGAGTGTCAGAGACTGAGGGTGGACATTATAGAGGTTTATAAAACGATGAGTAGCAGAGATAGAGTGAATAGCCAAGTGCTTTTCCCCAGTGTAGTGAAGCTCAAAACAAAAGGGCATAATTTTACAGTGAGAGGGGAAAAATTTAAAAGGGACTTAAGGGACAACTTTTTCATGCAGTGGGTGATGCGTGTATGGAATGAGCCATCAGACAAAGTGGTGGAGGCTGGTACAATTTAAAAGTCATCTGGCTAGGTATATGAATTGTATTGGTTTAGAGGGTTATGGGCCAGATTAATTTAGGATATCTGGTCAGCGTGGACGAGTTTGACAAAAGGGTCTGTTTCCGTGACGTACAGCTCTGTGACTCTATCATCCTATGTGTATAAGAAAATTTTGTTATTGAATATGGAGATGTAGCTACTAGAGAAGGAGCAAAACTTGACCTTCTCTTGTGAAGTATGACAAAGCAAGTGGCTGAACTGTCAATGGGGGAGCACTTTGGGGCAAGTGATACTAAATCTATTTTAAAATAGTTATGGAAAACTTTAGACTTGATCTAAAAGTTAAAGTGAGGCAAATTTTGACAGTATTAAGCAGGAACTTTCTAAAGTTGATTGGTTAGGATAACATTGCAGTTGTAATTAGGGAAGATATTCCTGGAAGAACGTCCAGTGCAGTTACATGGGTGGAACTGCGAAATAAGAAAGGAATTATTACTTTTTTGGGATTGCATTATAAGCCCCCAAATAGTCAGTGGAAAATTGAGAAGCAAGTATGTTTGCTGGTAAAGGGATGATTGGAAAGTGGAAGGCCTTCAAAAATGATATAATGTGAGTACACAGACAGTACATTTCTGTTAATGTGAGGGATAAGGCTGGTAGGTGTAGGGAATGCTGGCTAATTGGAGAAATTAAGGCCCTGGTCAAGAAAAAGGAGGAATGTGTCAGATATAGAGAGTTGAGATTGAGATAAATAGAAGGGCAGTTGGAGTATACTTAAGAGACAAATCAGGAGGGCAAAAAGGGGTCATGAGATAGTTTTGATAAATACGGTTAAGGAGAATACAAAGATTCTACAAATACATTAAGGGTATAAGAGTGACTAAGGAGAGAATATGGCCCCTTAAAGGTCAATAAGACGGTCTATGTGTGGGAGATCGGTGAAATACTATATTAATATTTTGCGTCAGTATTTACTGTGGAGAAGGACATGGAAGCTAGGGAACTTGGGGAAGCACGGTGGCTCAGTGGTTAGTACTGCTGCCTCACAGCACCAAGGACCTGGGTTCGGTTCTCACCTCGAGCGACTGCGTCAAGTTTGCACATTCTCCCTATGCCTGCGTTGTTATCCTCCGGGTGCTCCAGTTTCCTCCCAAAAAGATGTGCAGGTCAGGTGAATTGGCCATGCTAAATTGCCAATTTAGGTGCATTAGTCAGAGAGAAATAGACAATAGACAATAGACAATAGGTGCAGGAGTAGGCCATTCAGCTCTTCAAGCCTGCACCGCCATTCAATATAATCATGGCTGATCATTCCTAATCAGTATCCTGTTCCTGCCTTATCTCCATAACCCTTGATTCCACTATCTTTGAGAGTTCTATCCAACTCTTTCTTAAATGAATCCAGAGACTGGGCCTCCACTGCCCTCTGGGGCAGAGCATTCCACACAGCCACCACTCTCTGGGTGAAGAAGTTTCTCCTGAGCTCTGTCCTAAATGGTCTACCCCGTATTTTTAAGCTGTGTCCTCTGGTTCGGCACTCACCCATCAGTGGAAATATGTTTCCTACTGCCAGATTGTCCAATCCTTTCATAATCTTATACGTCTCAATCAGATCCCCTCTCAGTCTTCGAAACTCAAGGGTATACAAGCCCAGTCGCTTCAGTCTTTCAGTGTAAGGTAATCCTGCCATTCCAGGAATTGACCTCGTGAACCTACGCTGCACTCCCTCAATAGTCAGAATGTCTTTTCTCAAATTTGGAGACCAGAATTGCACACAGTACTCCAGGTGTGGTCTCACCAGGGCCCTGTACAGCTGCAGAAGCACCTTTTTGCTTCTATACTCAATTTCTTCTTGTTATGAAGGCCAGCATGCTATTAGCCTTCTTCACTACCTGCTGTACCTGCATGCTTGCCTTCATTGACTGGTGTACAAGAACACCCAGATCTCTCTGTACTGCCCCTTTACATAAATTGATTCCATTGAGGTAGTAGTCTGCCTTCCTGTTCTTGACACCAAAGTGGATAACCATACATTTATCCACATTAAACTGCATCTGCCATGCATCTGCCCACTCACTTAACTTGTCCAGGTCACCCTGTAATCTCCTAACATCCTCATCACATTTCACCCTGCCACCCAGCTTTGTATCATCAGCAAATTTGCTAATGTTATTGCTGATACCATCTTCTATATCATTAACATATATTGTAAAAAGCTGCGGTCCCAGCATGGATCCCTGCAGTACCCCACTGGTCACTGCCTGCCATTCTGAAATTGAGCCATTTATCACTACCCTTTGTTTCCTATTAGCTAACCAATTTTCAATCCAAGTCAGTACTTTGCCCCCAATACCATGCACCCTAATTTTACTCACTAACCTCCTGTGTGGGACTTTATCAAAAGCTTTGTGCAAGTCCAGGTACACTACATCTACTGGATCTCCCTCATCCAACTTCAGAGTTACATCCTCAAAAAATTCAAGAAGATTAGTCAAGCATGATTTCCCCTTCATAAATCCATGCTGACTCTGTCCTATCCTGTTACCACTATCCAGATGTGCCGTAATTTCATCCTTTATAATAGACTCCAGCATCTTTCCCACCACTGAGGTCAGACTAACTGGTCTATAATTTCCTGCTTTCTCTCGCCCACCTTTCTTAAAAAGTGGTACAACATTAGCCACCCTCCAATCCTCAGGAACCGACCCCGAATCTATTGAACTCTGGAAAATAATCACCAACGCATCCACGATTTCCCAAGCCACCTCCTTCAGTACCCTGGGATGCAGACCATCAGGCCCCGGAGACTTGATGGGTCTGGGTGGGTTACTCTTCGGAGGGTCGGTGTGAACTTCGGAGAGTCGAAGGGCCTGTTTCCATACTGTAAAGAATCTAATCTAAACAGTGATACCTTGAAAAATGTCTATATTACAGAAGAGGAGGTGCTGTTGATCTTAAAACACATAAAGTAGATAAATCCCCAGGACCTGATCAGATGTCCCACAAGGTGGGAAGCTATGGAAGTGATTTCTGTGCCCACTGCTGATATAGTTGTATCATCGTCAGCTACGGGTGAGGTGCTGGAAAACAGAGGTTGGCTAACGTGGTGCCATTATTTAAGAAAGGTGGTAAAGAAAAGCCAAGGAATTGTGGACTGGTGAGCCTGACATCAGTTGTGGGCAAGTTGTTGCAGGGGTTCACTTTGTTTACTATTTTATTCTTAAACTATTTATAGAAACTCTTAATATCCATAAGGAGTAAAGGAATACTCACCTAACTGGGAGCAGGAAAGCTAAACTTCTTGGAAATTAATGCAGAATTTGTGGAATTAATCCACAAGAGTTGAGGAGCTACCATATGGGGAAGGGTGGAAATGTGATTGTAATGAACACTGTCAGTTCTACAAGTTTATAATGAGTGGTTTTATTCCAAAAATATTTGCATTTATGTGCTATATCTCAAAGCAATTTGTATTCTATGAAAAGCTTGAACATAGAACATAGAACAATACAGCGCAGAACAGGCCCTTCGGCCTTCAATGATGTGCCGACCTGTGAACTATTCTCAGCTCGTCCCCCTAAGCTATCCCAAAATCATCCATGTGCTTATCTAAGGATTGTTAAATCTCCATAATGTGGCTGAGTTGACTACATTAGCAGGTAGTGCATTCCATGCCCTTACCACTCTCTGAGTAAAGAACCTGCCTCTGACATCTGTCTAAAATCTATCACCTCTCAATTTGTAGTTATGCCCTCTCGTACACACTGACGTCATCATCCTAGGACCTAAGAGGCTGTGTTAGAGACAAATATGAAATAATTTAGCTGTGACCTAGAGAATCCATATGGTCTACCACTGCTCCTATTTCACTTATTTGTACCTTTATAGATAGCTGCCTTGACAGGAAACTGGCCAAAACTGGGAGATATCCTGAAAAGCAATAGGAAATCCTGTGGACATCAAATGACCCAAAGATCCACAGGACTCCTTGTCATGCAGTGGCATACTGTACTTGGAAGAAAATCTACGGGAATACTGAGTCACATTAGGGAGATAAACTAATTTTGAAAACAACTGTTGTACCAGAATCTGCTGTGCACAAGTAACTATTTATCAGATTAAAAAAAGAAAGACATTCATCTTTTATTTTCAAGTAATATTCCTTCCTTTGTTGATAGTTGAGGAGTCACAGGATTATTTGCAAGTAACCTTTTGCAAACCTCAGGCATCATCTGAAAATAACATGCACATATAAGGATTATACAGAGTTGCATTCTTTAGAAGAACCAGAGATTGTGCGATTCTGGCTCAAAATGATACATCAACAATTATACTGTTTAACAGATTTATCCTATGTTGCTCTAGTAATGATTTGAACATTAAACATTTCCTTGTGGCTATTTAATGTGTTTAGCCTCCTGCAGTGGTTTAAAAGGATGGCAGACAAAAGAGAGCAGCCATAATCAAATTGAATCACACCAGTAGACAGATGGGGCTCACTTTTAATACAAGCAGGCTTATTTATAGCCACCCAGCAGTTGTAAAGCTGAATGGGACTTAGTTACCAGTTGGAACTCCTTTCTGATTGCATTCCACTTACATCTGCCCTCCTCTCTACAATATTGCATTATAAGTATCTTCATAATGTTGTTAATAATTCCATGGGTGGGGGAAGGAGAAATGATTTTAACAGCAGTTAGAAATGTTCAGAATGAAATTACCATAATATCTTACCGTGCCTTTGTAAAGCTAAACGATTACCTCCATTTCTTTTTCTCTCTGTCTCTCTCTGGTACTCAGCAATATCTGAATTACAAACTAAACTAATTAATCCCGAATGCTAATCTAATTTTAAAATTATTATTTACTATTAACAAGTGAAAAATAAATCCATTTCCTCATACTTGAGAAAAAATTGCAAAAACAATCTGATACTGTTTATTAAACTTGAAATTATTCCCAAGCAAACAATAACATCAATACAGATTTACTGTAGCAGGAATGTAGCTGTAATCTCAGTTGATTAATTACTGCAGTATTTAATTACTGCATTATAGTTCAAAGCCTCTCGAGTGGCACTTCATCATGCTTATTGTCAGAAGCCCCCTTAGCTTCCTGTTTGTATTACTGATGTTTTTAATTAGAGAAAATCTGTCCATGATCTGCTTATCAGCGGGGAAAAAAAGAAGTGTTTTATGGATCATTAAATGCTGTGCAATGGAACTTATTAGACCTGGGGTGCGCCACAGGCATAAGTGTAAAACATGTAAAGGCTACAGAGTAGCTGCTATTCTTAACACTTAACACCATGAGTAAATAGACAAATAGTCAGTTCAGCAGGCAGAAAGTCAGACAGGCTGACAGCCCCACAAACAGGTACAAAGATAGGCACCAGTACATACATAACAAACACACTGACTGAATAAGTCAGATGATGAGACAGATCAGGAAATGTTCAGACAGGTTGACAAACAGAGTTTCAGAAACATAGAAAAATATTGCAAAATGCCTACCGATGAAAAATGTATCTGTAAAAAGTTTTAGGTCACACTAGATAATGAAGATTCAGTTGTGAAATAGAGTCATAGAGTCATAGAGATGTACAGCATGGAAACAGACCCTTCGGTCCAACCCGTCCATGCCAACCAGATATCCCAACCCAATCTAGTCCCACCTCCCAGCACCTGTCCCATATCCCTCCAAACCCTTCCTATTCATATACCCATCCAAATGCCTTTTAATTGTTGCAATTGTACCAGCCTCCACCACTTCCTCTGGCAGCTAGTTCCATACATATACCACCCACTGTGTGAAAATGTTGCCCCATAGGTCTCTTTTATATATTTCCCCCTCTCACCCTAAACCTATGCCCTCTAGTTCTGGACTCCCTGACCCCAGGGAAAAGACTTTGTCTATTTATCCTATTCATGCCCCTCATAATTTTGTAAACTTCTATAAGGTCACCCCTCAACCTCCGACACGCCAGGCAAAACAGACCCAGCCTATTTAGCCTCTCCCTATAGCTCAAATCCTCCAAACCTGGCAATATCCTTGTAAATCTTTTCTGAACCCTTTCAAATTTCACAACATCTTTCCAATAGGAAGGAGACCAGAATTGCATGCAATATTCCAACAGTGGCCTAACCAATGTCCTGTACAGCTGCAACATGACCTCCCAACTCCTGTACTCAACACTCTGACCAATAAAGGAAAACATACCAAATGCCTTCTTCACTATCCTATCTACCTGTGACTCCACTTTCAAGGAGCTATGAACCTGCACTCCAAGGTCTCTTTGTTCAGCAACGCTCCCTAGGACTTTACCATTAAGTGTATAAGTCCTGTTAAGATTCCCTGACCCCAGAGAAAAGACTTTGTCTATTTACCCTACCCATGCCCCTCATAATTTTGTAAACCTCTATAAGGTCACCCCCTCAGCCTCCGACGCGCCAGGGAAAACAGCCCCAGCCTGTTCAGCCTCTCCCTATAGCTCAAATCCTCCAACCCTGGCAACATCCTTGTAAATCTTTTCTGAACCCTTTCAAGTTTCACAACATCTTTCCAAAAGGAAGGAGACCAGAATTGCACACAATATTCCAACAGTGGCCTAACCAACGTCCTGTACAGCGGCAACATGGCCTCCCAACTCCTGTACTCAATATTCTGACCAATAAAGGAAAGCATATCAAATGCCTTCTTTACTATCCTATCTACCTGCAGCTCCACTTACAAGGAGCTATGAACCTGCACTCCAAGGTCTCTTTGTTCAGCAACACTCCCTAGGACCTTACCATTAAGTGTATAAGTCCTGCTAAGATTTGCTTTCCCAAAACACAGCACCTCGCATTTATCTGAATTAAACTCCATCTGCTACCTCTCAGTCCATTGGCCCATCTGGTACAGATCCTGTTGTAATCTGAGGTAACCCTCTTTGTTCTTTTTTTCTTCATGAGTCAAGAAAAATGTGTGTTACTTACACATAGAGTCATAGAGTTATACAGCATGGAAACAAATCCTTCAGCCCAACTCGTCCATGTCAACCAGATCCTAAATTAATCTAGTCCTATTGGCCAGCGTTTGACCTGTATCCCTCTAAACCCTTCCTAAACCATCCAGATGCTTTTTACAAATGTAATAATTTTACCAACCTCCACCACTTCCTCTAGCAGCTCACTCCATACACACATCATCCTCTGCATGAAAATGTTACCTCTCAGGTCCTTTTTAAATCTTTCCTGTCTCACCTTACACCTAGCCCTTTAGTTTTGGACTTCCCCATCCGAAGAAAAAGACCTTGTCTATTTACCCTATCCATTCCCTATCCATGCCCTCTATTAGGTCACTTCTCAGCCTCCGACGCTCCAGGGAAAAAAAGCCCCCGCCTATTCAGCCTTTTCCTATAGCTTAAACCCTGTAATCCAGCAACCTCCTTGTAAATCTTTTCTGAACTATTTGAAGTTTAACAACATCTTTCCCATAGCAGGGAGACTAGAATTCAACACAGTATTCTAAACATCTAGCCACAACATGACATCCAAATTCCTGTACTCAATGTACTGACCAATAAAGGCAAGTGTGTCAAAAACCTTCTTTAACACCCTGTCTACCTGTGACTCCATTTTTAAGGAAGTATGCACAAGTACCCCTTGGTCTTTTTGCCTGGCAACACTCCCCAGGGACATACCATTTATCTAAATTAAACTCCATCTGCCACCCCTAGTCCCACTAGCCCATCTGATCAAGGTCCCATTGTACTCTGAGATAATCTTCTTCACTGTTCACCACACCTCCAATTTTGGTGTCATCTGCAAACTTACTAACCATACCTCATTTGACAAAAAACAGTGGACTCAGCACTGATCTTTGTAGCACACCACTGGTCACAGGCCTCCATTCTGAAAAACAATTCTCCACCAACACACTCTGTCTCCTACCTTCAAGCCAATGTTGTATCCAACTGGTTAGCTCCCCCTGTATTCCATGTGATCTAACCTTGCTAACCAGTCTATCATGCAGACTCTTGCTGAATCTTTGTTAAAATCCATTTCGACCACATCTACTGCCTTCAAAGACACCTTCTTTGTCACCTTTTCAAAAAAACTCAATTAAGTTAGTGAGACGCAATTTCCCACACGATAGCCATGTTGACTATCCTGAATCAGTTCTCACCTTTTATAAATGCATGTAAGTCCTGTCCCTCAGAATCCCCTCCAACAACTTACCCACCACTGGTCTATAGTTTCCTGGCTTTTCCTTACAGTCTTTCTTAATTAATGGCCACCTTCCAATCTTCCAGCATTTCATATCCGTAGCTGTTGATGATACAAATATCTCAGCAAATCCTGGAGGTTTGGAGAAAAATGTCAAGGTGGTTTATCAAGAGTACTGTGGTGGGGAAAATGGGAAAATGAAGTGTGGGAATTGCAGCCAGTACAAAGAGAGGACAATTGCTGTAAAAGGGAAGTGGGGTGGCGGGGTTGGGGGTGAATCTCTAAATATAAATATGGGTCAGTGCAAATATAGCATAGGAGAAGGTAAGGATTGCATGCTGGAAATCAGAGTCGAAAGTGGGGTGCTGGAAAATCAGTATCCAAGGAGCAGGGAAATCAACATTTTGGGCAAGAGCCCTTCATTAGGAATGTAAAGAAAGCATATGTGAGCATGGGGTACTGCAGGTTCGATAGTGAATGGTTATGTGACGGGACCAGAGCTCAGTGGAAAGTTGGGGATATTAATAATGAAGTAAAAGTACTGGGGCAATGTGGGGAGGCTCAAAGGTGGTGGGGTGATAGGGACTGCTATGCAGTTTGGAACATCAAGGTTGCAGTAGATAGGGTGCACCTTTGAATAACAGATAGAGATTGCGAATCACTTTCAGGGCTGTGATGTGGGAAGACTTCCATCATCAACCAAGTCTCAACTGGGTAAAAAAAAGTGAAATGTGACTGCCAGCACTTGCAGATTGAGGAGGGTAAGTTTGTTTTTTTTGTCTGTGGGAGTGGGGTCCACATGGGTGATGTGTGGCTCTGCAAGAGGCAATCAGACACTCATAGATTTAAAGTGACACATCTACCCATTGCAATAATCTGATATGCGGCTCAAGGATTGGCCAACTATTGTACATTAGAAATCCTGGCCATAAGCAGTCCTAAGTATGTCATTGATCATAACCAACTAAACTTAGTCATCTCTGTGAAGCAGAAGGGATTGTAGGTGACCATTAAAGTGTCTCCTGTGTCTGACACTTCCCAAGTTCATTGCAAAGTTCACATCGTCAGCACAAGGGGACTGAGCTGTATCCCTCCCACATTGAACTGTAAGTATCTAAGACTATAGGCTCTAATGTGAACTGCTGAATCTCTTAGATGATTAGTGGGAAAGTGCGAGGATGCAGTTGTCCTACTGCATTGAGAATATCCTAGTGTATATCCAATGTAGTTAATCACAAAGTTACACAGGAGCTGCGCTTTTAGAGCCTAGATGCACAATTAATAAGGTGAGCAGTAGAGAACTGTGTAAGGAAAATCGCCAGAGCTCACAGAGGGAAACTCTCCATGAAACTCCCTGAAAACGACACATTGCCAAAATATGGGAAGATCTAACTCCATGCTTAACTGAACCTATTGGAGTTTTTTGAGGGGCGAGAAACATGTGTTGTGGATAAAGAAGAACCAGTTGATGCATTGTAATGATATTTACAGAGGCATTTGATAAAATGCCACATATAATGTGTAAAATAAATGCTTGTGGTGTAGGGGTTAGCATATGGGCAAGGATAAAAGATTGACTGACTAACAGAAAGCAGAAAGTAGACATAAGTGTGTCTCTTTTAGGTGGCAAGATATAACAAGTGGTGTGCCACAGGGATGAGTACTGGGACCTCAATTGTTTACAATTTATATAAATGACTTTGATGAAATGACAGAAGGTATGGTTGCTATATTTGCTGATAACACCAAAGTTAGTTCAGAAAGTAAGTTTTGACACAGACATAAGAATAATACAAGAAGATATTGGTTGATTGTGTAAGCAGAAAATAATATGGCAAAAATATGAAAATGTCCACTTTGGAAGAAAGGAATAAAAAGGAAGTATATTATTTAAATGGTGAGCGATTGCAGAATTTGAAGATACCAAAAGGTTTTAGTGTCCTCGTGAATGAAATATAAAATGCTGGTATGAAAAGACAGTAAGTAGTTAGGAAAGCTGATAGAATGTTCTAATTTATACATTTGATAGTAGAGAACATGTCTATTGCTGTAAATAAAGTACAATTTATTGAAGCTAATCATCTATTTTGTTGAAGCTAATCTATTCATTGGGCCAATTCGCAAGAAATACCAACTAAAGGGAAAAGGACATTTATACTATAAGGGAGGAGAGAATCATAGAATCCCTACAGTATGGAAATAGGCCATTCAGCCCATACTGACCCTTCAAAGCGCATCCATCTCAGACCCACACCCTATCCCTGCATTTCCAATGGCTAACCCACCTAACCTGCACACTATGGGCAATCTAGCATGGCAAATCTACCTAACCTGCACATCTTTAGACTGTGGGAGGAAACTGGAGTACCCAGAGGAAACGCACAAAGGCACACGGAGAATGTGCAAACTCAACACAGACAGTCACCTGAGACTGGAATCAAACCCAGATCCCTGGTACTGTGAGGCAGTAGTGATAACCATTGTGCTACCATGCCACCCTTAATTGTGTGGACTCTGATTGATAGAGACATTACCATTGCAAATGCACCAGTGAATGATGAGTAACAGTTAACATCAAACTTGATTTATTTTTTTAAAAAGCATGTTGCCTCCTATTAGGCAAGACAATGTGTTATGGTATGAGTCATGAATCAGGAATAGCTGTCACCTACTTTGCTGTCATTGAAACAACCAATGCATATACATATTCTTTCTGTTTGCAAAGAGCAGAGCCCTATGTATTAATATTCACAGCATTCAGTATGTGCGCATCCTGCCACAATGAATGTCAGTCTCCAAGTACGCACAAAGTGAGCGAAAAAAAAAGCAACATCCAAAAGGTGAATCCTATGGAAATGTATGAGATGTGTGTGCGTGCCCCCGTGTGCAATACTACCTGGCAAAAGCATACAAGTCATAGGTGTCAGTGAGTTCCACAATGATGAATTGAAGTTCCTAAGTGGTGTGAGAGAAGCCATGATCTGGGAGGATAGTGGCTTGTTGATGCTGACTTGTATGGATGTTGGATGAAATCTCCAGGGACATGAGGCTGGAGACACAATTGGTTGATGGTTGGGATAAGTAATCAATGAGCTGCAGCTGCCAGGCACACATGCTGACTTACATATTGAGAAATTGTCATTTTAGTCTCTCAGGAAGGAGAGGGGAATTGGCAATATCATTGAAATTAGGCAAATCTGTGGTTTTATGAGATACAAATGCATAGAAATAAAGTAGTCATTGCTCAATCACAATATTATGGAGTCACTATTTAAGGGGGGAAATCTGAATATGTTTTCTTGATTATATTACTCTTACTGTAACTTCCCACCATCGCCCAAGTCACAACATGGACATGAAAACTTTATCCATCTACTCATTGTGACTCCGTCAGCCAGCTTTGTAGATATATAAATCAATATGTTTGGACATCTTATGGGGTATCACTGGAGCAGGTGGGATTTGGAAGTGAACCTTCTATTAATGTGCCACAGGATCTAAGCCAGCCTCAGTTCCATGCTGTCACCAATCCTTTTATTCCATGGTTTCACCTTTACAGGTAAGCTTATTGGGAGAAATTGAGGACTGCAGATGCTGGAGAGTCAGAGTGATGCCGGAAAAGCGCAGCAGGTCAGGCAGCATCCGAAGGACAGGAGAGTCAACATTTAGGGCATAAGTCCTTCATCAAGAAAGCTTATTGTGTGGCACTTTGTCAAAGGCATTTTTTTCGGGAAGACCCTGTTCACCACATCAAACACCCAACCCTAGTCAACTTTCTCACATCATATCAAAACACTCAACTGTGTTAGCTAAACTGTGCCTTTAATAATTCCACCTTGGCTTTCATTAACTAATTAATCAGTTAATTCTTTCAGAATGAGGCCAGAAAGTAAACCAAGAAGGACTCTGATCCTGGAGATACTGGATTTATGTTGTTGACAGCACACCAGTGCTCTGGACAGAATAATTTAGGAGAAAGAACAATTGAGTGTGGTCTGTATGGAAGCAAGAAGCAAGTAAGTGGTAGATCAGGGTCAGAGGAAGCAATGTAGTCTGGGGTTCTGATTGGGGGGAGAAAGATCAGGAACATCCTGAGGCCATATAATGGCGCTGGAAGAGAACATCTGGGTGTTAGGATATATTGAATTAGCCCCACAGTCGAATCATTTTTTTTTACATTGTGATTGTGATGGAGGCTGTCTGAGGATCTGTGAGAGTTGCAGTTTGACTGAACTGTAAACTATGCCCAAGATTAAGGAAGCTTGTGAGGCTTGGCAGAAATTGTCTTGGATTGGGGAGGGATATCTGAGAAGATGGAATTGGTGAGTCTATGATTTTCCTTTCTGAATAGTTGGGTGTTATCGCTTGTTTATTTATGTTACAACTTTTGGGGGTATTTGAACTGGGAAGTGGAGAGCTGATCATCTCCAAGATTGAAGCTGTTCTCATCCAGCGTCTGCTGAAGGAAACATTTCTGAAGAAGCCAATAAATGGTGATTTAGTATCAGACATCTTGGTGATTTTCGCCTTTTCATAACCTAACAGTACATTTGCCAATTGTAAAACTCCTGTTGTAGCTGTAGCTCACATCAACCAACTTGGCACAGATCAAAGTGGAACCTTCCAGAACTATTAGCTTTTAGTACTTGCTGGGCAAGGCAGATTATAAATGTTAATTTCACACATTAATGTATTAATAGAAAAGAGAGAGTGAGGTGAGATGTGGCCACTCTATTTTTAAAAAATACAAAATTCCATCAAAGTATATATGTAAGGCACTGAATTAATATTTACTAGTGAAATTAAATGCTTAGACAAAACATAAACCAAAAAACACGGGAACCCCCCCCCCCCCCACCCCCCACCTTGAGAATCCCTTTAAATCATAGACAGTTAATATAATAAATTAGTAGTAGGTTGCATATCCTGCAGGCCTTTGCAGTGTAAACCACAAAAACGGCTGTCACAAAATGAAAAACGCCAACCGTAACACACAGAATGGATGAGTGGAGACACACTCTGTCCCAGTACCCAGAGGGATAGGGCTGGTGATAGCCCTCTCATCTGCTTAGCACATAATGCATGTGTTTGCTGCTATGCTGGTAATGTGTTTTTTTCCAACTTGTTTTATCCAGAGGAATGAATCACATAAGTAGAGCAGTGGAACAAGATTTTCAACCCATTGCCTTTGATTAAGTGCTTTTACATGGGGGTCTCAGGACCTGCAATAATATTAATGGAGTAGAAAGCACAGAAAAGCCAGGACCTTGGGTTCCTCAAGTAGCATTATCCCAGGGATAAAGAGGATGATTATAAACTTACATGAATTTGCTCTTATCGTTGCTTAGGAGGAAGTTCAGAATGAGAATTAAATCTAAACCTCCTCTCCTTTCAAGCAACAAGAATTAGAGGTTAAAATCAAACCGATTATAAAGAATAATTTTCTTTTATTAAATTAAGTGAAATATATTTCCAAACCGTTTTGATTTTTTTTTGCTGTACCTGTTCTCTGTCTCTTCCTTTTCTGATTCATGCTGTGGGATACATCCAACAGTTTTAGTTCAGATGGTCAATGTTTTCCAATTATTTATATGTTACAGCCTTGCTGGAGAAGTTTGCTTCTTAGAATCTAAGACTTAGATCAGAGGCATAACTAAATAAAAAATTATAAAATTTTTAACCTTAAAATCTGTGCTAATGTGGAAATATGTCCAGGCAGGTTAAAATGCCATTTCAACTATGCATCTCTTTAAGAAGAAATGTACAGTTTATTCTTATCATGTCAAGAGGGCGCCTGGCGTCAGCAAATACTGCTTTCAATATTGGACACTGAGGCTCCGGAGGAGATGGGAAACCTTGACACTCAGGAACTGTTTCCTGAAAATTCCTTGGCACACTTTGCCGCAATAAACTGGTTGAAAATCACTGCTTTAGAGGCTGTGTCATCTCCAAAGATAGTGGAATATAAACAATAACACACTCCAATTCAGAACAAATTTAAAGGAGTGTAGTGCAACAGAGTAATCTTGGACTTCAGATGCATGGTTCTCTGAAAGTGGAGTCACAGGTAGACAGGAGTGAAGAAGGCTTTTGGCACACTGGCCTTCATCAGTCAGGGCATTGAGTATAAAGTTGGAAGTTATGTTGCAGTTATACAGGATGTTGGGGAGGCCGCATTTGGAATATTGTGTTCAGTTTTTGTAGGATGATGTTATTAAACAGGAAAGAGTGCAGAAGAAATTTACAAGGATGTTGCCAGGACTCAAAGATCTGAGTTATAGGGAAAGGTTGGACAAGCTATAACATTTTTCTTTACAGCTAAGGGACTGAGGGGGTCTTTATAGAGGTGTATAAGATCATGAGAGGCACATGTAGGGTGAATGCATTCAGTCTTTTTCCCAGAGTTGCGGAATCAAGGACTAGAGGGCATCAGTTTAAAGTTAGAGAGCAAAGAATAAAAGGGAGCCTGAGGGGCAATGTTTTTACAAAGAGGGTGGTCCACATATGGAATGAGTTGCCAGCGAAAAGGCATTTAGACAAATGCATGGATTGGAAAGGATTAGAAGGATATGGGCTGAGTGCAGGGAAATAGGATTAGCATGGACAGACATTTTGGTCGACATTGAACATTTTGGACCAAAGGGCATGTCTCCGTGCTGTAGGAATCTATGACTCTCTCTATGACTCTATGTAGGCCAACATGCCCCATCTGTTAAATAAAAACCAACAGAACAGTAGATGCTGTAATCAGAAGCAAAAACAGAAATTGCTGGGAAAGCTCAGCAAGTTGACAATTTCTCTCCACAGATGTAGCCAGACCTGTTGAGCTTCTGTTTTTATGGTTGAAATTTCTGTTTTTATGCTTCATGTGTTTTTGCATACCAAACCTACTACCAAGCAGCATGAGAATCAATGTAAACTACACAGATTTGGTTGGTTCAGTCCCTATTCTGTGATATCTAATTTATTGTTTCTCATATACAGCTCAAGTTGCACATTTGCATCAAGCTCCCTGATGTCTACATAGTCTTCCAACAAGGGAGCAGGCCTGTGGGTGACCAGCTGTCACTTCCTGGTGTCTTCATTTGGTTGATTTCTTCTCTGACCCACCCCTTTGCCTGTTGGGAGGCAGCTTCTATCAGGTTTTGTTGCATCATCACGACTTTGCTTCTTTGATCTTGCCCTTTATCATCCCAGCAGTATCTTGTGTCTATATGTGGGAAGGGTCTTCTCAAGAATAGCGCAATACAATCAGGCCAGTGACACAATTAATCACTGTCTCAATCAGTAACACAATTAATTATCCCTGGATGTGGTAGCAAAGGGTTGAATTTTTCTATTTTTAGGAGGACATGGGAAATAGCAAGAAAGTTTGGAAAATAGGATGTGAGTTTTTAAAAAATCAGAATCACTACTTCAAGAAAACATTTCTTGATTTTTCCCTTAACGTTTAAATGGTGAGTTCAGAATCTTGCTATTGGGTGGTGACTGCCTTTTTAACATATATTTTGACCTCATTATTAGACCAACATTTATACGCAGCTCCCAGTTCTCCTCTTGACAACATCAATTCCAGATCGGAAAGTCAGACAGAAATTGCCTGGCTCCAGCAACTTACTAGGTAATAACAATGACTGTAGATGCTGGAAACTAGATTCTGGATTAGTGGTGCTGGAAGAGCACAGCAGTTCAGGCAGCATCCAGGAGCAGCGAAATCGACGCCTGATGAAGGGCTTTTGCCTGAAACATCAATTTTGCTGCTCCTTGGATGCTACGTGAACTGCTGTGCTCTTCCAGCACCACTAATCCAGAATCCAGCAACTTACTGTTTGCTTCTTTTATCATCCATCTCTTTCTTCATCACAATATTCGTTCATGCTCCATGGAAACCACTCTCTTCCACCCTTTGTCCACCCCAAGTCAACATTGGCAAACCAATTGCCTAACCACATCACCACACTTGGTGTTTGGACAGATTCACAAACCAGCCTTTCAGGTCTTCACCTATTTTTTAATGTGTCTGCCGGATTGGTTTGTACACACACATCTCGTACCTAAGCAAGATGCATCATATGGGTCTTAGCCTAATTTCTTAGAGTCCACTCATTTTGCACCTGCTTTAAGGCTGCCAACCACAGTGACTTGTGTTGAATGTTAGCAGAGAGGGAGAGTCAGGCAACTTCTCACAGTGGGTAGCAATGAACTGTCCAGGGGTGAGGCATGTTACTGTGTAGCACCATCCTACAGCAATGATACACACACAGCATATACTAGCAGCTTACTCAGAAAATACTGACTGTGCTTCAAATAAATGGCACTGTCTGAATGTCAAACTGTCCTTTCATGGTTTCAAGATGAACACAGTCAAGAGCACATCCAATTCCAGTCCAGGGGTTGATCATGATCTGTCTTGCGCTTGGATCTACCAGAGTCCAGGGATCAGTGTCCTTACTGTATAGGATTGAGTCATAGTTGGTCTGTAAGTGAAATGTAACCAAATCAGTTATTACTAGGACATTAGCTAATGCAGTGTGGAGATATCAGTTACTGTGATGTGGAGATCTCAGTTAGAGTGATGTGGAGATCTCAGTTAGTGTGATGTGGACATATCAGTTAGTGCAATTAATTGGTCCAATTCGTTTGTAAAACGTAACAGAATAATACTACTAAACAGCAAATTTTACAATACAGTATCATTCCATAAACACACCTTTGGCAAAAACAAATTCACTAAAACAGATTATTTCACATGCCATTCTGGTAACAGAGAGAACCCAAGCTTTTAGTTGAAGCAAAGAGAGAGGGAGATGGAGCAGCTTTCACAACCAGCTTCCAAAAGACCAACAATTGCTGAGAGCTAAACTAAAACCCTGATTCTCTGGCAGCCTGACCGACCCATTCATGCTGTTTCTATTATTCTAATTTTTTTTAAAAACCAAAGCCTCATTGGTTGAGGCAAACTTCTTGAGACCTCTGTCTTAATCTCTCTTCTTAAAAAAAATGATCAAAATACATCTCTTCAAGCCATAGTATTGTCACACTCCCCCCGTTAAACAAAGGTAGCTTACATTATATTGACTCCAAGCATGCAAACATTCAATACTACAGTCCATTTCAATTCCTTTCTTCCGAATACCTTCATCTTTCTCCATCAAAGTTGTGACAACATGATGGCAATTATATTATCTCGACCTGTCACATGTATAATTTTTAAATTGAATATTTGTAACAACATATTCCATATAAGCATTCTGGTACTTTTATCTTTAAAATTTTCCAAAAACATTAAGATGTTATGATCAGTATATTCAAGTGTCTCAGACAAATTATTAGCAAAATAGATGTTGAAATGTTGCATCATCAACACCAAACTCAAGATCTCCTTCTTAATTGTGGAATATTTCTCTTGATGAATATTCAACCTTTTGGAAAAATACTCAATAGGGTCTTTCTACCTTCTCATTGTCCTCATGCAAGTGTACATCACTGACACCAACATCACTGGCATTTATAGCCACTTTGAATGGGTAATTAGATGTGGCTACACTGGGGCAGTGGTTAACGTATTTTTCAGCATGTCAAGTCCCTTCTGATATTCTTCCGTCCACTGAAATTTTCTGCACTTCTTCAATAAGTCAGTCAGTGGAGAACCAAGCTGTTATAATTTGGTTCAAATTTTTGATAAAAACCACTCAGTCCTAGGAATCATAGGACTTCCCTTTTCATTGATGGTGTGGGAAACTCTGCAGTAATCTTTGCTTTCACATCCCAGGGAGCCACCTTTCTATGCTCAATGATACGACCTAGGAATGTGAGTTGGGCTTTTGCAAACTCACTCTTAGCCAGATTTAACACCGAGCCTGCACCCGAGGTTGATTGAACAGGTTCGATATATGCTCCAAATGTTCCTTCTATTTGTGACTAAAAGTCACCAGATCTATGTACACCACATAATTGGGTAATCCCAAAATGACTTTATTGGTCAGACTTTGAAATATAGCTGCGCATTTACTATACCGAACAACATAACTTTAAACAGGTAAAGTCTATTCAGTGTCACGAAACCCAAAATTTCCTTGGCGCTCTCGGATAAAAGTACCTGCCAGTATCCTTTGAGTAAGTCCAACTTTCCAATATAAGTTGCTTGTCCTACCTTCTCAATATAGTCTTCCAGTCATGGTATAGGATATGAATGAGATTTCATAATTGCTTTGACTTTGCGGTAATCAACACATAAACATTGTGTATTATCTGGGTTTGGCACGAACATCATGGATGAGCTCCATTTGCTGCATCTCACTTCAAATAAGACTCTTGTAAAAGAGTCCTTAAATGCTGGAATTGGTATTAAAGGTGCTGATTGTATCACTGCTTGAGGTTTTCCTATTTCCTGATATGTATGACATGACTGGCAAAATTCAACCATATCTCTGTGTAATCCAGACCAATGAAAATGTTTCTGTGTTTTGGCTCAAGTTTTCCTTACTTGCAAATGACCTCCTACTGGTAATTCATGTGCGACCCACATCACCTCCTTTCCATAACCCCCAAGTATTATACCTTGATGAACTTCTGTCCATTTTCATCAGACTGAATATGTAGTGGTCTCCATTTCCTCATCAAGTCATCATTCTTAAGATTGTAACATTCTGGGATACACTCAGCTTCTTCTGTGTATGATTTTTAATACAAATGCTTTGTTAAAAATCTTTTTACATAAGAACTGGAAGCAAGAGTAGGCTGTCTGATCCTTTGAGCCTGCTCTGCTATTCAATAAGATCATGGCTGACCTTTTCAGGGCCTCAGTTCCACTTACCCACTCTCTCACCATAATTATCTATCTTAGCTTTAAAACTGAGAAAGACTAAGGAAGCCGCAACTACTTCACTGGGCATAGAATTTTACAGATTCACAAACCTCTGGGTGAAGAAGTTCCTTCTCAATTTGGTCCAAAATCTGCTTCCCCCTAATTTTGAGGCTATGCCCTCTTGTCCTCATTTCACCTGCCAGTGGAAACATCCTCTCTATTTTTATCCTATCTATTCCCTTCATAATTGTATATGTCTCTATAAAACTCCCCTCATTCTTCTAAATTCCAATGAATATGGCGGCACAGTGGCACAGTGGTTAGCACTGCTGTCTCACAGCGCCAGAGACCCGGGTTCAATTCCTGCCTCAGGTGACTCTCTGTGTGGAGTTTGCACATTTTCTCCATGTCTGCGTGGGTTTCCTTTGGGTGCTCCGGTTTCCTCTCACAATCCAAAAATGTGCAGGTCAGGTGAATTGGCCATCCTAAACTGCCCGTAGTGTTAGGTGATGGGGTAAATGTAGGGGTTGCACTTCGGCGGGTCGGTGTGGACTTGTTGGGCCGAAGGGCTTGTTTCCACACTGTAAGTAATCTAATCTAAAAAAAAAATCAGTCTATCCTCATATGCCACCCCCTCAACTTCAGAATCCCCTGGATTGCCAGTACATCCTTTCTCAAGTAAGGAGACCAAACTGCACACAGTACTCCAGGTGTGGCCTCACCAGCACCCTGTACAGCGGCAACATAACCTCCCTGCTTTTAACCTCAATTCCTTCAGCAATGAAGGACAAAATTCCATTTGTCTCCATAATTACCTGCTGCACCTGCAGACAAACCTTCTGTGATTCATGCACAAGGACACCCAGGTCCCTCTGCATAGCATCACGCTGCAAATTTTTACCATTTAAGAAATAGTCCTTTTTATTGTTATTCCTCCCAAAATGGATGACTTCACATTTATTAACATTTATCCCATCTGCCAGAACTTTGCCCAATTCAACAAACCTCTCTGAACTAAAAATATCCACTTTGTCCTCCACCTGCTTTTGCTTTTTCTTTTCCCAATCATTTGAACAAACGTATCTCTGATAATTGAACTTCAACTTCTTTGTCTGGAGTCAACAGCATCAACCCTAGAAGGCCCTAACAATAGTGACCACTTCTGCCTCTTCTGCTGCGCAAATCCCCAAGGCAGCTGCCATTAGAGGCCTCATACATAATCACATAGCATCATAGAAGACAGGATCAAGAGTTGGCCATTCAGCCCAGTATGTGCATGGCTGATCATCAAACTCAGCATAATGTTCCTGTTTTCTCCCCATATTCAGTGTTTTGGCCTCAACTGCTTTCTATGGCAGAGAATTCCACAGGCTCATCACTCTCTGGGTCAAGATATTTCACCTTATCTCAGTTTTAAATGGCCTAGCCCATACCTTGAGACTGTGACCCCTGGTTCTTGACTTGGGATCATCTTGCTTTACCCTGTTATTTGAATTTTATAGGCTTGGGTTCAAGTTAATGAGGTGAAGTGCAAACGTTGTGAGGGAAAATTTGCAGGGAACTATGATAGACCCAGCACCATGAGCCCCACTCAAGGAAACATTTTCCTGAAAATGGAAAAGTTAAGTCCAGAGACTTTGATTATTTTTAAGCTAGAGGTAGATAGATAAGGAGGTAAAAGATATCAGGGCTTGGTGTGAAAATAGCGTAACAGGTCAACAATGACCGTATTAAATGATGGAACAGATCTGAGGGGCTGAGCGGCCTATTCCTGATTTAGATATGGTTTCATTTTCCAATTTGTGACTGTGATGTTGGTCATCCACCTCATCAACAGATTGTGGTTGTCCTTCATGCTTTCTCAAAGACTATTTTTGTACTTTGTGAAAACTGACACATTGAACCCTGTGAAACTAGATATGTAAGTTGTTTAGGTTGATTTAGTTTAAAATAAGGTTTTAGCTTGATAAGGGGTGGGGGAGGGAGGAAGTGTTTAATAGCTTGATTGCTCTGTGATTGATTATTTAAGTCCATTTATTGTGGAAGTTCACTGTGCTTGATTGGTTAAGCTTGGGTGTGGATTAGTGAAAAGTAAATGTGCTGTAAGTGTAACTGAAAGCATCAGCTGGAAGCATGCAGCAGATATTTTCAAGCATTGTGAATAAAAACCTGTTAGTATCATCTCTGCAAAGCTCTGAGACACATAGAATATATAACAGATGTGTCAGTATAAAATAGTTATGAATGTGAAATCGTTAAGGATGCTATCAAATAATAATACCAAACCTCAGTAGTAAATTTTAGGTTTTCTGCCTTCATCTGTACACCTGATGACCAGAAATTTCAAAACCCTCTTGAATTAGACTGACTATGGAGGAGCAATCTTGTCTACTTGCTTCACTTTGTTCCAAAAATGCTTAAAAAAAAATTGTAAACAAATAGGTATTGCAGCATAAGAAGGACACCAATGAGTCAAAAGACTCTGATCAAGTTTTTTTACTTGGATCAATTAAGATCGTGTATTAAATTTAAGAAACAATTTGATTAAAAGCTTGTTTTATTTATATCTATGATTGTAATCATCCTGACAAAATGTTGAAGAGAAAAGAAAATGCAAAATGACTTTCCTTTCCAGACCTTTCAGAAAGAGGACTGATGGAGTAGAGAAAGTGTTTATGTGACTTCCTCTCTCCAGTTGCCCTGACACAGCCTTATGTTGCTAATATCTGTTAAGAGAATGACATTGGAAGTGAGAAATCACTGGAGTTTTTGATTTGACAAATCTGTTTCACCTCACAACTCACAGTGTAATGACTTCATGCTTCATGAAGTGTATTGTTATTGTTTGACATTGTTACAGTACCATGTTGGGAAAAGAAAGGGGCTGTTGAAAGGGCTTACATTGTACAAGTTGATGCAAATTCCATATCTGTACCTTACTTTAATATCATTGTCTCTGAAGAAGATTCCTCTCTATCAGTTTTCACGAGAAATTGCTTGTTATTATACATAATAGAAATGGAAAACAGATTATAACAATTGTCTTAATATGTATCTAAAAGTATATGCTTTATTGTCTGTTCAAGATAATGACAGTTAGATTAAAATTTAATATTACTTATATTTGTGAAAAAAAATTAGGCCACAAAGACAGCGCCATTTAATTACATATATCATACATTAAAAACAAGAGACAAAGTTAGGACAAATATCATTTTTTGTTCACTCCACAGCCTCTTGGTTTCATGCCGAGGAGCAAGGCGTTCCCCAGCTACCCATGACAGGGGGGCCTCTCGAAACTGCAGAGAACCAGGGGCTTGTTGAAATTGCTGAGGACCTGGCCCTCTCAAAACTGCAGAGAACCAGGGGCCATTCAAAAACTGCCGAGGACTGGAGGCATGCCCGAAACTGACGAGGACTCGATCCCGTTGAAACTGCAGAGGACTGGGGGCCTGCCAAAACTGCCAAGGAGCGGGGGACTGTTGAAACTGCCACTGATGCGGGGCTGTCCAAACAAATCTGCCAAACCGTCAGCCACAGAAAGAAGTAAACCTGAATTTGATACAAGAAGTGAAATTAAGAAATAATGATAATAAGAATAAATAATTTTAAACAACGGGTGCGTGCAGTCAGCCAAAAGGGAGCCTGAACACTACCTAACCTGCCATTTCCGCCACCTTGCTTGAACAGTTGGGTTCCTAGTGGGGAATCACACAGCCTGGGATGGTCTGAGTCACACAAACTGGGAATGTTCTTGGTTTGATCTCTGGTCCGTGTGGTGTTGATGGACCCTCTACTGAAGTACTACGAGGTATTGTATTTTACTTCAAAATCATTCAGAGTTTCTGCTCCACATCACCAATGAATGATTCTGCTGGAACTGCCCATGTGTGGCCAATGAGTGAGTTCAAGATCAACTCTGATATACACTATTCACTACCCAGACATGCAGTCACTACCCAGACTCCTGGATCAGATAGCATGAGACTGGTGGCCATTTCTGGATTTTTTAGAATTAGAATTAGCATTCCTACAGTGTGGAAACAGGCCCTTCGGCCCAACAAGTCCACACCGACCCCCCAAAAAGTATCCCACCCTAACCCATTACTCGACATTTACCCCTGACTAATGCACCTAACCTGTACATCCCTGAACACTTTGGGCAATTTAGTCAGGCCAATTCACCTAACCTGCACATCTTTAGATTGTGGGAGGAAACCGGAGCACCTGGAGGAAATCCATGCAGACACTGGGAGAACGTGCAAACTCCACACAAGCAATCACCCAAGGCTGGAATCAAACCCGGGTCCCTGACACTGTGAGGCAGCAGTGCTAACCACTGAGCCACCGTGCCGCCCCAAATGTACCTCCCAAATTTAGCCAACACATTCAGGAGAGGAAGGGAAAAGAATAAAACTTGAGAAAAAGTCTCTCTGCTTCAATATCTGGTGGGAGATTTAAAAGTCCTCAATTTGGATAGTGGCCTATAATGCTCTCAAAACGTGCAGCAATATTGAATACGGACCTTCAGCAGGATGGCATGCATAATGAAATTCCATCTTTCGTGAATATTGGTAGCATTAAGTAATTATTTCAATAATGGTTTTATAGCTCCACTAGCTTTGGCCAACTTATGGCTCTATTTAGTTGGCTTGCTGTGGTGTTCACACAGGGGATAAAACTCTGTAGTGGACTAGCAAGGATACTGTTGTACAAACAAGTATCACCATTTTCTCAGGGATAGACAATAAATGAATGTTTTCCAGTGCTGCTCACATCCTGACAACAACAAAAAAAAATCAAGAGCCATGGAATCTATGGAAATAATTGATTTTCCTCTGGTCAATTTGATGCATTAAAACAAATCACCGCCATGAGCACCACCATGTCAAAATCTGCACGTCATATAGTAAATTTAATGTAGAAAAACTTTGCGAGGTGTTTCACAGAAGCATAGCCATGTTGGACTCCAATCAGACCAATTGTGGTTTTGGATAAAAACCTGGTCAACATGGTGCATTATGAAGGAAGTGAAAGTGCGTTGTAGAGTTTGAGATGCAGCAATTCCCTGGTACAGGGCCTAGATTTTTCAAGACTAGGGGACATATTTTTAAGATGAGAGGAAAAAGATTTAAAAAGGACATTGGGTAGGAGAAAACATTTTTACACAGAGAGTGCTTCATGCATGGAAGAAACTTCAAGAGGTAGTGGTGGACGCGGGTATAGTTACAATGCTGCAAAGACATTTGGATAAGTACATCTATAAGGAAGGTTTGGAGGGATATGACCCAAGTGCAGGCATGTGGGAATAGTTTAGTTTGGGATTATCATTAGCATGGACTAGATGGACCAAAGGGTATGTTTCCATGCCGTGTGACTCTAGTTAGCTGAAAACACTGTGCCAGTAGAAGTGAGATTGAGAATTGTGTGGGTAAGGCTGGCGTTGGGTGGCTGGGGAATGGAAGTCATTAATACCATGCAGCTGAAAATGTGTTGCTGGAAAAGCACAGCAGGTCAGGCAGCATCCAAGGAACAGGAGAATCAATGTTTCGGGCATGAGCCCTTCTTCAGGAATCTTCAGGAATTAATACCATGCATACAGGAACTTCTTTAATTCTTCATGACCTTTGGTGAAAGTTGAAGTGGTGGCCCCTGACAAGGTTAGAAAGAGTGAAAGAGAAGACAAAGAGAAATTATCTAGTAGTAGACAATGACACTGGGTTTAGATTTCCAAAGCATGAGGATTGCGAGTCATCACCGTAACTTTATTTGTAGGTTGGAAGGAAATGGTTAAAACACTGCTATGATCCACAAGAAGTTAAAGGTGACGTGGAATTCTTTCCGCTTGTATATTTTAGCTATGTTATCTAACTCTTATCTGCATGTAGGAACTGAAGCAGAAAGTGAAAGATTTAAAAAAAGTTTAAGGTAAGAAAGAAATATGGTATTTTCCAGCCATCATCAAAGAGAGTTTTTCTTCTGGAGCAGAAAGTATTTTATGAGCCGGTGTTCTGTGGGACTCAGCCAAATGAAGCTGTCATAGGCAGTATTGACTGACATGCCAGTGTAAGTGAAACATGTGATTCTGAATGACTCCCTAATTACTGCTGCTGTGATGTCTCCAAGCCTGCCAGGCCAGAGGTTAATAGTCTTGATGTTCAGTCATCGCCTGCTCCAAATGCAGGAGTTAAACTGGCTCCCTAACGGTCGATATCTGAATCAAGTTCTCAAGGCTATTGCACCAACCGATCAATTAGGCCCTTGTTTCTCTAGGTTGTCACCTGACAATGAGTTTGATGAGTTGGAGCTGGAGAGACAGACAGTTTAAGGTAGTTCAAGGCAATTAAAATATATATTATATATATACATATATATATATAAAAAACAATGAAAGAAAAGGCCTCTGTATAACCCTTTCAGGAGCATTAACCTATATATGGCAGAAAGTCAATTATCTGGATGTCAGTAATCTAAACAGTTCCGTTGACAGAAGGTTTTTATTCTTGAAAGAAAGAGGTAAGGACACAGTAAAATGGACTGGTAAGTGATTGGAGCATGGGTAATTCTTACAGAATTATATGTCGGGTTGTCTCTTGCTTTGTGGTCACTATCCGCATGAGTACAACAGGCACATTTGCAGAACATCACTCCATCATCCTGCTCACTGAAAAGCAAAGCAAACTCCGAAGAATTTTAAAATAAAAAAAGAAAATGCTGGAGAAACTCAGCTGATCCGGCAGTATCTGTGTAGAACAAGAAGCCGAGTTAATGCTTCAAGTCCAATTACTCGACAACTGCAATCGCTCCGTTTGCCTTTTGTTCTGTGACACCTGTGGTCTCTAATCTCCCTCAACCTTTAACCTTTCCCTGACCTTACCTTCTGTTCCACTTGCTCCCTACGCCATCTAGTTCGACAGCGTAAAAACCATCACATTTCCATTTTAATTCTGAAGAAGACTCATACTGGAATGGAAACATTAATTCTGTTTCCCACTCCACTGAGATTGCCAGACCTGCTGAGTCTCTGATTTCCAGTATCAGCAGTATTTTGTTTTTACTTAAAGAATTCTACATTTGTCATATTAATCAAGTATTGTGGATTCTATAAAAATTATATGGTTAAATAAAGCTTTACCTAAGTGCCATGTGATGCAATATCACTGAAAAGTGAATAACAGGATGTATAACTATCGCTGTGGTTCTGTTCGCCGAGCTGGAAGTTTTTGTTGCAAACGTTTCGTCCCCTGTCTAGGTGACATCCTCAGTGCTTGGGAGCCTCCTGTGAAGCGTTTCTATGGTGTTTCCTCCGGCATTTATAGTGGCCTGTCCCTGCCGCTTCCGGTTGCAAAAAAACGTTTGCAACAAAAACTTCCAGCTCGGCGAACAGAACCACAGCAACGAGCACCCGAGCTACAAATCTTCTCACAAACTTTGAATGTATAACTATCCTCTGACTTACCTGGTACAATATCACCACAGGGTGCATCAGCATCTGGTACAGTTTTAGTGCAGTATTGGTTACCTGATATAATGTTACTACAGCACAATTCGCCTGATAAAGATTTGCTACTGTGTAAGTCACTCAGAACAGTTGCTCTGCAGTGTACTGTTTGCTACAGTGTCATTATCGACATGAGAGTTTCACTACAAAATGGTGGCATGGTTCTTTCATACAGTGTATTTTTGGTACCCATCATGTTTTCTTCATCTGGTATATTCTCATCTTCTTGTGTATTTTTGTCTTGCAACCTGCTTTCAACTGCACCTCCTGGCTTCCCAAAGCATGCCCACTATCTACAAGGCACCAGTCAGAAGTGTGATGGAGTATTTGCCTGGATGAGTGCAGCTCCAACAACACTCAAGAAACTTGACACACTCCAGGGCAAAGCAGTCCCCTTCATTGGTACCACATCCAAAACATTCACTCCTTCCCTCACAGATGCTGAGGAGTTGCAGGGTGTTAAAGGAGGTGCTAATAGAGAAAGTTGGTGCATAAGTGACTATCTTCCAAAATTCTATAGATTCTAGAATGATTCCTGTAGTTTGGAATCCACTGTTCAAGAAGGAAGTGAGAGTGAAAAGAAGGAACTACAGACTTGTTAGCCTTATATCAGTTACAGAGAATATGCTGGAATCTACTATAGAAGATGGGACACATAAACACTTGGTTGATAAGGATCTGATTGGACATAGTCAGCATAGATTTGCCAATAGGAGTTCATGTTTGACGAACATGTTCTGAAGAAGGGTCACTGGAACTGAAACATTAACTCTGCAGTTTCTGTTTTTGTTTGACAAACTTGTTGAAGTTTTTTGAAGTTGTTACGAAGAATATTGGTAAACAAGAATTGATGGACGTGCAGGACGGGAAAATATCTGGCGGTAACAGGTATTTTTTGAGGTATTTTAGGTGTTAGAGGTGATTTTCTTGAATTCCAGGAGCAGCAATTATTTTATATGCTCTTGCATTGTTTTAGAACTTTGGAGAGAAAAAAGTCAAAACAATGGCATTTTTAAAAGGGAGCGGAACAGACAAAGGCAGCACATGGTCAGGTCCATGCAGAAGAGAAAGAGAAAGAAACCCACACTGCTAACTGACACAGCAGTGAACCTACGCAGTTACTGCCTTTGCTGTTGAATTCATGTATCATGGACATCGGAGTGCATCTGGGAAAATTAACAAACAGTGAAATTCACAACTGATATTGGAGGAACCTGTTTGGGAGAGGTCACAGCGCAGAAACAGGTAAGTGAATAGTTTTAAGTGTAGCTTTGCTGTAAATCTACAATAGTGAGTACAGTGGGTTCTTTCTTGATTATATTTTATATTTGAGATACGTCTCTTGATTAAACTTAAAAATATAAGCCATAAGTATTATGTTAGCCTGGAGCAGTGTTTTGTAGAAAAATAAGATGGTGCTATTTTCTGGGTCGGTGGATTGGAAGAAGCAAAAATGGCCCTTCGTAGAGTGATATGCTTTTCTTGTTGGATGTGGGAGCTTGGGGAGAGTTTACATGTTGCTGAGGATTATATCTGCAATAAGTGCTGTTGGTTGCGAATCATCATATCAGATCGAATGGTTCGGTTCAAGCGATAGTTAGAGGCAATGAGGAATATACAAGAGCAAGGGGATGTGATGGATGGCAGTTATAGGAAGGGGGAAAAGTCACAGATACAGTCACATAAAGGGTTAACACCAGGAAAGTTAAGAGAGGCAGGCAGGTAGTGCAGGAGTCTTCTGCGGCTATTCCCATTTCAAACAGATATGCTGTTTTGGAAAATGTAGAGAGTGATGGATTCTCAGGGGAATTTGCACAAACAGGCAAGTTTCTGGTATCGAGACAGGCTCTAATGCAATGAGGGATATGTCTTGTTCCAAGAGATAAATTGTGTTAGGGGACTCTCTTTTCAGAGGCACAGATAGACACTTACATGGCCAGCAGCGAAAAATCAGAATGGTGTGTTGCTTCCCAGTGCCAGGATCAAGGGAAAAGGGTGAGATTCTGAAGTGAGAATGCAGAGAGTTAGACAGGAATTTTAAAATGGGCCCTCGATTACTTCCGGTACTATGAGCTAGTGAGGATAGGAATAGGAGGATAGATCAATGCATGGCTGAGGAGCTGGTGTATGGGAGAAGGATTCACATTTTTATATCATTGAAAACTGTTCTGGGGTAGAAGTGACCTGTACAAGAAGGATGGATTGCACCTGAATTGGAAGGGGCTAATATACTGGCAGGGAGATTTGCTAGGGCTGCTCGGGAGGATTTAAACTAGTAAGTGGAAGTAGGACCCAGGGAGAGAGTGAGGAAAGAGATCAATCTGAGACTGGTACATCTGGGAAAAGGAGAGAGTCAAATAGTCAGGGTAGGCAGGGACAAAGCAGAGAACACGGTAGGACTGAAATTAAACTGCATTTATTTCAATGCAAGAGGTCTAACAGGGAAGGTGATGAACTCAGGGCATGGTTAGGAACATGAGACTGGGGTATCATAGCAGTTACAGAAATGTGGATCAGGGATGGACACTATTGGCAGTTTAATGGTCCAGGATACAAATGCTACAGGAAGGACAGAAAGGGAGGCAAGAGAGAAAGGGAGTGGCGATTTTGATAAGGGATAGCATTACAGCTGTACAGAGGGAGGATATTCCTGGAAATATATCCAGGGAAGTTATTTGGGTGGGACTGAGAAATAAGAAAGGGATGATCACCTTATTAGGATTGTATTATAGACCCCCAATAGTCAGCAGAAAATTGAGAAACAAATTTGTGAGGAGATCTCAGTTATCTGTAAGAATAATAGGGTGGTTATTGTAGGGGATTTCAACTTTCCAAACATAGACTCAGACTGCCATTGTGTTAAATGTTTAGATGGAGAGGAATTTGTTAAGTGTCTCCAAAAAAACTTTCTGATTCAGTGTGTGGATGTACCTACTAGAGAAGGTGCAAAACTTGGCATACTCTTTGGAAATAAGGCAGGGCAGGTGACTGAGGTGTCAGTGGGGGAGCACTTTGGGGCCAGCGACCATAATTCTATTAAATTTAAAAAAGTGATGGAAAAGGATAGACCAGATCTAAAAGTTGAAGTTCTAAGTTGGAGGAAGGCAAATTTTAATGGTATTAGGCAAGAACGTTTGAAAGCTGATTGGGGGCAGATGTTCGCAGATAAAGGGATGGCTGGAAAATGGGAAGCCTTCAGAAATGAGATAACAAGAGTCCAAAGAAAGTATATTCCTGTTAGGGTGAAAGGAAAGGCTGGTAGGTGTAGGGAATGCTGGATGACTCAAGAAACTGAGGGTTTGGTTAAGAATAAGAAGGAAGCATATGTCAGGTATAAGCAGGATAGAGTCGAGAGCAAGAGAGTTGACGTTTCGGGCAAAAGCCCTTCATCAGGCATGACTCTTCTGCTCCTCGGATGCTGCCTGACCTGCTGTGCTTTTCTAGCGCCACACTCTCAACTCTAATCTCCAGCATCTGCAGTCCTCACTTTTGCCTATAGATAGGATAGATTGAGTGAATCCTTAGAAGAGTATAAAGGCAGTAGGAGTATACTTAAAAGGGAAATCAGGAGGGCAAACTGGGGACATGAGATTGCTTTGACAATGGGTTTTTACAAACACATTAAGGACAAAAGGTTAACTAGGGAGAGAATAGGGCCCCTCAAAGATTAGCAAGGCAGCCTTTGTGTGGAGCTGAAAGAGATGGGGCAGATACTAAACATCAGTTTTGCATCAGTATTTACTGTGGAGAAGGACATGGTAGAAATACAATGTAGGGAAATAGATCTTGAAAAATGTCCATATTACAGAGGAGGAAGTGCTGGATGTCTTGAAGCACATAAAAGTGGATAAATCCCCAGGACCTGATCAGGTGTACCCTAGAACTCTGTGGGAAGCTGGGGAGGTGATTGCTGGGCCCCTTGCTGAGATACTTGTATCATCAATAGTCACAGATCAGGTGCCAGAAGACTGGAGGCTGACTAATGTAGTGCCACTATTTAAGAAAGGTGGTAGGGACAAGCCAGGGGAGTATAGACCAGTGAGCCTGATGTTGGTGGTGGGCAAGTTGTTGGAAGGAATTCTAAGGGATAGGATATACAGATATTTGGAAAGGTAAGGATTAATTAGGAATAGTCAACATGGCTTTGTGCGTGGGAAATCATGTCACACAAACTTGATTGAGTTTTTTGAAGAAGTAACAAAGAGAATTGATGAGGGAAGAGCGGTAGACATGATCTATGTGGACTTCAGTAAGGCGTTCGACAAGGTTCCCCATGGAAGACTGGCTGGCAAGGTTAGATCTCATGGAATACAGGGACAACTAGTCATTTGGATACAGAACTGGCTCAAAGGTAGAAGACAGAGGGTAGTGGCAGAGGGTTGTTTTTCAGACTGGAGGCCTGTGATCAGTGGAGTTCCACAAGGATCGGTGATGGGTCCACTACTTTTGTCATTCATATAAATGATTAGGATGTGAGCATAAGAGGTATAGTTAGTAAGTTTGCAGATGACACCAAAATTGGAGGTGTAGTGGACAGTGAAGAGGGTTACCTCAGATTACAACAGGGTCTTGACCTGATGGCCAATGAGCTGAGGATTGGCAGATGGAGTTTAATTTAGAAAAATGCAAGGTGCTGCATTTTGGGAAAGCAAATCTTAACAGGACTTATACACTTAATGGTAAGGTCTCAGGGAGTGTTGCTGAACAAAGAGACCTTGGAGTGCAGGTTCATAGTTCCTTGAAAGTGGAGTTGCAGGTAGATAGGATAGTGAAGAAGGCGTTTGGTATGCTCTCCTTTATTGGTCAGAGTATTGAGTGCAGGAGTTGGGAGGTCATGTTGCGGCTGTACAGGTCATTAGTTAGGCCACTTTTGGAATATTGCATGCAAATCTCGTCTCCTTCCTATCAGAAGGATTTTGTGAAACTTGAAAGTGTTCAAAAAAGATTTACGAAGATGTTGCCAGAGTTGGAGGATTTGAGCTATAGGGAGAGGCTGAATGGGCTGGGGCTGTGTTCCCTGGAGCGTCGGAGGCTGAGGGGTGACCTTATAGAGGCTTACAAAATCATGAAGGGCATGAATAGGATAAATAGACAAGGTCTTTTCTGTGGGGAGGGAAGAGTCCAGAACTAGGCAACATAAATTTGGGGTGGGAGGGGAAAGATATAAAAGACACCTAAGGGGCAACATTTTCACGCAGAGGGTGGTACATGTATAGAATGAGATGCCAGAGGAAGCGGTGGACGCTAGTACAATTTCAACATTTAAAAGGCATCTGGATGGGTATATGATTAGGAAGGGTTTGGAGGGATATGGGCCAGGTGCCAGCAAGTGGGACTACATTAGGTTGGGATATCTGGTCGGCATGGGACGAGTTGGACCGAAGTGTCTGTTTCCATGCTGTACATCTCTATGACTCTATGTATTTAGATTTTCAAAAGGATTTCGATAAGGTCCCCCACTGTAGATTTGTTAGAAAAGTTAAAGTGCATGTGGTAAGAGGTAATGTACTGATGTGAATTAATGAATAGTTAACAGACAGAAAATAAACAGATGGAATATATGGATCATTCTCATGTTACCAGGTTGCATCCAGTAAGGTATCACAATGATCAGTACTTGGGGCCTAAGCTGCTCATAATATTTATCAACAACTTAGAGGTGGAGATTAATTGGGGAAGAACTAACACAGGTAATTTGGAGATCAGGAAAAGAAGTGTTCAGTTGTCATAGTGTCATAGACATACAGCATGGAATCAGACCCTTCGGTACAACTAGTCCATGCCGACAATGTTCCCAAACTAAACTGGTCTCACCTGCCTGCCTTTGGTCCATATCCCTCCAAACATTTCCTATTCATGTACCTCTCCAAATGTCTCTTAAATATTATAAGTGTACCAGCATCCACCACTTCCTCTGGCACTTCAATCCACACATGAACCACTCTGTGTAAAAAGGTTGTTCCTTGTCTCCATTTAAAATCTTTCTTCTCTTGCTTTAAGAATATGTCCCCTCTTTTTGAACTTTCTCACTTTATGGAAAAGACCTTTCACCTTATCTGTGCTCCTTAAGATGTTATAAACCTCTATAAGATCATCCCTTAACCTCTTATGCTCCAGTGAAAAAGATCCCAGCCTATCCAACCTATTTTTATAACTCAAACCCTCTATTCCTGGCAATATCCTGGTAAACTTTTTCTGAACCCTCTCCAGTTTAATAATATCCTTTCTATAACAGGGCAACCAGAACTGCACACGGTACTCCAGAAGAGGCCTCACCAACATCCTGTAAAACCTTAACATAATGTCCCAACTCCTAAGAGCAAATATAGAAAAGAGGTGTGGACCAGGGGATCTTCTGATGCTGTAGTATTGACCTTACCTCTGAGTCAGGAGGTCTAAGCTCAAGCCACAGCAACTCTAGAGGTGTGTAATAATTTCTCTAAACAGTTGATGAAAAACACTTTGAATCCACTGATTGAGGACTCTTGTGATGCTGTGGTAGTACCCATACCTCTGAGCCTGGAGACTCAAGTTCAAGGGGAGTAATAACAACACGAAAATATGTAGAGGTGGGGCCCATGGGCCTTTCTATTGCAGTGGTAGTGTCCCTACTCCTGGGCCAGGAGGCCTTCGTTTAATTCCTGCCTGCTCCTGAAAAGTGTAAAAACATCACTGAACAGGTTGTTTAGAAAATATCTAGAGGTGGGGACCAAATATAATTTTTCCAAATTTGTGGATGACAAGACAAGTGATTGTGAAGAAGATGTAAGACAGCTTTGGGAGGGTTTGAACATGAATGGGAATTAAATGTGGAAAGTATTAGTTTCTCCACTTTGATGAGAGTAACAGATGTGCAGAGTATTTCTTAAATGGATTGTGAACAACACGTTCGAAACCCACAACTGCTACTGTCTAGAAGGACAAGGGCAACAGATACACGGGAACACCACACCCTTCTAGTTCCCCTCCAAGCCACTTACCATCCTGACTCACTGCTCCATCACTGCCATTGGAGCTCCCTCACTAACACTGAATGGACAGTAGTGAGTGAAGACTGCAGTTCACCACTGCCTTCTGCCTTCTCATAGATACTGTGAATGAGCAATGAATTGTGGTCCAGCCAGCAATACCCATATTCCTCAAATGATGGAAAAAAAGCTTTTCTTACATTATTTATCATGATCTCACCATGAGTTACATTTTCATCATGTGATATGTTTTTACCATGTGACCTCTACTAACTTGTGATTTTGTCATATGTTGTGTTTTCAATAAGTGGCATGTTTTCATCATATGTGCTGTATATTTCAAGTTTTCAATCATGTGGAACATTTCCTTCATGCGACAAATTCCTGTCATGTTGCAACTTTTCAGGAATTGGCATGTTTCCTCTTATAGCAGTGGCTGTATTTCAATGAAGAGAGAAAGAGAGCTGTAAAATGCTTTGGGCTATATAAAGTGCTTATATAGAACATAGAACGTAGAACGTGGGCATGGACCCCCAAGATCTCTCTGTTCCTCAACACTGCCAAGAATTCTGCCTTTAACCCTGTAATCTGCATTCAAATTTGACCTTCCAAAATGAATCACTTCACACTTTTCCAGATTGAATTCAATCTGCCACTTATCAGCCCAGTTTTGCATCCTGTCAATATCCCGTTGCAACTTACAACAGCCCTCCACACTATCCACAACTCCACCAACCTTTGTATCATCAGCAAACTTACTAACCCACCCTTCCATTTCCTCATCCAAGTCATTATAAAAATAACAAAGAACAAATCCCCATGGAACACCACTGGTCACTGAGCTCCAGGCTGAATACTTTCCATCTACTACCACCCTCTGTCTTCTATAGGCCAGACAGTCAAATTTCCCTGAATCCCATGCCTCCTTACTTTCTGAATGAACCTAAAATCTTATTAAAAACCTTTCTAAAATCAATATACACCATATCCACTGATCTAACTTCATCAATGTGTTTTGACACATCCTCGAGGAATTCAGTAAGTCTTGTGAGGCATGACCTGTCCCTCACAAAGCCGTGCTGACTATCTCTAATCAAACTATGCTTTTCCAACTAATCATAAATCCTGTCTCTCAGAATCTTCTCCAATAATTGTCCACCACAGACGTAAGACTGACTGGTCTATAATTCGCAGGTTTATCCCTATTCTTTTTCTTGAACAAGGGAATAACATTTGCCATCCTCCAATCATCTAGCACTACTCCAGTGGACAGTGAGGCCGCAAAGATCAATTTCTTCCCTTGCTTCCTGTAGTAACCTAGGGTATATCCTATCTGGTCCAGGGGACTTATTTATCCTTATGTTTACCAAAGTTTCAGCATACCCTATTTCTTAAATCAACCTGTTCAAGCATATCAGCCTGTTTCATGCTGTCCTCACAAGTGACAATTTCCCTCTCAGTAGTGAATACTGAAGCAACGTATTCATTAAGGACCTCCCCTACCTCCTCAAACTCCAGGCAGAAGTTCCTTCCACTATCCCTGATCAGCCCTACCCTCATTCTGGTCATCTTCTTCTTCCTCACATAATTGTAGAATGCATTAGGGTTTTCCTTAATCATATCCACTAAAGCTTTCTCATACCCCTCTAGCTCTCCTAAGTCCATTCTTCAGTTCCTATCTGGCTGCCTTGTAACCCTCTAAACCCCTGTCTGTTCCTTGCCTCCTCAGCCTTAAGTAAGCTTCCTTCTTCCTCTTGACGAGATGTTCCACATCCCTCATCACCCAAGGTTCCTTCACCCGACCATCCCTTCCTTCCCTTAGTGGGACAAACCTATCCAGCACTATCAACAAATGCTCCCTAAACAATCTCCACATTTCTGTTATGCATTTTCCTGAGAACATCTGTTCCTACTTTATCTGTCCCAGTTATAGAGTCACAGAGTCATAGAGATGTACAGCACAGAAACAGACCTTCAGTCCAACTCGTTCATGTCGATCTGATATCCTAACCTAATCTAGCCCCGTTTGCCAGCTCTTGGCTCATATCCCTATAAACCCTTCCTATTCATATTCCCACCTACTTGCCTTTTAAATGTTGTAATTGTGCCAGCCTCCACCACTTTCTCTAGCAGCTCATTCCCTACACACACCACTCTCTGCATGAAAAAGGTGCCCCTTCCTGCCTAACACCATTGTAATTCCTTCTCCTGTAATTAAATACTTTCCCATACCATCTGCTCCTATCCCTCTTCATGAGTATAGTAAAGATTAGGGAATTGTGATCACTATCACCAAAGTACTCACCCACCTAGAGATGGGATTCCTGGCCTGGTTCGTTGCCAAGCACCAAATCCAATATGGCCTATCCTCTCGTCAGCCTATCTGCATATTGAGTCAGGAATCCTTCCTGGACACACCCGACAAAAACTGTTCCATCCAAACTATTTAAACTAAGGAGGTTCCATCCAATATTAGGAAAGTTGAAGTCACCCATGACAAAAACCCTGTTACTTCAGCACCTTTCCAAAAACTTCCTCCCGATCTGCTCTGTTGCTTTTGGGGAGACTGTTCAAAATTCCCAATAAAGTGATTGCTCCTTTCCTGCTTCTGATTTATACCCATACTGACTTTGTAGACCTCCTCAATTACCTCCCTTTCTGCAGCAGTTATACTATCCCTGATTAGCAATGCCACTCCCCCAACACTTTTACCTCCCTTCCATTCCTTTTGAAACATCTAAACCCTGGAACATCCAACGACCATTCCTGTCCCTGTGATATCCAAGTCTCTGTAATGGCCACAACATCATTGTTCCAAGTACTGATCCATGCTCTAAGTTCATCACCCTTATTCCTGATATTTCTTGCATTAAAATAGAACCATCACACTGACTGAAACTTTGCTCGATCAATTGTCAATCCCTCCTCACAGACTCTCTGCATGCTGTATTTGGCTGTACACTAGCTACTCCATCCTCAGATCCATAGCTCTCGTTCCCACCCCCTGCCAAACCCACCCGAAGAGCTCTAGCAAATCTCCTGCCCAGGATATTGGTGCCCCTCCAGTTCAAGTGCAACCCATCCTTCTTGTACAGGTCCCACTTTCCCCAGAAACTATCCCAATGATCTACATATCTAAAGCCCTCCCTCATACACTAGCCCTGCAGCAATGTGTTCATCTGCACTTGCAGTCTGTTCCTATCCTCACTAACCTATTCCCTTTCCCTCTCCTCACGATCATCCAGCTACATTTATCCTGTAACTTAGGTGTGACTACCTCCTTAAGTCCTCTCTATCAGGCCCTCAGCCTCCAGAATGATCTGAAGTTCATCCAGCTTCAGCTGCAGTTCCCTAATGCAGTCTGTGAGGGCTGGGGTTGGGTGCACTTCTCGCAGGTGAAGTCAGCAGGGACACTAGTGATGATCCTTACTTCCCACATCCTACAAGAGGAGCATGCAACTGCCCTAGCCTCCATGCCCTCTGCTCTAAATTGCCAGGAGAGATTGAATAAATTTTAAAAATACACTTACCTTATCAACCCTCCACACAGGGTCTTCTTTTTTTGATTAGAGGTGGAGCCTGGGTGGGAGATACTACACATGTAGTGTCTCGGGTTCAGCCACAGCCTGAGTATATCAGTTCATGTACCCAGCAGTCCCCATGTCCGCGTCCACTCCTGTTGAGCCTTTGCTCCACCTATTCACAAGGTAAATATTTAACAGGAAAATGTACCTTCCCAGCGGCCCCCTGGTCCGCGTTCTCACCACTTCCACTGCTGCAATCACCACTCCTGCTGCTGCAATATAGGTTTTAGTTTTTATGCCAAATCTTTATTTTCTAGGTCTTCACTTTTTCATTGTGTACTTGTATAAAGTGGGTCACCTCCTGGCAGGTAATTTGTTGGAATTTATATTTTCCGGGCTATCTTTATTATGTAATTTGCTCCTGTCCTGAAGTTAACTATACTGCAAATAACTGTAAGTACTTTGGAAAAAGTCAGAAAGTATATAAGGAATTCTCAAATACCTCCATGGTGCTACCAAAATTAATGTTAATGTGTTCTCAGTTGTACCTTAAATCACAGCAGGTTTACATGGAGTATAATGTACATTTCTATTTATTGGCTCATGGGGTCTGGGTTTCATTGGCAAAGTCAAACAATGAAGGCAACATTGAGTTGGCCAATAATAACTGGTTTCAGACTGTATACCACAGTGCTGCCACCTCTGGCAGTTTGGGGCATTGCCTAAGATTTTGGGAATCTAACTATTTTAAGCTGGTGATTGATGAGCCTTTGGGGCAGCTCTCCCAATTTTGGCCTGATCTCTGGATTAATCAGGAGCGCTTTGCAGGGTTAATGGGGCTAGGTTTGTCATTGTCATTTCTGACTCCAGGGTTGTTCCTGGGTGTTTTGTCCAGTTTCATTCCATTTTGTTGAATTTGTAGTGATTAACTAACAACAAATGAATCCCATTTCTGTGGGCTTGGAGTCACAAGTAGGCCAGATCAGGTAAAGCTTGAGTGAACCAGGTGGGTTTCAAGGACAATAGTGTGACAAGACCAGATTTTTAAAAAATACTATAGATGCATTAATTGAATTGAAACCCATGATGGGATTTTAACTTATAACCAGTGACATTACAACTGATACCACTGCGTCCCCACAATGACATGATATCTAATATAGTATTTCCCTGATTAATCAGGAACCTTGAAATGTTAATTCAAGTATCTATGCTATGCCCAGGTGACAAAAAAACTCAGAAGCTATCACAAATCAGCTACCTTCAGTCGGTGCTTTAGTCATTCTGTGCTAATGCTTGAAGTGTACTTCACTGTAGAAAAGTTCATTCTGGGAATACGTATGCCAGAGGAGTAGCCACTTGAGCAAGCATATTGTTGCCACTATGAGCAGTAAAAGTGTGGTCAGATTACCACAAACCGGAAAATCCGACTATTGTCTTCTCTGATTGCTAGCATCATTTGCAGACCTTCGCCTGAGTGGCACCAATGCTCAAGGTAGATCTATTAAAGCTTCGCAATCTACTGTTTTTCAGAGTGAAGCTGACTAACATTTAATGCATTGATTTTTCTTGTGAAGTACATTAAGTTCCCATTACTTTTATTAACCAGCTGATAGCGAGTTCTGGTCCCATTTCCATTTGCAAATTTAATCCTAATTGTCAGGTGATTTTTGATGTTGTTCCTGAATGTAAAATTATTAAAGATTCTTGCCATTCAAGGGAATTTGTCATTCCTTAGACCAGTTGTTTATCAACAGATGTGTGAGTGAGACAAATTTCATATTGTGGTGAAAAACATCATTGTTTTAATTTTATGACTATAACATGAAGACACCTAAAGGGGTGGGCAGGTGGGGGAGGTGCAGGGTAGGGAAACTTAACTGGGTGTAATACAATATTTCTGCTCCTGACAGCAAGTTGAGGTTTTGCTGTTAAGTTCACAGAACCTTCCAAGTGGATCAGCTTCGTTATCCCCTCTTCCGCCCTCTGTTTTGCGTTCATTAACATGTCTTCAATACTCATTAATATTCAACCCACTGGAATCATGTTCATGGCTGCAATTGTGTTAGCCATCAACAGAGAATAAATAAAACCCAAAGAACTTTGGATGTTGGAAATCAGAAACAAAGACAGAAATAGCTGGAGAAAACTCGGCAGGTTGGACAGCGTCGATGGAGAGAAAGCAGTGATAGCATTCCAGGTCCTGTAACCTTTCTTCAGAACACTTCTTGTCACAAATGGAAAATACATGTGTTTACAACATAGATATCACAGAATCATATTATCACAGAACCCCCACAGTGTGGAACCAAGCTATTCAGTCCATCAAGTCCATACCGACCCTCCAAAGAGCATCCCACCCAGACCCACTACCCTTCCTTATCACCCTGCATTTCCCATGTGAATCCACCCAGCCTGGACACTATGGGCATTTTGGTATGATCAATCCACCTGACCTGCACATCTCTGAACTATGGGAGGAAGTCACAGCACCCCGAGGAAACCCACACAGACACAAAAAGCAAACAAAGAACAAAGGAAATTACAGCACAGGAACAGGCCCTTCAGCCCTCCAAGCCTAAACCGATCCAGATCCTCTATCTAAACCTGTCGCTTATTTTCTAAGGATCTGTATCTCTCTTCTCTCTGCCCATTCATGTATCTGTCTGGATGCATCTTAAATGATGCTATCATGCCCGCCTCTACCACCTCCACTGCCAACACGTTCCATGCACCCACCACCCTCTGCATAAAGAGCTTTCCATTAATATTTCCCTTAAACGTTTCTCCTCTCATCTTGAACTCATGACCCCTATTAATTGATTCTCCCCACTCTGGGAAAAAGCATCTTACTATCCACCTTGTCTATACCTCTCGTGATTTTGTAGACTGCAATCAGGTCTCCCCTCAACCTCCGTTTTTCTAATGAAAGTAATTCTAATCTACTCATCCTCTCTTCATAGCTAGTGCCCTCCATACTAGGCAACATCCTGGTGAACCTCCTCTGCAACCCCTCCATAGCATCCACATCCTTATGATAATGTGGCGACCAGAACTGTATGCAGTATTCCAAATATGGCCAAACCAAAGTCCTACACAACTGTAACAAGACCTGTCACCTCTTGTACTGAACACCCTGTCCGATGAAGGAAAGAATGCCGTATACCTTCTTGACCACTCTATCGACCTGTGTTGCCACCTTCAGGGTACAATGGACTGAACACCCAGATCTCTCTGTCCATCAATTTTCTCCAGGGCTTCTCCATTTACTGAACAGTTCACTCTTGAATTGGATCTTCCAAACTGCATCACCTCGCATTTGCCGGGATTGAATTCCATCTGCCATTTCTCTTCCCAACTCACCAATCTATCTATATTCTGCTGCATTCTCTGACAGCGTCCTTCACTATCTGCTACTCCACCAATCTTAGTGTCATCTGCAAACTTGCTTATCAGACCATCTATACCTTCCTCCAAATCATTTATATATATCACAAACAACAGTGGTCCTAGCACAGATCCCTGTAGAACACCATTGGTCACAGTTCTCTATTTTGAGAAACTCACTTCCATTTCTACTATCTGTCTCCTATGCTCAGCTAGTTCTTTGTCCATCTAGCTGGTACCATCTGCCATTTCACTTTCTCCATCAACCTACCATGGGGAACCTTATCAAATGGCTTACTTAAGTCCATGTATTTGACACCTACAGACTTTCCCTCATCAATCAACTTTGTCACTTCCTCGAAGAATTTTATTAAGTTGGTAAGGCATGATCTTCCCCGCGCAAAACCATGTTGCCTATCACCGATAAGTCCATTTTCTTCCAAATGTAAATAGATCCTATCCCTCAGTATCTTCTCCAGGAGCTTCCCTACCACTGACATCATGCTCACTGTTCTATAATTACCTGGATTATCCCTGCTACCGCTCTTAAACAAGGGGACAACATTAGCAATTCTCCAGTCCTCCGGGTCCTCACCTGTGTTCAAGGATGCTGCAAAGATATCTGTTAAGGTTCCAGCTATTTCCTCTCTCGCATCCCTCAGTAACCTGGGATAGATCACATCCGGAACTGGGAGTTTTCCACCTTAACACTTTTTAGAATACCCAACACTTCTTTCCTCCTTATGCCGACTTGACCTAGAGTAACCAAATATCTATCCCTAACCTCAACATCATTCATGTCCCTCTCATCGGTGAATACCAATGCAAAGTAACCGTTAGGAATCTTCTCATTTTCTCTGACTCCACGCATAACTTACCTCCTTTGTCCTTGAGTGGGCCAGCTCTTTCTCTAGTTACCTTCTTGTTCCTTACATACGAATAAAAGACTTTGGCATTTTCCTTAACCCTGTTTGCTAAAGATAGCTCATGACCCCTTTTAGCCCTCTTAATTCCTCTTTTCAGATTGGTCCTGCTTTCCGGATACTCTTCCAAAGCTTCATCTGTTTTCAGTCACTTAGATCTAGAACATAGAGCATATAACATTAAAGCACAGGACAGACCCTTCGGCCCTCAATGTTGCACTGACCTGTGAAGCCAATCTAAAGCCCATCTAACCTACACTATTCTATTTTCATCCATATGTTTATCCAATGACCATTTAAATGCCTTTAATGTTGGCGAGTCCACTACTCTCTGAGTAAAGAACCTACTTCTGACATCTGTCATATAGCTATTACCCCTCAATTTAAAGCTATGTCCCCTTGTGCTAGCCATCACCATCTAAGGAAAAAGGCACTCACTATCCACACTACCTAATCCTCTGTTCATCTTGTATGCCTCTAATAAGTCACCTCTTAACCTTCTCCTCTCTAACAAAAACAGCCTCAAGTCCCTCAGCCTTTTCTCATAAGATCTTCCCTCCATACCACGCAACATCCTGGTAAATCTCCTCTGCACCCTTTCCAGTGTTTCCATATCCTTCCTAGAATGCGATGACCAGAACTACGCAATACTCCAAGTGCGGCCGCACCAGACTTTTGTACAGCTGCAACATGACCTCATTGCTCCAAAACTCAATCCCTCTATCAATAAAAGCTAACACATCGTATGCCTTCTTAACAACCCTGTCAATCTGGGTGGCAACTTTCATGCATATGAACAACAAAATCTCTCTGCTTGTCCACACTGCCAAGAATCTTACCATTTGCCCAGTACTCGGTATTCCTGTTACTCCTTCCAAAGTGAATCACCTCACACTTTTCCATATCAAGCTCCATTTGTCATCTCTCAGCCCAGCGCTGCAGCTTATCTATGTCCCTCTGTAACCTGTAACACCCTTCCACACTGTCCACAATTCCACCGACTTTAGTGTCATCTGCAAATTTACTAACCCATCCTTCTACGCCCTCATCCAGGTCATTTATAAAAGTGACAAACAGCAGTGGCCCCAGAACAAATCCTTGCAGGGAACCACTAGTAACTGAACTCCAGGATGAGTGTTTCCCATCATCCATCACCACCCTCTGTCTTCTTGTAGCTAGTCAATTTCTGATCCAAACCACTAAATCACCCTTCAGTCCCATGCCTCCATATTTTCTGCAATAGCTTTATCAAATATCTTACTGAAATCCATAAACACCAAATGAACTGCTTTACCCTCATCCATCTGTTTGGTCACCATCTCAAGAACTCAATAAGGTTTGTGAAGCACGACCTACCCTTCACATAACCACATTGACTATCCCTAATCAAATTATTCCTTTCTAGATGATTATAAATCCTATCTCATAGAGTCATAGAGATGTACAGCATGGAAACAGACCCTTCGGTCCATAACCATGACCCCACCCCCCATCACCAAACCATCATCACCATGACCCCACCCCCATCACCAAACCATCATCTCCCAGACCATACAGAACCTCATCACCTCAGGAGATCTCCCACCCACAGCTTCCAACCTCATAGTCCAGGAACCCCGCACTGCCCGGTTCTACCTCCTTCCCAAGATCCACAAGCCTGACCACACTGGCCGACCCATTGTCTCAGCATGCTCCTGCCCCACTGAACTCATCTCTACCTACCTCGACACTGTCCTATCTCCCCACTCCAGGAACTTCCCACATACGTTCGAGACACCACCCACGCCCTCCACCTCCTCCAAGACTTCCGTTTCCCCGGCCCCCAACACCTCATCTTCACCATGGATATCCAATTCCTGTACACCTCCATCCGCCATGACCAGGGCCTCCAAGCCCTCTGTTTTTTCTTCTCCCGACATCCCCAACAGTACCCTTCCACCGACACTCTCATTCGTTTGGCCGAACTGGTCCTCACCCTTAACAATTTCTCCTTCGAATCCTCCCACTTCCTCCAGACTAAAGGGGTAGCCATGGGCACACGTATGGGCCCCAGCTATGCCTGTCTCTTTGTTGGCGACGTAGAACAGTCGATCTTCCGTAATTACACCGGCACCACTCCTCACCTCTTCCTCCGCTACATTGATGACTGCATTGGCGCCACCTCGTGCTCCCGCGAGGAGATTGAGCAATTCATCAACTTCACCAACACATTCCACCCTGACCTTAAATTTACCTGGACCATCTCTGACACCTCCCTCCCCTTCCTGGCCCTCTCCATCTCCATTAATGATGACTGACTTGACACTGACATTTTTTACAAACCCACCAACTCCCACAGCTACCTGGATTACACCTCTTCCCACCCTACCTCTTGCAAAAATGCCATCCCATATTCCCAATTCCTCCGCCTCCGCCGGATCTGCTCCCAGGAGGACCAGTTCCACCACAGAACACACCAGATGGCCTCCTTCTTTAGAGACCGCAATTTCCCTTCCCACGTGGTTAAAGATGCCCTCCAACACATCTCATCCACATCCCGCACCTCCGCCCTCAGACCCCACCCCTCCAACCGTAACAAGGACAGAACGCCCCTGGTGCTCACCTTCCACCCTACCAATCTTCGCATAAACCAAATCATCCGCCGACATTTCCGCCACCTCAAAAAGACCCCACCACCAGGGATATATTTCCCTCCCCACCCCTTTCCGCCTTCCGCAAAGACCGTTCCCTCCATGACTACCTGGTCAGGTCCACACCCCCCTTACAACCCACCCTCCCATCCTGGAACCTTCCCCTGCCACCACAGGAACTGCAAAACCTGCGCCCACACCTCCTCCCTCACCTCCATCCAAGGCCCTAAAGGAGCCTTCCACATCCATCAAAGTTTTACCTGCACATCCACTAATATCATTTATTGTATCCATTGCTCCCGATGCGGTCTCCTCTACATTGGGGAGACTGGACGCCTCCTGGCAGAGCGCTTTAGGGAACATCTCCGGGACACCCGCACCAATCAACCACACAACCCCGTGGCCCAAAATTTCAACTCCCCCTCCCACTCTGCCGAGGACATGGAGGTCCCGGGCCTCCTTCACCGCCGCTCCCTCACCACCAGACGCTTGGAGGAAGAACACCTCATCTTCCGCCTCGGAACACTTCAACGCCAGGGCATCAATGTGGACTTCAAAAGTTTCCTCATTTCCCCTTCCCCCACCTCACCCTAGTTCCAAACTTCCAGCTCAGCACTGTCCCCATGAGTTGTCTACTTGCCTATCTTCTTTTCCACCTATCCACTCCACCCTCCCCCCCGCCTCTGACCTATCACCTTCATCCCCTCCCCCACTCACCTATTGTACTCTATACTACTTTCTCCCCACCCCCACCCTCCTCTAGCTTGTCTCTCCACGCTTCAGGCTCTCTGCCTTTATTCCTGATGAAGAGCTTTTGCCCAAAACGTCGATTTTACTGCTCCTTGGATGCTGCCTGAACTGCTGTGCTGTTCCAGCACCACTAATCCAGAATCTGGTTTCCAGCATCTGCAGCCATTGTTTTTACCTTCGGTCCAACCTCTCCATGCCAACCAGATATCCCAACCCAATCTAGTCCCACCTCTCAGCACCCGGCCCATATCCCTCCAAACCCTTCCTATTCGTATACCCATCCAAATGCCTCTTAAATGTTGCAATTGTACCAGCTTCCACCACTTCCTCTGGCAACTCATTCCATACCTGTACCACCCTCTGTGTGAGGTCTCTTTTATATCTTTCCCCTCTCACCCTAAACCTATATCCTCCAGTTCTGGACTCCCACACCCCAGGGAAAAGACTTTGTCTATTTATCCTATCCATTCCCCTCATGATTTTATAAACCTCTACAAGGTCACCCCTCAGCTTCCAATGCTCCAGGGAAAACAGCCTCTCCCTATAGCTCAAATCCTCCAACCCGGCAACCTCCTTGAAAATCTTTTCTGAACCCTTTCAAGTTTCATAACATCTTTACGATAGGAAGGAGACCAGAATTTCACACAATATTCCAACAGTGGCCTAATCAATGTCCTGTACAGCTGCAACATGACCTCCCAACTTCTGTACTCAATACTCTGACCAGTAAAAGAAAGCATACCAAACACCTTCTTCACTATCCTATCTACCTGCGATTATCTACATTTCCCATGGCTAATCCATCTAGCATGCATATCCTTGGACACTATAGATAATTTTACATAGCCAATTCACCTAACCTGCACATCTTTGGACAGTAGGTGGAAACCAGAGCATCCAGAACAAATCCATACAAATGAGGGAGAATGGGTCAACTCCACACACACAGTAACCAGAGGGTGCAATCAAACTCAGGACCCAGGCACTGTGAGGTAGCAGTGTTAACCACCAAGCCACCGTGCCGCCCCTAAACACTGAACCCAGAATCAGGAATGAAGTAAGGAAAGAAGCAATAAAGCAAGAAAGTGAGATAGAGAAACAGAGCAGACAAACAGTAAAGACAAATGGAACAGCATAAATAGACAAAATAATTTCTTTCCCAAATCTCCTTTTAGAAGATGAATTCCATTGTTTTAAAGTCTTTGGACCATTCTTTGTTGTTTAGCTCACAGCAATAAGTTCAAACTATAATCATCAAAAATATGAGTGAGCAGTTAGAAAATTGAGAAACTGCAAGGACATATGAATACTGCTGGTTGGTGTTTTCAAAGGGACTACGGTCAATGTAGGTTTTTGAAAATTTAATTTTGATGCTATCTCTTACAATCCTTTCCAAAATTTTGCCCACAACAGAAGTAAGATTCACTAATCTATAATTACCAGGGTTGTCTCTACTTCTGTTCTTGAACAAGGGGAAAACATTTGCTATCCTCCAGTCTTCTGGCACGATTCCTGTAGACAATGAGGACATAAAGATCAAAGGCAAAGGCTTTGCAATCTCTTCTCTTTCTTTCCAGAGAATCCAAGGATAAATCCCATCTGGACCAGGAGGTTTATCTATTTTCACACTTTCCACAATTGCTAACAACTCCTCCTTATGAACCTCAATCCTGTCTCGTCTAATAGCCTTTACCTCAGTATTGTCCTCGACAACATTGTTATTTTCTGGTGTGAATACTGATGAAAAATATTCATTTAGTAACTTTCCTAACTCTTTGGACTCCACGCACAACTTCCCATTACTGTCCTTGACTGGCCCTAGTCATCCTGTATTCCTAACATACCGATAGAAAGCTTTACAGATTTCCTTGATCCTACCTGCCAAAGACTTCTCAACCTGGCTCTTCTTAGTTCTCTTCCAAGATCCTTCTTGGCTAACCTATAACTCTCAAGCAACCTAACTGAGCCTTCACGTCTCATCTTTACATAAGCTTCCTTCTTCCTGTTGACAAGAGATTCAAATTCTTTCATAAACCACTGTTCCTTCGCTCGACCACTTCCTCCCTTTCTGACAGGTATATACTTATCAAGGGCACGCAGTAGCTGTTCCTTGAATAAGCTCCATATTTGAATTGTGCCCATCCCCTGCAGTTTCCTTCCCCATCCTATGCATTCTAAATCTTACCTAATTGCATCATAATTGACTTTCCCCAGTTAAAACTCTTGCCCTGCAGTATATACCTATCACTTTCCATCACTAAAGTAAACGTAACCGAATTGTGGTCACTGTCACCAAAGTGCTCACCTATCTCCAAATTTAACACGTGGACTGGTTCATTACCCAGTACCAAATCCAGTGTGGCCTCGCCTCTTGGTGGCCTATCTACATACTGTGTCAGGAAACTCTCCTGCACACATTGGACAAAAATTGATCCATCTAAAGTACTCCAACTATAGCTTTTCCAATCAATATTTGGAAAGTTTTAGTCCACCATAACAACTACCCTGTTACTTTCACTCATATCCAGAATCATCTCTGAATCCTTTCCTCTACATCTCTGGAACTTTTTGGAGGCCTAAAAGAAAACTCACAACAGGGTGACCTCTCCTTTCCTGTTCCTAACCTCAGCCCATACCACCTCAGTAGACGAATCTTCATCAATAGTCCTTTCTGCCACAGTAATATTGTCCTTGACTAACATAGCCACACCTCCCCCTCTTTTACCACCTTCCCTGATTTTACTGAAACATCTAAACCTTGGAACCTGCAAAAACCATTCCTGTCCTTGGTCTATCCATGTTTCCAAAATGGCCACAACATCAAAGTCCCAGGTACCAACCCATGTTGCAAGTTCACCCACCTGCAAGTTCACCAGGAGGACCTTATGTATGCTTCCTTTTCCCTATTAGTTAGTCTCACAATTTCACCTGTCATCCATGGTTCCTTAATCTTGCCATTTCTAACCCTCATTTTCACTGGAGCATATTTGCCTTCACTCTAATCAACTTCTCTTTAAAAGTCTCCCACATATCAAATGTGGATTTACCTTCAAACAGCTACTTCAAATCCACATTCCCCAGCTCCTGCCGAATTTTGCTATAGTTTGCCTTCCCCCAATTTAGCACTCTTCCCTTAGGTCCACTCTCATTTTTGTCCATGAGTATTCTAAAACTTAAGGAATTGTGATCACTATTCCCAATGGAATCCCCTACTGAAGCTTCAACCACCTGGCCGGCCTCATTCCCCAACATCAGGTCCAATATGGCCCTTCTCTGAGTTGGACTATTTACATACTGCTCTAGAAAATCCTCCTGGATGCTCCTTACAAATTCTGCTCCTACACACAGACACACATTTGTGCCTGCTGGATAGACTTTTTCCTCCAAGCTATGGTGAGGACAAATTTCTTGACTAGCTTGGCTCCATCATAAATAAGCCATTTATTTACATAACTGTCATTAGTAGCTTGCTTTCATGTTGTTAAAGGTTCAGCCTAAAACCGAACCTGCACAAATCAGGCAGCCACCCTGGTTAATTCCAGTAAACCTGCCCAGGGCTAGCAAGTGGGTCTCAACTTTAAAGGGGATCGACTTCAAAAGGGGGAATTCACAAAAAATGTGGATAGAAATGTGGGTTGGTTGGAAAGGAAAACTAGGGAATCCACCTACTAGGATGCAGTTGTTTGAGAGCACCAGAAGGATCTAGGAGAAAGCAAACTGGAATGAAGAATGGGATAAATAATCACAGAGGAGCAGTGAAAACAACAGAGAATGGGAGTAGGAAATTAAGGGTGGAGAACATAATGGGGTAATTAGGTGGAGGGAGCAAAAGCAGTGGAACTGTAATGATGAGGCTGGGCGTGGGGATTTCAATGGGAATAGGGTCAGGTTAGAGCAGGAATATCCAGGAAGATAGCAGAATGACAGAGGGGCTGGGAGACAAAAGCTGAAGGTCGTAAAAGTTATGGGGGAAATGTAGTTAAAGCAGGAGAGTAGAGGATGAAAGACTGAAAAGAGAAATTAAGTGCAGCTAAAATATAGCTGCCATTCTGTTTTAAACCCCAGCTGCAGCCCCACATCAAACACTGCTTACCAGGCCCTGGTCCTCACATTCTACACATTTCTTCACATTGCTCGAAAGCAAATGTTCCAGAGGGAGAAGCTGGCATCACACTGTGCCATGACACCAATCTGGATCCAGATTGTGGACTGGGTGAATGCCTTCTCATGCCCCAAAAGAAATACCCCGCAGAGCCATAATAATGTGAATGAACTTTTATCTTCCACAGTATCTATTGCAGAGTAGGCTCCTTCCACTCCTAGATGCAGAACCTGAGACTGCACCAGATGTAGGGCAAGGTAAAATAAATGCTCTGAGTTATCATCCAAACTCCACCTCCTAATGCAAACACATACACCCTTTCCCTCCTTCAGACCAAAAGAAATGAAAGCTTACGCTTTCCAAGATGAATGAGTTGGCAGATTTTATTTCTTCTTTACTGCACAGTTGAGGACTGGTTCAAAGGTGGCAAGCTATCCAGGTATGAGACATAGAGTCATAGAGATGTACAGCACGGAAACAGACCCTTCGGTCCAACTCGTCCATGCCAACCAGATATCCCAACCCAATCTAGTCCCACCTGCCAGCACCCGGCCCATATCCCTCCAAACCCTTCCTATTCATATACCCATCCAAATGCCTCTTAAATGTTGCAATTGTACTAGCCTCCACCACTTCCTCTGGCAGCTTATTCCATACACGTACCACCCTCTGTGTGAAAAGGTTGCCCCTTAGGTCTCTTTTATATCTTTCCCTTTTCACCTTAAACCTATGCCCTCTAGTTCTGGACTCCCCGACCCCAGGGAAAAGACTTTGGTTCCTGCGAGTGCAGTCTCGATTCCTAATGAAGGGCTTTTGCCCGAAATGTCGATTTTCCTGCTCCTCGGATGCTGCCTGACCTGCTGTGCTTTTCCAGCACCATTCTAACCTAGACTCTGGTTTCCAGCATCTGCAGTCCTTGTTTTTACCTAGTCAAGATTCTATCCCACTGTCCCTATCACTGCCATCTGCTTTCAGGCTCCTCAATTCCCATTCAACCCTTTTATTTAATGGTTAATATTCCCAATTTTTCTTTTGAGTTCTTAGCCATGCCTACTATTGCCATCCCTATGAAGAACCATCTCCTGCTGTTGTCTGAGCTATATTTAATCTCACCCTTTTACTTTGTGTTGTTCCTCCCTTCACTGTCCCCCTCTACTTCCAAGCATAATGTATCCCCATCCCCTCACTTGAGTTTTTCACTCTCCCCAACACAGCTTGGTAACTCCTCCAACAGCCCCTCTTAGGCATATACTGCCAAATTTCCCAGGACTGACTGTGGCCCACCTCCTCGAAAGACTTGTGAAGGTGCACAATCCAGCCTCTAATGTGCTGTCACTACAGCTCCCGACTGACTTGCCTGCAATCTGGGGATGAAGTAGACTTGACCTGCAGGACTGGGGTCAGGCAATGCCCTTCACTGAGTATTTCTGTCCCTGTAACTGAACATTGACTCCCTTCACTCCCATTGGACTTTCTGATATGGCCATTGAAGCACATTCAGTTTGTTTGCCTCCTGAACAGTTGGCACGTATTGCAGGCATAGCACGGAGGGAGCCAAATGCCCATTGACTGTTCAGTGTTAGCAGCCATGACAGTCTGCCTGTTTTTTTTGCCTGTGCTTTGAAGGAGGGCAAGACAGAAAACCAGGCATCCTCTAAATTCTCAAAACACTAAAAAGCAAGGCAAGATAGAGATGCTGTGAGCATCCAAGTGAGCAGAAAGTGAGCCCTGTTATGTCTCCTGTGCAGATGTAAGAGAAGGTCTGTGTACCTTCATGTGAGTGGCCTTGTTGGAACATTGTAATGTGAGGTGTTAGTGAGCTCCAAGGTGCAGTAGTGAACCTTGAAGTTGTTAGAATGAGCCGGTGGTTAGCCACAGTGATGTGGTGAAGCTGGTGTTTTCCAATGCAAGCGTCCGTGGACAATGAGTGGAGGTGGTCGCTGTGCATGGAGCTCACACTGAGCTGCTGCTGAATGGATCTGAAGATGGAGGCCTGGAGAAGCAACCAGAAAACTGCACCCTCGACTTTCAATCCAGGAACTGGTGCCATTTAGTTTCTCACCAGTGTCTCGGCGAATCACACATTATATAGACATGAGTGAGATTTTAAGACTTTATTTTGTTGACATTGAGAATAAAATCTTTGTCATTCCTGCCTTATCCTCCCACATTTCTCACCATCGCTTTAAGGCTGGGATTATTCCACCCATAGAGATGTGCAGTGCAAAAAGGAGGCACAAGTCTGTGAGCACAAGTCAGTGTACATCAATGCAACCTAGGTAAGTGAAATACAAGTGGAAAACATGGAGTGCTTGTGCAGTTTGCAGAGAAAGGAAACACTCACTTCATAATCAAGATAAATAACATCTTAAAGCTACAAACAGCCACTTCCCAACATTACCTTTGACAATAAGGACGCATAACAGTCACCACTGGTGCTGATGTTGATAGTCCTGGGGTTGAATGAGCATTGCAGGATATTGAACCATGCAGGACATTTCAAAGGCCTCAAGGCCTCTGAAAGTTAGGGACATGGGACCTATCATTGTCTTGCTCAGCGTTGGACATGAAAGGGCTGGTTCACAGAGTACGATGCAGGACAGCATGCAACACTGTGCTAACTGCCATTTGTACTGAAAGCAAAAGAAAGAGAAAGTAGACATATACCTTGCATCATGGAAGCATCAGGAAGGGGAACAGTGATCATGGTCAGCGTGGATTCAGCCCATCAGACTTTCACCCACCAAATACGCAGCCTGATACAGGCCTGAGGTGTCGATAGACTATGTCAAGATCTCAAATGGAAAGCTTCCATCTCATTACTGAACACTCTAGTGGTGCAGTGGTAGTGAAATAACTCCACAGAGGCCAGTATCCTAATATGAATTATTTACAAGTGGGGAGTCCTTGACACTGATCTAGCTCCCTCTGAGTCAGCTCCCTCAGAGTGAACAGAATGTCTGACACTCCTGTTTATATCTGTTAGCCCTGATTGGACCAGGTTAACAGACCCAACCAGGGAACTCATATTCTATAATGTCCACCTGGCTGACCTCATTACAATCACTGTATAATGTCTCTACCACTGAGCCAAGAGACCTGGATTCAACTCCCACCGGCTCCAGAGGTGTGTAATAGCATCTCTGAGCAGGTTGACTAGAAGGAAAAAGAAGTAGGAAGAAGCAACTACAGAAACACAGATAAGAAGCTCAGGGATGCTGCAATTGTAGAAAAAAAAACAGGGTCTTCAACAATGTTCGATGGTCTTCATCTGAACCAGAGAGGTACCAATATCCTGGGAGGGGATATTCACTAAGGCTATTGGGGTGGGTTTAAACTAATCCAGCAGGGGGATGGGAACCATAATTGTAGTTCGAGTATAGAAAAGGTTGAGAGTAGGGAGGTCCGAAATCAAGTTTCAGGGACGCAAGATGGCACCGGCAAGCAAGAAGTTGGTTTGAAGTGTGTCTACTTCAACGCCAGGAGCATCCGGAATAAGGTGGATGAACTTGTAGCATGTGTTGGTACCTGGGACTTCGATGTTGTGGCCATTTCAGAGACATGGATAGAGCAAGGACAGGAATGGTTGTTGTATGTTCCAGGATTTAGATGTTTCAGTAAGAACAGAGAAGGTGGTAAAAGAGGGGGAGGTGTGGCATTGTTGGTCAAGGACAGTATTACAGTTGCAGAAAGGATGTTTGGGGACTCGTCAACTGAGGTAGTATGGGCTGAGGTTAGAGACAGGAAAGAAGAGGTCACCCTGTTGGGAGTTTTCTATAGGTCTCCGAATAGTTCCAGAGATGTAGAGGAAAGGATAGCAAAGATGATTCTCGATAGGAGTGAGAGAGACAGGGTAGTTGTCATGGGGGACTTCAACTTTCCAAATATTGACTGGGAACACTATAGTACGAGTACTATAGATGGGTCAGCTTTTGTCCAGTGTGTGCAGGAGGGCTTCCTGACACAGTATGCAGACAGGCCAACAAGGGGAGAAGCCACATTAGATTTGGTACTGGGTAATGAGCCCGGCCAGGTGTTAGACTTGGAAGTAGGTGAGCACTTTGGTGATAGCAATCACAATTCTGTTGTGTTTACTTTAGTGATAGAAAGGGATAGGTGTATACCACTGGGCAAGAGTTACAGCTGGGGGAAAGGCAAGATTTAGGAAGCATAGGATGGGGAAGGAAACTGCAGGGGATGGACACATTAGAAATGTGGGGCTTATTCAAGGAAAAGCTTCTGTGTGTCTAGATAAGTATGTACCTGTCGGGCAGGGAGGAAGCTGTAGAGTGCGGGAGCCGTGATTTATGTAGGAGGTGGAATTTCTGGTCACGAGGAAGAAGAAGGCTTATGTTAGGATGAGATGTGAAGACTCAGTTAGGGCGCTTGAGGGTTACAAGGTAGATACAGGCTATTAGACTAGGTGGGATTGAGGTTCACAAGGAAGAGGTATTAGAAATCCTGCAGAGTGTGAAAATAGATAAGTCCCCTGGGCCAGATGGGATTTATCCTAGGATCTTCTGGGAAGCCAAGGAGGAGATTGCTGAGCCTTTGGCATTGATCTTTAAATCATCAATGTGTACAGGAATAGTGCCAGAAGACTGGAGGATAGCAAATGTGGTTCCCCTGTTCAAGAAGGGGAGTAGAGACACCCCTGTTAATTATTGACCAGTGAGCCTTACTTCAGTTGTTGGCAAAGTGTTGGAAAAGGTTATAAGAGATAGGATTTATAATCATCTAGAAAAGAATAATTTGATTAGGAATAGTCAGCACGGTTTTTTGAAGGGTAGGTCGTGCCTCACAAACCTTATTGAGCTCTTTGAGAAGGTGACCAAACAGGTAGATGAGAGTAAACCGGTTAATGTGGTGTATATAGATTTCAGCAAGGCGTTCAATAAGGTTCCCCACATTAGGCTATTGTACAAAATGCGGAGGAATGGGATTGTGGGAGATGTAGCAGTTTGGATCAGTAATTGGCTTGCTGAAAGAAGTCAGAGGGTGGTGGTTGATGGGAAATGTTCATCCTGGAGTCCAGTTCCTAGTGGTGTACCGCAATGGTCAGTGTTGGGTCCAGTGCTGTTCGTCATTTTTATAAACGACCTGGATGAGGGCGTAGAAGGGTGGGTTAGTAAATTTGCAGACGACACTAAGGTCGGTGGAGTTGTGGATCGTGACGAAGGATGTTGTAGGTTACAGAGAGACATAGATAAGCTGCAGAGCTGGGCTGAGAGGTGGCAAATGGAGTTTAATGCGGACAAGTGTGAGGTGATTCACTTTGGTCGGAGTAATCGGAATGCAAAGTACTGGGCTAATGGTAAGATTCTTGGTAGTTTAGATGAGCAGAGAGAATTCGGTGTCCAGGTACACAGATCCTTGAAAGTTGCCACCCAGGTTGACAGGGTTGTTAAGAAGGCATACAGTGTTTTAGCTTTTACTAATAGAGGGATCGAATTCCGGAACCATGAGGTTATGCTACAGCTGTACAAAACTCTAGTGCGGCCGCACTTGGAGTATTGTGTACAGTTCTGGTCACCGCATTATAAGAAGGATGTGGAAGCTTTGGAAAGGTGCAGAGCAGATTTACTAGGATGTTGCCTGGTATGGAGGGAAGGTCTTACGAGGAAAGGCTGAGGGACTTGAGGCTGTTTTCGTTGGAGAGAAGAAGGTTGAGAGGTGACTTATAAGATAATCAGAGGGTTAGGTAGGGTGGACAGGGAGAGCCTTTTTCCAAGTATGGTGACGGCGAGCATGAGGGGGCATAGCTTTAAATTGAGGGGTGATAGAGATAGGACAGATGTCACAGGTAGTTTCTTTACTCAGAGAGTAGTAAGGGTATGGAATGCTTTGCCTGCAACGGTATTAGATTCGCCAACTTGAAGTACATTTAAGTTGTCACTGGACAAGCATATGGATGTACATGGAATAGAGTAGGTTAGATAGGCTTCAGATTGGTATGACAGGTCGGCGCAACATTGAGGGCCGAAGGGTCTGTACTGCGCTGTAATATTCTATGTTCTATAATGTTAATTACTGCAAGACCTGCTGATAATTGTGAAGCAATGGCTTCACAAGGCGAGGGAGGCTATCACCTCCATCTACCACCTCCAGCAGGTTGGGAGGCTCTGCCTGTGGCACTGAAGGTCATAGCCGCATTGAACGCTATTACCACCAGCTCCTTCCATGGTGCAACTGAGGATATGTGTGGTATAAGTGCAATTGTCAGTTCACTGATGACCATTACAGAAAAAGAAATGTGTCCAGTCCACCACTGACCCAGGGAGGCAATGCGCCACAGCTGTCAGATTTACAGCCGTTGCTGTGTCCCCTCTGCTGCAAAGGACTATTGACTGCCCACATGTGGCACACAGAGCTCCCTGGCATCATCCAACCACATTCCTGAACAGGAAGGCATTTCACTCCTTTGATAGGCAACAACTCCTGCGGGTGTGTTCTCCCACTAGCCACGAGTTGCTCCAATGCTGACATTTTGCACAACTCCATGGTTTTGCGCAAGTTCACTCTAAAGCTGACATCACCTCCAAAACTGGCTAGTGAATAAGAAAGCGCACACACAAAAGGACTGCAATACTCAGTGTGAAATACTCAAATAGACCTCAAAGAGTGACAATATAAAATCCCTACAGTGTGGAAACAGGCTATTTGGTCCAACAAGTCCACATCGACCCTCTGAAGAGCATTCCACCCAGACCCCTACTGTATCCTTGTATTTCCCATGGCTAATTCAACTAACCTACACATGTTGGTCACTATGGGTAATTTAGCATGGCCAATCCACCTAACCTGCACATTTTTAGATTTTGGGAAGAAATCAGAGCACCCAGCAGCAACCCACACAGACACAGGGAAAATGTGCCAACTCCAACTTACAGGTTAGCCAGGAACGACCTAAAGAGAGAACTAAGAAGAGCCAGGAGGGGACATGAGAAGTTGTTTGTGGATAAGATCAAGGAAAATTCTAAGGCTTTCTATATATCAGGAATAAAACAATGCCTCTAGTAAGATTAGGGCCAATCAAAGATAGTAGTGGGAAGTTGTGCATGGAGTCCAAAGAGATAGGAGAGGTGCTAAATGAATATTTTTCATCAGTATTCACACTAGAAAAAGACAATGTTGTCAAGGAGAATACTGAGGTACAGGCTACTGGACTAGATGAGATTGAGGTTCATAAGGAGTAGGTGTTAGCAATTCTGGGAAGTGTGAAAATAGATAACATCTCTGAGCAGGTTATCTACGTCCCAGATGGGATTTATACTAGGATCCTCTAGGAAGCCAGGGAGGAGATGGCCGAGCCTTTGGCTTTGATCTTTATATCGTCATTGTTGACAGGAATAGTGCCAGAAGACTGGAGGATAGCAAATGTTGTTCCCTTGTTCAAGAAGGGCAGTAGAAACAACTCTGGTAATTATAGACAAGTGAGCCTTACTTCAGTTGTGAGTAAAGTGTTGGAAAAAGTTATAAGAGATAGGATTTATAATCATCTAGAAAGAAATATGTTGATTATGGATAGTCAACACTGTTTTGTAAAGGGTAAGTCATGCCTCACAAACCTTATTGAGTTATTTGAGAAGATGACCAAGTAGGTGGATGAGGGTAAAGCAGTTGATGTGGTGTATGTGGATTTCATTAAGGCATTTGATAAGGTTCCCCACGGTAGGCTATTGCACAAAATATAAAGGCATGGGATTGAGGGTAATTTAGCGGTTTGGATCAGATATTGGCTAGCTGAAAGAAAGAGGGTGGTGGTTGATGGGAAATGTTCATCCTAGTTACTAGTGGTGTACCGCAATGATCTGTTTTGGGTCCACTGCTGTTTGTCACTTTTATAGATGACCTGGATGAGGACGTGGAAGGATGGGTTAGTAAATTTGCAGATGATATAAAGGTTGGTAGAGTTGTGGATAGTGCGAAGGATGTTGTAGGTTACAGAACGACATAGCTAAGCTGCAGAGCTGGACTGAGAGGTGACAAATGGATTAGAGTGGTGCTGGAAAAGCACAGCAGGTCAGGCAGCGTCTGAAGAGCAGAAAAGTCGATATTTCGGGCAAAAGCCCTTCATCAGTACTGAAGCCAGGGAGCCTGCAGGGTGGAGAGATAAGGGTGGGGCTGGGGAGAAGGTAGCAAAGAGTACAGTAGTTGGATGGGGGTGGGGATGAAGGTCAGAGAGGAGGGTGGAGCTGATAGGTTCCCACCTAGACACTGGTTTCTAGCATCTGCAGTCCTCACTTTTGCCTAGGTGGCAAATGGAGTTTAATGCAGAAAAGTTTGAGGTAATTCACTTTTGGAGGAGTGACAGGAGTGCAGAGTATTGGGCAAATGGTAAGATTCATGGTAGTGTAGACGAGCATAGAGATCTCAGTGTCTATGTACATAGAACCCTCAAAGTAGCCACCCAGGTTGATAGGGATATTAAGAAGGCATATGGTGTGTTAGCTTTTATTAGTAGAGGGATTGAATTTCATAACCGTGAGGTCATGCTTCAACTGTACAAAACTCTGTTGTGGCCGCATTTAGAGTTTTGTGTACAGTTCTGGTCACCACATTATAGTAAGGATGTGGAAGTTTTGGAAAGGGTTCAGAGGAGATTTACTAGGATGTTGCCTGGGAAGGTCTTATGAGGAAAGGCTGAAGGAATTGAGGCTTTTTTAGAGAGAGAAGAAGGTTGAGAGGTGACTTAATTGAGACATATAAGATAATCAGAGGGTTAGATAGGGTGGACAGTGAGAGCCTTTTTCCTCAGATGCTGATGGCTAGCATGAGGGGATATTGCTTTAAGTTGAGGGGTGATAGATATAGGACAGATGTCAGAGGCAGTTTCTTTACTCAGAGAGTAGTAGGGGCGTGGAGCGTATTGCCTGCAACAGAAGTAGACTTGCCAACTTTAGGGATGTTTAAATGGTCGAAAATGGAATTTTGTAGGTTAGATAGGCTTCACATTGGTTTCACAGGTTGGCGCAACAGTGAGGGCTGAAGGGCCTGTACTGTACTGTTATGTTCTATGTTCCACAGAGAGTCATCTGAGGCAAGTTAACCCCTGAGCTGAATGCTTAACTAAACATACCTTTTGTTTTTAACCTTAAAGATTGTTTGTTGAGCGTCATTTAAAAATTGTGCTTTGCAACAGAGGATTTGGGGGGGAACCATGTTACAAAAGCCTATTACAAAAGGGGAAATAAAGAGCAGACAAAGAAGAGGTCCATAAAATAATTCAATTCACCTCTTCCTCTTGACAATGATGATGGTCAGTACAGCTGACATAAGGAAAAGCCATTAGACATTAAAAACATTTCCCTTTGCCTCCCTTGTGAAAACACTGCACCAGATTGGCCCTTCTGGAGGCAAGTACTGAAATTTGGTTCAACACATTTTGACGACCATCCACATCCCAAACTAACACCATCCAATGTGTCCACAGGAAGCCCAGATATGATGCAGCTGCAGCACTGACATGAACTGTCTGTTCTGTAGATCCCATATCGATCCTTAGTCAGAATCTTTAGTCATGAGAGGACCCACAAAAGACAATTTAATCAATTGCAACTTGGACTTACTCAAATAATAAGAAATATACCAAGGACCATGGCATGTAGGGATAAATTGTGAAGACTAGTTTGAACTGAATTATATTCCTCTGTGTTTAGAATGTGGAGAGATCATCGAGGCTAGGATCATCCAAAACCAACTCCATTAGGTTGGCCATGTGCTTAGGATGCCCAAGTTCCAACTACCAAAACCAATATTCTTCATCCAGCTCAAGGAATGATGGGGAGGTGCCAATGTTGGACTGGGTGGACAAAGTTAAAAATCACAGAACACCAGGTTATAATCCAACAGGTTTATGTGTCAGCACTAGCTTTCGGAGCACTGCTCCTTCATCAGGTGGTTATTACAGCTTCCTGATGAAGGAGCAGCGCTCCGAAAGCTAGTGCTGCCAAATAAACCTGTTGGACCATAACCAGGTGTTGTGTAATTTTTAACTTTGTCCGGCTCAAGAAAGGCATTTGAATGAGACAAGGACACACAGAGTGTTTCAAAGACTCCCCGGAGGCTTCCCTTAAGAAATGCAACATAAATGGCAATGTGTGGGAGACCTTTGTTCAGAAGAAACTGACTTGAGTGAAACTCTTGTATGAAAGGACATAATTCTTTGAGAACACCCAATGGCAAGAGGAAAAACAGAAAGAAAACTAGAGAAAGGAATGCCAGCAATCTTAATCCCAACTACTAGAAATATCTGCCAAATGAATGGAGCTAAGGCTCAAATCAGCAACGATCAAGTTAAATGGAGCAAATGGCACAAAAGCTTAAATGGCCTTCTCATAATCCTATATTTTTCTTTTTAGCAGAGATAGAGTCATCCAACTAGTCCACACTGACCATGTTGCCAAACTAAACAAGTCCTAATGGCCTGTACTTCGCCCATATCCCTCCAAATATCTTTTCATCATTGTAACTGTACCTGCATCCACCACTTGCTCTGGCAGATAATTCCACACACATACCATCCCCTGTATAAAAAGGTTGCCCCTCAGATCACTTTTAAATCTTTCTCCTCTCACCTTAAAAATATGCCCCTTTGTTTTGAACTCCCCCCGCACTGGGGAAAAGCCCCTTGTCATTCACCTTATCTCTGCCCCTCATGATTTAATGAACCTCCGTAAGGCCACCCCTCAACCTCCTACACTTCAGGGAAAGGAGTCTCAGTCTTTCCAGTCTACTTTAATATCTCAAGCCTTCCATTCCCAGCAACATCTTGGTAAATCCGTGCCAAATGGACACATCCAACCATAATTACCTACAGGTCTCATCATTTTAAAATTCCAAAAGGTTTATTTTTAAATAATTTTTATGAGGTCATTTCACTACTGGCTTTTTTTTTAATCCAATGTCTCTTCTTTTCCATAGCAGTTTTGCATTTCCGATTCTTAAGCAGATTGAAAGCCTCAAAGATGTTTGGTTGCTCAATAGCCTCCTACAGGTCATTCTGAAAAATGTCAAAGTTTTCTGTGTAAGTTATTCCTGCTCAAACTGGTTCAAATTGAGGCAGATGAAAAATGTGATTTACTTGCTCCAAAACTTTTCCTTAGTTTCCGTTGATACCAATGACCTGACATAATGACATACCAACCAGCTTTGCTTCATGTATTAGATTAACCAGCAACATCAGAAAAAATCATTAGAACAACATGATGATGAATTGAAATCCATCAACAAGGTTTAGGCAATCGTTTGGTATTGCTAAGCTGCTTCTTGTATTACAAAAAGACATATTGACTTAAATCTGTCAACAGTAATAAAAATAGTTGGAATGTGACTTAAATCATTGACAGCATAAAATGTTTAAAATATCAGAATGTAGCTCATTTTATTGAGTTAATTGGCTCCCATCACATTATTGGCTAAATTGGGTCTTTTAGTTCTACAGCATTAAACATCTGATACTGTGTTAAGCCCTATTCACAATATGTAGCATGCTGGGAGAACTGCTGAAAGCACCTTTCATCCTGATTGAAATTTTACACTAGAGGGTAATTGGGCTGTAAAATTACTGACATTCTGTGCATCTTAAATTGCCCCCAGTTTATTTAAACTTAAACTAAGTTTGTGCTCCAGTGAGAAGGTTATTAACGATGGCTGTCTGTTCATTAACTGCAATTAACTACAGTAAATAAATTATAAACAGGAATAAAAGAATGCCTTGAGGGGGTCTTGCAGTGAAATGGTACTGCCCTTGCCTTTGGGCCAAATTATCTGGGTTCAACTTATAAGACTATAAGATATACGAATAGAATTAGGCCATTCGGCCCACTGAGTCTGCTCCATCACTTGATCATGGCCGATAGGTTTCTCAACCACATTTTCCTTCCTTCTTCCCGAAACCCTTGATCCCCTTATTAATAAAGGACCTATCTAATTCTGTCTTAACTACACTCGGTGACTTGGCCTCCACAGCCTCTTGTGGCAATGATTTCCACAGATTAAGCACTCTCAGGATGAAGAAATTCTTCCTTATCTCAATTCTAAAGGCTCACCATTTTAGTCAGAGACTCTGCCCTCAGATCCTAGTATCTCCTACTTGTGGAAACATCTTCTCCATGTTGACTCTCTCCAGGCTTCTCAGTAGGTTTCAATTTGATCTCCCCTCATCCATCTTTCCCGCCTCAGGTGACTGACTGTGTGGAGTTTCTGCATTCTCCCTGTGTCTGCGTGGGTTTCCTCTGGGTGCTCTGGTTTCCTCCCACAATCCAAAAATGTGCAGGTCAGGTGAATTGGCCAGGCTAAATTGCCCGTAGTGTTAGGTGCAGGGGTAAACATAGGGGAATAGGTCTGGGTGGATGCGCTTCGGTGGGTCGATGTGGACTTGTTGGGCCGAAGGGCCTGTTTCCACACTGTAAGTAATCTAATCTAGTCTAATCTAATCTAATCTACAGACCAGAGTCCTCATATGCTCCTCATAAGACAAACCTTTTATTACCGGGATCATTCTCCTCTGGACTCACTCCAACACTGGCATATCCTTCCTTAGATATGGGTCCTAAAACTACTCACAATATTCCAAATGTAGTCTGACCAGAACCTGATACTGCCTCAGCATTACATCCCGCCCTTGTATTCTAGCTCTTTTGAAATAGTGAAGAAGGGATTTGGTATGCTTTCTTTTATTGGTCAGAGTATTGAGTACAGGAGTTGGGAGGTCATGTTGCGGCTGTACAGGACATTGGTTAGGCCACTGTTGGAATATTGTGTGCAATTCTGGTCTCCTTCTTATTGGAAAGATGTTGTGAAACTTGAAAGGGTTCAGAAAAGATTTATAAATATTTTGCCATGGTTGGAGGATTTGAGCTATAGGAAGAGGCTGAACAGGCTGGGGCTGTTTTCCTTGGACCGTCAGAGGCTGAATGGTGATCTTATAGAGGTTTACAAAATTATGAGGGGCATGGATAGGGTAAATAGAAAAAGTCTTTTCCCTAGGGTCGGGGAGTCCAGAACTAGAGGGCGTAGGTTTAGGGTGAGAAGGGAAAGATATAAAAGAGAACTTTTTCACGCAGAGGGTGGTACGTGTATGGAATGAGCTGCCAGAGGAAGTGGTGGAGGCTGGTACAATTGCAACATTTAAGAGGCATTTGGATGGGTATATGAATAGGAAGGATTTGGAGGGATATGGGCCGGGTGCTGGCAGGTGGGACTAGATTGGGTTGGGATATCTGGTCGGCATGGACGGATTGGACCGAAGGATCTGTTTCCTTGCTGTACATCTCTATGACTCTATGACTGTAAATGAATACTAACATTGCAGTTGCCTTCCTACTTGCCAACCTGCCTTGCTAACGTTAAGAGAATCCTGAACTAAATCCTAAATCTTACCTGTTTTCAAGGTATGTCAGAAACAGATTGTTGACCATTACAGGCTTCATGCATGAAATGTACAAAATATTTGCTTCAGATATTTTAGGCTGTTTTTATGTAGGAATAGAATAACATAAGGATGTTACCACAACAGCAATGTCTAAACACTTGTTTATTAAATGTTATTTTTAACAAGACATTTAATCTGCCAAATCTTAACATCATTAGTGACTATCCTCAATTACAAAATTCCTTTCCAATCTCAAGACTTACTCAAGGTTCATTCTCTTGAAAGTTTAGTCATCTAATTCACCACTCACAACTCAATTTAAACAACATCATTTGCTCAATACATTGCCCATTTTTCTCAGTAATTAAAAGATAAAACTATATCATGAACACACTGTAGTTTTTTACTGATAATAGTTATTGTTCCATGAATGCCTCTTAAAAGCTCTGGGTGCCATGTACTGGAATAATCCTCACTCTCTATACCACATGCATTTTCATGAGATATACTATATACCAACAATATACCCTGAGATTTATTAAAATGGCATTTACACACGAGCAGGCTCATTGCATCACCCTTTCTTAATCTGAAAGGGGAAGGATAGATCAGGGGTGGAGAGACAGAATAGAATGATAGTGTCAGAAAGACTCTGGGCATTTAAATTGATTTTACAGGTTTTGTGGCATTCTACCATAAGAAAAACAAAACACCTAAAAATTTGCTCGTTCCATCAACCATTTGTGATATGGTTTGTGCAAAAGACTATGAAGGAACAAAACACCACAAAGCAGATCTTTGGCATTGTATAGAATTTTTAACCACTTATTGAATCCCCCAATGGGGATGAAGAACACCAATATGCTATGCCAAATCAAAGCTGGAACAACCTAGCAGCATTCTAACTTGGCAAGATGACAGAGACAGCTGGTGTGGATAATGAAAATAACACTATAAGTAATAACATTAACAAGAGACAGACTTTCTCACGTTAACACTTAAAGTTCAATGAAGGGGAATAACAGTAACGTGCATTGATGTAGATCTTTAACATTTTTTTCTTTCTTGCGATATTGGCAACACTGGCAAGGACAACATTTAATGCCCATCCCTAATTGCCCTTGAGAATGTGATGATTTGTGTAGTCCTTGGAGTTTAGGAACACCCGCTTTTAGCAAAGGAATTCAAGGATTTGATCCAATGACACTGAAGGGACAGCAATATAGTTCCAAATCAAGATGTTGACTGATTGGAGGTCAATTTACAGGTGGTGGTGTTCCCATGCAATTGCTGCCTTTGTCCTTCTAGTTGGTAGAGATTGCAGATTTGGAAAGTACTGTCAAAGGAGCTTTGGTGAATTTCTGCAATGTATTTTGTAGTGGGTACACTACTGCTGCCACTGTGTATTGGAGGTGGAAAAAGTGAATATTGAAAGTGGTGGATGTGGTGTCAATCACGTGGGCTGCACTGTCCTGGATGGTTAGAGTCAGAGTGAATCTGCACCAATACATCTACACTAATCTCACTTTGGAGCAGTTGGCCAATAGCTTTGAATATTCTGATCAGGCCACAGTGGAGCTGTACCGAGCATTGATCAGGCCACAGTGGAGCTGTACAGAGCATTGATCAGGCACAGTGGAGCTGTACCGAGCATTGATCAGGCCATTGTGGAGCTGTACAGAGCATTGATCAGGCCACAGTGAAGCTGTACCGAGCATTGATCAGGCCATTGTGGAGCTGTACAGAGCATTGATCAGGCCACAGTGGAGCTGTACAGAGCATTGATCAGGCCACAGTGGAGCTGTACCGAGCATTGATCAGGCCACAGTGGAGTACTGTGTGCATTCCTGGTTGCCACATTACAGGATGTGATTGTACTGGAGGGAGTGCAGAGGAGTTTCATCAAGATGTTGCCTGGGATGGAGCAATGTAGCTCTGAAGAGAGGCCGGATAAGTACAGGTTGTTTTCTCTGAACCAGAGAAAGCTGAGGGAGAACCTGATTGAGGTATTTAACATTATGATGGGCATGGAGAAGGTGGTTAGGAAGAAGCTGGTCCCTTATTGAAAGGTCAATAGCAGGGTACCCATAATTTCAAGATGAAGGACAGGAGGTTTATGGGGGGATTTGAGGAAAACCTTTTGCACCGGGATGGTGGCGGGAGTTTGGAATGCATTACCTATAAGTATAACTGACAACCTTTAAAATGTAGGTGGATACGCACTTGGAGATAGCGAGGATGCAGATGTTGGGAGGTCAGAATGGATGTTTGTGGAGCGAGAAAAAGTACAGCAGGTCAGCCAGCATCCGAGGAGCAGGGGAGTCAACATTTCAGATCAGAACCTTTCACCAGGCATGGTGGATGGGAAGGGGACTTAGAAATAAATAGTGGGAGGGGGGACCATGCATCTGGGGGGGAAGGTAGGTGGGATGGCGATAGATGGATGCAGGTAGGGGGTGATTGTGAATGGTCAATGGGAAGGATGGGGTTGATAGGTAGGAAAAAAGATGAACAGGTAGGGTCAGGTCAAGGGGATGGGGTGGAGAGGGAGGGCTCTATTTTGGATGGAGGTGGGGGCTGGGGAGATTTGAAAGCTGGTGAATTCTATATTAAGACCATGTGGTTGCAAGTTCCCAAAGTGGAAAATGAGGTATTTTTCCTCCAGTTTGAATGTGGCCTTATTTTGATGGAGGAGGCCCAGGACGGATATGTCATCAGGGGAGTGTCTTGTCATTCATTGAGTACTCCCTTGTCCTTCTGCCAAAAGCATCACCCCACACTTTCCAGGGTTAATTCCATTTCCTACTGATCTGTCCATCTGACTGGCCCATCTATACCTTCTTGTAAACCAAGACCTCAAAGGCTACAAGATCGCAATTCTACATATCAATGCATGCCTTTAACACATCTGGCTCACCTATAATACTCCTAGCATTAATGTAGAGGACTCCAGCCTTGCTTTACTCCCTTAAAACTCAATGTAGTTGATCCCTTTCTGTCCTAGTTCCTTTATAATATTATATTATGTCCCAATTGTACAAATGCTCTGTGTCGCTTTCCCTTGCTGAATTAGTTTAAACTCCTCCCAAAAGCACTCCCCACTTTCTCACAAGGATGCCAATCTCGTTCTAATCCAGGTGCAGGCCATCCCACCTTTCCCAGAAACAGTCCCAGGAATCTAATACCTTCCCTCTTACACCAATTATTGTGTCACGCATTCATCTGCCCTATTCTCCCATTTTTCTACTCACTAGGAGTGACACCAGGAGTAATCTAGAGATTACGACCCAAGAGACTCCCTGCTGTTTACCACCTAACTCCCTGAATTATTAATCTAAGACCTCATTCCTCATTCTGTCAATATCATTGGTACAACTACAGCCTGTATCTTGTCACCCTACCCCCTTCAGGATGCCCTGCAGCCATTCAGTGGCATTTCTGATCCTGGCCCCAGGAAGGCAACACACCATCTCCGAGTCACATATGTGGCCATAGAAACGTTTATCTGATGAATTCCCTATCATAATCACTCCTGCTTTCTCATTCCTCCCCAGGCTGGCCATGGTGTTCTTCATAGCTAACTGGAAGAAACTGTAGCTCTTAACTGGATACCTGATAAACAGTGTGACAACACAGGGGCAGTGAACAGGGTGAAAATGATCATGGCCAGGGTGGAATGCATGTTGGCAGTGTACATGTTTAAGAATGATATCATTAAGGTGCAGTATGCAGATAAGGAAGAGGAATCACAGAAGTGTTATAGCACAGAAATAGGCCATTCGGCTGATTGTGTGTATCCCAGCTCTTCAAATGAGCATCCTGACTGAGCATCATTCTCCTGCCTTTGCCTTATCGCACATCGTTTCTATTTAAATACTGAGGAAGAACTAGAAGCCAACGATAGATCTTTGTGAGACTCTGAATTTAATAGTGCAGAGTTAAAAAGAAAAACCATTGCTGGAAAATGCTTTGGTTATGATTGGATAGAGTTAGAGTCAAATCAAGTCAGGCAAGTCCCACTGAGCTGAACAATGGAGGACAGGTGTTAGAAAAGAATGGAGTGGTCAAAAATGTCAACAGCTATCAGAACGTCAGATGAGGCCAGGAGGGTTAATGCAACATTAATTCACGGTCATGGGTGATGTGAATTTGGTTAGGGATGTTTGAATGCTGCAGCAAGGATTGAAACTGAGTTGGAGATTTGAAATTGTTGAGTTATTAGAAAGATACACATGGGAAGAGGTAACATGTTCCCTCAATCTATCAAGCTAAAGGTGGATTCTGCTGGTTTTGGATGAACCCAAAGCTCCTGACCAGAGCTCACTTTAGAAACCACTTTCTGAAGAAGGGTCACAGAACTCAAAATGTTCACTCTATTTTCTCTCCAAAGATTCTGCCAGATCTGTCAAGTTTCTCCCACAATTTCTGTTTTTTATTGTAGAAACCACTTTCAGTCATCGGTTTAGTATGAATGGAATCAGAAAAGACGAAATGGGTCAAGATGAACTCAGACAGGGCATGAGGGAAGACTAGAAAGGTTTGGGTTCAGAACTGTGACTGGAGGAAACCTGTTTTGGGTGGTTGGGAAAAAGAAGGAAGGGAGGGAGAGGGGGAGCAGAGTGGATGATCTGACCTTAGCTTAAAGGATCAGAGGTTTGTTGTTGAAAGTGAGTGGAAGGGAAAGAGGAATGTGATTTAAGGAGACTGTAAGAACAACAGGGTGATTTTAACTTCCCCAATATTGACTGGGACTCCCTTAATGCCAGAAGGGGCAGGGTTTGTTAGCTGCATTCAGGATAGTTTCTCAGAACAAGATGTAGATAGTCCAACTGGGGAGGGCGCTGTATTAGATCTTGTTTTGGGGAATGAACTGAGCCAAGTTTCAGTGGGGAGCATTTTGGGAACAATGATCAATATTCCAGATGGGATTAGTTTAGAATGGCATCATAGAATCACTGAATCTATCGAATTCCTACCGTGTGAAAGCAGGCCATTTGGCCCATCAGGTCCACGTCAATCCTCTGAAGAGCATTCCATTCGGACCAGCCCCTACCCCTGTTACACTGCATTCCCGATGGTTAACCCACCTAGCCTGCATATCCCTGGACACTATGGGCAACTTAGCATTGCCAATCCACCTAACCTGCACATCATGGTCAGCACAGACATAGTGGGCCAAAGGGCCTGTTTCTGCGTTGTATTGTTCTATGTTTCTATGTTCTAGTTGTTTGGATAGACCTGGAGTGGCAGGTGCTTTACAAGTGGAGAGTCAAATCTGGTAATTTTGATGTAATCCAGCGAAATTTGGAGATAGAAAGCTACACATTGTTAATGTTGAGAAAATGGGGATAGAGAGCATAGCAGGGGATCGTCTGGGAGGGGGAAAATAAAGATTCTTCTGGACTGAGTTCTCAAAGGTGATGAAGAAGTATCTTAGAAAAGGAAAGGTCAAACACTATATAGCTGGGTGTTTGCAAATGGAATTATAAATGACTTTGGAGAGATTTTGTTTTCATTTTGGCAGTTGGGTTTGGAAAGGGTAAGGGGATCTCAACAGTGAGCGACATAAGGAAGTAGTTGGAGATTGCCTTGCCTGTGATAAGACCTTCAAAGTCAAAAGATGGTGGGAATGACTGTTACTGCAGGTGGGTGGCATTACATCGAAGGAAAAGGTTTATGGAAAACAGAAGGACAGTGAATTTATAGGAGAAATTAATACGGGTTGTGAAGATTGAAATCAGAAACACTTGATGGCTGGGAAATATTGTTGAATACAGTTTGAGGGAATCTTTAATGGCTTGTGGCTATTCCAAGTCAGACTGTGAGGCTTTAATACCAGTAAACAAACATAGATGGATCACTTATCTTCCATAATACCAGAGTGCTTGCAGTACATCTATATAGTTGTTTTCTTAGTAGTTACTGGAAACACAGTAGAAGTTGTGGGATGTAAAGGAAAATGAACCTCACGTGCTACAATAAAATGGAAAAATAGATAGCCGTTGATTGGCACTAATAAACAACAGTCGAGTCATAAGGTATAGTTGCTGAGGAGCAGCTATTTCTCACAGTACACCCATATGTTCATTCTGGGCCTGCATTAAACTCCAGTCTGCATCTTTTGCTGATACGTGATTAGCTATGAGTTACAAACCATGAAATCACACGTAGTTAGAAATGTTTTCGTGTTTTGGGATGGTCATGTTTTTTCTGTTTTATTTCCTTGTTGCTTTTCTCTTTCTGAAGATGTGCATTATTCTTAGGAAACCAAATGGCCTATCAGCCTTTTAACAATGGGATTGGACATTTTATAGCAAAGGCATCTTTGTGCAATTGTACAGAGCCTCGATGATGCCACACCCCAATGTGATGTTGGTCTCCTTATCAAAGGAAGGACGGACTTGCCCTAGAGGGAGTAAAATAAAAGCTGACTAAACTGATTCCTGGGTTGAGGAAATTGTTGTATGCAAAGGCATTGCATAGATTTTAAGAAAACTTTGGGAAGCTGGTGGGTCAGTGGTACTAGTAATCCAGAGGACCAGTCTAATACCCTGGGCAGATCAGTTCAATTTAAACCATAGCTGCTAGCGGAATTTGAATTCAGTTAATAATTCTAAAATTGGAAACAGGTCTAAATGATGGGGACCATGAAACTTTCCTCGATTCTTGCAATACAAATGACTTGGATGTTGACTGAATGAAAACCTTTTCTATTGATAATGCCAGCTGCATTATGACATGACACTCTCAGTGTATGGTCGGTGGGGTCTATAGTGCCCTGCAGCTGGGAGAAGCCAGCTATGTTGGCAAAGCCTCATGCCCTGGTCACATCACTGACCTTATCACTGTGAAAGAAAATAAACAGTGTGATCGTGCACAAATTATATGGGTAACAACCTTGATACATTTGTGGGTTGAGGATTGAGAGATCCCACACAGGTCTCAAGATTGACACTTGGAAATCAGTCAGTAACATAAAAACTTCTTGCAGCTGGCCACCAGAATAGCAAAGGCCAGTCACCTGAGACCTGCTCCAGCGGATGGCGCTGGTCTGTGACAGTGTCCCAGGACATCCTCCGGCCAAGGTAGCAATGCAGATCTCACTCATCTGGAGAAAACAGCAATAAGAATGACAGACTCTGTGCCTCCTCTGTATCCTGCGGGGATCTTTAGCTGCAACGTGCCCTTCTGGAACCTGTTCATCAGCCACTGGAGATTGCTGCTGGGCGCAAGCTATGTGTACCATATGAAGGCTTGGATTGCCATTGTGAATGGTAACTGCTGATGACATTTTAAATGTCACTAGGATTACTTCTGCTTCACAACAATGTCTATGATCAATTTGTAATGAGCAATAATTGACCAAAGAATTGCTTGTGACCATCCCTCGTGGTCACTGCATGGGAAACGTTTAATGATTATGGATGTCTTCAAACTGTAATGATTAATATAATTACCCCTAAAAGAGTTTCTCATTGGTTACAAGTAGAGCCTTCTTCATGAGATAGAAAACCTCACTTATCCTGAAGTCCAGGTATGCTGGCAGCTATTTTTCATTTTGATTGTGTATTTGTGTATCTGAGTCACAGCCTGCCAAACTAGGTGACCTCCCTAAACCTTCACACTGTTTTCTTCCATTCCACCTGTGCTTCCAATATGCTATCCCACCATTATATACTGAGTTGCCCCTCCTTCACAACTATTATCTCCTCTACATTCCAGTGTGCTGCTTCCAATCCCAATAAGAGACTTCACCAATTTTTCTTACACAGCAATGGCCTCTGATAACCCCCTTGACTTTCAGTGAACAGACCCTGAGGATTGACCATAGACCACCCCCCTGACCGACTTGGAAGGACATCCCCAACTCATAAGTGACCAGGCCCTATTGTGCAGCTTCCCAACTGACTCACTGGTAATCCCCACACAGGCTGTATTGGACCTGCAGAATTGCCAGCCTCACTCTATGGGCTACAGCGATGCCGAACCCCTGACCCAGAACCCCTGACCCAGAACATCTGTACCTAAACTCCTGGACTGAGTTCAGACAATGCCCTTGACTGACTGCGCCAAGACACCTGACTGAAGACTGTTCTCCCCTGACTTAACTGAATGCCACTCAGGATCTGAGACATTAGACATTCCATGTGTTTGTCGTGTAAACTGCTGGCACATGCTGTAAGTGTGACATTGATGTAGCATGGTGCCATGCAGCAACAAATCATCCCCTTGACTGATCTCTGCTGATAACAATGACAAGCTGCCTGGCATTGTTCCTGTACTAGACGGCCAGGCTACGACAGAAGTGCTGTGAGGCTAGAATTTCTGAATGATGCAGCAATCCACAAAAAAACAAGATAAGGTAAGGCAGATGCTTTGAGCATCTAAATAGCTGCAGAGTCAGTGAGCATTAAAGAGAACATACTGAGAGCATGGAGATGCATCATTTTTTAATGCACAAGATGGCATGAAGTATCCTGGCAGCAGATTACCAATGGAAGGTGTTACTGAGCTCCAAGGTGCAGTGTTGATGTGGTGAATTGTAATCTAAGTGAGTTGAAGATGTGCCATGATGATGTGGTGAGGCCGATGCACCTCTGGCCAACCTCCCTGGCCATGTTAATGCATTTAAAAAGGTCTCTCATCACTCACTACTGAGATTCTCATCTTGCTGTTAAAACCCTGGATGGAAATACAGACTTTGTTTTCTCGATGTGGACGACTCCATTTTTCTGATATTGACATATTTTCCCAACTGACACGCCACTGCCCATTTTGTTCAGGTACTGGGGAGATTTCACCCATAATCTACACTGCCAGACCTACTTAGCTTTTATAGCTTTTATTCACACTTATTTCAAATCTTGAGTATCTGCAGTAAATAGCTTTTGGATGATGGTTCAGTATGTTGCACAATTTAACATGGAAAAAATACATCACAATGCGGTGGTGTGATGTGGTGTGGAACAGAATGCTCATCATTCCTTGCTATCTCCTCAAAAACAACATTTTTTTTAAAATGAACTAATAATGGAAAGTGAATACCACATTTATTAGTCAATAAATTAAGCTACTTATCCAGTTCACAAATCTCATGTTCAAAGTTTCCAGTCTATGCGGTCATTCAGTGGGTTGTTCACTGACCTTTCATCCTTGATTAAAAACTGATTCAAATTGATGAGGTGAAAATTTGCTCAGTCATTTGCTGCCAAGGTCATGCATGACTTAAACTGACATCTGTCACATCCCAGTTCCAAATGGACTCCAAGTCGCCACAACAGCATTAAGCATATTGACATAAATTACAAAGCTTACTCAGTGAGGTCAGGAGACATGGTGGCAGTCCACGTGGAGTAAGTGCAATTAACATTACATAATGAATTCCAGGAGAACATCACAATCATGTAGGGTACTCAGGGCCCAGTAGTTGTAGATGTTACACACCCCAATGCCAGGTGTACGGTAACCCATCCTCCTTTCTGCCATGCAGGATGAACAGATTTATAGACTAGTATGAAGCCAGTTATGGTCATTCTACAGAGCTCATGTGGACTGCTGTCTTTTTATACAGTCTGTAATTCTTAGCAGTGTTTCACACAAATCTCCAAAACGAGAATATGATGTTATGAAAACAGCAGAGTTGAAGGTACTTAGACACTAACTTCACATTTTATATGAGTTTGAACCCCATGTAGGTGACATCAGATGGTAAAAATATAGTAGTCCTGTGCTTATCCCTCAAACTAAACAGTGCAATATGCACCAAAATGATTCTTGGAGAATTTGGTATGCTGGCATTGAATTTTATCGAAATACCTCAACTTTTGACACAAAAAACCCTCAGTAAAAAACCATTGCTATGGTGCTAATAAATTGTCATCTAACTGGATGAGTCGGAATATGTAATAGTCGATTTTAAATAGTACAATATGACCATCACAAAATTTCAGAAAATAACATAGAACATAGTCACGTACAATTCTGTGGTATGATTTATTTTGTGAAATACTTCTGGGTTTTTTTAGACTGCCCTTTTAAAAAGTCCCCAAAAGTCTCTCCTTGTGTAATTGTTAAAATTGTATATAAAACAATCACACTGTTAAAAATGGATCGTAAGTCATGAAGTGCCTCAGTGAGAGACCATTGTCCTTGATTATATTGGTGTGCAGTTGTTCATATTACCAAAATAAAATTTATCCTGCAAGAAAAGGCTGGAAATGGACCTCAGTAAAACTGTATTGATTTTGCCTGACATTGGAATTTATCAATGTAAACACTTCGATGACAAGCTGCCCCCTCAAAAATAGAGGAAAATCAATAAGATGTTACAGACGTCTGTCTTCCTGACTTTTTAACCAGGGTCAAATTATTGCAACAGGAACTGAGCTGATTTTTTATTCGGAGGGCAGTGCACCTTTAGTGCTTTTGGCTATTTATGACATTTTCCAGCTTTTTCTTGGTAGTTTGTCCCATTTGCAGCAGGTGTTTCTTTGCTGAAGTCAGGGCTGATATCCCTTGATTGGTCAAACAGTACCATTTAGGAGAATCCTGGGTTTTGATGTGATTGTGCACTAAGTGGATTCTCACTGAGCTATAGGAGATAGTTGGCAAGGGCATGGGGGCAAGTTGAAAACACTTGCCAGCTGTGCAGCAACCCTATTGGAAGATGTGCATTTGTTAATACGGGGAGAGCACAGCTTGAAGCCCCCAATTGCTGAACAATGGCCATGAGAATGTGCAAGAGAATATGGGCACCCACATGGGAAAGTGATCAGCAACAGTCAGCAATAGTCAGCACCTCAGGAAGAAAATTAGAGGGAAAAACAACACAATATACAATACAATACAACACAGGAACAGGCCCTTCAGCCCACCAGACCTGCACCTATTCTAATCCTTATTTAGACCCAGTACTTTTTGCCCATGCTCTGTATCTATCCTTTTGTTCACTTCCCATTCATGTGTCTACCAAGAATGCACCTTAATTGTTGCTAATGCGTCTGCTTCCACCACCTCCACTGGCAGTGCGTTCCAGGCACCCACCACCCTCTGCGTGAAAAGTTTTCCCTGCACTTCTTTCCTAAACTTTCTCCCCCTCACCTTGAAACTGTGCCCTCTTGTACATGACCTTTCCACCCTAGGAAAAAAGCCTCTGACTATCCCCCTAGCTATATCTCTCATAATTTTGTAGATCTTGATCAGATCACCTCTCAGCCTCTGTCTTTCCAGTAATAACTGTCTGAGTTTATCCAACCTCTCCTCATAAGTGCGATCCTCCAGACCAGACGACATCCTGGTAAACCTTCTCTGTACCCTCTCCAAAGCACCTATGTCCTTCTGGCACTGTGGCGACCAGAACTGCATGCAATATTCCAAGTGTGATCTGTACAGCTGTAGCATAACAGACGAGAGAAATTCCTTGGGGTATCAATTTAGATATAATCCTTTTAATGTAGCCAAATTTATACTTTCATTTACATAAAGCAGACAAAGAATCAATGCATACTCATTGCTGGGTGAACTAAAAATAGTATTGCGGGAATTAAACCTGGGGTGATATATAGGCAGGAATGAAAGTGAAGTTGTGCATTTGCAAAAGCTTTACCATCATCTTCCAGCATAAGGTTTGGTTAAAGAACGGAATATCTTTTCATCGGATATTGGTGTTAACTTCTTCCACCATCAGTAAGTTACCAAGAAATCATTTAAAATAAACTTGTTCTCTAAACATCTGTCAAAAATGTAGACAGACATGTATCATTGTGAGCAGCACAGAGATTTATGAGAAAGCCCGTGGAGGATGCAATTAATTTTTAAATTTAGTATCCTGCATATGTCTTCGAGAGGTTTCTCAATGCAGAACCCTATTTAGACAAGCATTATGTTAGTGTACAGTATATTGTTTTTATTTTGCATCAGCAGTGATCCAGTCCACTTTCAAGTGGCACTCCAAGTTTTGAGCAGCCAACTCAAGGCTGACATTCCAAGGGAGCACTGTGTTGTTGGGAGATGCCACATTGGGGCTGGGACATTAAAATAAGTCTCTTTATGTAAGTGTGAAAGATCCCATTACACTATCCCTGCTAATCTCAGCTGGCACTTATCCCTTAATCAACATCAGAAAACACAGATTAGTTGGTTATTATCACATTGCTGTTTGTTATCAATGAGTGATTTTTCTAGTCATGTTTATTTTTCAGTAAGAACACAATAAAATACAGTGAAAAGCTTTCATTTGTCACCACGGTCCAGCGCCATTTTGAATAATTAAAGAACAAGGGGACAACGAAAGATACAGTTTAAAGAGAGTCCATCAATCCTGAGCCGGCTCCTCGTCATCAATAACGCCTGCGCCATCATCTCCCCTCCACGGCTTCATCACCATCTACACCAGATGCAACCATCTTTCACTGTTTGGCCAATACTCCTCCACCACTGCCTTGGCGCCGCCTGCACTGGATCCACCAATGTTGGAGCCGCATTTCTCACCGCTGGGCACATCTCATCAATGTCGCCATGATACCATTCCACCACCACTCGCTGCCACCAGCACCAGACCAAATCAACGATGAAGTCGCTGATCTTCAGGCACCAGCTTTTGCTGCTGGGACTAACTCACCAACATCGACTCCACCGCCATTTCTGATGCCAGAACCTGTGCTTTACAGCGTCTAATCTGGCAGCAGCTTCTCAGGATACTTCTCTCACAGGACCAGAATTAACAGCCGCCATCTTGTGGGAGTGTGGTGAACAGGTATTAAATGCTCTATCAAATGCATTTACATGCTTAATGATCTTGAAATGTACTGTCTAAAAACAAGCTTTTCTTCCAGATAAGACTGTGATTTACTTGTTTCTTTCAATTTAATATAGATCAATGTTCACAAAATGTCACATCCATGATGGGAGATCAAACACAAATTTTAGAAACCTTTGGACTGTCAACCTCTGGCAAGCATTGTGCTGAGTTTCCAATTTCCTGTCATTTCAATTCTCCAACACACCCCCACGTTGACCTCGCTATCCTGGGTCTCCTACACTGTCTCAACGAGATTCAACCTAATCTCAAAGAATAGAATCTGTGAATTAGGCACTTTACAACTTTCCAGACTTGACACTGAGTTTATCAATTTCAAATCATAACCACTGCTCACATATTTTTGAACAGCAACTGATGATAATTGTGCTGCTGTTGTTCAATAATCACTTTTTGTTATTTACGTAGCCCATTAACATCCTCTTCTGCTTCATACCATCACCTAAGACCATAAGATGTAGGAGCAGAAAGAGGCCATTAAGCTCTGTCAATCAATGTGATCACGGCTGATCTGCCAATCCACAACGTTCCTGCCTTTTCCCTATAAACCTTGATACCTTTACTGTTAAAAAACTGCCTGTTTCAACCTTGAATGTATGTAAACCAGCCTCAACAGCCTTCTGTGGTAAATAATTCTACAGATTCACTCCCTTCTGTGAGAATAACTTCTTGGTTAACAATGTTTAAACGTGTGATTTTTAAAATTCTGACATTATGTCCTCTGGTACTAGACCTTCCTGCATCTACCCTGACAAGAATCTTAAATGCTTCAATACAGTCATCTTTCATTCTTCTAAACCCAAATGAATGCAGACCCAACCTACTAAGTCTGTCATTGAGTCATAAAGATGTACAGCACGGAAACAGACCCTTCGGTCTAACCCGCTCCATACCCAGATATTACCCAAGAGATTTTTTTTCCTGTGGTCTTCCAATGTCAATGTATCTTTCCTTAGATTAGGGTACAAGATCAGTTCACAGTTCTCTAGGTGTGGTGTAACTAGTGTGTTGATTCGTTTTCGCACAATCTCCCTACTTTTATATCTATTCCCTCTGAAATGAAGGCCAACATGACATTTGCTTTCCCCAAACCCAAATGTTACCCTTTTGTGATTCATTGCCGAAGACCCCTGAATCCTTTTACGAGGCAGCTCCCTGGACTGTTTCTCCATTAAATAACATTCAGCTCCTTTATTCCTGCCAAAATGCATAACCACATAATATCCCACTGCCAAATCTTTACCCAGTCTTTTGTCATTTTCTCTCCCTAGCCTTCACTTCTTTGTAGTTCATGGGATGTGGATGTCTCTGGCTTGGCCAGCATTTATTGCCCATCCTAAATGACCACACTATTCACCTTGCTGTGATGATTTGAGATGTCGCTGTTGGATGAAGGACCGGCGCTTCGAAAGCGAGTGCTTCCAATTAAACCTGTTGGACTATAACCTGGTGTTGCGTGATTTTTCACATTGCTTTGGTGCCAATGAAGGTCTTATGCTTGAAACGTCAATTCTCCTGCTGCTCAGGTGCTGGCTGACCTGCTGTGCTATTCTAGAACCACACTCTCAACTCTGATCTCAGAGTGAGATCCTGTAGTCCTCACTTTCTTCACACTGCTATGGGTGTGGAGTCACTTGTAGGCCAGACCAGGGTGGCAGATTTACTTCCATAAAAAACATTTATGAACCAGATGATGTTCAATAGATCATAGAACAGTACAGTATGGGAACAGAACTTCAGCCTACCATGTGTGTGCTGACCATGATGCTGTTGTAAACTAATCCCATCCTCATGCACCTGATCCATATCCCTTTATTCCCTGCCTGTGTACATCTCTGTAAAACATTGCTAATGTTTCTGTTTCCACCATCTCCCTGGAAGTGCACTCCAGACACCCTCTGTGTAAAAACTTGCCTCTTAAAGATCCGTTAAATTTTTCCCTTCTCACCTTAAACGTATGCCTCCAAGTATTTGACTTTTCCACCCTGGGAAAAAGATCTGGCTATCCACCCTGTCCAGGTCTCTTAAAATTTTATATACTGCTCTAGGTTGCCCCTCACCCTCTAACACTTTAGTGAAAGATTGTTTATCTATATTCTCCTTATAGATAATATATTGCAATACAGGCAACATCCTGGTAAACCTCTTTTCCATCCTCTCCAAAGCTTCCACATCCTTCCTATAGTATGGCGACCAGAATTGCATACACTGCTCTAAATGCGCCCTAACTAAAGTTTTATACAGGTGCACCATGAATTGCCAACTTTTATACTCAATGCCCCAACTGATAAGGGAAGAATATCGTCCGCCCTCTTTACCACCTTATGTTGATATTTTACGGTATATCAATGTTTAGAAGGAGGAGGCATTGTGTGTTTGAAAATGTTCAGGTAGATAAGTGCCTCAGGCTTCATGTAATCTACCCCAGGATATGGAAGGAGGCAAAAGAGGAAATTGATAGCACCTTGACAGATATCTTTGTATTGCCACTTTCAGTCAGAAAAAAACACCGCTCCACAATTACCCTCTGTCCTCTATGACCAAGCCAATTTTGTAACCAACTTTCCAACTGACCATGGACCCCATGTGATTTAATCTTCTAAACCAGCCTACCGTGAGGGACCTTGTCAAATGCTTTAGTAAAATCCATGTAGACGACATCCGCTGCCCTACCCTCATCAATCACCTTCAATATTTCCTCAAAAAACTCAAATTTCTCCCCCACAAAAAGCCTTACTGACTATTCCTAATAACTCCATTGTTTTCCAAATGTGAATAAATCCTGTCCCTAAGAACCTGTCCTGTCCCTTAATACAATTGAATGTGTGGCTAGATGAATAGGTTTCAGGTAAGGATCATTGGAATGTTTGCTGCGGCAAGAAGGACCTGGACAAGAAGGATGGGTTGTACTTGAACCGGAGAGGCAGGAATATCTTTGCAGGGAGGTTTGTTAGTGCCAATTGGGAGGAATTAAACTAATGCTGCAGTGGAATAGGGCTAGAACAGTAGGTCAGCATGTGGAGTGATTTAGGTGCAGGGAGAGGTTAAGTAGGTCTGATAGAAAGAACAGGCAGGGCCAAGTTAAACAACATGGCAGGAGTAGCAGTCTAAAGTGTAATTATTTTAATCCAATGAGTATAATATGTAATGCAGATCTGCTTAGAGCCTGCATCAGTACATGGAGCTACAATGTTGTAGTCATTTCTGAAACTTGGTTGAGAGAAGATCAGGACTGGTAATGTAACGTCCCAGGGTAATTGTGGAGCGGTGTTTTTTCTGACTGAAAGTGGCAATACAAAGATATCTGTCAAGGTGCCCTCAATCCTGTCTACCTTTGATGCTGCAGTCAGACAAGTCCCAGCCGATACAGTCTCTCCTCATTATATGAACACTCCAGTCCTGGGAACATGTCGACTCTTTGTCGCATGAAGCCACACGAGTAGAATGCAATCCAGCTGCTAAAAACATCAATGAGTCTCCATTTCTTTCTGGCCTCACTAGCACATGCCACAGCAGGTAATCCAAAGAATACAACCCAAAAAGTCCTGCTTTTCAACTGTCTACCCAACTCTGTATATTCCCTTTGCAGGACCTCATCTCTTTTTCTGCCTATGTCACTAGTACCAATATAGAGCACGACCTCTGGATGTTCATCCTCCCCTTCCTGTGCCCACTCAGAACCACCTTTGATCCTGCCACCAGGGAGATAACACACCATCTTGGAATCTCTCTCATGACCACAGAAATGCCTATCTCTGCCCCTAACTATAGAGCCCCCTATCACTCCCACTCACCTACACTTCAACTCTCCCTGCTGTATAACAGAGCCAGTTATGGTGCCATTGATCTGGTGGCTACTGCTTTCCCCAAAGAGGCCTTTCCCCCAACTGTATCCAAAACCTTTGGCTGAACCTTTGACATGACCACATTCTTGAAACTCCCATCTATAAAACATTCTTCCTCCTGTATGCTCATCAGTAAATCAAGTTGCTGATCTAACTGAGCCATGCAGTCTGAGAAGTCTGGACACACTTCCTGCAGACACCGTTGTCAGGGACATTTGACTTCTCCATAATCTCCCACCTCTCACAAGGGGAGCATTCCACTGCCCTAACTGCCATTACTACCCCTCCAGTAACTACTGAATTAAAAAAAAGGAAAGATCTTTCCTTGCATTCCTTTAATGCTGCACACCCTCCTCCACGAAGCCCGATGCTCACCAAAGCCTGCAGTTTTATCTCTTCAAAATGGCGACTTCAGCTAGAGCTTGCCTTCTTCTTAATATGCTGCCAGTAGGAAAGTAAAGCTCTCCCAGAATCTCCCAGAAGACAATGACAGCGTGATATGATAACAAATACCTTTTCTGCATATTCACATGACACACATTGTGAAATTTCTTTCTATCTGGTGCTCTGATCAAATAATTCACCTCATTCGATTTCTTTTTGTTTTGATAAGGTCCACTAAATCTTGATATTAAAGGTTCACCTATCACTGGAAACAGCACTAACACTTTATCTCCACCAGCAAAATTCAAACACATGCTCCAGAGCATTGGTTTGATGTTCAGAGTTATTAGCCCCTTACCATTACATCACCATCGTCCCGCTCTCACAGAACTTCCCCTTTTCCTTTCCCTGCATCTACATGCTTAAGATCTGTTTACATTTCCTGTTCTAATGAAAAGTTAGAAATATTGGGCTGAATTTCCCAACACCTTGCAAGATGGGATGGGAGGACCTGACAGGCAGGATGATTTTTAAAATGGGACTCAACCTCATCGCACTGTCAATGGAGTATCCCAATGACTGGAAAATCAGAGCCGTAGCCAACATCAATCAAGCCTACCAATTTCGCTCTAATCTATATCATCTTGTCTTCCATTTTTGATCTTGGTGATATCTTGTAATCCTTCACTCAAGGTGATATCTTGGGGACAGTCCATATCACAGGAGAGGAGGTGTTGGATGTGTGCAGAATGTATGAAGGTGGATAAATCTCCTGGTCCCAACCAGATATATCCAAGAATACTGCAAGAGGCTAGAGAAGAAATTGCCGGGCACTGGTTGATGTTTTTGCATCATCGTTAGCCATGGGTGAAGTCCTGGAAGACTGGAGGGTAGCGAATGTTGTGCTCTTATTCAAGAATGGCTACAAAGGAAATCTGGGAACGAGACCAGTAAGCTAAACATCTGTGGTGGGAATGTTACTTAAGCAGATTCTGAGATAAGATATACACGCTTTTGGAAAGATAGAGTTCGATTAGTAATAGTCAGCATAGCTTTGTGAGTGGGAGATCATGCCTCACAAATTTGTTAAAGTTCTTTGATGAAGTAACCAGGAAGGTTGACAAGGGCAGGGGAGTAGACATAGTCAATGTGGATTTCAGTAAGACCTTTGATAAGTTTCCACATGGTGGAGTGCAGTGGAAGGTCAGATTGCATGGAATCCAGAGGGAGCTGGAAAATTGAATAAACAATTGGTTTGATGTTAATAGTGGAAGGATGCTTGTCGGACTGGAGGCCTGTGACTAGTGGTGTACCTCAGGGGTTGATGCTGGGCACATTACTGTTTGTCATCTATATCAATAACTTGGATGAGAATGTCCAAAGCATAATTAGTAAGTTTGCAGATGATGCTAAAATAGGCAATATCATGGACAGAGAGGAAGGGTTATCAGAAATTGTAGCAGGACCTTGATCAGCTGGGGAAGTGAGCCAAGAAATGGCAAATGGAGCTTTATATAGATAAGTGTGAGGTCTTGCATTTTGGAAAGTCAAATCAAGGTAGGAGGTTCATGGTGAATGGTAGGGCCTTAAGGAGTATAGTGGAACAGAGGGACCTTGGAATTCAGGTGCATGGTTCCCTAAAGGTGGAGTCACAGGTAGACAGGGCAGTGAAGAAGGCTTCTGGGAGGTTATGTTGCAGTTATACAGGATGTTGGTGAGCCCGCACTTGAAGTATTGTGTTCAGTTTTGGTCACCTTTCTATAGGAAGGATGTTATTAAACTGGAAAGAGTGCAGACGAAATTTACAAGGATGTCACTAGGACTCAAGGGTCTGAGTTATAGGGAGAGGTTGGACAAGCTAGGACTTTTTTCTTTAGAGCATAGGAGATGGAGGGAGATTAGATTACTTACAGTGTGGAAACAGGCCCTTCGGCCCAACAAGTCCACACCGACCCGCCGAAGCGCAACCCATCCAGACCCATTCCCCTACATTTATCCCTGCACCTAACACTACGGGCAATTTAGCATAGCCAATTCACCTAACCTGCACATTTTTGGACTGTGGGAGGAAACCGGAGCACCCGGAGGAAACCCACACAGACACGGGGAGAATGTGTAAACTCCACACAGTCAGTCGCCTGAGGCGGGAATTGAACCCTGGTCTCTGGCGCTGTGAGGCAACAGTACTAACCACTGTGCCACCGTGCCGCCCACAAAGTATATAAGATCATGAGAGGCACGGATAGGGTGAATGCACTCAGGCTTTTTCCCAGGGTTGGGAAATTGAGGACTACAGGGCAACAGCTTTAGGTTAGAGGGGAAAGAATAAAAAGAAACCTGACGGACAACCTTTTTACACAGAGGGTGGTACGCATATGGAATGAGCTGCCAGCAAAAATGGTTATAGCAGGCACTTTAACAACATTTAAAAGGCATTTGGACAAATATATGGAGAGGAAAGATTTAGAAAGATACAGAAAGTGGAGGGAAATGGGGTTATCATGGATGAACAGTTTGGTCGGCATGGACCAGTTTGGTGAACTTGAAGGAGGCTGATAATTGTACTCAGCTGCATTCCCCTGGATGAATAGCCAATGAGCATCAAATGCTTGGGATCACAGATGAACAAAAGTGCCCTTTTGTGAGAAGACATCATGTATCGATGAATCATTAGGATTTTATGGACCTTTGAGAGAGATGAAAATTCAAGAAAAAATGGGAATAAAAGGATAACAAGATGATACATTAGGTGGTGTCTTTAATATCTATTTACATTGGTTCAACTGTTAGAGACCTGCAAGTTTGTCATGAGCTACCTTAACAGCAGGCTGCTGTCTTTGATTATATTGAAATAGAGCTGTTAGGACCCCAACTCCCCCTTCTCAGATTCTAGAATCAATTTCAATCAGCATTGAATGTAATATTATCAAATGTCAACGGCTACAGCTGTATACTTTGAAAATTATCCCTGACAGCTTCTTGTTGACTTAATTAAGTGCACAAAAAGTCAAAATATCTGAATCGTTGCCCTTTTCTTCGCTTCGTAGCACCTATTGACAGGCCTGAAATGATTGCCTTCAAGCCTTTATTGATAGGGGTTGGTGAGGTATTGAAATAATTTCTAAGCAGATAAATCACGTTTAGATTTGTTTGTAATTGCGGAGAATTGATTGGGATGCGTTAAAGCCTCAAAGAGGCTTCAATCCTCGAAGGATGTGGGGGAGAGGGAAATTCTAGGGGCCGATGTCAAAGGCTGCCTGTTGGAAGGATGGATAAAAATCCAAGTACTTGTCTATCTAAGAGCAACCCTTCTTTCTGTGTTTTTCTCGTCACAGTGACAGACAACGTAGGGGCAGCACTATAGAAAGAGAAGAATGACTTGCATTTATATAACAGCTTTCATGACCACAGTACATACAAAAGTGCTTTATTTATTTTTCCATAATATCCCCACAGTACCACTATACCCAAAGGGGGACCAGCAGTAGTGCTTATATTTTCCCTAAATCACCCATAGCTGTTGAGCATCTGCAGTACTTGTTTTTACCTAGTTGATTTTAACCCTACTGCGAATTCTCTTGCAAGGATGCCTGCCTTGAAGAAGGTTTCCTCCTCTCTCTACAAGAATCTCAGGGAGTCTCTCTCTCTCTGACTGCAACCCCCAGATTATCACCTCTGCCCTGCTATGCTACTTTCTCCCCACCCCCACCCCCTCTCATTTATCTCTCCACTCTGCAGGCACCCTGCCTCTATTCCTGATGAAGGGCTTTTGCCCAAAACATCAATTTTCCTGCTCCTCGGATGCTGCCTGACCTGTTGTGCTTTTCCAGCACCACTATAATCTAGACTCTGGTTTCCAGCATCTGCAGTCCTTGTTTTTCACCACCGTGTATATAGTGAGACAGTAAAAATACACCATTGTGCTAAAACTTTATATTTTCCACCAGCAAGAAAGCACCCATGTGGCTAGTGAAACATTAACAAACAAAGGCAGGTGTGGGCAATGCCTATGTGAAGGCAGTGAAGGGGAAGGGTAGGGACTCAATCATAATTGAGTTGGAGGGGGAAATAAAGCAATCCATCCCCCGTGGTGCCCATCTCTACCTAAAGACTTCTAGAGGACCTCCGGGCTCAAACATGACTGTGTAAGTGAGACAGGCAATTGGCAGAGATGACCCCCTCCATGGCCCACTGTCTGGATCTGTTTATAGTCAGCCTGGCCAGGCCCAGGAGCAGACTCATAAGAAGATCCTCCCATCTACTCATACCCCCTTTGCACCGGGTGCCCAAAGATCAGGAGCCTGAGGCTGAAGTGCAACCAAAAACATAACAGAAGCTTTTTTTTCAAATAACTAAAAAGGAGGTGCAAATGCCCACAACCAATAGGTGCACGGTCCACAGACCCCAGAGCAGAACAAAATAAGCAGTTGGACTGGGAGTCCGTGAACCATCACAACCTGCAATTGTAAGGGACTGCTGTGTGCAACAGCCTTCACCCCAGGTCCCAGAAAGGTGCTTTACAGCGAATGAAATATTTCAAAGTGAAGTCACATTTACATGGAGGGAATGATGCAGCAAATTATACACAGGGTCCTACAAAAGGAAATGTGATATTGATCACAAACGTTTTAATCACATTAGTTGAGGGATGAATATTGACCAGAAGACAGGAGAGAACTCTCCTACTCATCTTCAAACTAATGTCATGGAATCTTTTGCATTCAGCTAAGGTGGCATTTTGCACATAATCTGAAGAAGCTAACAATAGTAGTGAAATTTCAAGACATTTGTCAATTCCAAATAATAAACTGAGAAGATAGTGGGATCTGGTATAAGTTCTCAGATTGCTTTATCCATGATTACAGTTAATAAAGCTTATCAAAATTTGATTTTCTTTCATTCATTCACCGGATGTGGTTATTAGCAAGGCCAACATTTATTGTTCAACTCTATATAACATTCTGGAGGGCAATTTAAAAGCTGTGTGTCTGGGGTCCTATGTATAGGATTTTTCCTTAAAGGATATAAGTGAAACAAGTGAGTTTTCCAGCTAATCGCAGTAACTCCATGAGTATTATTACTGATACTGTCCATGTATTTCTGATTTATTTAATTGACTGAATGTAAGGGTAAATGTAAGACTGAATATTCATCTTCGAGGTGGTTCAGCATGCGTACCTTGGCCAAAAGTGCAGGATTTTAATTTGGGGAAAGGGATGTGGTTTTGGAGAGGCAGTGAGAGGTAACTGCAGTCAGGCCTTCTGTCCCCAGAAAGAATTTGGAGCCAGACAGATGGGCAGTTGGTAACCAGAGACACCATTTAAAAGACCCACCTTGGTGCTGGGGATACCATTCCAGTTGCATTAAAATCAGCAAAACAAAAGCAGATGCGGGCAATGCCTATGTGAAGGAAGCGAAGGGGGGAGGGTACGGAATAAATCAAAATAGATTTGGAGGGAGAAATAAAGCATTCCAACCCCCTTGGTGACCACCTCTCCCAAAAGGTATCAAAAGCATTGGTGGGCACTGTGTGCTCCCTCTCCAAGGATGCCTGGGCTCAAACATAACCATGGAAGAGGGGCAGGCAGTCAGCCTACCCATTGGCCCTCACCATCCTCACATGCTACATGGTTCATCCAAACCAACTCAGTTCACCTTATGCCCCCATCCATCTCCCAATGCTCCTTATACCCTCCTTCCTAACCCATGTCCTCCCACCCGACTCCCTTGGGCCCTAATATCCTCCATGCCAACCTATGGCACTTCCATGTCTATGCACCCAGTAAACACTCTGAACCACAAAACCACTGAACATTAATATTGCATCAAACATTTTCAAAAGACAGTCATTCTCTCAAACCAAATGTTTTTAGCTGCAATTCTCTAATATGTCAATCATCAATAGCAGAAACTGCAAATACTTGAAACTTCTTTATCTTGTGAAATATATATTGAGCAATTCACAGAATTGATAACAGAGAAAGAATTGACAATCAAGCAATATTTTCTGCAGGGCACAATTATTTCAACAGTTGTGATGTCTGGGCTCTCAACTAAGGCTCACTCTGCAGGTAAGAGAGCACTGTCAGTGGGACAGGAATGTTTATTTGCTCATGGGATCTGAGTTCCACACGCAAGGCCAGCATTCCCTATTTGTCTCCGAATATAAAATGCAGTGAATACAATATCCATGGTACATGAAAAAAAATTCACAATTAGATTGAGGGACAAAAATACCTTTCAAAAAACGGTGGGCTTGAATGGGAAATGCAGTCACGGGAGAGTGAAGTGATAAATAAGTAAGGTAAAGTCACCATAGTCCCAGAGGACTGTTCTCTCATTAGAAAGAGACAACTGGTGGTGGGTTTAACCTGAGGGTCACCACAGCTCAAGCAAGGGGAAAAGTTGAGAAAGAGGGTCCTTCATCATAACCTCAGCCCTCATAGGAATTGAACCCACACAGCTTGCGTTACTCTAAAGCAGCCACCCAGCCAATGAGCTAACTGTAGAAATGAAGTTTAAACCACTTGGGGTTGGGGAAGGTGGCAAGGAAAAAAGGGAATGCCGGCCTTTCGAGTAGAACTCAGATCCCAGGAGCTGTAAGCAACACAACAGGCTGCTTTATCATAATGGGGGCCATGGTGAACAGGATTAAGTGTCATTATCTGTGATAACGGCCAAAATATGATTGATATACATTGCAAGAACAGACTCCTGTTCTCGATCTATCCTCTGAGGAGGGCTGGGTTTATGATACCTGTTTAGCTGCAGAGTATGGGCCAAAAGAGGAGATGCACCTCTCAGATGATGGAATTTCTCTCCTGTTCTTTCCAACCAATAACTCCACTGTTCTTTCAGGGTTTCAGCACCTTACATAATGTCTACACTTTATAAAAAAACAAAAGAACTGCAGATGCTGTAAATCAGAGCCAAAAATAGAAATTGCTAGAACAGCTCAGCAGATCTGGCAGCATCTGTGGACAGAAAGCAGAGTTAACGTTTCAGATTGAGTGACCTTTCTTCAGAATCTGTTCTAAGGAAGGTCACTCAACCTGAAACGTTAACTCCGCTTTCTCTCCACAAACACTGCCTGACCTGCCTAGTTTTTCCAACAATTTCTGTTTTTGTCTCTGCCTACACTCAGACCTTTTCTTTTCATTGGTGGGATGTGGGCATCGCTGACTGACCAGCATCTATTGCCCGTCTCTAGTTGCCCTTGAGGGGTGGTGATGAGCTACCTTCTTGAACCACTGCAGTCCACCTGCTATGGGTTGACCCATAATGCCATTGGGGAGGGAATTCCAGGATTTCAACCCAGCGACATTGAAGGAACGACAATATATATCCAAATCAGGATGGTTAGTGGCTTGGATGGGAACTGAAAGGTGATGGTGTTTCCATATATCTATCCTTCTAGATGGAAGTGGTTGTGAGTTTGGAAGGTGCTGTCTGAGGATCTTTGGTGAATTTCTGAAGTGCATCTTGTAGATAGATTACACTGCTGCTACTGAGTGTTGGTGGTGGAAGGAGTGGATGCAGTGCCGATCAAGAGGGATGCTTTGTCCTGGATGGTGTCAAGCTTCTTGAGTGTTGTTGGACCTGCACTCATCCAGGCAAGTGGGGGGTATTCAAGTATTCCATCACACTCCTGACTTATAGTCTTGTAGATGATGGACACACTTTGAGGTGTCGGGAGGTGAGTTACTTGCTGTAGTGTTTCTAGCCTCTGACCTGCTCTTGTAGCCACTGTGTTTATGTGGTGAGTCCAGTTGAGTTTCTAGTCAATGATAACCCCAAGGATGTTGACAGTGAGGGAGTTCAGTGATGATAATGCCACTGAATGCCAAGGGGAGGTGTTTCATAGAATTATAGAGTCCTACACCTTGGAGACAGACCCTTCAGCCCGAACTGGTCCATGCCAACCAAAATGTCCATCCATGCTTACCCCATTTCCTTGCACTTGGCCTGTATTCTTCTAAACATTTCCTATCCATGTATTTGTCCAAATGCCTTTTAAATGTTGTTAATGTACCCACCTCAAACACTTTTGCCGGCAGCTCATTCCAAATATGTACCCCCATCTGCATAAAAAAGTTGCCTCTCAGATTCCCTTTTATTCTTTCCCCTCTAACCTTAAATTGATGCCCCCAAGTCCTCGATTCCCCAACCCTGGGAAAAAGACTGAGTGCATTCACCTTATCCATCCCTTTCATGATCTTATACGCTTCTATAAGATGCCCCCTCTGTCTCCTATGCTCTAAAGATAGAAGTCCTAGCTTGATCCCCCACTCTCCATAATTCAAACCATTCAGTCCTTGTAAATTTTGTCTGCACTATTCCCAGTTTAATAACATCCTTCCTACAGCAAGGTGATCAAAACTGAAAACAATACTCCAAATGCAGCCTCCCCAACATCTTATACAACTGCAACACAACTTCCCAACTTCTATACTCAGTATCCTGACTGATGCTTTCTTCCTGTCTACCTGTGACTCCACTTTCAGAGAACTATGCACCTGAACACCAAAGTCCCTTTGTTCCACTACACCTGTTAAGGCCTTACCAATCACCATGAAACTCCACCTTGATTTGACTTCCCAGAATGCAAGACCTCACACACATCTATGTTAAACTCCAGCTCACTTCCCCGGCTGATCAAGGTCCTGCTGCAATCTCTGATAACCTTCCTCACTGTCCCCGATACCACCTATTTTAGTGTCATCAGCAAACTTACTAATCATGCCTTGGACATTCTCATCCAAATCATTGATATAAAAAACAAGCAGTAAAGGGCCCAATACAAATCCCTGAGGCACTCCACTAGTCACAGGCCTCCAGTCCAACTAGCATCCTTCCACTATTACCCTCTAGTTACCTGTCTCTTATTGGTGATGGTCATAGCCTAGCAGTTGTATGGTGCAAATGTTACTTGCCACTTGTCAGCCCAAGTCTGGATATTGTCCAGATCTTGCTGTATTTGAACATAGATTACTTCAGTATCTGAGCAGTCGTGAATGGTGTTGAACATTGTGCAATCATCGCACAATGTTTTTCCTTCAGCTGTCATCCAGCATAAACTTTTGCCTGTATTTCTGTTTCACCTTCCGTGCACATCACTTTTAACATAGTTCAGGTACAAATAACTTATTCAAGCTTCACATATACTAAAAGTTCACTAACATTTTAGAGATAGCATAGTCCATTACAAGGTCACTGTAACATGGGGGCAGTGTTGTGCATGTCTATCAGTGTGTGTGGGTTATTTAAATGTCTGTGCTGTTTAATTTTATTTGCATGGATTTTGTAACAATCTAAGTACTGTATTCATCACTACCTTGTCAAGGGCAACTAGGGGCATGCAACAAATGCTGGCCCAGCCAAAGATGCTCTTGTCCTGCAAGTGAAGGAAAATGAATTCTGACTGTGAGAATTGTCATTCTCTTACTATAGGTATGTAAAATATTTTGGGTGATTTGTTTGTAAACTAATCATGCTGGATAGAAATCCTTGCTTTTATTCAATACTTTATCTTATATTTTCCATTTTTGTAACAATCTTAAAGATGTTGTAAAAATGTCTTAGTCCTGCTTCAATCTGCTGTCATTGTGTATCATATCATATTCATCTCATGCAGCAATACTCATCTCGTACATCCATACACAAATCATACATCCATAATTATCTCGTACATTCATATACATCTCATACAACAATACATATCGCGTACATCCATACACATCTTATACATTCATACTCATTTTTCTTGCGCCATCCCCACACATCCACAGCAGCTAGTTTGTTACCATTCTGTGGTGCCCATCATCCAACTATATGCCCAGGTTTGACCTCTCTTTCTGCACTTTCAATATTTTCAGTTCTGATCAAGCGGGCGAAATGATGACTGTTTTTTATCTGAAGTCACTTTTATAAGTCTCAAGCATCTCTTCAATTGTTCTTACAGTCTATATATGGAATTTTAAGCATACTACTTGGCATTCACATTTCAAAGGACTTTATTTTCTTCCACGGTTCTTTATTTGCTTTCCAGGTTTCTGAAGCATATTTAAAATGGACAACATTTCAGACATCAGTGGTTCTGCAATTTGTGAAACCATTGACCAGCAATTGACTCAGCATCTTAGGAAACAGGAACATTTGCCTGAGGGGGCAGGGGTTGACATTAGGGAGCTCATTTTTCACCAGTACACATTGATTAACATTATTTAAAGCAAAACTAAAGCCTTCTGTTACATTGCAAGTGTGATAATGTGAATAACATTTCAACTCTTTAAACAGTTCACAGCGTGTTAAAGCTTTGAAAGGAAATACAAAATGAGTTGTGTCTTGTTGAGTCCTCAGAGAGTTTGAAATGGGTTGCTCTCTTAATAAAAGGAAATACTTCTCTAAAGTACATTGCACTTTGCAGTGTTTAGAACTGTCATTAAAAACATTAACTTACAAGCATGTAATGACCTCAGTCTTATGTAGTGGATTAGTGCGCCATTAGTGTGTGTAAACAGTAAAGTAAACACAAATTTCAGCAGCAGCTAAAGTGGATTAGGCCATCTATTTTCAGATGTTGTAACAATGTGTATTTATCAAAATGAATAAATGCAGCTTTGAATCAGCCTCTCAAAGAAACGAGGAGGAGTGTGTGTGTGTGGCGGGGGGGGGGGTTGAAGGGACAGACCAAGGCCAGAGGAAGACAAGAATAGGGATCCAAAACAGAAAAGAGATGAGGGAATGGTTAGTGGAGAAAAGAGATGGAGGAAGGGAAAGTCAGCTATGATATTTTCACAATAGTGATATAACATGGAAGTTTCAAACTTCCATCATTTGGTTTAATACAGGGATTTTCATGGGCAGGAACAAAAGCATAAAACTGCAGATGTTGGAAATCTGATCCCAATTCCAAAAGAAGAATCATATTGGACTTGAAATGTTAACTCTGTTTTTCTCTTCACAGAGGGTGCCAGTCCTGCTGAGTTTCTCCAGGATTTTTATTGACTCAAATGATTTGAAAAAGAGAGAGAAAGGTAAATGAAACCATCAATAAACAAGCAAGAGTCAGAACTGAAACTAACACCTTAATAAATGAGACTGAAACCATCGACTAGGCCAGTATCTCCTGTTTGATTGACACCTTTATGAGAGTTTTGAAGATAAAAACTTCACCTGCAATTATCTTGGAAACAAGGAACTCGGGTATTAGAATACAGAAACCAGCTATTTTTCAGGGAGATGCTTTCAGCAGAAGTGATGAAGGCAAACTAGAGAGAAATATCTAAACACTGAGCACTCAAAGCTGCCATTGATCCAAGACATCCATAACTAACCAAGGTCTCCAACGAAAATATACTCCTCCTGAACTGAGGAAAACAAAATTGTAAACCTACTTTAGGTGTGGTCTCACCCCAATACAGTGTATCAAGACTTCCTTACTTTTATACTCCATTACACATGCAATAAAGATGAAAATTCCACTTATTTTCTGAATTATGTTCTGTACCGGTAAGCTAACATTTTGTGTTTTATGTACGAAAACACTCAGATCCCTCTTTTTATAGAGTTCTATAATCTCTCTTCACTTCAAAAATATCTTATTTATTCTCCCAAAAAATGTAACCTCATGTTTACCCACTTGATACACCATCAGAAAAACAATTTGCCATTTTATTTAAGAAATCGATGAACCTTTTCTATTTCTTTTCATCCACCTCACAACTTATTTTCCCATCTATCTATCTATGCATCATCAGCAAATTTGTAATGTTGTTTTGGTTGTGACTTGTATGCCTTTGGAAATCTCTGATTCAGAAGGTGGTGGTGACAAGATCATTGAATGTTTTTAGGATGAAGGTAGATAAATTCTTATTAGGCAGAGGAATCAATGGTTATTGGGGGTAGACAGAAATGTGAAGTTAAAACGTGAACAGATCAGCTATGATCTTATTAAACAGTGGAGCAGGCTGAAGGATCCAACTAGTCTATTTCTGCTCCTATTTCTTTTATTTAAAAATTTAGTTTCAATATATTCAGTCTCTTCATCCAAGATTTCAATTTAGACTTAAATATTGAGGAATCAATACTGATCCCTGTGGTACCCAACCAGTTGAAGTTTGCCAAAATAAAATGATGTGGATGTGCCTGATGAAGGAGCAGTGCTCTAAAAGCTTGTATTTCCTAATAACCCTGTTGGACTATAACCTGGTGTTGTGTGATTTTTAAAAATAAAATGAACTATTTATCCAGACTCTCAATTTCCTGTTCATTCCACTATCCTTTGTAGTCTATTATCCCCATCACCACAAATCTTTCTCTTGTTCACTAACACTTTATATGGTACTTCACTGAATTCCATTTTAGAAATCCAAATATTCTACATTCACTAGTTCTCCTGTATCCATCTTGCTCATTGCAGCCTCAATGAACTCTAAATATTTGTCAAACACAATATCCCTTCAATAAAGGGGGTGGCACAGTTTTCTAAAAGTTTTGCAACTATTTCTTTAATAACAGGTCCCAGCATTTTCCAAGTTACAGATGTTAGGCTAACAAACCTACAGTTTCCAGCCTTATCTTTCCCTTCTATCTTGAATAGCCATGTCACATTTCTGCTTTTCTGGACTTGTAATGTCTTAGTCATTATGATATCTTAATAATTAAAACTGAAGATGATCTGCAAGGAACAATCTGATCAGCTGAACATTCATTCGATTGAATGGGGTAAGAGCATGGTCCATATTTCTGGACACACTACTGTAACTGCAGCAGCCCTCCATGTTTCATGGGGTTAGATTATTTAAATAATTGGTCCATTCAACATATGTACAGAGTGCACTGATTAACTTGAACTTGGTGTACTGAGTGATTCGGAAACATTGCTTAACAACTGGGATATGCGCATTTTTAGGCAGCTTACAGGGACAAACTTTCTATTTTCTTGCAGAAGCCAATTATGAGCAACTTGAGAGGGATATTCCAGCAGAGAAAGTTGAGCCCATCACAAGCTCAATAAAAAAAAAGTGGGAAACTTTATGCTGAACAACCAGATCTAACATCCCTTAAGCATCCTCTTGGGCATATCATGTTTTATTTCTCATTCTTCATCCTGTGGTTTACTGTATGTCAATACTTCACTCTGAGCTTTTGGTATTACCCCTACAACACTTGAGAATGGGATTCAATCTTTAACATGATTTTGTTTACAATAATACTGGATCCTGTTTTCAATCCATTTTGGATGGTGAGCACAAGTGACAGGATTGATGATAGAATTACGCTATGTCATTTGGCAGTGCCAGATGTTGAAGATTGTGTCATTGCTTCTTTCTCTCACTCTGCAGTGTCCTCTCTGCTTCTGCAGAGACAAGTAGCAATGAAAACTCTAACGGCTTTCTTGTTGTTTAATGTTTCCTTCCTATTAACTGGACTGATTCCAGAGATGAGGGGCTTATCTTACAAAGAGAGATTAACCTCTCCAGGTCTGTACTCTGGAGAGTTTAAAAGAATGAGAGCAGATCTAATTGATGAATATAAGATGCTAAAAGGATTAATAGAGGAGATGAGGACAGAAAGTTTTCTCTCGTGGAGCAATCTAAAATGAGAGGTCATAATTTTAGGGTAAGGGATAAAAGATATAAATCAGAGATGGGAGAAATTATTTACAGTCATAGAATCATAGAGTGATACAGCACAGAAACAAACCCCTCATTCCAACTCGTCAATGCCAACCACGATTCCCAAGCTAAACTAGTCCTATTTGCCTGCATTTGGCCTAAATCCCTCCAATCATTTTTTTTATTCATGTACCTGTCCAAATATCTTTTAAGTTTTGTAACTGTACTTGCATCTAACACTTCCTCTAGCAGTTCATTCCATAGGTCCCTCAGGTACTCCTCAGCTTCCTTCTAGATTTTTCTCCTCTCACTTTAAAAGTATGCCCCCTAGTTTTGAACTCCCCCACCCTGGGGAAAATACCTTTGCTCTTCACCTTATCTATGTCCCTCATGATTTTATAAACCTGTCAACCACCTATGCTTCAATGAAAAAAAAGTCCCAGCCTAACTAGTCTCTCCTCATAACTCAAATCCTCCAGTCCCAGCAACGTCCAGGTACATCTTTTCTCAACCCTCCCCCAAGGGGCATAAATCTGTGGAGTTCACTACCCCAGGTCACAATGTCTGCTGGGACGTTGCTGAATTTAAGGAGAATACAAACAAATTTCTAATAAGTGATGGTTATGGGGAGCAGGGGAGTGGAGTTGAGGCTGCGATGAGATCAGTCATGATTATATTGAATAGCAGAGCAGGCTCAGGGAGCTGAATTACTCCAATTCTGAAAAAGGGTCAGTGGACCCAAAACATTAACTCTGCCTTTTCTCCACAGGTGCTCCCAGTCCTGCTGAGTTTCTCTAACAATTTCTGATTCCCCAGCAACTTCAGCTTCTGCGGTTCTTTGCTTTTTTTGAATTACTCTTGCTCCTAGTTCTTATGTTCTTAACATTCCTCCGAGGGTCTCCTCAGAAGACGAATTTCAGAGAGTTCACTTCTGATCTCTGACCATTGCTACTTGGTCAATTCAAGCCAACTGTGAATTGCTCCAAACCCTGTAGTTACAGAGTTTAAAGGATTTGTATTACCTCTTACAACCCCTACAGTGAGAAAGCATACCATTCATCCAAACTAACCCTCCAAGGCGTATCCCACCCAAGCCCACCAACTTATCCTATCCTTGTAATCCCACATGTTAAAAATAGTGCTTGTGACTGATTCAGAATGTTTGACACCAATCAAGAATTCTCATTACTCACTTAATGGACTTTCCAAAGAATGGTTACTTAAAAATATATTAATAAATGCCAAAGAACTACAACAGAAACTGAAACACCTGGTCAGCAGATCCAAACACTCTATACAATCAACACAGGAATTCTTGGACATCATCAGAAATATACACATAGACAAAGAAGAAACCATGATATCATTCGACGTGACGACACTGTTCACTTCGATTGACAAAGCCCTAGCCAGAGAAACAATAGCCAACCTACTGGACATACAGAACAGGAAACAGGACGCTGAACCTATCAACAAAGACGGCATACTTAAACTACTGGACTTGTGCCTCACAACACACTTCACATTCAACAACCAGATATACGAACAAATCAACGGAAACACCCATGGGATCACCAATCTCGGGACTCATAGCAGAGGCAGTTATGCAAAGGTTAGAACAAACAGTCCTACCACAAATTCAACCCAAACTCTGGGTCAGATATGTCGATGACACATTCGTAATCATTAAAAACACGGAAATAGTAAAAACACACCGGATCATCAACGCCACACTCACAGGAATCAGATTCATGAGAGAAGAAGAAAAGGATAGCCAACTCCCATTCCTAGACGTGATGGTACAGAGAACACCGAACGGAGAATTCACCACAAGGGTATACAGGAAAGCCACACACACAGACCAAGTCCTAAAATATGAAAGTAACCACACCAACACACACAAACGAAGCTGCATCAGGACACTATTCAAAAGGGCCACAACACACTGCAATACACCAGAACTGCAAAAAGAAGAAGAGGAACACCTATACAAGGTATTCGCCAAAAACAGATACCTGCGCAACTTCATCAACAGATGCCTAAGAGAAAGACCACGGAACGAGGACATACCACAACCAAAAGGACTAGCCACACTACCATACCTCAGGAGCATCTCGGAACTGACAGCCAGACTACTGCGACCCCTAGGACTCATAACGGCACACAAACCAACAGCCACGCTCAGACAACAACTCACCAGAACGAAGGACCCGATACCCAACATGAGCAAGACGAATGTAGTGTACAAAATATCATGCAAGGACTGCACTAATCAATATATAGGACAAACAGGAAGACAGCTAACAATCCACATACATGAACATCAACTAGCCACGAAACGACACAACCAGCTATCCTTAGTAGCCACACACACAGACAACAAGCAACATGAATTCGACTGGGACAACACTACTATCATAGGGCAAGCCAGACAGAGAACAGCCAGGGAATTCCTAGAGGCATGGCATTCATCCACAAACTCCATCAACAAACACATCGACCTGGACCCAATATACCAATCACTACAGCGGACAGCTGAAACTGACAACCGGAAGCGGCAGGGACAGACCACTATAAACACCGGAGGAAACATCAAAGAAGCGCTTCGCAGGAGGCTCCCAAGCACTGATGATGTCGCCTAGCCAGGGGACGAAACATTTGCAACAAAAGCTTCCAGCTCGGCGAAGAGAACCACAACAACGAGCACCCGAGCTACAAATCTTCGCACAAACTTTGAATTAATAAATGCAATCTTGCAGCCAATGAGAATGAAACAATCTTTAACATTACGTCGTATTACAGTACCACTGAAGATAATCTCTGCTCAGTACATTCAACATACATCCTCAACTGTTATCACTTGGACCATAAACTATTCATCAGCATCTGAGATGGACAGTCCTTATTTATTTAGTACACAGAGGGTTAATTACAGACAGAGAAGTGAACAAAGTGCTTAAGCCCAGAATGTAAAACACACAGACAGCTTAAGAACCCTTTTTTTTTGCAGAATATGGATATGTAACAGATCTTTGTGGCTATTTGGGACAAAGCATACCTCCATTTTCTCCCCTAAAATATTTATAAGTAGCTTTGCAGTATTAATATCTAAGATGGCTCACAAGAACACTTAAATAATGTTCTCCCTTCACTTTCATTTGTGTAATGTATTTCGGCCACGTTAAAAACTGTCGTGGGATTTTCTCTGTGGAGCTGCATTTCAGTCCCACAGCGTGTAATTATTATTAAGGCAGGTCTTATCAAACACTAATCCCAGTTATTTTACAAAGACAAAGCATAAGATTTGGAAAGGTCTAAGGTTAATGTGGAATGAAAAAGGCTGATCCATTTCTCTGTGGCTTCTCAGCTCATTTATTACAAATTGAAGATTATTGCCCATTGTCATGCTGAGCAATTTAATATCTCCTAATGCCACTGACTATAAAAAATAGCCAGCAAGCTTAATAAGCTGGATATGCTGCCTGTTCCTTGATTCAAATCAAAGGCAATTCAGGTGAGGATAGCAGGGATAAACAAGGACAGCATTTCTTGCAAATTGACTTACACCAGTTAGGTTTGAAGCCTGCTGCAACACAGCAACATACCAATTCCAAACCTCTTTGGCCAGCTGGACAATCTCCAGGAGTTCTTTACTTCCTTTCCTGAGTCCAACAACTGTTTCCAATATGTCAGGGAAGTAATTGATGCTATTCTAGAGAAGGCTTTCCATTCATTCTTCCAGTCTGCACTGGTGCAGGAGATTAATTCAATAGTTTCTATCATCTGGCTGTATTTTGAAAACGCTGTTTATGCAAACTGGTTTCTGGATCACTCTAAACCATCCTGAGCAAATATTCACACTATCTGTAACGCCCGTAAGTTCATCATTAGCACTGAGCTGAAAATGCAGTTTTTCTTTGCAAGAGAAATGTAATCCTGTCTTTTGGCTCCTCGAGCAGATAGTTCGTTTGGTCTGCTGCAAAACTGTCACTTCCAATTCCTTTGATTCCTCTCGTTCAACATTCTGTTATCAGGATGATACGTTTGCTGTCTTTACAAAAACTGCTTTTGGTATTGAACTATACTAACATCAAATTTCATTAGAATGCAACTTCCAGTACTCACAGTGTCCAATGACTAAATTATTGCAATAAAATAAAGAACTGCAGATGCTGAAAATCTGAAACAAAAACAGAAATTGCAAGAGCAACTCAGCAGGTCAGGCAGCAATTGTGGGGAGAAAACAGTGTCAATGTTTCAGGTCAAGAACTGGATCTGAAAAGTTAACTCTGCTTTCTCTCCATGGATGCTGCCAGACCTGCTGAGATTCTCCAGAATTCCTATATTTGTTGACAATCATTATGTCTTGATTCACTCTTTGGTCTCCAATAGGAGAATGAAAATCTTTGTTTTTGTGTTTGGCCCTGAATTTCCACATGGGTTCTCCTACTCTGTTGCTGTGAGTTTGGCAGAGGGATGACAGAATTTCTGAAAAAATTGTGATAATGGCCACTTTGAGCTGGTATCTTGAGGGATTTCACTAATCGGAGGAGAAAGTGAGGACTGCAGATGCTGGAGATCAGAGCTGAAAATGTGTTGCTGGAAAAGCGCAGCAGGTCAGGCAGCATCCAAGGAACAGGAGAATCGACGTTTCGGGCATGAGTCCTTCTTCAAGAATGAGGAAAGTGTGCCAAGCAGGCTAAGATAAAAGGTAGGGAGGAGGGACTTGGGGGAGGAGCGTTGGAAATGCGAAAGATGGAAGGAGGTTAAGGTGAGGGTGATAGGGCAGAGTGGGGGAGGGGGCGGAGAGGTCAGGAAGAAGATTGTAGGTTAGGAAGGTGGTGCTGAGTTCAAGGGTTGGGACTGAGACAAGGTGGGGGGAGGGGAAATGAGGAAACTGGAGAAATCGGAGTTCATCCCTTGTGGTTGGAGGGTTCCTAATCGCCCACTAACAGGTGATTAGAATAACATCCACAGAATTGCATGGCCTACTTTCTCACATTTTCACAAGTCTATAACCAATTACTAGTCAAATTTACATGATTTTACATGCCCACAACTTGTTTTTTCTCAGTAACAAAATCATTGTCCACATTTTGCATTCTGCTCCATTTGAAGGATCGATCTCCCATTAAACAAAGCTGAGTGCTTGGCTTTACCCCAACCTCTTTGGTTCAACATTCCTTTGGAATGATTATAAGCTCACGAAACATGGTGGGATATATTTTCTACTTAAGGACATTACACGTCTCACTCAGAGTTGGCCATAAACATAGAACAGTACAGCACAGGGACAGACCCTTCGTCCCACCATGTCTGTGCTGACCATGATGCCAATTGTCTGCAGATGGTGCATATCTGTGTACTCTGTGCCTGTTCATACCTCTGTCTAAATGACGCTTAAACTTTGCTACCATATCTGCTTCTACTACCTCCCCTGGTATCACATTCCAAGCACCTACTACTCTCTGTAAAAAACTTGCCTCTTCTCATCTTAAACCTACACCCTCTAGTATTTGACATTTCAACTGTGGAAAAGAAATTCTGACTATTCACCCTATCAATGCCTCTCATAATTTTATCAGGTCACCCTTCAGCTTCTGAAACTCTAGAGAAAACAATCCAAGTTGGTCCAACCTCTCATTATAACTAATACACTCCAATCCAAGCAACATCCTGGTAAACTTTTCTGTACCCTCTCCATCCTTCCTATACTGTGGCAACTAGAACTATACACAATACTCCAAATGTGGCCTGAATAAAGTCTTAAACAGTTGCAACATGAGTTACCAACTTTTATACTCAATGCCCCAACTGATGAAGGAAAGCAAGACATCTGCTTTCTTTACCATCTTATCCAATTGTGTTGCCACTTGCAGGGAGCTATGGGTATGGACCCCAAGATCCCCTTGTATATCAATGCTCCTAGGAGTCCCCCCCAACCTTTGTCTTTCTAATGAAAATAATCCTAATCTACTCAACCCCTCTTCAAAGCTATCGCCTTCCATACCAGGCAACATCCTGGTGAACCTCCTCTGCACTGTCTCCAAAGCATCCACATCCTTTTGGTAATGTGGCAACCAGAACTGATTGCAGTATTCCAAATGCGACTGAACCAAAGTCCCATACAACTGTAACAGGACTGTAACAAACACTACATTGGATAAACAGGCAGAAAACTAGCCACCAGGATAAATGAACATGAACTAGCCACAAAAAGACATGACCCTTTCTCAGTAGTATCCTTACATATGGAGGAGGAAGGACACCACTTAGACTGGGACAACCACATTCATCCTAGGACAAGCCAAACAAAGACACGCATGAGAATTCCTAGAAGCATGGCATTCCAACTGGAACTCTATCAACTAACACATCGAGTTAGACCCCATCTACCATCCCCTGAGAAAAAGAACAGGAAATGACATCACCAACCCAAAGAAACAAAAACATATAAATAGACAGCAGGAATTATCAGCAGTGATTCGCCTGAGGCCCACTGAAGATGTTACCTAGTAGGGTGATGAAACGTCTGGAAATGAACCATCCAGTTCAGCAAACAAACCTATATCCAAAATTCCATCATGCCTACACATCATATTGTGCTAACCAACACAAACTCCCAAAATAAATATACGTTGGATGCTAAAGAGAGAGGCAGGACACCTTATGGCAATACAGGAGAAAACGGTTCATCCTGAGACAAGAGCCTCCCCATATCAAAGGCTGCTGAAGGAATATAATGACGAGCCATCTTCCATGCTACTGCAGAAACGATGAGAGGAAGATATGATATAGCATGTGACATATGAAACCAATGCGAACAGTGGTGGAATGGAAGAATTGGAAGGTTTTGTACTCAAATAATTGTGACAGTAGATTGAAGTTGGATATTCTGAGGTTACTTTTTGCGAGGTGTGTAAGTGCCTTGGATTAAGACATGTGAAATGGGAAGCATGCAACCTATTATTAATGCTTCTGTTCATAAACTTAATTTTGAGTGGGAAGAGAGTTGATCCTGACAGAATCAAAGAACAAAGAAAATTTACAGCCCAGGAACAGGCCCTTTGGCCCTCCAAATGAGCTGATCCAAATGTAGCTCTTCTAAACCTGTCGGTCAATTCCAAAGCATTTGTATCCCTCTGCTCCCCACCTACTCATGCATTTGTCTAGATGCATCTTAAATGAATCTACCGTGCCTGCCTCTACCACCTCTGCTGGCAACGCATTCCAAAAACCCACCATCATTCATGCACATTTCATACCTCACAGCCATGAAGTGCTAAGATTTCCTCAGTGGCTCTCCCACTCTCCCATTATAACTACAGTAGGACTTCAGTAAAAACCCTGGAGAAACTGTAATCATAAGATTAGGAGAAAACATTCCCAAATCACTGATGTTGAGATCTTGTTGCTTGCCTTCTGTGGAAGGTTGATCAAGAAAGACCAAATTGCCTCTTTCTATTGTGTTTTCCTCTATGAATTTCCACCATCACAAATATCAATGTTAGTTAAATCCAATTCCTATGTGTGGCATTAACATATGACTAAATTTGAGGTAGAAATATTACAGTCAGGAAAATGTGTAATTTTTTTAAACTAGCAATGAAATCTGAAAAGGTTAATGTATGTTTGAAAAATACTTTTCTGAATTTATACCAATTGCTCCCATGCTGGTGGTTCCCGATTCTTATTTCTTGAATAAGAAATACAGTGTGAGTTCTGGTGACCCTTTACCTGGAAGCAGTACCAGGTACTCTTGTGAACAGGCAGACACTGAGTACATTGCTGTGATTCAAAATAAAAGTAGAATCAACTCCCCTTGACATACACTGATGTAGCATTGTTGAAACCCCACTATCAACACCTTGAGGGGCCTTAATTGACCATAAACTGAACTGAACTAACCATATCAATACTGTGGCTAAAAACACAGGTCAGAGGCTGGAAAATCTGCATCAATGAACCCTCCTTCTGACTCCCCCTAGTCTGGCAACTTCTTATAAGGTTCAGGTCAGGAGAATGATGGAATATTGTCCTCTTACCTGTTTAAATATCTGTTTGACTGGCACTCCCTCCACCACCTTACACATTCAATCCTTCCACCAGAAGCTGTGTGTACCAGCTATTCGAGGCACTGCAACTCAGCAATCCTTCTTTGACATTAAGTTCCAAACTTGCAACTCTACCACCAGGAAGACAAGAGCAGAAGATGAATGGGAATGCCACTATCTGAATGTCCTTCTCTAAGCTACACAAGCCCTGATTTGAAATTATATCATCATTCCTTCATTGGTCTGTTCAACATTGAATGAAGGAGTTTAATACAGCCAGTAAGCACCCTAACATTCTCCTTCCAACCATCAGCAAAGTGAAGGAAGAAATTATCAATATTGCCATCAAACAATGACCTGTTCACCATCACTAGTTTTCAGTTTGTACCAGAATCACTCAATTCCCAATCTCAATACGACCTTCATCCAGATGTTAACATTAACTGAATGCCAGATCAGAGCTGAGTGGAAGAACTCCCCTCTCTGCTGTTATAAAAATCCAAAACAAAATATACTGTAATAGTCTTCAACCAATTTCCATTTGGCATGTCAAAGCTCCCTGCAATCCAAAGCTGGTTTGCTCCAATTTATCAATCTCTCACTCAGAAAGGCAAAAAAGATGACAGTGTAGAAAATGGAAATTCTTTACTGAGGCAACAGGGATATATTTTTCTCTAGTTGAGGGAAAGACTGAGAAATAACCAAGTCTGAATTTGAACGCTCTCAATATTGAGGTGTTCAGTTTTTACCTTGAAAACCAAACTTTATTTTAATGGTCACACACAATTTAATTTTACAAAATTGAACTTTGTTGTATATCTACCATTTGATATTCCTCTGAAGAATATAATGTCCAATCACAGATTGTGTGGTTCCTCTAATCCCTAGCCCGTTGACCTTTCCATCTGAAGGTAGTGCCAGAACATGGCAACATTTTGCAAGCTGTTTGCAGTAGATCTTATTCTTACATATCTTATAATCGTTCTGCTCTTCTAAACCTCAATTCTAATCTATCAGAATTCACTTACAGGTTTGAAGATTCTGTGACTGGCGAGGCTCAACTACCAATGCTGGAATCATAAGCCTGGGAGAGCTAAGGCCCTACTGGATCCCAGCAAGTCTGACCTCCTCCTGGAAACCTGGATCCAAGGCCTTCCAGCGGGGGAACAAGACCTGACCCCACGGTGACCCGGCATTGAGGAGACCTGACCGAACAGGCCACAAGATCACCCCCCAATTCTAGAATACTCAAGGCCAGTGTCCAGGACCCCATCTTACCTTCCGGAGCAGCAGAATTCCCTCACCAATGCCCGAGAGTCACAAGGAGCAGCCACCTACCCAGGAAAGATGGGAGACACTCTGGACTCTTCAGGTGAGACTGAAACTTTGGGGTTTCAAGACCCCCTCCCCAGCATCTCAATGGCTTGGTCATTTGCCAGGGGTAACTAAATGTATGAACATAAATCTAGACTCACCTTCCAAAGCGAATTGAGAGTCTGCTGTGTGCTCTGTTTTACAGAGACGTGACTCACTCTTGACTGTGCCTTACACCCTGAGGGTTTCTCAGTTCACTGAATAGACTGCTCTGTGTCTTAGGGCAAGGCAAGGGGTGGTGGGGTTTGTCCTCTGACCAACATCTCCTGATGCACAGACGTGGTGACTCTGGTGAGTTACTGTTCTCCAGACCTAGAACATCTTACAGTAAAGTACAATACCATGCAAGTTCACCTCCGCTACCCTGATATCAGTCTACATCCCATGCCATGTGGAAGTGAAGACTGCACTTGACAAAGTATGCAACTCTACAAACTGTCTTGAGACAAAATACTCTGAGGCCTTGTTCATTGAAGCCAGTGACTTCATCCAGGCCAACCCCAAGAACATGCTTCTGAAATACCATCAACAAATCTCCTGTCCCACCAGAGGTCCAAACATCCTTGATCATTGCTATACAACCATTAAAGATGCCTACCATTCCATCCCTCGTCCGCATTTTGGAAAATCAGATCACAGCACTATGCTCCTCCACCGAGCTCACAAGCAGAAATTGAAGTGTGAGGACCCTGTACAGAAAGTGTTTGAGGCATCGGAAGAGCTTCTATGGGACTGCTTTGAGTCAATCGTCTGGTCCAGATTCAAGAAGTCAGTGGTCAGCCTAGACGAGTATGCCATTACCCTGATGCACTTTGCAATTCATGTTTCATTGTATCTCAGTACATGACAACAATCAATCAATCAATCAATCTCAGTTTCCCATTAGAAGGGATGTCAGCCTACTCATGTAGCCGTGTGGAAATACCACAGCAAAGCAACGCCAATGACATCACACAGGGACACAGGACACAGTCTCCAATTAGTAAAATGCCAAGCCCTCAGCAGCCTGAGTTTCCTGTACATCAGGACCAAACCGAGTTTACAGCTACTTCAGCACACTCTCACTACATTTAAACAGGCTTTTACTGCAATGGTGGCTAATTCTTGGAGCCCCTAAGTATTGGCTTGAGGGAGTTGGGAATATCACATGGATTTCAAGACAAATCTGGTTGAGTTGTCCATCTACAGCTCGGGTGCACTCAGACCATTTATAATCATCCAAACTCACTGAAATAATGCTAATTTTAAACAGACTCGGGAAGTTTACCACTCTCTTTGGCTTCAGACCACCAACACCTTTTCATTGAATCTCTCCCTGCTTCTAATCTGTCACAGACATTCCCTTTTCTTTTCCACAAATTCCTTTAATTGCTTCAAACTCATTGCACCTCTAAACATTCCCAATACTGATGAATGAACTTCCTGCGGAAGTGGTGGATATGGGTACAACTACAACACTTCAAAGACATTTGGATAGGTATATGAACAGGAAAGGTTTGGAGGGATTTGGGCTAGGAGCAGGCAGGTGGGATTAGTTTAGTTTGGAATTATGTTCAGCATGGACTGGTTGGACCAAAGGGTATGTTTTTGTGACTCTATGACTCGATAAGAGTCATTGACCTGAAATTTTAATTCTGTTTCACTCTCCATGGATGCTGTCAGACCTGCTGAATATTTCCAACATATATGTTTTTTTTTAGTCAAAGCTATAGCTGTCCTGATATCATAGAATCATAGAATCCCTACAGTGTGGAAACAGGCCATTTGGCCCAACATGTCCACACTGACTTTCTGAAAAGTAACCATACCCATTCCCCTAACCTGTTATTCTACATTTACCCCTAACTAATGCACCTAACTTACACATTCGTGAACACTGTGAGCAATTCAGCATGGCCAACTCACCTAACATGCACATCTTTGGATACGTAGGGCTCATCAACACACTGGGCTGTGCCTTTTCCAGTTGTAGAAGCCAACAGATGAACAGATTTATTGATTCAGTAATCAATATAAAGAACAAACCATAAAGCAAAATATTATCAGTTGTTAGTACTGAGACAAGAATAAAGTATGATTTTGATTTGAAGCCAGTTTGAATGGAGCATTCTGGCCTAAGTTTTAATTCAGAATAAGATAGAATTAACAATTTAGAGGGAAGCAAAGACAATGATCTGGAAGTTCAAGTTGACAAAATAAATGCATCAAAACCCAAAGCGATTTGTTCAGTAAAAAAAAAATCCATTAGTTATAGCGTCATGGTACAAAGAATAAAGTAAAATTATTAGCAGGGCTGTTGAGAACGAAACGTATTACTGAACCCCATCTCCTTTCAATAAGACAAATTTATATCAGAGGAGTTGTACTTAGCTGGGTAAGCCATTTGGAAAAGAATGATTGGGTCTAGATGCTGAGGTTCATCAAAGTCATCAGCTTCAGAGGAGCTCATTCATCACAGACTGAGGGGATGTTTACCTGCAGTACACCTGTAAGGTACATCCAACAAATTGAACAGCACACCGCTCTGTCAAATTTCACACCCAACTGCATCGCTGTGATGATAGTCTTCAGGAAAGAAAGGTGCCTTATGAAATCCTAGCAGTTTTTTTAAGGTGGATTTTTTTAATAAAGACAGGAATCGCTGGATTCTATATCACTAAACTAATCTTTCATTGGAAACAAATTTACACAGGCAGATCATTTTGTTAAACATTTGTTACAATTGACTAAACTTCCTTTTTCCACCAAGCTACATTTTTTTTTAAACTTTTCCCCTTCCTTTCTGAAGGTGTTCGCCTGCACCAAGCTGCAGTTCCACAGTGCTGTTCCCATCCAGCTCCTTTACAAAATGAGCATTCTTCTTGTGTGTCTGGAACCTTTTCCACAATGTGGTCTCACTGAAGGGTTACACAATTTCAGGTTCAGTCAAGGCTAACTGGAGGGCAAAGAGAACAGGAGCCCCAACTGGTTTCTCATCAGCCCTGCTTCCTGTCCCTTTGTATTTGCGGGAGCACTAGGTAAGAATATACAAAAAAAAGTACATTTGTACCACCTCAAGTACATTTGTACCAAGTCAATCTGACTAGCTGTTTGTTAATCCAGGGCTTTTGTGGGTATTATCTTATCTAGAATGGTATTGTTTGAAGCAGAACTTTAAAAAAAATGCCTTTCAACAATTGCAAATTGCTATCAGTTATCAGAGTTTATTTTTCCAAGATTATTTGCTATTGTATATACTGGTATAGAACCCCCTTTTACCCACTCCCTTTCAAGGCTAAACAACTTAAGTCTCTCCATTGATTCCTCATATCACACTCGGGATTTAACCCTGTGATTCATTCTTCCACTGCCCCAGAGCTTTAACATCTCCCTTATACCATGGCAACCAAAACTGTGTGCGCTTGGTTTTGGGGTCTGACCAGCACACTGCATATTTCCAAACCAAAATGATCTGACTTTAATGTTACAGAACAAGCATGATTGAATTGAAAGGCAGAATAAGCTCAATGGGCTGAATTGTCCATTCCTGCTCCTACGTTCTTATTTGGAAGGATAGATCAGCAATGTATTTGCTTTGCTGATTTTCGCTGCACAGTGACAATAGTGAAGAAACTAAAATCATCTTCCTCAGTCTCTGCCACAAACACTTTTCCAATGTCATTGATTCTATAACCCCATCTCCCAACAGCTACTTGAGACAGAACCAAAACATTCACAACCTTGGATTAAGTTTGACCCCAAAATGGGCTTCTAATCGCATACATTCACCATCATTAGACAGCCATTTCCATCTCCATAACATCGTCTAATACTATCCCTGCTGCTTCATCTGCTGCTGAAATCCTCAGTCATGCCTTTTCTCCATCTAGACTCAAACCTCCTTTGCAGTCTTGTACAGCCTCCAATGTTCTACCTTTCCTAACCATGGGGTTATCAAACTCACATTAATACATAGATGGAAATGGATAGGGGCAACTTCGATCCAATTCTCTTCCCCTATTGACACACTGTTAACATCATATCCTGAGATAGTTTTAGTTGTATTCTGAGTGATTTTCATTCTCAAATGTATTGTCATAAAGACTGCACTTTGTTGATGTCTAATAATTGACAATTGTATCTGGTAGATGACAGTCAGTAATGGGAACATGACAAGAGGTAGGGAGAATTGAGGCAGTTGCACAGACGGCCTGATTTTGAATAAAAAGAAGTTAATGATGTGGTGTTTGAGATGAGGTTAGAAAATTCTAAAGATGTGTTTGGTCATCAAGGTTAGAGTGTGGAATTCTCAGCTAAAAACCACAGTGCTAAAAGAAAACTAGATAGTGGTTTTGCAAAGAGAACTAAACAGGAGGAAGGAATTGAATTAGTTGTCTCACGTTGGGAAAAATGACAACACGAACTTGATGCACCAATTATTGTGAATTTATGTTTCTAAGGGCTAAATTTTAACCTACTTGACCAACCAAGCAGGCTGAGGGGACCTTTGGGTACTCAGTCAAATTTGGAAAAGTTGTTAGTTGAGGTTACCACACCCACCCTTGCTGCATGGTGGGCAGTTTTAACACCATCAGTTCCCTGCCTGCCTGGATGTCAGACTTGGTTTCTAGTCAGATTAGAATCATGAAATAGAATTGTAGAATCCCTATAGTGCAGAAAGAGGCCATTTGCCTATCAAGTCTGCACCAAACCTCCGAAGAGTATCCCATCCAATCCCAGCCTTATCTCCATGATCCTGCATTTACCATGAGTAAATCGCCTCGCCTGCACACTGCGGAAAATTTAGCATGGCCAATCTGACTAACCTGGACTGTCAGAGGAAACCAGAGAACCAGAGGGAAACCCCTTGCAAACACAGGGACAACATGCAGTCCAGAGCAGGTCACAGGACCAAGAATGTTCACAACCTTCAGGGATTCAGGGGTTGATCCAGGTGATCATTTTGGGGGATGTAAGACAACAGGAGGAATTTTTCCTCGATCCATGATCCAATGCCATGATGGAGGAACTTTGAAGACCTGGAAGTGGCATACTGAGGATTGATATTCATGCACGCACGTTAACTCAGGATTTGATAGCTCTTGTCTGGCTTTAGCTGCCACGTTGCTTGAGCTTAGAGAATCTTTCTGTCCATAGTTCAATTCAAAATGATTAACAATGTGGCTCCTTCAAAATCAACATCACCATGATATTTAAAATGTCAAACCTGAGAGTGAGTTCTCACCTACCCTTCGTCTCATCTCTAGGATTCAGACATTTAAAACTTTAACCTCTGATTAAATCCAATCCACCACATTTTATTTAAAATTCCTCTTTGTATCAATGTTGATATATACAAACTAGGAACAAGAGTAGGCTACGCAGCCCTCCAAGCCTGCTCCACCAATCATTGGATCATGGGTGACCTGTGTTTTAAATTCTAAATTCCCATCTATCTCCGATAGCCATTTATTCTCCTGCCTAACACAAAGGTATTCAATTACCAACCTTCACTGCCTTCTGAAGTAAAGAATTTCAAAGTCACACGACCCTCTGCCAGACAGTATGACCCCTCATCTCTGTTCTAAAGTTAGCCACTCATACTTTTGAAATAATGGTCCCCACATCATTTCTGCATTCACTTTGTCAAGACTATTCAGGATCTTATGAATATCAATCAAGTCAGCCCTCACTCTTATAACTTCCAGTGAAAACAGGCCCAGGCTGTGCATTCTTTCCTCATTGGACAATTTGCTCATTACAGGCTTGATTGAATAAATATATTCTAGTAAACCTCTTTCAAACTGGCTCCAATTCACCTCCATTAAAAGATTTCCTTTAAAAAGAGACCAAAACTGCACGTAGTATTCAAGATATGGTCTCACCAATCGCCTGAATAACTCAGGCATAGAATTCTTACCTTTTATGTTCAATTCCTCTTGCAATAAACAATAGCATTTCATTAGTTTCCTCTATCATTTACTGCACTTTCATATTAACAGTTTATAACTAATGTACGAGAACACCTGGATTCTTCCTCACCTCGGAATTATGCAGTCATTCGTGGTTTAAATTATACTTTTCTTATTTGTCCTGTCAAAGTGAACAACTTTACATTTTCCCATTTCCTAGTTCATCAGCCAGATTTATGCTGCTCATGTAACCTGTGTATATCAGTTTGTACCCTTTTCATGTCATCTTCAACACAATTATATCCTTATGTCATCTATAAATTTAGTCAACATGCCTCAAATCACTTTATCTAAGTCATTGATATAAATTGTAAACTGCTGAGGTATGAGCACTGCGGAGCCTATCCTGGCGATCTTAAAAAGATCTATCTGTACATACCCAATGTTTACTGCAACCAGTGAATCTTCTTTCTATGTTAGTTTTTTTTAACCTCCTACTGGGATGTTACTTTGCACAATAACCTCTTATGTGAAACCTTGTCAAATACCTTCTGGAAATCCAAGCACAGAACTTCAACTGGCTCCCTTTTAGCTACAGCAAGAGTTACTCCTTCAAAGAATTCTAATAAATTCATTAAACAGGACTTTCATTTCACAAAATCATGCTAACACTTTTTGATTATCTTAAGCATTTCAAGTATCTAGTTATCACCTGCTTAATAATTGATTCTGTCATGTTCTCCCAGATATATTTCAAGATAATGGGCCTATATTTTCCTGCTTTCCGCCTCTCTCCCTTTTAGATTAAGTTTGCTATTTTCCAATATAATGACGCTTTTGCAAAATCCAACAATTTTTAGAAAATTAGCACCAACACATCTACAACCTCATTGGCCATTTACTTTAATACCCTAGAGCGAAGTCCATCAAGACCTGAAGATTTATCAAATCGCAGCTCCATCAACTAGCTTAGTATCATTTCCCCAGCCATTATAATCTGATTAAGACCCTCCCTTCCTTCAGCATTCTGATTTCCAATTATTACTTGGGATGTTTTTTTTTTCTATTCTCTTTGATCTTTGATCAAAATATTTATTCATCAGCCACTTCTTTATTATCAACTATTAACTTCCTATTCTCACCCTCTAGAGTATCGACACTCATTACTCTTTGCTTCTTTAGATACCTATAGAAACTCTTGCTATTTGTTTTTACAGTTTGAGCTAGCTTCCTCCCATAATTTTATTTCTTTCTCCTGATTAACTTTCTAACCATTCTTTGTTGTTCATTATATTCTGACGAGTTTTCCATGAAATGTTTCTTCCCTAAGATTAATACTTTTCTTAACTTCTTCAGTTAAACACAGATGGGGAGTTCTCCCCTTGACAGTTTTTTTTATAGTAAGTATTTTCTTTATAATATTGAAAGCATTGTGAGGATTCTGAAACATCTCTTTAAATGCTTGTCACGACTTCTCCATTGTTTCAACTCTTGCCTTAATATCGAGTTCACTTCAGCTAGCTCAGATTCCATATTCACTTTGTTGGCCTTTTCAAAGTCTAAAACATTAGCTTTAGACCCACTCTTCTTCCTTTCAAACAGATGCAAAGATCAGTCATATTATAATCATATTATTATCACTACAACCTAGAGGTTTCTTCAGTCTGAAGTCATTCATTAATCCTGTCACAGTGCACAGTACCAAGTCTAGCATAAACTGCTATTTGGTCAGTTCTAGATCTTAAGCATCTGAGAACCTATCTCAAAAGTATTCTATTAACTCCTTATCAATGCTACTATTACCAATCTGAGTTTCCAGTCTATATGTAAATTAAAATTACCTATAATTATTGACATCTCTTTAACACAGGTACCCAATATTTGTTGTTTTATATGTCTTCCTACATCAAGATTACTATTCAGGGGCCTGCAGACCATTCCCACTCATTACTTCTTTCACCTACATTTCCTAAGTTCCACTCAAACCATCCTGATCTTCTGAACCAAGTTCATCTATTTTCTCATAATCCTCAGCAGAATGGTTTTTCCAGTTCGACCTATGTTATTGGACCAGTGTAGACCATGACTACTGAATCCTCCACTTCTCATTGTAGGTTCTTCTCCAGCCCAGAGCAGATATTCCAAAACCGTGTACCTGGGCAGACAATACAGCCACTTGGACGTGCACTATATGACATTGCAGACAGCATCAATCTCCCTACCTATACTGTCCCCACAACCATCACATCCTTTCTTACTCTCCACTTTTGAATGGATTACTGCACTACCATACCGTGACCAGTTAGCTCAACCACCTTGAAGCCCTCATTCCCATCCAGACAAGCTGAGAAAATCTAAAACCTGTTGGACAGCTAAATGGCTGAGGTTCCTGCACTCTGCTATCCGAGTTCTCCTTACATTGCACTTCCACACCCTCTGACCACCAGCCTATCCTAAGGGAAATGACCACCTCCTGCATAAAGTGTCCAGCTCACTCTCCCTTTCTCTGATGTGCCACAGAATCTGAAAGGTCAGTATGCAGCTGGCTAACTCTGAGCTAAAATTCCTGCAACCACATGCACTTACTGCAGCCCATGTTCGACCTGGATCACACTGGCATCGAAACATCACACATTCTGCAATCACAACCAATTAGAGCGGCATGGTGGCTCAGTGGTTAGCACTGCTGCCTCACAGTGCCAGGATCCCAGGTTCAATGTGTGGAGTTTGCACATTCTCCTAGTGTCTGCGTGGGTTTCCTCCAAATGCTTCGGTTTCCACTCACAGGTCCAAAGATGTGCAGGTCAGGTGAATTGGCCATGTTAAATTGCCCATGATGTTAGGTACATTAGTTAGAGGGGAATGGGTCTGGGTGGGTTACTCTTCGGAGGGTCAGTGTGGACTGGTTGAGCCAAAAGGCCTGTTTCCACTCTGTAGGTAATCTAATCTAATCAGTACTCCACCATCTTTACCATTTGTTAATTTAATAATGACCAATTAATTATTAACACAGCTGCCACTGCCCAAAATGCTTAAGTAAACTTTAATATACTGATTAAACCTTTAATCTCTGGTAATATCAGTAACTGATTTAACTGCTCTTTCTGCTGCATAAAAAGGGAAATCAAATGCTGGAGAAGCGAAGAGTAGAAAATAACAACTCCTCCCAAGTTTCATTCAACTCCTAACTCATTACATCTTACTTCTACCAGTTGTCACAACAGAGATGATCAGAACTTGAAAATAACATGGACATTTTAATCCCAAAAGAGAAAATGCTGGAAAATCTCAGCAGGTCTGGCAGCATCTGTAAGGAGAGAAAAGAGCTGACGTTTCGAGTCTAACTGACCCTTTGTCACAGCTTTGACAAAGGGTCAGTTAGACTCGAAACGTCAACTCTTTTCTCTCCTTACAGATGCTGCCAGACCTGCTGAGATTTTCCATCATTTTCTCTTTTGGTTTCAGATTCCAGCATCCGCAGTAATTTGCTTTTATGGACATTTTAATGTTTGATTATAAAACATGTCTTTTTAAAAGACAATGATTACAGACGAAAAGGGCATAAGAAGCAATTCTTTTACACGAGGAATGAACTTGCTGAGGAAATAGTGAATGTGGGCACAGTTACAACATTTAGAAGCATTAGATAAGTACACACTTAGGAAAAGTTTGGAGGGAATTAGGCCAAGAGCATGTAGGTAGGACTAGTTTAGTTTGAGATTATGTTTGGTATGAACTGGTTGGACCAAAGGGTCTGTTTCTGTGCTGTATGACCCTATGACTCTATGACTCAATGACGGTGTGTGCAACTTCAGTGCTGTCTCCAAATGGTAGCCATGGAATGCTACACCTGTAAGGTGCCAGAGAAACTTCAGGCAGAGAGATAACGATGTAGGAGGAAGAGGTCACAACGAAGCTGACTACCTTCCTCCACTTAGCAGAAAGCACCTCATTCAGACGTTTGCGGTTTGCCTTTCCTGAAACAGACAAAAAAATGATCAATGACCAATTACAATCCTGGTCTGTGTGTGTTAGTGGGAGAAGATTTACTAGCCCGAGTTGAAGCACTAGAGAGCTGTGAAGATCGCATTTCAAAACCAGCCACTAATCACCTCTGCATTGCAGTTAAAGGAATGTAATCACTCTGAGTGCTAGATGTCAATTAGCTAGGAAACTAGTCAGAAGGAAACAGGACGAGAAGAATTGTTTCACTTTGAATGCTGACAGCCAACCTCCATCAAAAAGAAACTGAACAAAAGGATTTCAATTGACCATAATGCCAAGTAACCTGAAATTCACTGTTCAACTATCAATTTTTCAATATTTATTCTTCATGAATCACCAAGAAAGTCTGATCTGGATACCTTTTAACTTTTACCTTTCATTGGTCTCAATTCTTATTCCTGATCTGTGAATAAGTGTCTTATGGTATTAGTTCTTCTCACTTTTAGTAATTAATACCTCACTCTTCCTTGAACTCAAGTAAACCTGGTTAAATTGGATTCAATTTAAAACATAAGTTCATTCAGTCTGTGAGAAAGACATGCACAAGGGAGGGATTCTTTTTAAATTAATGTTTTTGTGACCAATTAAGAAAGTAAAGAATAAATAGAGTAATAGAGTCATAGATTTATATAGCATGGAAACAGGTCCTTTAGTCTAATCTGACCAGATATCCTAAACTGCTCTCATCCCATTTGCCAGCATTTGACCTATATCCCTCTAAACCCTTCCTATTCATGCACCATCCAGATGCCTTTTAAATGTCGTAATTTTACCCACCTCCACCACTTCCTCTGGCAGCTCATTCTATACACACACCACTCTCTGCAATAAAAGGTTACCCCTCAGGTCTTTTTTAAATCTTTCCCCTCTCACTTTAAACTCATGCCCTCTAATTTTGGACTCCCCTATCCACCCTATCCATGCCCCTCATGATTTTGTAAATCTCTATAAGGTCACCCCTCAGCCTCTGGTGCTCCAGGAAAAAAAAAACACCCCAGTCTAATCAGCCTCTCCCTATAGGTCAAACCCTCGAATCTTGGCTATATCCTTGTAAATCATTTCTGAACTCTTTCAAGTTTAACAACACCTTTCAGGGAGACCAGAATTGAATGCAATATTCTAAAAGCTGTGCAACCAATACAGCTGCAACATGATATTCCAACTCATGCACTGACCAATGAAGGCAAGTGTACCAAATGCCTTATTTACTATCCTGTCATTCCATCCTTCCTCATCTTGGAGCTTAATGATTGGCAATATCTGTCTGGAAGCAAACTGGGATTTGGGGAATTCTTAAAGAACCTCTTTCCTTCAATGCAACACATTTCCACCTTGAACCAAATTCCCAGATAAACTCCCTTGGACTCTGTGTTACTCAAGCAAAACCTCCTTTGCACCAACCAATGCTCCATTACTCATACACCATTAGTCATTTATTCTTCTACCTAACTCCATCCCTTTCTTTTCCTTGGTATCTTGGTAGAATTTTATTTGCTGATTTTGAGAATTCAGTGCACACTTACATTGACACAAATCACACACACAGAATGGGATTAAATGGAATGAGGTAGTTAGAGGTTTGAATATGACAAGATAAACAGAGATGGTTAATGACTCATAAGGAGAAATCTGGTTAGAATCCATGTTGATGTCATTCACTATGATTCAATGAATGGGTGACTTATGTTCCAAACTGGGGATGGTGGGAAATTGTCCTTGAATTTAATGGTAGCACAATGGCTCAGTGGTTAGAACCAGGGTCCCAGGTTTGATTCCAGCCTCGGGCAACTGTCTATGTGAAGTTTGCACATTCTCCCCGTGTCTGTGTGGGTTTCCTCCGGGTGCTCTGGTTTCCTCCCACAGCCCAAAGATGTGCAGGCCAGGTGAAATGGCCATGCTAAATTGCCTGTAGTGTTAGGTGCATTAGTCAGAGGGAAATGGGTCTGGGTGGGTTACTCTTCGGAGGGTCAGTGTGGACTTGTTGGGCCAAAGGGCCTGCTTCCACACTGTAAGGAATCTAATCTAATCAGGGGTGTTTACCCCATGTCATAACAGCTTGGGGGCTCGCCATTGGGGTTTGAACAGTATGGGTCATGGATTCATGATTTGAATTGGTTTAGACAGATTTGAATAGATTTGGGGATATGAAAAATCCCAGTAGATTTAAAGACTTGCAGGTTAGTGTCCTAGATCTTTAAATAAAACATAGGTGAGACAGTTTGTCTAATTTCGGTGACTTGTGGTTGATTTAAATAAATTAAAATTTACTTAAAAGGTTCATGAAATTAAAAGTGAGAAAAATGGCTCTTAAAATTGATAAAGAAGTTCTGAGATTTGAAAATGAATCTCAAATTTGCCAAGAAAGTTTAAAAGGAAAGAAAAAGGCCAAACTTTTAGAATTAGCAAATAAGTTGGATTTGGGTTTAAACAAAGACAAAAATAAAACTGAAATTGCAAGGGAGTTACTCAAACACTTAGGTGTGTCAGAGAAACAGACAAGTGCAGTAGAAATGGAAAAACTTAAATTACATTTGAGGAAAATGGAGTTAGAAGATAAAAGAAAGAGAGAAAGAGAAAGAGTGAGAGAGAGAGAGAGAGGAAAAGGAGAGAGAGAAGGTTCTTGGCTAAGCAAAGAGAGAGAGAGCAGAATGGGAGAAAGAAAGAGAAAGAGAAGAGGGAGAGAGAGATAGAGATGAAAAAGAAAGAGAGTGCTGAGCAATAAGAGAGAGAATTTGAACGTGAGAAGTTGCAACTTAGTCAGCAAAGTCAAGATAACAGGATGTAGTTTAAAAGAGAAGGTAGTGATATATACAAATATGTCAAAACTCTGCCACACTTTGATGAGAAAGATCTTGAAGCCTTCTTTACTTCATTTGAAAAATTGGCTAGGCAGATGGAGTGGTCCAAGGATTTATGGGTAATGCTAGTTCAGACTAAACTGGTTAGTAGAGCTAGTGAGGTATTTGCCGAGCTGTCAAATGAGGGGTCAGGAGCATATGAAGAGATTACACAGGCTATTTTAAGTGTTTATGAATTGGCACCAGCAGCATATAGACAGCGGTTCAGAAACACAAAGAAGGAATCAGGTCAAACTTATGTTGAGTTCGAAAGAATTAAACATAGTCATTTTGATAGATGTGTGCGTGCTTTAAAAATAGATAAGGAGATTATACTACTGGAGATGGTAAGAATTCACATGGAGGAGCAAAACATTCAGGAAGTGAGAAGGCAACAGAATTAGCAGATTAATACATTTTGGTGCATAAAACAAGTTTCCAGTCAGAATTTCATCCTGTGAGAAATAGACATTAGGAGAACATGAGATCCTACACTACAAGTCAAGAGGAGAGAGCACTGGTCAGAATTTATCACAAGATTTAAAAAATGCCCAAGAGGGTGGGAAGGAGGTGAAAGGCCTCAGGTGTTTCCACGTAGTAAAGTGGGACATGTAAAGTCACAGTGCTGGTCGTTAAAGAAAGGCACTGTGGGAAAAGATGTGGTAATAGAAGCTAAGCCAGTGACATAAGTGAAGGTAGTAAAGGAGACCCCAAGAAGAGCCAAGGAGCTGCAGGAGCGTGAACAACCTAGGCAGGGTCTGGGTATGGTGTTAGTACCTAATCTCTACAAAGAATTCGCATCTGTGACTAACTTTACTCAGAAAGAACAGGGGGAGAAGGACAAGAAGTTATCATTTTGAGAGATACAGGATCTAACCAGTCGCTGATAGTAAGGGACGAGTGAATATGCATCTCTTTCTGATCTGTTACCCAAGTGTGTAGTAATTTGTGGGATAGATGGACAGAAATTTAGTGTTTCCCTATGTAAGATCAGGATTGGAGTGCCAACTCAAGACTGGGGAATTTACAGTCGGAGTGATTGACTAAGAGTCAGTTCCAGGAATTCAGTTTGTTCTGGGGAATGATTTGGCAGGATCCAAGGTGGAAGTGACACCCTTTGTTGTGGAGAAGCCCAAAGAAGACCAAGAAACTAAGGAGGTAAAACAGAAATATCCTGGTATTTTCCCGGACTGTGTAGTAACAAGGTCCCACGATTATAAGTCACAGCACAAAGCGAAAAGTAAAGAGAAAGATGAAGGAGTTGAGGTTCAGTTAGCGGATACCCTGCTCGACATAATGGTGCAGGAAAAAACTGAACAGGCAGAGGGTCAGACAGAAGTGTTTAGTCCTGAAAGGCTAAGGGACTTGCAACAGAAAGACAAGACAATGAAAGATATATATGTGGATGCGTACTCCGAAAAGGAGGCAGAGAATATTTGGGAGGGTTATTATCCGAAAGATAGAATCCTAAGGCAGAGATGGAGACCACGACAGGTAAGTGCAGAGAAGAAATGGGCCGAAATGCAACAAATTGTGTTGCTGGTAGCATTCGGACAGGAGGTGTTGTGGGTAGCAACACCTGCTCCTGCTGCTACTCCGGTGTTCCTGCAGCAATTTCACATCATTGGGTTTGCAGATAATCCCAAGAATTTGACTTGCTACCCCAGATAGGCCAGGGTGGCCGGGGGAGGGGGTGGGGGTGGGGGGTGCAGTGGCAAGAGCCCAAACTGGATCACAAGTGGAAAGTTTGTGGTTCTGAGCTCTAAGGATTAATGGACAACCACAGAACTCTGAACTATTACAGCTTCCATTCTAACAGATAGGCCCCACTTTCACAACTCTCTCTCTCTGATTCACACTCATAGGCCTCTCCAAGAGCTTGCGATAACTTTCAAGGCTCAAAATAGGGTCACAGTGGTATTTATCTTTTTCATTCATGGGATGTGGGCATCATTATCTGGGCCAGCATTTATTGGCTGTCCCTAATTGCCCACAGGGTAATTAAGAGTAATCCACATTACCGTGGGTCTGGAGTCAGACATAGGCCAGACCAGGTATGGATGGCAGATTTCCTTCAGTGAACAAGAAGGAGTTTTCCTGACACTCAGCAATGGTTTCATGGGCAACATTAGACTCTTGTTTCCAGATTTTTATTGAATTCAATTTCAATGTGCTGTGGTGAGATTTGAACCCAGGATCTAGAACATTATCTGGGTTTCTGGATTAATAGTCTAGCAATAATACCACTTGGCCTTACCATGTTTGGGAAACACTGAGATAGCCCCAGCAATACCCAAATGAGTTAAAAGGCAAGAAGACATACCAGAGTAACATCCAAAATGATTGATTGTTTCTCCTCAATTGTTCTCTTGCTTCCTGGCTAGAGGGTTCAAAGATTTTCATCACATTGTTTTTCATCTGACTTGGGGCTGATATGTCCCCAAGAACAACATTCCACACTAAGTCTCCAATGGCATTTCAGCATAGTTTCTCAGTTGCATTCATCCAGAAACAGAGCAAAGCTCCAGAAGTTTAAGTGACCCCGGAAAATATCTCTCATTAGAGATCAGATCATATGAGATTAAATGAAAGAGATTTGGCTTCACTGGTAGATGCCTGAAAGTTCAGTACACAGAAAATTGTCAGCAGTCTGCCTGCCCTCCCTTAGTAATCAATAGATGACTAATTCCAAAAGAACATTGGTCAGGATAGCAAAAGCTAACATGGCTTTTCAAAAGAGAAGCAGCAAAGACAAAGGATCGTTTTAATTATTTTAGCATTCCAAATAAAATTAACAGTGAATCTATATACATCATCATCCATGTCAACTGAGCAATTTATCGGAAAAGGTTAGGTTTAAGGATAAGGCAGATGGTCTTAGATAGGATTAAGGCACATAAAACTGATCATCCTGCTGGACCAGTATTTATTCTGGAGTGCTCAAGGAAAAGGGCAAGATTAGGCTTTGGTTCAATAGTTCAATAGTTCATTGAGATATGAGTTAGTTGCCCTGGAAGAATAAACATATTGTTACATTAATTAAGACAGGGACAAATTTGGAACTGAGGAATTATAGGCCCATGAGTTTAATAGCAAGAGTAAGGAATTTGCTAGATATTATTTATAATCACTTAAGCGAGTTCAGCAATTATCAGGGATTCCCAGCATGACTCCAATAAACAGTGGTCCTGTCTCATTAACCTGATTGAATTCTTTGAGGAAATGACCAGAATAGTGAATGATGGCACTCCTGTTGATATTTATATTTAGATTTCCCCAAAAAAAAGCTTTTAATAATGTTGTATATGGGAGGCTGTTGATAGAGATTGGATCATTTAAGATTATACGACAGAGACTGAGCTACATAGGTAAATGCCTGCAAATCCTGTACAGACAGTTACTGTTAATGTGAGTGCATCTGAACCATGGCTGATAACAAGTGAAGCTCCAGTAAGCTTTGTTTTAAGACCATTGCTACACATCCCTTTTTCATGAATGATTCAGAGATAATATTAATGAAACCATTTATAACATTGCCAATGGCAGTGTCTTTGGGGATGACATATAGGGTTTTAGGGTTTATTGAACCTCACCTTGAATAAGTTACTTATTGGAATTACTATTCAGTGTCAAACCAAGAACACTGCACTTAGGTGAGATTTTAACCCCGTTCTGCAGTAAATGTGAAGGAGGAGAATTCAAGTCAATATTCAGGAACTTGCCAATCCCCAATGTTGAATTATCCCTCCCATCTCCACTCAAATATCAGAAATTTTACATTAAGGATGTCAGTGTGGCAGACAGAGGGAGGCAGTGCCTAGTGAATGTTTTCAAATTTGGGTCCAATGATATAGTTAGAAACCCAAGATAATTTATCTCAAAATCATTTCAGTCTAATGCCATGACCGTGAGTAAAACTAGAGCAATAGACCTCTCAGAGGCAGCTTTTGGCGACATTCCCAATAAGTTGTATTTAAAGAAGCAGTGAACTGGAACTAATGGATTATGGAAGCTCTTTTCCACCTGGGTCACCAAGTAGTTTCCAGCTTCCAGATTGCTTCTTTCCCATTGACTTTCAACCTGTCACCCTCAGTCAGATTTTTCTTCATTAGCATGGGAGCTCATCGATGAATGATCACTTAGAAGAGCAGGTAAGGGGGCTGATTGTAAAAGGTCATGCCCAGTACACTCTGGGTAAAGGTAACTGCTGAATTACTACTTTTGGGACTGGGACTATATTCCATGACTCAAACCCAAGTGCCAAGGTGGGGAAAGGGCAATTAACAGACATGTGTTAGAATTTTGACCAAGGTGTCCTCTTAATTAGAGGAGGCGATGCCCTTGTGGTATTATCGCTGGACTATTAATCCAGAGACCCAGACAATGTCTGAGGACCCAGGTCCAAATCCTGCCACAGCAGATGGTGGAATTTGAATTCAATCAATATCTGGAATTAAGAATCTAACAATGACCATTAATCCATTGTCGATTGCAAGGAAACCCTATCTGGTTCACCAATGTCTTTTAGGGAAGGAAACTGACATCTTAATCTGGTCTGGTCTATATGTGAATGCTGACCCATAGCAATTTGGTTGACTCTTAACTGCCCTCTGGACAATTAGGGATGGGCATTGAATGCTGCCCCACCAGTGATGCCCTCATCTTGTGAATGAATAATAAAAAATTGACATGGAGCCTGGAGCCAGGTTCCCTGTCCAATTAACCTCTCAAAGCTGAAGAGTGAATCAGAGGCTTCCAGCTTCAGAAGAGTACCTGGAGTATGAGTACCTGGATGCAGTGCCTGGAGTATTGGTACCCAGAGAATGAGTACCTGGATGCAGTGCCTGGAGTATTGGTACCCAGAGAATGAGTACCTGGATGCAGTGCCTGGAGTATTGGTACCCAGAGAATGAGTACCTGGATGCAGTGCCTGGAGTATTGGTACCCAGAGAATGAGTACCTGGATGCAGTGCCTGGAGTATTGGTACCTGGAGTATGAGTGTCCAGAGTATGTGTACATGAGTGTAGTGCCTGGAGTATGGGTACCTGGAGTATGAATATCTAGATGCAGTGCCTGGAGTATGAGTTGAAAGTGTGGTGCTGGAAAAGCACAACAGGTCATAGAGTCATAGAGATGTACAGCATGGAAAAAGACCCTTTGGTTCAACCCGTCCATGCCGACCAGATATCCCAACCCAATCTAGTTCAACCTGCCTGCACCCGACCCATATCCCTCCAAACCCTTCCAACCTGGCAATATTTTTGTAATTTTTTTCTGAACCCTTACAAGTTTCACAACATCTTTCCGATAGGAAGGAGACCAGAATTACATGCAATATTCCAACAGTGGCCTAACCAATGTCCTGTACAGTCACAACATGACCTCCCAACTCCTGTACTCAATACTCTGACCAATAAAGGAAAGCATACCAAACGCCTTCTTCACTATCCTATCTACCTGCGACTCCACTTTCAAGGAGCTATCAACTTGCACTCCAAGGTCTCTTTGTTCAGCAACACTCCCTAGGACCTTATCATTAAGTGTATAAGTCCTGCTAAGATTTGCTTTCCCAAAATGCAGCACCTCGCATTTATCTGAATTAAACTCCATCTGCCACTTCTCAGCCGATTGGCCCATCTGATCAAGATCTTGTTCTAGTCTAAGGTAATCTTCTTCACTATCCACTACACTTCCAATTTTGGTGTCATCTGCAAACTTACTAACAGTACTTCTTATGCGCGCATACAAATCATTTTTGTCAATGACAAAAAGTAGATCCTTGTGGCACTCCACTGGTCACAGGCAGTCACAGGCCTCCAGTCTGAAAAACGACCCTCCACCACCACCCTCTGTCTTCTACCTTTGAGCCAGTTCTGTATCCAAATGGTTCAGGCAGTATCCGAGGAGCAGGATTCATGATGAAGGGCTTATGCCCGAAACATTGATTCTCCTGCTCCTCAGATGCTGCCTGACCTGCTGCGCTTTTCCAGCACCATACTCTCGTCTCTGATCTCCAGCATCTGCAGTTCTCACTTTCTCCTGAAGTATGATGGATGCAGTACCTGGAGTATGTGTACCTGGAGTATGTGTACCTGGTTATGTGTACTTGGTGTATGAGTACCTGGAGTATGAGTACCTGGTGTATGAGTACCTGGTTATGTGTACCTGGAGTATGTGTACCTGGTTATGTGTACTTGGTGTATGAGTACCTGGTGTATGAGTATCTGGTGTATGAGTACCTGGAGTATGAGTACCTGGAGTATGTGTACCTGGAGTATGTGTACCTGGTGTATGAGTACCTGGTTATGTGTACCTGGTGTATGAGTACCTGGAGTATGTGTACCTGGTGTATGAGTACCTGGAGTATGTGTACCTGGTGTATGAGTACCTGGTGTATGAGTACCTGGAGTATGTGTACCTGGAGTATGAGTACCTGGTGTATGAGTACCTGGTTATGTGTACCTGGTGTATGAGTACCTGGTGTATGAGTACCTGGAGTATGTGTACCTGGAGTATGTGTACCTGGAGTATGAGTACCTGGTGTATGAGTACCTGGTTATGTGTACCTGGAGTATGAGTACCTGGTGTATGAGTACCTGGAGTATGTGTACCTGGAGTATGTGTACCTGGAGTATGAGTACCTGGTGTATGAGTACCTGGTGTATGAGTACCTGGAGTATGAGTATCTGGTGTATGAGTACCTGGAGTATGTGTACCTGGTGTATGAGTACCTGGTGTATGAGTACCTGGAGTATGTGTACCTGGTGTATGAGTACCTGGTGTATGAGTACCTGGAGTATGTGTACCTGGTGTATGAGTACCTGGAGTATGTGTACCTGGTGTATGAGTACCTGGAGTATGAGTACCTGGAGTATGAGTACCTGGAGTATGAGTATCTGGTGTATGAGTACCTGGAGTATGTGTACCTGGAGTATGAGTATCTGGTGTATGAGTACCTGGAGTATGAGTACCTGGAGTATGTGTACCTGGAGTATGAGTATCTGGTGTATGAGTACCTGGAGTATGTGTTCCTGGTGTATGAGTACCTGGAGTATGAGTACCTGGTGTATGAGTATCTGGTGTATGAGTACCTGGAGTATGAGTACCTGGAGTATGTGTACCTGGAGTATGAGTATCTGGTGTATGAGTACCTGGAGTATGTGTACCTGGTGTATGAGTACCTGGTGTATGAGTATCTGGTGTATGAGTACCTGGAGTATGAGTACCTGGAGTATGAGTACCTGGAGTATGAGTATCTGGTGTATGAGTACCTGGAGTATGTGTACCTGGTGTATGAGTACCTGGTGTATGAGTATCTGGTGTATGAGTACCTGGAGTATGAGTACCTGGAGTATGTGTACCTGGAGTATGAGTATCTGGTGTATGAGTACCTGGAGTATGTGTACCTGGTGTATGAGTACCTGGTGTATGAGTATCTGGTGTATGAGTACCTGGAGTATGAGTACCTGGAGTATGTGTACCTGGAGTATGAGTATCTGGTGTATGAGTACCTGGAGTATGTGTACCTGGTGTATGAGTACCTGGTGTATGAGTATCTGGTGTATGAGTACCTGGAGTATGAGTACCTGGAGTATGAGTACCTGGAGTATGAGTACCTGGAGTAAGCGTACCTGGAGTATGTGAACCTGGAGTAAAAGTACCTGGAGTATGGGTACCTGGAGTATGAGTACCTGGAGTATGAGTACCTGGAGTAAGCGTACCTGGAGTATGTGAACCTGGTGTATGAGTACCTGGAGTATGTGAACCTGGAGTATGAGTACCTGGAGTAAGCGTACCTGGAGTAAGCGTACCTGGAGTATGTGAACCTGGAGTAAGAGTACCTGGAGTAAGCGTACCTGGAGTATGAGTACCTGGAGTAAGCGTACCTGGAGTAAGCGTACCTGGAGTAAGCGTACCTGGAGTATGTGAACCTGGAGTATGTGAACCTGGAGTATGTGAACCTGGAGTATGTGAACCTGGTTATGTATACCTGGAGTATGAGTACCTGGAGTAAGCGTACCTGGAGTATGTGTACCTGGAGTATGTATACCTGGTGTATGAGTACCTGGAGTATGTGTACCTGGAGTAAGCGTACCTGGAGTATGAGTACCTGGAGTATGAGTACCTGGAGTAAGCGTACCTGGAGTATGTGAACCTGGAGTATGTGAACCTGGATGCAGTACCAGGTAAACAATGGCGACGGCACTTCAGGAGGTGCCCTCTCAGCTATTTCTTCATAAATTCCATTAAAAATAAAGGAAGTGGCAATATCCCAAAACAGTGGAAGGAACTGAAATGGAATCCTTCTCTTTGGCATTTTTTGGCTACATTCCTATCAAGGTAAGGCAGGGCTGGCTCATTGGCTCAATGGTTAGCATTGCTACCTCACAGTGCCAGGGACCCGGTTTCAATCCCAGCCTTGGGTGACTGTCTGTGTGGAGTTTGCACGTTCTCTCTATGTCTGTGTTAGTTTCCTCCAGGTGATCGGGTTTCCTCCCACAGTCATGTGCAGGTTGGGTGTGTTGACCTTGCTAAATTGCCCAGCTGTATTCAGGGATGTGCAGGCTAGGTGGGTTAGCCATGTTAATTACAGCGATGTAGGTGAGATGCATTTTGGAGAGTTACTGCGGACCTGATGAGTTGAATGGCCTCTTTCCACAATGTGGGATTCTACAGCACCCTGCTTGCCACTAGATCCTTATCTCCAGACAGTTTAGCTGCAGATCCATAATACCATCCAGATTGTGCTAGCCAACTGGGGGACCATTTGAAAATCACAGTGAGTCCTTCCTTAACTTGCATTTATCAAGGACTTTTATGAATCGAATAGCTGCCTATCTCATTATGGAAGGCGACTGTTCTCACACTGAACCTATCTTGGCCATAATGTTGACACCATAAACAGGCTCAGAAACCAGGGCTCCAGTCAGCTCCCGAACTCTCAGACCACACTTGCCTCCATTCTTGACCTTGCAGGACCTGGCAATCTTGGCCTCAGAGTCCCTTGCTCATAATGATCAAAGGAGCAATCCAGGAGGAGGCTGTGCCAATCCTAGCAGCAGAATGGAGTCAAAGGATTTGTGATGTACAAGAATCTTAGAAAATCACCACAGTCCAGACTACTGTATATGTTGATGATAGGTCAAAGATTGAAGTGATCTTCATTAATACATAGCATAGACCCCTGATGAAAGTCTAGCAGTGGATACCAGTGTCCGTCAGAAAATGGTGCACATTTTAGAAAGAGAGACTAAAAGATATTCTAATCTCACAGGTCTGGCTCAGTAGCTTTTTACTTTGTGCATTCTCCAGAAGTGGGCAAGATAATGATTTATTCCATATCCTTAATTGCCCCTGTGAATGTGATGGTGAGCCTTCTTTTTGAAGATTCATGTGATGAATAGTTCTCACAAAGCTCTTAGGAAGCTCCAGGAGTTTGGCCACATGACAGTGAAGGAACAGTGATATGTTTCAAACTCAAGGATGGTATGTGACCTGGGAGAAACTTAGATGTAAACTATGTCTGTTTAGAATAGTGTAATTTCCCAGTAATCTGCTGGAGATGAAACTCCAGTAATAGATTTATTGCGTTGTAAATAATCTCATCTCGGGGTTCAGATGACAATAAATAACATAAGGTTCTCTGGCGTAATGAATGCAGTCATGAAAAGACCCTCAATGAGATTTTCTTTTATAATTGATCCCATTCATTATTCTCAAATGTGAGCATTTCAGTGCTGAACAACTTAGCCATGTGGGGTTGTCAGCAAAAATAAAAGTGCTATTGTCAATTTCTTTGAACTGGAGGAGATTGTACTATATATTACTCCAAAAATAGGAGAGAGAGAAAACCTAGACGGCTATTAGAAGCGTGGCAGCTACCTTAAGGAATGCACGACATGTACAAACTAGTGCCTCCAGGACACTGTTTGCTTGATTTTCTGCAGCGTGAAGGTTGAGTTGAGTCATTTTGCACCCAATTACTTTGCAGTAAATTTGTCGGGTGATTCTTGTCGTGCTGTATTGATCCGACATGTCACCTTGAACTTGTTTATTGACACATCAAAGGAGTCGCTCGATTTAGCGCTTCCCAATTATGGCATTCATATGATGTCACAGGCGTTCCATGTCATTCAGAGAGAGAGGCCATTTTTTTCCTTTCCTTCCCCATCACCTGAGGTGGTATTGGTGGCATTTTTCACTGACCTCTTTGAAGATGGATGACACTTGGCAAAATACATCATTAGCGTCTGTGTCATATTATTGTGCCTCAATTTTTTTAACTGAAAGGTATTTTTTCAACAAATGGATTTTCAATTTACTTGCCACAGATATTCTGTATAAACAGTTTTCCTACAGTGCAGAGGAGGAAAAGTCCAGCGAGAAAAATTACACTGAAGAGATGTCAATATTATACCATGTTTTCAAAGTAGCAGGTCAGCTTATGCTGAAAGTCTGGAATTGAATAAAGGCTGAGTCACAATATTTATTGATCACAAATCGCATTCTTGGTGCTTTAGTCACAGGATGGAGAAGGCATTCTATGGGTAGCTGTGGGTATGGGCTGAATTTTAGGTATTTTTCAATCAACCTGCTGAGCGTTGTTATTAGAGCAGATGGGATTTGAACACAGGCCCCCTGGCTCTGAGATAGGGACATTGGTAGGCACCAATGCACCGCAAGCACCCTAAGGGCTAAATTTCATTTTTTTATTAGAAGGGCTGAATTTCATACTTCCAAAATGACTCATATCAGCTGTAGGGAGGAGAATGCATTTCTCTCCCAGCATCAATATTTAGTACTCCTAACTCAGATGTATCACACCCAGCTATCCCTCCCCTCTTTCCTAATGATTTACTGTAAACTGCAACCTCAGCAAGTAACCTTTTGTCCATTTCACCATCAGCTATCCGTGTTTTAAATAAGGATGGTCATTCAGTGACAGATTAGGAGCAACATGATGGAGGAACTGGTTGAGGCTGCTCACTTCCTTTCAGTCAATAAGGGATTGTAAGGGACTGATTTGCTGCCATTCCAACTCAATGGTTTCTGAGGTCCCTGAAAAATATTTTGTTCTCATTCTTCAGCAGTCCCCTAAGACTAAGGATGCATTGGTAAATTCATTCCGCAGAAGTGGGCATTACTGGTTGGGTGACTTTCCTCCATTCAAGCTGTGGAATCTGATGCGCCAAACACTCCCAGAGCTAGATATTTATAGCCTACCCCAGCTAGGACAAGGTAGTGTTTGAAGAGGTGGTTGGGATACCCAAGATGTTTCACGCTCCTTCCACTGTTTGAGCTCCACCTGGCGGAGATACTCGAGATGATCAGTATCTTGGGGGATGCTTCTCCTCTAGTTTGGTTGTCTGAGAGCAAGACATTCCAACTAATCAATGGGTATATCACATTTCTCGAGGAAATCCTTAAAGTGTTTTCGCTGCCCTCCTAGTAATCACTTGCCATGTTGAAGCTCAGAGCAAACAGCTTGTTTTGGAGGTCTTCTGTCAGGCTTGCAGATGATCTGACCTGCCCAATGTAGTTGACTGACCATAACCAATGCCTCCATCCCAGGATGTTGGTGTGCTGATCACATCAATGGACTTGCAGGACTTTGTGAATGCTTTGCTGGGATGGGTAGTGTTGTCGAACAGGGAGACCTAGGGGTTCAGGTACACAGTTCTTTGAAAGTTGCATCACAGGTAGACCGGGTGATCAGAAAAGGGCATTTAGCATGCTTGCCTTCATTGCTCAAAAATTAAGTTTAGGAGTTTGGACGTCCTGTTGAGGTTGTACAAAACATTGGTGAGGCCATTTTTGGAGTATTGTGCACAGTTCTGGGTGCCCTGCTAAAAGAAGGACAGGATTCAGAAAAAAATTGAAAAGACGTTGCTGGGAATGGAGGGTTTGAGTTACAGGGAGGGCCTGGATAGGTGGGGAATTTTTTACACTAGACCTTAGAAGATTGAGATAAACTTACAGAAGTTTATAAATCATGAGAGGCATAGATTGGGTGAACAGCAAGTGCCTTTTCCCTAGAGTGGGGGAGTTCAAATCTAGGAGGCATATTTTTAAGGTGAGAGGAGAAAGATTTTAAAGGGAACTGAGGGACAGCTTTTTCACACAGAGGGTGGTCCATGTGTGGAATGAACTGCCAGAGGAACTGGTAGATGCAGAAACAGTTTCAATATTTAAAAGACGTTTGGGTAGAAATATAAATAGGAAAGGTTTAGAAGGATATGGGCCAAACATAGGCAAGTGGAACTAGTTTAGTTTGGGAATCTTGATGAGCATGATGAGTTGGACTAAGGGTTCTATTTCTGTGTTCTATAACTCTGACTATATGGTGAACTTTCTCCACGGATTTGAGACATCTGCTGTACATTGTCCATGTGTCCGACACGTGAAGGACAGGTAACACTGCTGCCTTATTTACATTGAGCTTGGGGCAGAGTTTGAGGGCTGTGTCATCAAACACTCTATTACTCAGAAGTCTAGTGGCTATGCTGGCTCAGTGGAAACACTTGAGATTTCTCACTGAACGTTATAAGAATTTATCCGCAATCTCTAGTGGCTTGCTGCAGACCTGAATAGACAGGGCACAGTGTGAAACACAGGAGCTGGTTAGTTGAAAGCTCTAACTGCACACTCTGCTAAAATATCTTATAAGGATTTTGTTTTTGCCATAAATTTATTTTGCATTTTAAAATGGGCTCCCACTTGCAATAAACAATGGACTAATCCATGTTTGTTTATATTGCAACAAAGATTATACTTCAGAAGCGCTATAACAGCGATTATCCCTAGTTGGGAAGTCGAAGACCACGGCACAATTTAAAAGAAGAATGCTATTTACGTCCAAGATGAAAAGAAAGTATTTTGTTTAGTGAGTTGTGAACATTTGGGATTATCTACGACAGAGGGCTGTAGTATCTCAGTCCGTGAGTATGTTTAAGGCAGAAATTGATAGATTTCTGATTACCTATGGTGTACAGGGTTATGGGGATGGGGTGTTTGATCAGTCATGATCATGTTTTATGATGGGCTAGACTCAATGGGCTGAATAGGCTACTCCTATTCCCACAGTCCTAACAGTGAAGTATACCCTGAGACCATGGAAAGTGCTTTATAAATACACATTCTTTCTTTCTGAATGTGTGATTCATATGTCTACAAACATCACCAACTGTAGTGACCAGGTTTCTGTATTCATCATTCACACGCTGGAAAGAACAAGGAAAACAATGACGATGAACTTAAACAGAATTTTTAGTTTCTTATAATTTTGGATTGATTTTTAACATACTAAAAAGAGGATCCAGATGCTGTTAGCGACTAATTGCTGAGCCACGTATGGACACAAGTACAGTTTTACAGCAGAAATCACTAATTACCTAATGTTAATAATTATACTATTAGATATTATTGAGTTGTTTCACAGTAACTCAACCAGACACAATATTTTCTCAGGTCCCCAGTACAGTAATTGACACTAACCATTTAAATAATGATAAAAGAAAATGTCATCACAGATTTAGTCATAAATGTTTGTAGGTATTAGGTTATAAAAGTAGTGCCTGTAATCTATAAAGAAACCACGCATATACAGTAATCTTCCAGTCTTCCTTCTGTTCATACTTTGGTGCAAAAATGACCATGTTTATCACATGGTATGTTTGATAGGTTTCAGGTTGGCACCCAGGTGACTGTTATGCCCAATGTGTGCCTAGAATGTTCTATTGTGAATAGGACAGAGTGTCACAGATGATTGAGCTTTGGATGAGTTACTGGTTTAGGATTTCCTCTTGTTGAGTTTGTTCTCTAACTCACAAGAGTAACGTTGGAGACATGACAGTTAGCTTTAGGGTCCTGGAACATTCTGACAACCAACTACATCATCACATCAAATGTTTGCTGAATAAAGGGGTTTTCAAGCATACCCTTAACCAAATGGGTGACACTGTTCAACATTTGGTATAAATAGCAGATACAAAGAAATTCAATGGTTTGGATGTAAAATGAACCATCCTTTGGGCACATAAGGAATGGGAGCATAAGTAGGCCATTCAGTCCCTCAAGCCTGCTCCATCATTCACTAAGATCATGGCTGATCTGCCCCAGGCCTACCTCCATTTTTGTGTCAGCTCAGCTTAGCTATTAAGTCGATATTTTAATAAAACCTATGTACCTCTTTAAATATTCTCACTGATCTATCCTCCACAGCTCTGGGGGGTGAGGGGGGGGCAGGTGTAGAGAATTCCAGACATTCACTAGGAGAATAAATGCCTTCACGTCCCTGTTTTAAATGAGTGTCCACTTATTCTGTAACTATGTGCCCCAATTTGAGATCCCCCTACCATGGAAACATCCTCTCACCATCTACCCGGTCAAGTCGGTGGGTCGGTATGGACTTGTTGGGCTGAAGGGCTGTAAGTAATCTAATCTAAAAATTCCTTTCAGAACCTTGTCAAATTTTTAAGGCCTAACCTGTTTAGCCATTCTTAATAAGTTAACTTCTTCATCCCAGGAATCAGCCTCGTGAATCTCTGTTGAACTGTCTCCAATGCTAGTATATCCTCTTCAAATATGAATCAAATCCTATTACCTCTCTTTATGAGTGATAGAATTCTACCACGGTACTTGCTATGCTTTAGGCAAAAACATTCCTTAGACAGGACCTGATCTCCCTTTAAAAGTTACTTGCTAAATGCTGTATAGGACACAATCCCAACTCATGTTTTACTCACAGGCTGCACTCAAGAATATAATAATTAACTGCATCTGTGGACAATGGGACAAATGTATGCACCAGTGATTCTCTAGACTCTGAAAACTTCTGATCCAGTAATTGTTAGGGATACTTTGTGGATCATTGGTTGGCTCGATTTGTAACTTTTTACCAAACATGTTTAAAACATTTTTTCCAGGGCCTTACAAATGATAGAAGTTGGAAAACCCAAATGAAAAATCACACATATGGTCTACTGAGTTGTCATAGAGTCATAGAGATGTACAGCACGGAAACAAACCCTTCGGTCCAACCCGTCCATGCTGACCAGATATCCCAACCCAATCTAATCCCACCTCCCAGTACCAGTCCCATATCCCTCTAAACCTTTCCTATTCATATACCCATCCAGATGCCTTTTAAATATTGCAATTGTACCAGCCTCCACCACTTCCTCTGGCAGCTCATTCCATACACGTACCATCCTCTGCATGAAAACATTGCCCCTTAGGTGTCTTTTATGCCTTTCCCCTCTCACCCTAAACCTATGCCCTCCAGTTCTGGACTCCCCCGTCCCAGGGTAAAGACTTTGTCTATTTATCCAATCAATGCTCCTCGTGATTTTATAAACCTCTATAAGGTCACCCGTCAGCCTCTGACGCTCCAGGGAAAACAGCACTAGCCTATTCAACTTCTCCCTATAGCTCAAATCCTCCAACCCTGACACTTCTTCATGTTATAAGGGTTTCTATCTCTATCACCCTTACAGATAGCGAGTTCTGGATTCCCAGCTCCACTCTGGGTGAAAAATGTTGTCCTCACATCTCCTCTAAATCTTTAGTACCTTACCTTAAATCTATGCCTCCTGGTCATTGATCTCATCACCAAGAGGAAATGTTTCTTTCTGTCTACCCCTTATAATTTTATACATCTCAATCATGCTCCCACCCCTCAACCTCTTCTGCTTCAGTTTATCCAATCTCTCTTCATAACTTAAAACTCTCCAGCCCAGACAGTTGCTTGGTAAATCACCTCTGCAATCACACCCCTCCTACAATGTGGATTCCAGACCTGCACACAATACTGTATTTGTGGTGTTTTAACTGAATGATCTATCATTTTTGTAATTGTTCTGAAAGCTAAAGCTCAGTTAATATAACATGCATAAAATACTTTGCTGGTCAGTCAGTTCCAAGGAAAGAAGAAACTGCCCGATCTGCTGAGCGTCCCCAGCACAGCGGATCTGTGATCCTTTCACTCTTGTCCCTCAAGATGGCAATGGCGGAGTAGGCAGCATCAGGCTCCCGTGGCTGGGGCTCATCCACTCTGTCCACTTTCCTTTTATTCTCTTTTCTTGTTTTTTTTTTTCCCCTGGTGGATGGCAGCCCAGAGTGGGACCCTTGTGGAAGGAAACAAAGTGGCTGATGAGCCCAGAGCAGGACCCTAGAATCGGCACAGAGGAGGTAGCGGAGGGTTGAACATGGGACCCAGTATTGGCTGCTACATCAGCAGAGGCAGGTCAGCAAGGTAGGTGCAGCAGCGAAAGACGGTGCCTGAGGATCAGTGACTTGGATGTTGGTTGGTGCCAGCACTAACATCAGAGAAACGCTGGCGGAAGGGTTATGATTTCTCTTTACGTTTTTTTTTAAACTTCTATTTAAACTACACAGGACAGGATTTACATGTGTTTGGAAAGACAAGGACTGATTAGGGATAGTCAACACAGCTTTGTGCGTGGGAAATCATATAGCATTAACTTGATTGAGTTTTCTGAAGAAGTGACGAAGAAGATTGGTGAAGGAAGAGCAATGGATGTTGTCTATTTGGACTTCAGCAAGGCATTCAACAAGGTTCTGTATGGTAGACTGGTTAGCAAGGTTAGATCACATGGAATACAGGGAGAACTAGCTAGCCTTTTGGATACAAAATTGGCTTGCAGATAGGAGACAAAGGGTGATGTTCGTGTAGGTTGGCTTTTCAGACTGGAGGTCTGTGACCAGCAGTATGCCACAAGAATCGGTGCTGGGTCCACTGCTTTTCGTCATTTACATAAATTATTTGGATATGAACATAGAAGATATGGTTAGTATGTTCACAGATGACCCAAAATTGATGGTGAAGTGAACAACGAAGAAGGCTACCTTGGAGTACAACAGGATCTCAGTCAGATGGGCCAAGGAATGGCAGATAGAGTTTAATTTAGATAAATGTGAGGTGCTGCATTTTGGAAAGGCAAATCAGAGCAGGACTTACAGACTTAGTGGTAAGGTCCTGGGGAGTATTGGTGAACAAAGAGACCTTGGAGGTTCATAGTTTCTTGAAAATGGAGTCGCAGGTAGAAAGGGTAGTGAAGAAGACATTTGGTACACTGGCCTTTATTGCTTAGTGCATTGATTATAGGAGTTGGGAGGTCATGTTGTTGTTTTACAGGAGAATAGTTAGACTACTTTTAGAATACTGCATTCAATTCTGGTCTCCCTCCTATCAGAAGCATGTTGTGAAACTTGAAAGGGGTCAGAAATGATTTACAAGGATGTTGCCAGGGTTGGAGGGTTGGAGCTAAAGGGAGAGACTAAATAAGCTGGGGCTGTTTTCCCTGGAGTGTCAGAGGCTGAGAGGTGACCTTATAGAGCTTTATAAAATTGTGAAGGGCATGGATAGACTGAACAGCCTAGGCCTTTTCCCCAGGGTAGAGGAGTTCAAAACTAGAGGGCATAGGCTTGAGGTAAGAGGGGAAAGATTTAAAAGGCGTCTAAAGGGCAATGTTTTCATGCAAAAGGTGGCGTATGGATAGAATGAGCTGCAAGATGAGGTGGTAGAGGCTGGCACAATAACAACATTTAAGAGATATGTGGATGGGTCCATGAATAGGAAGGGTTTAGAGGGATATCAGCCAAATGCTGGCAAGTGGGACTAGTTTAATTCAGGATATCTGGTCAGCATGGGCAAGTTAGACATCAGGGTCTGGTTCCATGCCACACCTCTCTATGACTCTATTCAAACCAGAATAGAGTCAGAATCATGGATAGTGGAAGCTTTTCATTGTGTTTTTGTATTACTGTATTTTTCTCCATAAAATACACATGACAATAAAAGCAAATCATTAAATGATGAGTATAAATTCTTCTTCAAAATCCATTTTGATAATAAGGTAAAGGCTGGAAATATGAACTCATTGTGTGCCTCCACATATAATGGTGAGTGGTTCTACTACTGACAGACTCTGTTATATGGTTCCCCTGTTATTGGTATTTTATAATGAGGCGAAAATGAGGACTGCAGATGCTGGAGCTCAGAGTCAAGAGTGTAGTGCTGCAAAAGCACAGAAGGTCAGGCAGCATCTGAGGAGCAGGAGAATCTGTTCAGACACATTATAACATACAACCAGGTGAGATTTGAATTGGGACCTCAGGCCGAGAGATAGAGAGAGTAGAGCTCTCCTTCTACTCGATTCTTCTGCCATGTTCCCTAACACAGAATTAGCACTGTCATACTGGATTGGTAAGTAGCATAGGTTCAGCTCATTTGAAGGTTTCAAACAGGTTTACTGAACAGACAGACTGATATCTTGCAGTTAGAGCTGTATACATCCTATGTCTAGCATGCTGCCTATTTGAAGTCCTCATGGCCGCTGGTTATATGTTGTGATCCTGGTTCTTGGTTTATTAGCATACTCAACTCTTAAAGCAGTAATACAACACCTACCATCTGGGCTTCTTTTGTTAACTACATAAATGTACCTACAGCCTGACATTGGTTGCTGTAATGACCAAACCATTACCTGGAATGGCTTTCCCATCATGAGCTAGTTTCTTGCAATTTTACATTACCCTCAGGTTGCCTGAACCGCTTAACCTGAGGAATCACCATATAGCCTTGAAATCTATCTTCATTGACAGTTCCATAACCAGAAGCTGTCTAAAGCTAAGATAAATCTTTGTTCATTATTTAGCTCAGGTTATTCAGTTCCTTGTGATGATTTAGTCTTCCCAGACTTTCTGCTTAGGCTTCTCTGATTGCAAGCGGGTAACTGAGCAAACCTGACTGAATGTGGTGCTGGAAAAGCACAGCAGGTCAGGCAGCATCCGAGGAGCAGGAAAATCGACTTTTCGGGCATAAGTCCTTCATCAGATGCTCCTCGGATGCTGCCTGACCTGCTGTGCTTTTCCAGCACCACATTCAGTCAGGTTTGCTCAGCACCACTCTCTTGACTCTGATCTCCAGCATCTGCAGTCCTCAATTCCCCCTCCTCAAACCTGACTGAATGGTAAACGGAGATCCACTATAACCGATTACCAACCACTTCTATATGTAACAAACATTTCAGAGTCAAAATAAGCTGGACAAGAAACTCTTACCTGAACCACTTTAAAGATACCAACAAACCTCTTCAGATCTAAGTTTATAGGAGGAAAAATTATATAGAATCATATAGCTTTTGCAATATATGAACAAACAAGTCTATGCAAGCATTTACGCCCCACACCACTCTCTTCACATTTTACTTCACCCAAACCTGCAAATTTGTTTCTCCCTCATGTGTGACACTTCCTCTGAAAAGCTTCTAGGTTACTTGTCTCAATCACTCTATTTGATTCTAAGAAAAGAGGTTTCTGTCAAATTCCTAATGGATTCATTGTGACTATCAAATATTTTTGGATCTTACTGTTGGATTCCTGTTAACAGGAAGCATCTCCACTCTATCTGTCCTGTCAGGTCTCTTCAGAATGTCAAACACCTACATTGGGTCACTTCTCTGCCTTCTCAGTCCTGGAGAAAGAGCCTGGGCCTGTTTGGTCTTTCCCAATGACTATAACAAAGCTGGGCAGGTCAGGCAGCAGCAGTGGTGTTCTCTGCCTACGCACAGGTACCGTCGTGCCTACATTTACCTGGAGGATGTGGCAGAGCTGCAACTTATTTGGAGACTCCAATTCTCAACTCCTCAAACACAAGCACCAGTTTTCCAATGGTATAAAAGAAGCAACAACAAAGTAGTCAGCAGCCTCCATATCCTGACTGCCCACAAACACTTAAGATTCAATGGCCAGTTCTCCATTCTCTGGCACTATAACCTGGCAGCAAGATGCAGAGTGCTATCTTCTCACGATGTAGGAGAGCAGATTGCTGGAAAGACACACACAACTAAGGGGCTCCATCAGTAGCAATTTCTTTTCCTTCTTAGGATGTGGACATCACTGACCATGCCAAAATTTATTGACCATCCCTAATGTCCTTTAATGGAATAATATGATTGAAGTGTATAAGATCCTGAATGGTCTTGACAAGATGGATGCGGAAAGGATGTGACTTCACGTGGCTGAATCCAAAACAAGGGGACAGTTCTATTTTAAATTAGAACTCACCTTCTCAGGACACAGATGAGGATAGTTCTTTTCTCTCTCAAAAAGTTGTGTAACTTTGAAACTTTCTGCATCAGCAGACAGTAGAAGCAGAGTCATTTAATACTTTTAAGATGGAGGTAGATTGATTTTTGTTAGGTGCAGTTTTCAAAGATTTCAGGGAGATGTGGGAATGTGGATTTCAGAATAGAAACAGATTAGATAGGATCGTATTGAGAGGGTCAGCAGATTTGAAGGGCAGAATGATGCACTCTGTTTCTAAATGCATGTTAGTATTTACCTGTGAGAAGATGATGATGAGCCACTTTCCTAAACAGCTGCTGTCCATGGTGGGTAGGTACAGTGCCGTTAGGAGGGAGATGCAGGGTTTTGACCCAGCAATGGGGCAATAATTCACGAAGGTGGATCTATCCTTCTTTATGTGGACAATATTTGTACAATTTTCCACATTGCTAGATAGATGCCAGTGTTGTAACAGTTTGAACTATAGGAACAGAAGTAGGTCACTCAGCCCATCAAGTCTGCTCCACTAATCAATGAGGTCATGGCTCTCCTTATAATCCTTCTGAAGAAGTTGTACAGGTCTTGAAACATTAACTATGTTTCTCTCTCCATCGGTGCTGCCAGACTTGCATTCTCTGTTTTACTTTCCTGCCTTTCTCCATAACCCGTGACTCCCTCACTGATTAATAATCTGTCTATCCCAGCTTTGAACACACTTACTGATCCATCCTCTGCAGTAAGGAATTCCACAGGAGGAGGCTGAGATCGATCATCCATTTGGCACTTCTGGCTGAAGATTGATGCAAATACTTCAAACCTATTGTTTCCACTCATGTTCTGGTCTCCCTCATCAGTCAGGATGGAGCTACTTGTGATGCTGCTTCCTTGATTGTCCTCCACCATTCACCACTGCATATGGCAGGATTGAAGTGGCCTAACCCATAGGTTGTGTAACCAGCTATTAACCAGTCTGTTGTGAGCTGCTTCTGCTGTTTGGCACAGGATTGTTGTAGCTTCACCAGATTGACATCTAATGTTTAGCCGTATCTGGTACTGAACCAGGCATGCCATCCTACACTCTGCATCGAACTAGTATTGAACGCCTTGCTTGATGGTATTGGTAGAGTGGGAGATATATGGGGCCATGAGGTTGAAGATTGTGGTCAAGAACAATTCTGCTCCTATAGATGCCCCACAGCACTTCATGGATGTCCAGTCTTGAGTTATGGAATCTTTTCAAATTCTGTCTCATTCAGTGCGGTGACAGTGCCACACAACGTGATGGAGGGTATTGTCAAGATTACAATGGTGCTGGAAAAGGACAGTAGGTCAGACAGCATCCGAGGAGCAGGAAAATCGACGTTTCGGGCAAAAGCCCTTCATCAGGAATCATGATCGAGTGTATTGCTGATTGTCCTAAGCAATTATGTTTTAATGGGAGCTCCATCATTTAATGTATGAAGCTGAAACAATCTTGAATCCAAATACAATTTCCTTGCTTGTTGGAGAGAATGAGAAAAGTCAAAACTCAGTCAATATACAACAGTGAAGCAACATGTGAACTGAGGTTCAGAGACTTTAGACTGCAGGTCTACACATGGCCATAGTGAAGGGATAAAGGAGGCACTGGCTCCAAATGGACTAAGAGCCAATTTAAAGGGGCCACTCATTTACTGTATTTTCAGAGCACCATGCGCATAATGATGTTACATCTTTATTTCCAACACAAAAGCCTTGTTACGGTCCTTATTTTTGTATTTGATAACCAACATGCCTCAGTAGGTTAAATGTATTTTGTTTCAAATAAATAAATAGTTGTGTTTGACAAAATGGGAGGTAATAAAAGCTTTGTGAATGTATCTTTGAATATAAATTGGACCTTATGACAATCTGCGATGGACATAAATTTATGACATGCTGTAATTTTAACATTTGACTGTTTTTTTATTTGTTGTTTAAGACTGCATTTTCTGGATTTAATTACCATGTATTTATAAGAAGTCTCCTGTGTGTTGTGCTGGGGTCAACCTCGAGAAGCTGACAGCAATTTTATGTTCTTCCAATTAAGATGATTTTATCTGAATTTAACAGCACTTAGATACAGCATATTGGAGCTGACAGACTGTCCAAGTTACTTTGGACTGTAATTACAGCAATGAAGTGACTCGCAAAGCCGAATAATGCGTGTTTCCACAAAGTAAAGGTCGTATTAATGACTTAATTTCTTCCTGTCCTTCCTGTAAATAACATTTAATCATCTTATCCACTTTAATTTCTGTAATAGCATCACTTAGAACCCTCGAATATTTCTATACCTATAAAAAGCTCACCAAGGGCTTCATTTTTTATGGGGGAGATGTTATCACAAATTACTACTTTCAGATGTTTATAACTAAGCTGATCCTCTATTTTAAAATGATCATCTTGCTTATACAGGTGTCATAACCACCGCGCACCAACATATTATATAAATTGTTTTATGGAACCAGGAAGCCTCTCAACAATGCCGCTTCATAATGTCATCCCAGCCCTCCCCTCCCTTTCAGCCCATACTGGAGACCTCAGCCAATGAGACAGGCTCCAATTTCACAACAGACCAAATAGCAGTACTACTCTGCAGTATTCATTTTATAGGATATTTTTGCATACTTGTGTATACTCACATTTCAATGGAATTCCAGATTTGGCAATATGCCCTACTTTATTACATACTGCACAAGACTGTAATAGTCAGAACTTGGCTGTAAACCTGGATGTGAAGTACTGTGAAAGACCAAGAGGATGTGGTACACATGTGGATGTTTCTAATGGGGAGCTGGTAGCGTAGTGGTGCTAGCACTGTAAGGGAGAGCACAGGCTAAATGCTCCAAGGACATGGGTTTAAATCCCATTATGCCAGTTGGTGAAATAGAAATTTAATAAAAATCTGAAATAAAAAAGCCAATCTAATAATGACCATTGATTGTTGCAAAAGGCCCTGGCTCACAAATATTCTTTAGGGAGGGAAACCTGTTAATCTTGCCCATTTTGTCCTATGTGTGATTCTTAACTACCCTGGGCCATTTAGGATGAATGACAAATACCAGCCTAGCCCATGGCAACCAGATTTAAAAATACACTCCTGGCACGGAAACAGCTCCTGCCAACCTACAGCTTTACATAGACAGATATATCAGTGTCCTGATAATGATCATTTCAAGCAAGAGGAAGTCAAATCCGATCTCTCCTCATAACCCCAAATCTGAATCTCTTTCCATCCACTGACCAGAAGCTTAACCGGAGCACCATGTAACTAAAGAACTGAGCAACTGTTTGCACTTTGCAATGAGTGCTCACCTTATAATCCTTTAAAGCTTATCAAACAGCTCCCAAGGTTCAATTGATGAAGAATATGAAACTACTGGCCCATGTCCTGTAAATGAATTTTAAAAATACTCCAAATGCTAGAGTATTTGAAAAAAAATTGCTGGAAAAGCTCAGCAGGTCAGGCAGCATCTGTGGACAAGTTAACATTTGAGTTCAATATAACTTCTTCAGAATGGAAGAAGGGTGGAAATGTAAATATTAAAGTAGAGGACAGAGTTTACAATCTAAAATTGTTGAACTCAATTGTGCATGATCAGAAAATGAGGTGCTGTTCCTACAGCTTGCATTGGGCTGGAAGACTGCAGCAGATCTAGAGCATGAGAGCAGGAGGATTTGTTGCACTTGGAAGCGACTGGAAAATCGGGTCATGCTTGCCGACTGGGTGGAGTTGCTTTACAAAGTGGTCACTCAGTGTGCATTTGTTTCTGACGGTGTACGGGAGACCGCATTGTGTGCAATGAATACAGTAGACTTAGTGATTCCAAATACTGGATTAGAAACGTTGACTCAGTGTCTATCTCTTTCTCTCTACATATAGCTGATGCCAGGCTTGCTGAGTTTCGCTAGCACTTTATGTCAGATGTCCAGCACCCATATTACTTTGCTTCTAACACAGTAGACTAGAATGATGAAAGTACAAGTAAATCACTGATTTATGTCAAAGGAGTGTTTGGACAGACAATGAATTCTATCCTGAATTTTGATGGTTTTATTTTCCCACTGAGTCTGTATCTTCCTTTCCTTTTTGCTTTCAGTCAGAGCTGACCTTTATTCTACTATTAACATCCACTCTGGATCAATGCTTTGTTTCTTCACTGTAACCAAACAACCCTTCACCTTTTATTTCCATGTCACATTTTGATCTCTAATCTCTCTCACCCTTGAATCTTTCTCTGACCTTCACTTTCTTTCCATTTGCCTCATCCCCTTTCTTCATAAAACCCATCGTGCTTCCAACTCTCTTAATTTCCAAAGAATCATAAAATACTCAAAACATTTGCTGTCTCTCTCTCTCTCTCTCTCGCTTGACAGATGCTGCTTGATCTGCTGAGTTTCACCTGCACTTCCTGTTTTTATTTCAAGTGAGGAATGCTCATTGCTCACTGAAATGGTATTGCTCCAACAACATCAAAGAGATCCACATTACTTTTACATCCATCTGCTTCAGCCAATGGTCCATTATTCAAATTTGCACCACCAGTGAGCTTTGGTTGTGTAGTATCTACAAGAAGCACTGCAATAATTCACTAAATTTAGTTCTGAATCACCTCTCAGTATAAACTATTCTTTTTATTTCAAAAATATACTTTATTCATTAATTACCTATAAGTAAACAAAAAGCATAGGACAGGACTGTACAAACTTGACAGAAAATTCTGTGGAATTTTGACATTCCTCATTGTGGCTTCAAACAAGTTACAATAGAAGGCATTTTCTAATCATGAAAGAAAACTAACCAAACTAATTAACCAAACTAAACTCAAAACTCCAAGACCTAGGTCTCGGCTCTGCCCTTTGCAACTGGATCCTCAGCTTCCTGACCCATAGACTGCAATCAGTGAAGATGGATAATAGCACCTCCTCCACCATAATCCTCAACACTGACACCCTGCAAGGAATCTCAGCCCCCTACTGTATTCCCTCTACACTCATAACTGTGTGGCTAAATTTTGTATGAATGCTATCTACAAATTTGTTGACAACACCACTGTTGTCGGCTGGATATCAAACAATGATGAGTCAGAATACAGGAATGAAATAGAATGCTTGGTGTCACGGCGCAATGATAACAATCTCTTCCTTAATGTCAACAAAACTAAAGAACTCATGATTGACTCCAGAAAGAAAGGAGGAGAGCATGTTCCTAACCACATCAATGGAGCTAAGGTGGAGAGGGTGGAGAGCGTTGAGTTCCTAGGAGTGACAATAATCAACAATCTGTCCTGGACCACCCAAATACACGTGACTGTCAAGAAGGCACAACAACGCATCTTCTTTCTCAGGACGTTTTGGAAATTCAGAACATTTAGGACTCTCACCAACTTTTATGGATGCACCACAGAAAGCATTCTGTCTGGGTGCATAATGGCTTTGTATGGCAACTGTTCTGCCAAGGATCGTAAAAAACTGCAGAAAGTTGTGCACACAGCCCAGACCATCATGCCAGCCAACCTCCCATCCATGGACTCCATCTACACTTCTCATTGTCGCGGAAAGGCTGCCAACAGCAAAGACTGTTGCTGATTTCTAACTTCCTCCCTCTACCCCTTCTGCTTCTAGATGAGGGTGATCATACATTTCCTTATGGATTCACACATATTATCTGCCAGAAATATACTGTTGTACACCTCCAGCAGGTCCTGGCCAATCATAGAGCTGAATGCAACTCGACAGATAAGTGGAGTTTTATTCTTTTCAAAGGACTTGAGGGACTCAGTCATCTCACCCAGAGATAACAGCCGGTCCATCCTCTCCCACGTGCTGCCTTCTAAGACCTCCATGATAGAGGACTGAACCCAGACACTGGAGGCTGGTGTAGTGTCCTCGGCCCAACAATCTTCAGCTGCTTCATCAATGATCTTCCCTCTGTCATAAGGTCAGAAGTGAGGATGTTTGCTGATGATTGCAGTGTTCAGCACCATTAACAACTCCTCAGATACTGAAGCAGTCCTTGCTCAAATGCAACAAGATCTGGACAATATCCAGGCTTGGGCCGACAAGTGGCAAGTAACATTCATGCCACACAAAATGCCAGACAATGACCATCACCAATAATAGACACACTAACCACCGCCCCTTGACATTCAACGGTATTACCATCACTGAATTCCCCCACTGTCAACATCCTTGGGGTCACCATTGACCAGAAACTCAACTGGACTCACCACATAAACACAGTGGCTACAAGAGCAGGTCAGAGACTAGGGATACTGTGACGAGTAACTCACCTCCTGACACCCCAAAATCTATCCACCATCTACAAGGCAAAGTCAGGAGTGTGATGGAATACTCCCCACTTGCCTGGAAGGGTGCAGCTCCAACAACACTCAAGAAGCTTGACACTATTCAGAATAAAGCAACCCATTCAAACTACAAATATTCAATACCTCCACCACTGGCACTCAATACACAGTGCTGCTACTATCTACAAGATGCACTGCAAAAATTCACCAAAGATCCTTAGACAGCATCTTCCAAACCCACAACCACCACCTGCAAGTTCCCATCCAAGTCACTCACCACCCTAACTTGGAAATATACCGCCGTGCCTTCACAGTCGTTGGGTCAAAATCCTGGAATTCCCTCCCTACCGGTATTGTGGGTCAACCCACAGCAGGTGGACTGCAGCCATTCAAGAAGGCATCTCACCCCCACCTTCTCAAGGGCAAATAGGGATGGGCTATCAATGCTGGCCCAGCCAATGACGCCCAAGTCCCTCAAATGTTTAAAAAATCAGTTCCTCGGTAATTGAATTTGTTCCCTGTTACTATTTCTCCAGCCTCATTTTTCAGTGGTCAAATGTCCACTCTTGCATCTCTCTTACCTTTAGGTATGTAAAAACAACTTGCAATCTTCTTCATATTACTAGCTATCTTACTCTCATATTTCAGCGTCTCCCCTTTATCTTTTTTTTAGTTGTCTTTACTGGTTTTTAAGAGGTTTCCCGATCCTTTGGCAACCCGCTGACCTTTTTTACCCCCAGGGTAGAAATGTTAATTACTACCGTCCGTTTGCAGACGCTATCGGTTGTGGGGGATTGCAGTAATGCCAACCGTACAGAGGGTGAACAGAGCCTATGAAGGCGAAACATGAAATATAACTCAGGGGTTGTTGGTATGGTCAGTCATAGAGAGATGGGTGTATGAGCAGTCTATGAGGCCAATTCTTCATTTGTGAAGCGAAGATGAATGCATTGTCTTTGACTATATGTTTGTGATCAGTAAACGTCTTGCAGCCTGCATCCGACTCCTTTGAACGAGATTGCTGGCGCTTACTCACCCATTCCCATTGCTTTCTGGTACACTGCCTTCACAGCGTTTGTGTGGAGATGGTCAGGGGACCCTACTCCTGCATTAAGGCCTTCAGGGTAGGGCTGAGAGATGAGCGTACTCTCTGTCCTGTCCGACCACTATTCGATTTGTTTACTTTACTCGGGTCGCCAGAATGCACTTTCCTTTGAACAGTTGGAGGCTGGATTTCAGTGCGCCCCAGAGGAGCCTGTGCATTTAGCTGTGGGGAGGAGAGCAAAGCGTTCACCTTAAAACATGGAGCAGCACACCGTTTATGGCATGCGTTTTACCCCTCATCAACATATTCCCTTTAATGTTTTTATTCACTTGAAAAGCCAATGCTAAAAGTATCATTCTTAGATAGCAGTCATATCAGTTTTCATTTTTTAAATATTCGGTTTTTTTTGTGCATCATAACCTGCTCTGCTGTAAGAGTCCACAATCAGTAACGGCTTTATTGATGTTTCAGCTGAAAGCCAGTGACTTACACCATGTAACAATGTCAATGCTTCTTGATTGTGTCACTGGCATGTGCAGAAGAATCGTTATTATCGAATCCTTACTTATGGATGCCTTTCCTTTTTAATGTCTGGGAGTGTGTGCAAGTTCATGTACAAAAGAAAATCATCAACAAGCTGCAGATGCTGAAAATCAAAAACCAACTAGAGAAACAGCTCGGGAAAAAAAACTCAGCAGGTCTGACAGCATCTGTGGAGAGAAAGCAGAGTTAACGTTTCGTCCTGTACTTTTTCTCATTTTGCCCAAATGCTAATTTTGCAAATTGAGTGAGGACTTATTCGTCAGAAAGTACTGGCTGAACCCGCGCGTCCCAAGCTGCCTTCCTGTTAAAATCCACTCAGAGAGAGAGAGAGAGAGTGCTGGGGAGAACGAATCTGTTTCCATCTCGTGTCATTTTATTTTTGGTTCAGCCGGTCTTCGGCCCACCCTCACACATTTAATTCGTTTCCCATTTCATGTAATAAGAAAAGGCTTCCCTGAGGTTATGGAAGCATGTAAAACAGCCGTCTTACAATTACAAAAAGTAATTGCTCTATCGCTTTCTGCCTGTGGAACTATTAACTAATATCACTTTTTAATCTTTTTCTCCCCTCCGCCAGAATATGTGGCATAAACACCCCTCACATCAAAATGTCATCTTCATTACCTCAAGGCAGGCTAAACTTTATTGTATTTCATATTTCCGAATTGACACCCTCTGGAAATTGACTACAAAATCCATTATCATTTGTATATTTTAATTATGCAAATACGGCTCCTCATATGCCTGGACGACACCTGCAGGGATGCCGAGATTCATTCCGGGTGATTACAATTTATCCAGTTGAGTCGCTTTAATTGTAACAAGCTAATTACATTGTTTCATTAAGCTGTTTTCTCTCTCTCTCGCACACACACACACAAACACTCTCAGACACGTGTACAAACATATGCATCTTAACCAGCGCCGATCCCAGCCAACTCTAACTAATATAGTGTCTTACAAATTCCCGCTCTTTCCAATGCTCTTGGTGGCTCAGCCTGAGATACAATTGCACAGTCACCAACTGCGCTTTAATACTTTCTTTAGAGACAAAAAAAAACTGCAGATGCTAGAATCCAAAGTAGAGAGAACACAGTGAGCCAGGCAACATCTGGAGGTGGAGAAGTTGATGTTTTGGGTGTAACTTTTTATCAGGATTGGGGGTTGGTGGAGGGGAGTTGCAGATAAAACGGTTGGCAGGGCAGGGTGGTGAGGTGGGGCTAGATGAAGACAGGTAGGGGGGATGACCTGGTTGGTCAATGGGAGGAATGAGTCTGGTTGGTGGCAGGAAGGGGGCCTCTCCCTTCCACCAACTGGATTCATTCCTCCCATTGACCAACCAGGTTGTGCACTTTACCTGTCTTAACCTAAAACCCACTTCACCACCCTGCCCGCCAACCCCTATATCTGCAGTTCCCCCTACATCAACCCCCAGTCCTGAAGAAGGGTTACAACTGAAACATCAACTTCTAAACATTCTTAGATTCCACAGTGTGGAAACAGGCCCTTTGGCCCAACCAGTCCACACAGACCCATTTCCCTCTGACTAATGCACCTAACACTATGCGCAATTTAGTGTGGCCAATTCACCTAACCTGCATATCTTTGGATTGTGGGAGGAAACCAGAGCACCCAGAGAAAATCCACACAGACACTGGGAGAATGTGCAAACTCCACACAGAGAGTTGCCCAAGGCTAGAATCGAACCCATGACCCTGGTGCTATGAGGCAACAGTGCTAACCACTGAGCCACTGAGCCACCCCAGATTCTGCCTGGCTTGCTGTGTTCTTCCAGCTCCTGTCTGTCTACTTTAATACTTCTTATCAGATAATGACAGCCAACACCAAATCTGATTACTTTGTAGTAAAAGCTGCTGGACAGTGACTCAGGAACAAGATTCTTTTGATGAATATATTTCTCAACGCCACCGACACCTTCCATAACCAAGGGAACTGAGGACCAACTGGCAATGTGGGTCGACTTATAACACATGGTCTGCAACGGTTCAAACAGACAGCCCACCAGCATCTTCTCCAGGCCAAATGGGACTGGTAGTAAATGCTGGTCCAACCACCGACACACATAACCCACAAATGAATTTTATTTATTAGCCTACTGTGCCTGCACTGAATCTAGTTATGAGCATCACTACCTAGTGCCATTCTTGTGCCTTTTCACAAAACCCTGAACATTGGTTGTGGTCAAGTAACCATCTAATGCTCTGTTCTATGCTTCAATTGAACCTCCATCCATTACATTCTCAGGTAGTGCACTCCAAACCCTCACTTCTCACATTTGCTTCTTTGCAAATTTCTTTAAAACCGTCCCCTCTTTTGTACAATCCTTGTATGAGTGGGAACAGTTTCTTGCTGACTACTCAATCCAGCTCCTCATGGTTTTGAAATTTTCAGTTCGATTTCTTCTTGCCTCTACTCTTCATGCAAAACATCTCCTCCAAGCCATCATCACGATTGAAGTTTCTCATGAGTCTCTCCTGTACTCTCTCCAATACATTCATATTGTTTTTGATGCGTGGCACTCAAAGCTGTACAGAATCCTCCAGTCAAGGTCCAAATACTGTGTTATGCAAACTCAGCAATACTTCCTTGCTCTTGTTCTCTATGTTTCTATTAATAAAACTAACTATTTTATTAACTGCTTTTTCCACCTGAACAGCCCCCTTCAATTACCTGTGCACATATACACCAAAGGATCTTTGCTCCTGTGCATGCTTTAGAATTGTGCCCCTTATTGTTTAATGTCTGTGCATGTGTTTTCCACTAAAATGCATCACTTCACACTTCTTTGCATAACACATGGAACTACATCTGCTATCTACCTACCCACTCAGCAAACCACCAAAATTTGATGGTATAGTAAACAGTGAAGAAGATTATGTCAGAGTACAATGGGATCTCAATCAGATGGGTCAACGGGCTGAGGAGTAGCAGATGGAGATTAATTTAGATAAATGTGAGGTGTTGCATTTCGGTAAGTCATAGAGTCATAGAGATGTATAGCACGGAAACAGACCCATCGGTCCAACTCGTCCATGCTGACCAGATATCCCAACCCAATCTAGTCCCACCTGCCAGCACCCGGCCCATGTCCCTCCAAACCCTTCCTATTCATATACCCATCCAAATGCCTCTTAAATGTTGCAATTGTACCAGCCTCCACCACATCCTCTGGCAGCTCATTCCATACACGTACCACCCTCTACGTGAAAAAGTTGCCCCGTAGGTCTCTTTTATATCTTTCACCTCTCACCCTAAACCTATACCATCTAGTTCTGGACTCCCCCCACCCCAGGAAAAAGACTTTGTCTATTTATCCTATCCATGCCCCTCATAATTTTGTAAACCTCTATAAGGTTACCCCTCAACCTCCAACGCTCCAGGGAAAACAGGCCCAGCCTATTTAGCCTCTCCCTATAGCTCAAGTTCTCCAACCCTGGCAACATCCTTGTAAATCTTTTCTGAACCTTTTTAAGTTTCACAACATCTTTCCAATAGGAAGGAGACCAGAATTGCACACAATATTCCAACAGTGACCTAACCAATGTCCTTTACAGACACAACATGACCACCCAACTCCTGTACTCAATACTCTGACCGATAAAGGAAAGCATACCAAATGCCTTCTTCATTATCCTATCTACCTGTGACTCTACTTTCAAGGAGCTATGAACCTGCACTTCAAGGTCTCTTTATTCAGCAACACTCCCTAGGACCTTACCATTAAGTCCTGCTAAGATTTACTTTTCCAAAATGCAGCACCTCGCATTTGTCTGAATTAAACTCCATATGCCACTTCTCAGCCCATTAGCCCATCTGATCAAGATCCTGTTGTAACCTGAGATAACCTTCTTCATTGTCCACGACACTTTCAACTTTGGTGTCATCTGCAAACTTACTAACTCTACCTCTTATGTTCAGATCCAAATCATTTGTATAAATGAAGAAAAGTAGTGGACCCAGCACCGATCCTTGTGGCACTCCACTGGTCACAGGCCTCCAGTCTGAAAAACAACCCTCCACCACCACCCTCTGTCTTCTACCTTTGAGCAAGTTCTGTATTCAAATGGCTAGTTCTCCCTGTCCTCTGTGAGATCTAACTTTGCTAACCAGTCACCCATAACTGGTTGACAAACGCCTTACTGAAGTCCATGTAGATCACATCTACCGCTCTGCCCTCATCAATCCTCTCTGTTGCTTCTTCAAAAAACTCAATCAAGTCAATCCAGGGCATGACTTATACAATTAAAGGTAAGGCCCCGGGGAGTGTTGCTGAACAAAGACATAAGGGTACAGGTGCATGCTTCCTTAAAAGTGGAGTCTCAGCTAGATAGGGTAGTAAAGAAGGCATTTGACACACTTGCCTTCATTGGTCAATGCATTGAGTGTAGGAGTTGGGACATCATGTTGCAGCTGTACAAGACATTTGTGAGGCCACTTTTAGAATACAGCATTCAATTCAAGACTCCCTGACATTGTTGAACTTGAAAGGGTTCAGAAAAAATTTACAAGAATGCTGCCATGTTTGGAGTTTTTGAGCTATAGGGAAAGGCTGAGTAGACTGGGGCTATTTTCCCTGGAGCATCAGAGACCGAGGGGTGGCCATATTGAATTTTATAAAAGCAAGTCAAGTGAATGTTGCTCTTCTAGAGTGTGAAAATGGGAAATAATAAGGAAATGGTGATGAAATGAACAAACTTCTCTTTTCACACAAATAATAACACGCAGATCAGGTGGTGATAACAGAGAGGATGTTTGTGAAGTTACAGTCACTAGGGAAGTGGTACTGAGCGGACTGATCAAATTGTAGGTTGTCAAGTCCTTAACTCTTGATGGAAGTTGATCCATATACATTTCTCATTGCCATGGAAAAGTAGGCAACATCATCAAAGGCCCATCCCATCCCAGTTCAAATTTCTTCCAACCTTTTCCATCAGGCAGAATGTACAAAAGCTTAAACACACATATCAACAGGTTAAAGAACAGCTTCTTCCCTAATGTTATTTGACTTCTGAATGGTCCTCTCAAATTTCAAATCTAATGTTGATCTTGGTTTTTATGCACCTTCTTTGCACCCTTAACTTTGTGTTCCTTGCTCTTCAATCACTCCTATGATCTTTGTATGTTATGATCTGCTCATAGGCAAAACAAAATATTTCACTGTACTTAGGTACATGTGACAATAATAAATCAAACCAAAACTAAATTAGGCCACTTTTGGAACACTGCTTTCAGTTCTGGTCTCGCTGCTGATAAAATTGAAACAGTGTAGAAAAGACTGACAAAGATATTACCAGGAATGGAGAACTTGATCTCTAAGGAGAGGCTGAATAGGCTGGGGCTGTTTTCCCTGGAGCTGACTAGTAACATTATAGGGGTTTATAAAATCATGAGGGGCATGGATAGGGTGAATAGTCAAGGTCTTTTCCCCAGGGAAGGGGCATAGAGGGCATAGGTTTAAGTTTAGAGGGGAAAGATTTAGCAGAGACCTAAGGGGCAATCTTTTCACACAGATGGTGGTGTGTGTATGGAATGGGCTGCCAGAATACGTATGGAGGCAGATATAATTACAACATTTAAAAGGCACCTGGATTGGTTATGAATAGGAAAGACTTAGAGGGATATGGACCAAATGCTGGGAAATAGGATATGTGGTCGGCATGGACAAGTTGAGTCTGTTTCTGTGCAGTACAACTCTATGAATTCATCCATGGGGCTTAGATGGTTTATGAAGTAGTATAGAAGCGCCTCGACTTACGAACTTAATCCATTCCGGGACCCGGATCGCGAACCGAAAAGTTCGCGAACTGAATCAATTTTTCCCATTGTTCAGATAGCGTAAGAAAGCTTGGACATAGCAACGAACGCTGTTCACAGTGCACACGCCAAAGACGAACTGAATGAGATCACACGGGGCCCGAGAGCTTTTGCGTTCAACAAGCGCGTAGCAAAGCAGAACAATGAAACCACGCGGTCGCACACGGGCCTTTTGCATTCGTATCTTCGTTCATACCTTGAATTTTGTACGTACGTTGAAGCAAAATTTTACGTATAATCCTGCTCGTAAACCGATTTGTTCATGAACGGGGTCGTTCGTATGTCAAGGAGCTACTGTAAATACATTAGTGTTAATTTTCCAAAACTCACTCGGTTCTGGAAGGCAGAAAGCAGGGACAGGCCAGCTAGCCTGACATCTGGTATGGGGATGATATCAGAATTGATCATTACGGAAATCATGACTTTAGAAAAACCGAAAGTAATCAGGAAGAGTCAGCATGGTTTATGAAAAGGATATTGTGTTTAACCAATTTATTGAAGATATTCGAAGGAGTGTACTGTGGATACTGCATTTGGATTTCCTTTGCCCATGTGCTACAGGAAATCTTATTGCACAAAGTAGGAACACATTGTGAAAGGGGTAACCTAAATGGAAGATTGGCTGGCCAGCAGAAAACTAAGAGTATGCATAAATGGGGCCTTTTTTTCTGATGTACAACGTGATGAGTGGTATCCCTCAAGTGTTGTGTTGGGCATTCAGTTTTTTACAATCTATTTCAATGACTTAGATCAAGGGAGTGAAGACCGGTAGCTAAATTTACCGATGACACAAAGATAGGAAGAGGATGTAAGGCAGTTACAGACCTCCTTGATACAGATACATTGAGTGAGTGGACAAAAAGCTGGCAGATGGAGTACAATGTGGGAAGATGTAAAGTTGTTCACTTTAGCAGAAAGAATAAAACATCTAAGTATTACTTCAAAGGAGATCAACAGCAGAATTATGAGCTATAGAGAAATCTGGGCATGCATGAGTCAAGTGTTAGTATGCAAGTATCGCAAATAAGAAAGAAGACTCATGGGATGTTATCCATTATTATGAGAGGAATTAGACATCAATGTGAGGAGGTTATGGTGAGACTACATCTGGAGTACCATACTGAGGCAGAATCTTACTTTTCTCGATTTTACAGAATCCGATAGAATCTTGTTGGGCCAGGTAATCAAACATTATTGGATATAGGTGGGAATAGGGAATTCAAAACACAAAAACAATCACCCACAAACTCATTCAATGGCTGGGACTGAATAGTCCATTTCTGCTCCTAGTTTGTATGCTTGTATGTATGTTCAAAATGGTTACTGTTCGGAGTGGGGGTGAACAAAACTGGACAGGAAAAGGATGAGAAGGTGAAAAAGTAATGGGAACCTATTTTTAATACTTATGCCATTTTTGAAAGAAAATGTAATTGTCAAGTTACTACCTTTAAAATTCAGTTAGCTAAGAGAGTGGTGGGGGCATGGAATGCGCTGCCTGTGGGAGTGGCAGAGTCAGAATCTTTGGCGACCTTTAAGCAGCAATTGGATAGGTACATGGATGGGTGCTTAAGCTAGGACAAATGTTCGGCACAACATCGTGGGCCGAAGGGCCTGTTCTGTGCTGTATTGTTCTATGTTCTATGTTCTATGTTCTACTTGGTTTATTGAGGTGCTTTACAGAAAGAAATCCTTACCTGATCTGGTCTCCACATGACTCCAGATACATAGCAATATGGCTGATACTTAACCACCTTCAGAACTGCCCTAGGGAGCCAATCAGTTGAAGGACTATAAAGGATTGACAACATTGCCAGCAATGCTCACATCCCATGGAAGAATAAAATAAATCAATATTCTTCCAGGAAAATTAAGCCTTCAAGAGCCTAAATGGAAGAGGCTTTTAATGGCGCATTGTTAAACATCGGACTTTATCCAACAGGTGCTGCAGCTTCAACTTCTCATGTTTCACATTAATAATACATTCAGAAATAATAGCTTTGCTCACAATATCATTTTGAAAATATTGTGCTGAACCATAGCATTGCTTCCTTCAGCAAGGGATGAGGCTGGACACTATATGGACAGGCCATGCTGAGCTGGACTGTGTTGAAATCTCCTAACAAGTAGACTATGGAGAATGGAATTGTTCTGTGATCTAGGAGGTATGGATCAGAAACCCTGTAGGGAACTGACTTGAGTGAATGCTGAATGTCCCAGTTTGTTCTGTTTAGCTTCAAGGTAAATCCAATAATATCTTACTGGGGTAGATTACAGAGGGAACTGGGGATCTGTCATATTTATACCAAAGGCTGCATTGTTTAGCTCCCAGGATAATGTTGCATGCGGTATCGATTTTACAGAACTTTTTACAGAATAGTTGAATTCTGTATTTTCAAACAGCTGCCATTACAAGGCCCAGTTCAATCACAAACTGAAAATGTGTCCCTCTGTAGGTTGAGGTCAAATTCAGCCCATGGGGTTGTTCATTTTGCTACCTGCTTTTGTTTCACAGTCATGTTTGTACCTGGGTGGCCATGGAAAAGAATTGTACAGGGTCCCTATTACACTTGAGGCCTTTTATAACTGGTGGTCCTAGCTGGGATTGGGGTAACGGGTATTACTATTATTAAATTTTCTTTGTTTTAAGGTTAAATTCCTTATTATTTGTGCACATGGGGACACATTGAAAAAGGTTTACTGGTAACAGTGCTCTACTAACTTTACCTAAACTGGAAACTATCACGAACAGAGTATAAAATAGCAGAAACTGTGCAAACTGACACAAAACGAATCAAAATTCCTCCTTATGTTTGCTTCCACATAGAAAAAGACAACAATTTCTGAAAGCAGGTACACATTTTAAAAATTATTAGTGTTTAGTCTCAAATGTTTGCTTATCAAAAGTTGTTTTGGACTGTCAAATGCATTTTGTGCCAAACATAGATGTAGAAAATTAGACCTAGTGAAAAATCTCTAATTAGATGATTATTTGAAAGGGAGAATTGAAAAATTAAGCTGAGTAAAACTGACAAATTATTTCCTGGGCAGTCACTATTTATAATTGAGGTAGATTTCAGCCAGAGTTTAAGATCCATCACCATCATAAGAGAAAAACTGTCTCATAAAACTATGATGCATGCACTTCAACACGCAATGTTCAGAGCAGTGGCCAAGTGAAGTGTTAGCTCAGTTATAGTTGTATTTCAGCTTTCGCCAGCTGACACCCTCCCCTCATTGACAGTGAGATACCTTCTGGTGCAGTCAGGATTTCTTTAAAATATTGAAATCATTTCAACATAAAGACTTTCCAAAATATGAAGCAAAGCGTTACACTTCACTGGGGTAATGGACTGGAAATCGAGCTTTTCCCAGAATCATCACAAAAGTTAACAATTTTCAAAGGAATAGAGAATTCCCCCATTTACCCTGCCTTTTAGACTTAGGTTGACAGAGACAATGGACCAGGTTAAAAAGAATGACTTGTCATTACCAATAAATAGACTCTAATTACAGATAAACAATTTTGTGAACTGTCATTATATAGCTACTAGGTAAAACTTCCCTTATAAAACTCCACCCAGATATTTGACTTATTGTTGTCACATGTACCTAGGTACAGTGAAAAGTTTTGTTTTGTGTGCAATACAGACAGTTCATGACATACAAGGACATTCAAATCATAGGATGATTGAACCGAATGAGGCATACAAATTTACATCTGCACAGAAGGTGTACAAAAGCAAGATCAAAAGCAAGAAATTTGAGAGGTCCATTCAACACTGTAATAACAATGAGGAAGAAACTGTTCTTGAATGTGTTGGTTCACTAAAGTGGGTGTTATGGGTAGAGAGAAAGACTGGGAATGCAGATCAGTAGTCTCTGAGCTGAGATTGCTGAGCTGATCCTGTTGCTGATCGGATCTTTCTTCTCCAGGCACTTTCACTTGTTTGCAGGAAGCACTAGGCTACTCATTCACATATATAAAGGTCTCTGACTTATTAAGTAAAAGTGACAGCTTACATTAACTGATGAGGACAAATAAACTGGCTGCCATGAGGCTTTAGATTTTTTTTGTGCTGTAGATCAAAAATACCTCCTTGTCTTGTGTCAGTCCAACACCTTTTAACTTGGACTTTTATAACCCCCAAGTTGTTCTGCAACTGGGAGTCAACCTCACAGTTGTTAGCAATTAGGATGCCTTTGATATCAATAAATAGTCATCATCTAACAGACAAAGCAGCTACAGATTGCCATCCAAATCTTCATTTATATATATCCCTCTGTCCCAGCTTGATTAAAATGTAGCTTTCTGCACTGCTTGAACCAACAGCTGTGTAAACAGCACTTACAATGAGTGTCAATTTACGTGCTTTAAAAGAATTTGCAGCAATAGTGTCATAGAGACATACAGCACAGAAACAGACCCTTTGGTCCAACTCGTTCATGCTGACCAGATATCCTAAACTAATCTAGTCCCATTTGCCAGCATTAGCCAATATCCCTCTAAACACTTTTGTCCCCTTTAAATCTTTCCCCTTTCACCTCAAACCTGTGTCCTCTAGTTCTGGATTCCCCCATCCGGGGAAAAGACATTGTCTATTTATCCTATCCATGCTCCTCATGATTTTATAAACCTCCATAAGGTCATACCTCAGCTTCCGATGCTCCAGGGAAAATAGCCCCAGCCTATTCAGCCTCTCCCTATAGTTGAAATCCTCCAATCCTGGCAACATCCTTGTAAATCTTTTCTGAACCCTTTCATATTTCATAACATCCTTCCTATGAGAGGGAGACCAGAATTGCACACAATATTCCAAAAGTGGCCTAATCAATGTCCTGTACAGCCGCAACATGAACTCCCAACTCCAATACTCAATGTTCTGACCAATAAAGGAAAGCATACCAAACGCATTCATCACTACTCCACTTTCAAGGAGTAATGACCCTGTACTCCAAGATCTCTTTATTTAGCAACACTCCCCAGGACCTTACCATTAAGTGTATAAATCCTGCCCTGATTTGCCTTTCCAAAATGCAGCACCTCATATTTATCTAAATGAAACTCCATCTGCCACTCCTCAGCCCATTGGCCCATCTGTACTCCGAAGTAACCTTCTTTGCTGTCCACTATACCTCCAGTATTGGTGTCATCTGCAAACTTACTAACTATACCTCCTATGTTCACATCCAATTTATATAAATGGCAAAAAACAGTCGACCCAGCACCAATCCTTATGGCACTCCACTGGTCAGAAGCCTCCAGTCTGAAAAACAACCCTCCACCACTACCCTCTGTCTTCTACCTTTGAACCAGTACTGTATCCAAATGGCTAGCTCTTTCTGTATGCCATGTGATCTAACCTTGCAAACCAGGCTATTATGAGGAACCTTATCGAACGCCTTACTGAAGTCCATATAGATTACATCCACCACTCTGCCCTCATCAATCCTCATTGTTACTTCTTCAAAATACTCAGTCAAGTTAGTGAGACATGACTTCCCAAACACAAAGCCAAGCTTCCACAATCTTTTGTTTTTATATTAGTCCTTGTTCTAGTTCAGTCCACAATCAAAAATACTGAACACTGGTTCAGTTTCTTAGACAAGTACACCACTAGCTTTTTAATTCCTGACTCGTCGTCCTGCAACAAGGCTGTACCTAACTACCCAATCATTAACAACCGTTGCCATTTTGAAAGGTCTGGAAAAATCATTGGCTTGTTCACTTATTAGAATTGCCCTCAGCTTCTCACAGTCTGCTTGGCATTCTGCTGACCATGACTTATTTCTTTAACAAATTTGTTAAATTTATTTCTACTAAGCTGAAATTAGAAACAAATTTCCAATAAACCACATATTCATAGAGTTCTAGAGTCGTACAGCAGAGTAACAGACAGTTGGTCCAACTCATACATGATGATCACGTTCCCCAAACTAAATTGGTCCCACTTACCTACATTTGGTACATATCCCTCTAAAACTTGCCTATTCGTGCACCTGTCCAAAAGTCTTTCAAATGTTGTAATTGTACCTGCATCTACCACTTCCTCCTGCAGTTCATTCCCACATGCGAACCACTTTTGTGTGAAAAAGTTACCCCTCAGACCCCTTTTAACTTCTTCTCCTCTCACCTTAAACCCATGTTTTTTAGTTTTGAATTCCCCTACTTGGGGGCAAAGACCTTTGCTATTCACAATATCTGTGGCCCTCATGATTTTATAAACGTCTATAAGGTCATCTCTCAGCCTCCTATGTTCCAGTGAAGGAAGTCCCAGCCTCTCCACTCAAACCCTCCAATCCTAGACATCCTTGTAAATCTCTTCTGAACCCTCTCCAATTTAATAATATCCTTCCTCTAGCAGGATGACCACAACTGTACACAGCATTCCAAAAGTGGCCTTCACTAACGTCCTGTATAACCTCAACAAGACATCCCAACTCCTGTACTCAAAAGTCTGAGCAATGAAGGTAAACATCCTGAATGCCTTCTTAACCATCATAGAATATAGAACATAGAACATTACAGCACAGTGCAGGCCCTTCAGCCCTCGATGTTGCGCCGCCCTGTCATACTAATCTGAAGCCCACCCCACCTACACTATTCCATGTACGTCCATATGCCTGTCCAATGACGACTTAAATGCACTTAAACTTGGCGAATCTACTACCGTTGCAGGCAAAGCATTCCATACCCTTACATATTCTGCTTTGTATTTTAGTTTTAGATGCTGGGAATTCTATTACACCTTTACTTTCACTGTCCTTAGTAAAACTAATCCTTATCCTTCAATATGTCCTAGGTAAGTTACTCTTTCTTCTCCAAGTCCACTTTTGGCTAAAGCTATTACTGAGCCAGCCAATTGTAATTGCTTAACTATTTCTGCTACTTGTCTTACATGCTCTTTCCTTGTGTTACTATTTATCACAAGCTCATCTAATAAACTACAGAGTTATGAATCAAGTCATAGCTGAGGTTCATAAATCTCTGGAATATACCTTTAATTTAAATGGCATTACTTGACATTGGCATTACCTATCTGGTTTAACAAAAGCATATATTTCTTTAGTCCTTGACGTGAATGGAATTTGCCAGTAGTCCTTCAATAAATCAATCTTAAAAAGGAACGAGGCACTGCCAACCTTATTGATACAATCTTCTAACCAAAAAATTGGGTAAGAATCTGTTTCCATGACCCCATTCACCTTTCCATAATCTGTATGGAGTTTCCAGACCAACACTATTGGTACTTTGATTTGGTTCAATCAAGTGGTTTTTCAATATGTATTGAATCTCAGCTGATCTTGTATTTCTAGGCTCAATCCATAAGGACACTGTTTTATCAATCCTGCTTCTTCAACACTCACATTATGCCTAGCTAATGAAGTATTTCCTTGTTTATGGATTACCTGAATTTTTCTCAGTAGTCTTACAAGTTCCTCCTGTTGTTTTTTCCGAAATATGAGCACGTGTTTAACTGTCCCAATATTTCTCTGTTAGCTAGTGGAACTACTGGAGAGCTACTTTGAAAAAATGACTACCTCTCTTCCCACCTCAATCTTATTCTTTCTATCATCTTCCACTACTCATACTATCTGACACATCTTTTTTTTTATTTATTTGCTCATTGGACATGGGTATCACTGGCTGGGCCAGCATTTGTTGCCTGTCCCAAGTTACCTTTGAGAAGGTGGTGATGAGTTGCCTTCTTGAACCACTCAGAGTGGCATGGTAGCTTTCTGTTAGCACTGCTGCCTCACGGTGTCAGAGGTCCGGGTTCGATTCCTCCCTCAGGTGACTGTCTGTGTGGAGTTCACACATTCTCCCCTTGCCAGCGTGGGTTTCCTCCCAAAGTGCAAAGATGGATTGGCCATACTAAATTGCCCATGGTGTGCAGGCTAGGTGGATTAATCATGGGTAATGCAGAGTTACAGGAATAGAATGGCTGGGATGAGTTGCTGTTCAGAGGGTCAGTGTACACTTAGTGGACTGAATGGCCTACCTCTACATTCTGTGTGCTGTAGGCATAACATCGACTCTGTTGTTCCTCAGATGCTGCCCAAGTGAGAGAGTCCCATAGAACCCACTGCTCTTGAACTTCTAGGTGGAAGTTATCCTGTTCCTTACAATGATACTTTTTCAACATGTTTATGCTTATTCTTCTTTCTCCAATTAGGAATATATATCTCAATAACTCCAACTACTTTGCATGGACCATCACATTTTGCTTTCAGGATTTGCCTTATAAAAGCTACAACACCAACACTTCATCTCCCACTGGAAACATTTTAGCTGCTGAATATTTATTAATCCATTCCTACATTTTTGCTTGCGAAACTTTCAAGCACTCTTGTGGTAACTTCAATGCTCCTGTGAGTCTTTCTAGAATTGTGGCCGCATAATCTAATATTGAGGATTTGTCTTTTGATTCAAAGACTTCTAGGAGATAGTGGATGCTGGAGAGTCAGAGTCGATAAAATGTGGCACTGGAAAAACACAGCAGGTCAGGCAGCATCTGAGGAGTAGGAGAGCCAGTGTTTCGGGCATAACCCTCCATCAGGACTTCTCCCTAACCAATTTTAATAGACCTCTAGTCTCATGACCTTAAATTAATTCAAATGGGCTAAACTCAGTAGATGAATTTGGGGAATCTCTGGTAGCAAACAGTAAGAAATCCAATTCTTAGTCCCAATCCTGTGGGTATTCAGTACAATATATCTAAATCATGGTTTAGAGTGGCTAATGCTCTCTAAAGCTCCCCATGTTTGTAGATGATATGCATTTGACTTCAATTGTTTTATACTCAAACTGTTAATGACTTACTGGAAACTTTAGACATATAGTTAGAACCTTAATCAGATTTGAATGAACGTGGCTTACCTTGCTCACTTTGTCTTCTGATTTTCACCTCCACCCTCAGCACTTTCCTTTCTGTTCTGAGAAGGAGTCCAAGGAGCATTCCCAGCTCTCCATTCCTTACCTCGGCTAAGTGCTTTCCTTTCACTCTCCCTTTTTCTATTCCTTTTGAATTTATGAGTGTGATTGAGAAGAGGCCTAGTTTTATGGATTAATTCATAATAGTCAGCCATTATTGCTGCTTGCCTAGCAGTCAGGGGAGATGATGGTCTAGGAGTATTATTGCCAGCCTATACATCCAGAGACTCAAGCATGTTCCGGGGATCTGATTTTGAATCCCGCCATGGAATTTGAATAGAGTTTCTTTTAAAAAAAATCTGGAATTAAGAGTCTAATGATGACCATGAAACCATTGTCAATTGTCAGGGAAAACCCATTTGGTTCACTGATGGACTTTAGCAAAGGAAACTGCCATCCTTACCTGGTCCAGCCTACGTGTGACTCCAGACCCACAGAAATGTGATTGACACTTAACTGTGCCTGGACAATCAGGGATGGCAATAAGTGCTGGCCTAGCCTGTGCTGCCTTCAACCCATGACTGAACTAAAAGAAAAGTTGCAACTCTTCAGTTTTCTGCATAGGCTCTTATTAGTGAGGTTTTAAATTCATGGAGGAAAATAATCTCTCTAAGAGTTTCATTTGAGGGTTCAGCTTCTAATGCTTATATCCACCTGTCAAAATTATATTACATAATCTTTTTGAATTCAATATAATGCAATTCAATAGGAAAGCAAATGCAATGTAAGCATTCATTTCGAGCAGGCTAGAATATAAGAGCAGAGATGCTGAGGCTGTATAAGGCTCTGGTCAGACTGTATTTGGAATATTGTGAGCAGCTTTGCGCCCTGTATCTAAGCAAGGATATGCTTGCATTGGTGGGAGTCCAGAAGAGGTTTACAACAATGATACTGGGGATGAAGGACTTTTCATGTTTGAGGACTCTGGAACTGTACTCGATAGAGTTTAGAAGGATGGGTGGGGAGTAGACCTCATTGAAATTTACAAAATGTCGATAGGCCTGGATAGAGAAGATGCGGAGAAGATGTTTCCACTTGTAGGAGAGGCTAGGATGCATGAGCACAGCCTCAGAGTGAAAACACGATGCTTTAGAACTAAGATGAGGAGCAATTTCTTCAACCAGAGGTGGTGAATCTGTGGAATTCATTGCTGCAGAAGGCTGTGAAGGGCAAGTTATTGTGTGTATTTAGGACAGAGCAAGATAGGTTCTTGATCAGTAAGGGATCAAGGTTATGGGGAGAAGGCAGGAGAATGGGTTTGAGAAACATGTCAGCCATGATTGAATCATGGAGCAGACTCGATGGGATGAATGGCCTAATTCTGCTCCTATACCTTGTGATATTATGGCCTAAGATATGCTTGTTCTAGCTGTTTATTTGATTTTTTTTGCCTGCTTGCCTTCGGTACTAACTCATATAGAACCAATATAGTTTATTTTTCAAAATGTCCTCATCCAAGAAACCTCTTCTGACACTGAAACATAAATTTCCTGTGTTTTACCTGTCAACTTACTCTGTGTGAACTATATCCAGTCCTCTTCCAAGCTTAATGATCCTGTCAAATGACAATGAAAAATGACTTTATATCCTTTTCCTCAAATATTAGTAGACCCTGTGAAAAGCTTTTAAAATCCTTATTGGACATTTGATTATGACCAATATTTCCTCACTGAAGCCTAAATCAGTATCTGATGTTTCCTGTTTCAACTGCAGCATTTTAAGATTAAACTCATATTTTCCCTTTACAATTTTAATTTTAGTTTTCTTATTTCCATTTCCTGCTTTATCATTTCCATTTCCTGTCTTCTTAATTCTATTTGTGATTCCTCATCATTTTTCTGCTTGTTCTTTGTCTTTTTTTGTCATCTCTAGTTTCTTCCTCGTGCTCAAGTTGCTTTAACAGTAATTGAATGTCACGCCGTTCTGAATTTTCACTCATGGAGTACCTGGTCTCTCTTTTATTTCCTCTAAGCCCAAATGCCTTGCTAATACCTCAATTATCTCAACATTCCTTCCTCTGCCAGGCAAGTCTACCTCCAGTTTACCCACCAAATCAATCAACTTACTCTTTAAGGGTTCTCTTATGACTGCAAAGGACAATTCTGCCCTCTGCAGAAATTCTTTTGCCACTTCCAGTGCTATGTCTTTTATGCACTACAGAACCTAGTGTTTTCCTTCACCTGTGCTACTTACTAATATTACACCCAGATCCTCATTGCTTCTGTTTTAAGTTAATCCTAGAAGGATCCCCAAACTTTGGCATGCCTCACTGGGGTAGTGCATGAGAAATCAAAGCCCACAATTCCCTGAGTTTAACAAAAGTTTAAGGTTTTTAAGAATATGCAGATTTTCTCAAATTACCTGTCTTTTAAACTTAGGTTGACGGAAAGCACGGACTAGATTTCAGTTCTTAAAAGGAATTACTACTTATGAAAATAAGTACGTTCTAGCTACAGATAAAAAACTATGAATCATTGACATAAAATACTACTACTATCAATTGTTTTGTTAAATTGAAATATGCAGAATGTACGTTCTGATTGCAAACGAACGGGGTCCTGTGATTTAATATAAGCAGCTTCCAGTATGCACACTCGTATATAAATTTCAGTGCTGGCATGACAGTATTAGACTATACATCTTGACAACTGCTTAATCATATAAAACAACACCATAACCTTTCAACTGTTCACAACAGGCAGAGTACTGATTCCATTCAACCAGCGCATGCTTGCAGGACTCAGAACTTAGATGCGATTTTATGATTGGACTACACTTACTGAACTAACCAGAGTGTATCAAGACTTACATGAATAATCAATTTAAAATTTAAGGTAGGAGAAAATGAGGACTGCAGATACTGGAGATCAGAGGCGAGAGTGTGGTGCTGGAAAAGCACAGCGGGTCAGGCAGCATCCGAGGAGTAGTTATCAGGTGAACTCAAAATGTGGCTCGATTATACTTGTTAGAAGCTACTTATATTCATACACAGGGCAGAGTCTCTTGTAAGCAAAAGGATTTTGTTCAGGGATTTCAATTAAACAAAGTTTTGGGAGATAACTGTTCTTTGGTGCATTTCCCATAACACTGTGTCCAGTGATTAGATTCCTTTTGCCTCTACTGAATTTAAACATAAGCATTGAGGGTAACTGTTCCCTGGTACATTCTCTATGGCAACTCCTTAACCAATCAGAATTCACTTGCTGACCAATCCTTCGTCTTGCTAACCAGTCAGCACCCTATTTCTCAAGCAGGATACATTTTTATTCCCTTTGAAATTTAATATTCTTGCACCTGTCCTGATGAGTATAAGATGGAAAGTTTTAAGACATGACTTTTTTCAGCAACATCAATGTCCCATCGTTGCTGCTGGGTTAAAATACTGAAGTTCGCTCCTGAGCAGAACTGTGGATGTACCCACGCTACCTGGACTACAGCAGTTCAAGAAGGAAAGCTCACCAAGCAACCTTCTCAAGGGCAGTTAGGGATCACCACGATACTGGTATTATCAACAACATGTATATCCCATGAGTGAGTAAAGAAAATTACTGGGACATGGCAGAGGCTCAATATTCTACAGCCACAAAATACAAATGGACATGATGTAGACAGAGTCTGGTTAATAATTAAACAGAATCATTTTGTAATGTGTTGACCCTTGTGAACCACACATAGCTCAATATGATATACAGTACATGTACTAATCTGTTAGAAATTCTTTCTTACTCTGTACATTGTAAACAATTGGGATAAATTGGAGAATAGGAACTTAATTTCCCCTAATTCCCTACTCTTATCAAAATCTAGGTTTAAATATCTCCATAATTTTCCATATGTTTTGTTCCAATTTATTGCTAGATTTACATATGGTCAGTAAAAACAGTTAGGATTGTATTAAATATCTTGGTTATAGGCTCATCCCTGCCCACAATCAGACCCATTCCTACTTTGCAGTGGGTCCTGCCCAAAGACAGCAAGGTAGACAAACAGGAGGCTGGAAGAAAACAGCAAGCCAGGCAGCATTAGGAAGTGCAGAAGTCAACGTTTCGGGTGTAACCCATCTTCAGATGTGAACGGGTGTAAGGGGAGCTGCAGATAAAGGAGGTGGCAGGGGCAGGGTGTTAAGGTAGGAATAGGTCAACACAGGTAGAGGGTACAACCTGGTTGGGATGGGAGGGATGAATCCAGCTGCTGCCTGAGAGGAATAGAAGTGAGGGGGCGGGGCTGGGAAGGGAGTCGGGTGATGGGAAGGTAGGCTATTTGAAATTGGAGAACTCAGTGTTGAGTCTTCCAGGTTGTAGGCTACCCAGGTGGAAGATGAGGTGCTGTTCCTCCAATTTGTGGTTGGATTCCGTGTGGCAATGGAGGAGGTCAAGGGTGGTCGGAAAGAGAGTGGGAAGGGGAATTAAAATGGTGGTGACTGGAAGGTCCAGTCTGAGATGCTCAGCGAAACATTCCCGAAGTTTACGTTTCACAAGCATGTGCCTACTTGCACAATGCTGGTTTGGCCAGTGTGAGCACCTCATGACACTGATGCAGTTTTACTGTTCCACTATTTGGAATACATTCTCTGCCAACTCTGCCTCGTGGGATTGAACATCAAGCATCACTAGATCTCAGTCTGCCAGCTGTCTCTCAGTGCTCAAGCACTATGTTCTAGATCCCATCTACTTGCTGTATGTAAACATATTTTTCTCACTTTGCATTTGCTTCTTTTGAAAATTATTTTAAAACTGTACCTTCTTGTTCTCAATCCTTTTGTGTATCAGTACATTTTCTTCCTAACTACTCTGTCCAAGTCCCTCAGAATTTGGAAAACCTCTATCAAAACTCCTCTTAATCTCTCCTCTCGATGGAAAACAATATTTTCCAATCTATCTTCATAACAGAAGTTTCTCATCTTTAGAGTCATTCCTGTAAACCTCTTCTACACTATTTACAATATGTTTACATCGTCCTGTATACAATACTCCCGCTGAGCTCTAATGTGTCTGACACAAGTTCAGCCTAGCTTCCTTGCTCTGGTATACTGTGCCCCTATAAATAAAGCCCAGGATACTCTAAGCTTTACTAACTGTCCTCACCCCGTCCTATCACATTTAATGACTTATTCACATACACATAGAGGTCTCTCTGCTCTTGTATTCTCTTTAAACTGATACTCTTTACTGTATAAAAACAGCGATTGCTGGGAAAACTCAGCGGGTCTGGCAGCATAGAACATAGAACATAGAAGAATACAGCGCAGTACAGGCCCTTTGGCCCTCGATGTTGCGCCGATCCAAGCCCACCTAACCTATACTAACCCACTATCCTCCATATACCTATCCAATGCCCGCTTAAATGCCCATAAAGAGGGAGAGTCCACCACTGCTGCTGGCAGGGCATTCCATGAACTTACGACTCGCTGAGTGAAGAACCTACCCCTAACTTCAGTCCTATATCTACCCCCCCTTAATTTAAAGCTATGCCCCCTTGTAATACCCGACTCCATACGCGGGAAAAGGTTCACACTGTCAACCCTATCTAACCCCCTAATCATCTTGTACACCTCAATCAAGTCACCCCTAAACCTTCTTTTCTCTAATGAAAACAGCCCCAAGTGTCTCAGTCTTTCTTCATACGATCTTCCTTCCATACCAGGCAACATCCTGGTAAATCTCCTCTGCACCCGTTCCAGTGCCTCCACATCCTTCCTATAGTATGGCGACCAAAACTGCACACAATATTCCAGATGCGGCCGCACCAGAGTTTTATACAACTGCATCATGACCTCAGGACTCCGGAACTCAATTCCTCTACCAATAAAAGCCAGTACGCCATATGCCTTCCTCACCGCACTATTTACCTGGGTGGCAACTTTCAGAGATCTGTGTACATGGACACCAAGATCCCTCTGCTCATCCACACTACCAAGTATCCGACCATTAGCCCAGTACCCCATCTTTTTGTTATTCTTCCCAAAGTGAATCACCTCACATTTAGCTACATTGAATTCCATTTGCCACCTTTCTGCCCAGCTCTGCAGCTTCTCTATATCCTGCTGTAACCTGCCACATCCTTCCTCACTGTCAACAACTCCTCCGACTTTCGTATCATCCGCAAACTTGCTCACCCAACCTTCTAACCCCTCTTCCAGGTCATTTATAAAAATGACAAACAGCAATGGTCCCAAAACAGATCCTTGCGGAACACCGCTAGTGACGGCACTCCATGAAGAAACTTTGCCATCAACTACTACCCTCTGTCTTCTTCCATCCAGCCAATTCCTAATCCAAACCTCCAACTCACCCTCAATGCCATATCTCCGTATTTTCTGCAGTAGCCTACCATGGGGAACCTGTGGAGAGAAAGCAGAGTTAATTTTTCAGGTCCAGTTAACCCTTCTTCACAATTGATTGTAGCTAGAAAAAGATTGGGATGTATGCTGTAGATGGGTTGGGAGGGTGGGGATGTAGGAAGGAGTAAACAATAGGTGCAGATTGCGCACAATGAGAGAAAATAGCAGTTGAACAGACAAAGGAATTGGGGTGGCATAGCGGTTCAGTGGTTAGCAGTGCTGCCTCATAGTGCCAAGGACCCAGGTTTGATTCCAGCCTCAGGTGATTGTCTGTGTGGAGATTGCACATTCTCCCCGTGTCTGCGTGCGTTTGCTCCGGTTTCCTCCCACAATCCAAAGATGTGCAGGTTAGGTGAATTGGCCATGCTAAATTGCCTAAAGTGTTCAGGGATGTTTAGATTAGGTTAATTAGTCATGGGAAATCTAGAGTGATAGGGGAATGGGTCTGGGTGGGTTACTCTTCGGAGGGTCAGTGTAAACTTGTTGAGCCAAATGGCCTGTTTCCACGTTGTAGGAATTCTATAATTCCTAAAGAAATTAGTAAGGTTCAGCCTGGGGGAATCAATAGCTGCTATTAGAGACCATTAGTAGCTGACAATGGGATGGTAGTGGTAGCAGCCAATGTGATAACAAGCTGAAAATGTGTTGCTGGAAAAGCGCAGCAGGTCAGGCAGCATCCAGGGAACAGGAGAATCGACATTTCGGGCATAAGCCCTTCTTCTTATGCCCGAAACGTTGATTCTCCTGTTCCCTGGATGCTGCCTGACCTGCTGCGCTTCTCCAGCAACACATTTTCAGCTCTGATCTCCAGCATCTACAGACCTCACTTTCTCCTCATGTGATAACAAGGCCTGGTGTGTGGAGGTTGAGGTAAGGACATGGCCTAAAATGATTGAACTCAGTATTGAATCCCAAAGGCTACAGAGACCCCAAGCGGAAAATCAGGTACTGTTCTTCCAGTTTGCACTAAGCTTCACTGGAGCAGTGCCACAAGCCTGATACAGAAATGTTAGCCAGAGAACACAGTGATGCATTATAAGTCAGGCAGCTGAAAGCTCACAGTCATTTTTGCACGTAGGTGTGCTGCGTAGCAGTCACCCAGTCTGTGTTTTGTCTCCCAAATGTAGTGGGGACCACATTGTGAACAGTGAATACAGTTGACTAGGTTGAGTGAAGTGTAGGCAAAGTGCAGCTGCACCTTGAAAGTGTGTTTGGGGCCTTGGATAGTGAGGAGGGAGGAAGTAAACAGGCAGGTGTTACACCTTCTGCAATTGCAGGCAAAGGTGCCATGGGACTGTGGGGGCATGTTAAGAGTGGAGGAGGAGTGGACTAGAGTGTCATAGAGTCATAAAGATATACAGCATGGAAACAGACCCTTTGATCCAAGTCATCCATGCCTACTAGATATCCTAAATTAAGCTAGTCCCATTTGCCAACATTTAGCCCATTTGGTTCTAAACCCTTCCTATTCATATGCCCAATGCAGAAACTTTTTAAATGTTGTTATTGTACCAACCTCCACCACTTTCTCTGGCAGCTTATTCCATCCGCGCATCATCCTCTGTGTGAAAAAGTAGTGTGCTAGATCCGTTTTATATCTTTCCCCTCTCACCTTATGCCCTCTAGTTTTGGACTCCCCTACTCTGGAAAAAAGACCTTGTCTATTCACCCTATCCATGCCCCTCATGATTTTATATACTTCTACAAGATCACCCCTCAGCCTCTGATGCTCCAGGGAAAATAGTCCCAGCCTAATTCAGCCTCTTCTATTAGCTCAAACTCTCCAACATCCTTGGCAACATCATTGTATATCTTTTTTGAATCCTTTCAAGTTTCACAACATCTTTCCTACAAGAGGGAGACCAGAACTGAACACAGTATTCCTGAAGGGAATGCTGATAAGGGAGGGGTGGGGACTGTGTGTGTGGTGGTAGCATAAGTGATGACTGATGATCCTATGGATATGGGTGCTGTTGAGATGGTAGGTGAGCATGAGGAAGACTCTATTGCTGTTATGAGAGGGAAGAGATGGGGTGAGGATGGAAATGCAGGGGATAGCTGGACATGGCAGAGGAAATCCTCGTTTGAGGAAGAAGGTGGACATTTCTGAGGCTCTCTTGTAGAAGCTTAATTCATCAGAACAGACGAGACAGAGACAGAGGAACTGGGAGAATGGAATAGAGTCTTTACAGGAAGCAGATGTATAATCAAGGTAACAGTGGGAGTTAGTCTATTTATAGTGGATATTGGTAGCCAGCCTCTCCACAGAAAAGAAAACAGAAATATCAAAGATGGACCAGGTGAAGATGAAAAACTGGAAGCGAAATTGCGAAACTTTTCCTATTCCAGACGAGAGAGGGAAGTAGTGTTGATGATGTCATGGAGGTACTGGAGAAGGAGTTGTGTGTGGGAGCCAGAATAGGAGTGAAACATGGAGTATTTTATGTACCCCACAAAGAGACAGGCATAACTGGGATGCATGCAGCTACCCATGGCTACCCATTTGACCTGAAGAAAGTGGGGGGGGAGTTAAAGAAGAAGTAATTCAGTGTGAGGATGAGCTGAGCCAGGGGGAGGAGGGTGGTGGTGGATGGGCACATTGCCGGCCTTTTTCCAAGGAAGAAGCAGAGAGCCCTGAGGCAGCCCTGATGATGGGGGATGGATGTGTAAAAGGATTGCACGTCTCTTTAAAGGTTGGCAACTGGGATTAAAAAGCTGCAACAGGGTCACTTTCTGCACAGGGCCAGATACCAGCTCACAGACTGGACCAGGCTACATCCAAGGCTCACTTAGCGTTCATTCACTTGGCATGTATTTGCATTCAAAGTTTGTGAGAAGATTTGTACCTCGGGTGCTCGTTGCTCTGGTTCTGTTCGCCGAGCTGGAAGTTTTTGTTGCAAACGTTTCATCCCCTGTCTAGGTGACATCTTCAGTGCTTGGGAGCCTCCTGTGAAGTGCTTCTGTAGTGTTTCCTCCGGTGTTTATAGTGGTCTGTCCCTGCCGCTTCCGGTTGTCAGTTCCAGCTGTCCGCTGTAGTGGCCGGTATATTGGGTCCAGGTCGATGTGTTTGTTGATGGAGTTTGTGGATGAGTGCCATGCTTCTAGGAATTCCCTGGCTGTTCTTTGTTTGGCTTGCCCTATAATGGTAGTGTTGTCCCAGACGAATTCATGTTGCTTGTCGTCTGCGTGTGTGGCTACTAGGGATAGCTGGTTGTGTCGTTTCGTGGATGCGGATCGTTAGCTGTCTTCCTGTTTGTCCTATATAGTGTTTTGTGCAGTCCTTGCATGGGATTTTGTACACTACATTAGTTTTGCTCATCCTGGGTATCGGGTCCTTCGTTCTGGTGAGTTGTTGTCTGAGTGTGGCTGTTGGTTTGTGTGCTGTTATAAGTCCTAGTGGTCGCAGTAGTCTGGCTGTCAGTTCTGAGACGTTCTTGATGTATGGTAGTGTGGCTAGTCCTTTGGGTTGCGGCATGTCCTCGTTCCGTTGTCTTTCCCTTAGGCATCTGTTGATGAAATTGCGAGGATATCCGTTTTTGGCGAATACCTTGTATAGGTGTTCCTGAAGATTAGATTAGATTAGATTAGATTACTTACAGTGTGGAAACAGGCCCTTCGGCCCAACAAGTCCACACTGACCCGCCGAAGCGCAACCCACCCAGACCCATTCCCCTACATTTACCCCTTACCTAACACTACGGGCAATTTAGCATGGCCAATTCACCTGACCTGCACATTTTTGGACTGTGGGAGAAAACCGGAGCACCCGGAGGAAACCCACACAGACACGAGGAGAATGTGCAAACTCCACACAGTTAGTTGCCTGAGGCGGGAATTGAACCCAGGTCTCTGGCGCTGTGAGGCAACAGTGCTAACCACTGTGCCACCGTGCCGCCCAGGATCTTCCTCTTCCTCATTTTTGCAGTTCTGGTGTGCTGCAGTGTGTTATGGCCCTTTTGAATAGTGTCTTGATGCAACTTCATGTGTGTGTATTGGGGTGGTTGCTTTCATAGTTCAGGACTTGGTCTGTGTGTGTGGCTTTCCTGTGTACCTTTGTGGTGAATTCTCCGTTTGGTGTTCTCTGAACCATCACGTCTAGGAATGGGAGTTGGTTGTCCTTTTCTTCCTCTCTCGTGAATCGGATTCCTGTGAGTGTGGAGTTGATGATCCGGTGTGTTTTCTCTATTTCCGTGTTTTTAATGATTACAAAGGTGTCATCAACGTATCTGACCCAGAGTTTGGGTTGAATTAGTGGTAAGACTGTTTGTTCTAACCTTTGCATTACTGATTCTGCTATGAGTCCCGAGATCGGTGAGCCCATGGGTGTTCCGTTGATTTGTTCGTATATCTGGTTGTTGAATGTGAAGTGTGTTGTGAGGCACAAGTCCAGTAGTTTAAGTATGCCATCTTTGTTGATGGGTTCAACGTCCTGTTGTCTGTTATGTCTGTTCAGCAGGTTGGCTATTGTTTCTCTGGCTAGGGCTTTGTCAATAGAGGTGAACAGTGCCATTACGTCGAATGAGACCATGGATTCTTCCTTGTCTATGTGTATATTTCTGATGATGTCCAAGAATTCCTGTGTTGATTGTATAGAGTGTCTGGATCCGCTGATCAGGTGTTTCAGTTTCTGCTGTAGTTCTTTAGCCAGTTTGTGTGATGGTGTCCCTGGTAGTGATACTATGGGTCTGAGTGGGATGTCTGGTTTGTGCACTTTAGGTAGTCCATAAAATCTGGGGGTGTTGTTGCTTTCAGGTTTCATTCTTTGTAGGTCAGACCTGGTTATCTGTCCGTTTTTTTGTAGGTTCCTCAGTGTGTTGTTTATCCTATTGGTGAGCTGTGGGGTGGAATGTAGTGTACAAAATCCCATGCAAGGACTGCACAAAACACTATATACGACAAACAGGAAGACAGCTAACGATCCGCATCCACGAACATCAACTAACCACGAAACGACACGACCAGCTATCCCTAGTAGCCACACACGCAGACGACAAGCAACATGAATTCGACTGGGACAACACTACCATTATAGGGCAAGCCAAACAAAGAACAGCCAGGGAATTCCTAGAAGCATGGCACTCATCCACAAACTCCATCAACAAACACATTGACCTGGACCCAATATACCGGCCACTACAGCGGACAGCTGGAACTGACAACCGGAAGCGGCAGGGACAGGCCACTATAAATGCCGGAGGAAACACCACAGAAGCGCTTCACAGGAGGCTCCCAAGCTCCCAAGATGTCACCTAGACAGGGGACGAAACATTTGCAACAAAAACGTCCAGCTCGGCGAACAGAACCACAGCATGTATTTGCATGTTCAAAGCATCCATGCCTTGTCTTGCTTCACCTGCCATGCCATGTTATTAGTTAGCACGTTATTAATTCACACATTATTACCTTCAACCAGAACCAAAGGTATTAGTTCATGACCTCTTTAATGCAGTTATATAAACATCCAATGCATTTTGATGCACAGCGCACTGAGACATCAGTTTAACACCTAAAATATTGGCCAACTGCCTATATGGCAAACATACTGCTCTTATATTCAATCAAATGGCTATATCACAAATTGGCTAATCCTCAGTTTAACCAAGGAGGGAAGTCACAGTCTGTCAGGGGCTTCCAGCACCGTCAGTTAGAAGCACAGTGAGCACACTCTCCAGAAACCCGGCTACACTCATTGTCAGTTCGCAATACTCAAGGTCGGGGCATCTGTCCAACTACAATCCACGAAGTCAGTCCTAAAAAGGCCATCACAAACAGGAGAATTAAGTTTAATCAGTCAGGGAATTACAAACACAGCAATCATGGCCTGGTCAGTCACATCCAGGGACTGCTCATCCAAGTCAGTGTCCATCTGCTATGCGAGGGGTCTGTAGGTTCAATCGCTGATAAAATGGGTGGGGGAGTCAAGGCCAGGCAGGGACATCAAAGGCGCTGTGACGGGGTGGTGGAGGGGATGCTCAAGGTGTATAGGGAATGTGAAACAGTGTCAGAGGACATGTTAGCCAGGGCAAGGGTGAGGCATGTTATTGGCAGTGAACACCACCATGGCCTCCACATAGGAAACTGAGAAGAGCAGAGCAGGCATTATTAACCTTCTAATTCCAGGATTCTGGGGTCAGGAAGGACAGATTGAGGTTGAGTTCAATATGATCTGTCTCCGCAGGGCAGGGATGGGTGGGGTAGTGAGAAGGGAAAGGGTAAAAACAATGACTGCAGATGCTGGAAACCAGATTCTGGATCAGTGATGCTGGAAGAGCACAGCAATTCAGGCAGCATCCGAGGAGCTTCAGCCTTGAATGTTCCAGGGGCTCCTATATAATCGGGATTAGGGCTCATGCAGATGGTGTCCACTGCGAGCCATGTTCCCTCCCATCACTTCCTGGGTGGACGGAGTCACTGTCACTTTCAGCAAAAAAAATCAGAACCCATGTCTCCATAAGGGAAGGGGAGAATACATGAAGCGTGCATTTACAAGCTCCTGCTACATTTCATTCGTATACATTTGTTTGCAAATTTGCAAAGTATGCAGAGTGCAAATGCTTATGCATAAAATGTTGATCAAAGGTGAATTGCACTATGCAATTGGTATTAACGGAACTAACAATGTCTGCTTAGGGATGTAGAGGTTAATGTCAATCACTTTAAAGGAGACAGCTGTTGGCCAAAGCACCCTGTCAGTTGTGGAACTTCTGAGGATGCTGTTGGATGAGGGGAACATCATAGTCATGTAAGTTTGACAGCAAGTGATTCAAGAACATCCATATGCTTCTGAATTAAAATATTTCCTAGGTACTCATCATTTAAACGTAATGCTACTTTCTTGAATTTGTTCCTACCAGTGTGGATAAGTTCACATTTCAACACATTGTACTCCATTGGCCATTTTCATGCCCACTCACCAATCCAAGCCACATTCCTTCACTGTCTCTGTTTATTCCTCACTGTGTATTTACCCAACTGACTTTGTTAGGAAATCTGGTCACTTTGCACTCAGTCTCCTCATCTAAATCATTAACGTAGACTGTAAATTGTTAAGGCCCAAGTACCAATCCTTGCAATGCCATCTCTAATCAAAGGCTGTGAACTGAGAAAAGTCCCATTTATTCCTCTTAATTTTGGTCCTTTAATCAATTCTCAATCCAAGCTTCTGATCCCAAGATTCATAATTTTGTGTAATAACTTTTTTTTATGTGGAATTTCATCAATTACTTGTTGGAAAACCAAATACCTCACATCAATTACAATCTCCCTTATCCATTTCACTTGCTATATTCTCCAAAAACTCTTACCAGATTTGACAATTTCAGTTTGATGAAGCTATGTTGATTCTGCTTCATCAAGTTATAATTTTCCAAGTGTTGTCATTTATCTGTTGATGCCAAGCTATTTCTTTTCACCTACTGATTTCTTTAAGATCACCCTTTTTGTTCAATCATTGGTTCCCCAATGTTTCCAGGATGATTTTTGTCCACGCAATCACAAAGACAGTTGTTGATTTAATGTCTCTGCCATTTCCATATTCCTCTTTATAATGTCACCTGTCTCTGCCCCTGACCAGGTTCATCATTGCCCTAAAGGGACAGGTCACTGAGATGAAGCATACCAGCCTCCACAATGGCCGAGGTTCAGGTAGGACGACTGGCACATGGAAGTGACTGAGTTTGTGAAGACTTTATCACTTTTTACAGATGGAGCTCAGGATGAGTTTTAACTAGTTTCTTCAGCAATTGGATACCCATTCCAATGGTAGCCAGACTCGAGTTTCTGACTGCACAGGTCAGATGAGTGCTCAAGATTCAAACCTAATGTCCCTGTGAACAAGAGTTACCTTCCCATTGACTTTAAAACCTCCATCAGTGTCAGCATGGAAAGTGAGTTAATGAGTATGTGTGCAATACTCGGAGCTACAGAACATAGGCACCCCGTGTACTAGGCCATGGATGATCCACTAATCTATATAAAATGTTTTAAGAATGTCAACCACACTTCAAATTTTTGTTTTAAGTTCCAAGAAATAAAGAGAGAAAGAAGGGTACTCATTTCAAACAAGATTCAAAAAATTGGAAGAACCTGCTAAAATGTCATTTAATGATGCTTTCTTCTGACCTGGACATTTGCAGGTAGCTTTATATCTGCTCAGTCTGCCACACAGCAATTAAGCTCCAAGTGACCTGAGTTGATATTAGACTTTCTAGCCTTAAGGGAACTGGGCCACCTTACAGACAGCTCAAACTTAGCAGTAGAATAATGAATGTTACATTTCATGCCCATATCTTGACAGAAAACAGTGCATCATCTCTCAATATGAACAAAGTAGTCATTTAAATGCTACAATCTAAAATGAATTTATGTGGTGTGTCACGCAACAGTTTATAGCGCTAGTCTCCTTCACTGAAAGTACTACAGAATGTTTGTGTATGAAGCCTCCTGCATGTTACTCCCGGATGTATCCAAAATCCTTCTACATAATAATTGCATTTATTCTCCAGGTCAGCGTGGTGAATTCTGCCATTGTGTCATGTCCCATTGAACTGTTGTCAGCTGTTGTAGGACTACTCAGTTGCCTGTCTTTAGAAAACATTTAAAAAATATTTGAACAATATGTTTTTCACAATTTGAGTTGCATTGAATAGCATTCTGTAATTCTGGATTAGTGGTGCTGGAAGAGCACAGCAGTTCAGGCAGCATCCAAGGAGCAGCGAAATCGACGTTTTGGGCAAAAGCCCTTTTGCCCGAAACGTCCATTTCGCTGCTCCTTGGATGCTGCCTGAACTGCTGTGCTCTTCCAGCACCACTAATCCAGAATCTGGTTTCCAGCATCTGCAGTCATTGTTTTTACCTCTAGCATTCTGTAATGCTTATTATCACTTTTAAACTTCTTGTGCTGTCACACTCGGTGTCAAAGGAAAGTCAGCCACCCGTGGCTAAATTAAATCTAACAGAAACACAGCTAATTGCATTATTCCATGTAGTCTGATGAAATTGCATTATGTAAAGTGCTAAAAAGGCTGTTAAGCTGTCCAGTGCCAGTTGTAGGAATTCAGAATTCATTGGTTAATGCAGTAATTGGATGCAGATGACCCTTGAGGGGCCAATGAGGAACGTTGCAGCCACTTAGAGAGGAAATAACAGCCATTCGAATACTGAATAAGGCACCAACTGTCCCATAAGTAATAAGTATTTGGCAACAATTTACACAATCTTTGTGCCAGCTGTTTCCCACAAGAAGGTATTTGGTAAATGACGAAGTTTTGGAAATAATGTGCAGATTTATTTTCTCTCTGCCACATTGCTGTACCTTCTGTAGAAGTGGGAGCTGATGGGTTTGAGAAATGGCACAGTGATCACCATTATCCCAATCTGACAATGGTGGAATAGCAATTCATCTTGAGGGGCAACTTAGAAAAGGTCGTAGTGAATAGTGACTCAATTTATACTCCACTCCATCTTTCAGTTGCATTTTACACCTACATGTTAAGATGTATAATTGATCAGAACTTATAACTTAAGATGTTGGGTTGATATTGAGGAACTGTGCTCAATCTATCTTTGAAGATGGAAGGAAGATATTACATACACACAAACCCGGTGGGGGGGGGGGGGGGGGGGTGCTGCTATTTGTCCTCTCAAGCCTACTGCACCATCCAATAAAATCATGGCTGATCTATTTGAAACCTCAAATTCACATTCCTGCCCACTCTTGATACCCTTTCACTTCGTGCTTGAAAAAAATTAATCTTAACTCTGTTTTAACTTGATGACCCCAATTTTTAAACAGTGACCCAAATCCTAGCTTCTCCTGTAACAGGAAACACTCTCTCCATATCCACTGTATTAAGACCAATGGGACTTACAATTAAGTTACAATTAAGTCGCCTCTTACTCTCCAAATTCCAGTAGATAAAGGCCCAGCCAGTCCTCATAAGACAACCTGCCCATTTCATGCATTAGTCTGGTAGATAGAAAAAAAAAGTGCTACCTTATCAAATGCATATGGAAGCAGAATCATTTCTTTGGAGTTTAATTTGTTGTATTACAGAGCAATGAAGCAAGAGCAAGCCCAATAGGATTCCATTCATTATGTTTGTAAATCCTGGTTGCTTGATTGCCCTGGATTTAAATACTGTTGAAAGAAGAGACACGTTGCTGGGGATTTTCATCTTGCACTCATCACAACTAATGCCAAATTTCAAACTATCAGAACATTTTGTCCTGCAGAAAACACCGTGATGCTAATTGGTTGGCAGGTTGACTGTGATTAGTCAATTAGTCATGGAGAAAATAAAAGGGAATGTAGGCTCTCCATCCTTGTGGTTGTTTCAAGGTGCAAGGTCTCAGATAATCAGTCAAGCTGCAATTTGGCTGATTTGCAGAAGTAAACTATTCAGACACAAGGCCTCATTCTCTGCCAACAGAAGGAGTAGCATGGTGGCTCAGTGATTAGCACTGCTGCCTCAGACCCAGGGACCAGGGTAATTCCAGACCCAGGCAAATGTCTGTGTGGAGCTTGCACATTCAGTCTGTGTCTGTGTGGGTTTGCTCCAGTTTCCTCCCACAGTCCAAAGATGTGCAGGTTAGGTGGATTGGCCATGCTAAATTGCCCCAAGTGTTCAGGGAGATGTAGGTTAGGTGCATTAGTCAGGGGAAATGTAAAGTAATGGGGTAGGGGAATACTCTTCGGAGGATCAGTTTGGACTTGGGCGTAAAGACTGGCTTCCACACTATAGGGATTCTATGATTAAGAAGAAATATGTTCTATATTGCCAAGGAGGAGAGTGTCAGTGGCTCAGAAGTAGAGTTTATGATGGAAACAAAATGACTTCAGTGTCAGTAATATTTAGTTGGAAAAATTTTCAGATGAACTATCCCATAATTTAGAGATGGAGGAACTGAAAGATGTAGTGCAACATAGAGCTGGATGCCATCAACCTATAATGTTGAGACCCAGTCCATTTTTCTGAAGTTTCACTTTACACTATTTTAGCAAAAATATTCACTCATTTACCTCAACTGGGTTAAACCTCCAATAAATGATGGGAAAGAGGAATTTTAGAAAAGCAAGTAAGATTTTGTACATTAGTGTTAACTGCATAATTTCTTTAAATTAATTTGACTGCTAATAATTAAAATAGTACGATAACATTTGGGAATTAACAATCAACAGAATTCATGTTCTATTGTGTACATGTTCTTTGAATATGGTTTGTGTACTATATATATGTACAGAATAAGTTTTCTCATCTAGTTCATTCAATCTTTTACTTGTATATATAACAGCTCTGAAGAGGAGTCATATTGGATTTAGTAGGTTAACTCTGTTTCCCTGTTCCAGTTGCTATCAGACCTGTTGAGTTTCTCCAGCCTTTTCTGTATTTTAGATCTCCCACATCCACAGTATATAGCTTTGTTATATTGCATATTAATATCTGTTGTATTGAATTAATCATTCTTTTTTTTTGGAAAGTCAAGATAAATAAAATTCAGGTTATTTAATCTACTTTGCACAATTGTACAGTTACAATAGCCCTCTGCCAAAGACAAATGCCTGAATTTTTGCTCATGAATAGAGAGCACAGAAACAGGACAATTCCCAACTTGCAAACCCAACCTGGAAAGAGTCATCGAGGTGTACAGCATGGAAACTAATCCTTTGGTCCAACTCATCTCTGCCGACAAAATATCTGAAATTGACCCATTTGCCAGCATTTGGCCCATTTTCTCTAAACCCTTGCTATACATGTGCCCATCCAGATTCCTTTTAAATGTTGTAATTGTACCAGCCTCCACCACTTCCTCTGGCAGCTTGTTCCACAGACACACCACCCTCTGCTTGAAAATGTTGCCCCTCAGATCTCTTTTAAATCTTTCCCCTCTCACCTTAAACCTATGCCCTCTAACTTTGGACTCCCTTACTCTGGGAAAAAGACCTTGGCTATCCCCCCTAGGTTTTATAAAACTCTATAAGGTCACCTATCAGCCTCTGACACTCCAGGGAAAATAGCCCCAGCCTATTCAGACTCTCCCAATAGCTCAAACCCTCCAATCCTGGCAACATCCTTGTAAATCTTTTCTGAACCCTGAGTTTAACATCTTTCCTATAGCAGGGAGACCAAAATTGAACAGAGAATTCTAAAAGTGGCCTGACCAATATCTTGTACAGCCGCAACGTTACATCCTAACTCCTTACTCAATGCTCTGACCAATGAAGGTAAGCATACCAAATGCCTTCTTCATCACCAGAGTGCTTGGTAAGTTTTATTTCAGTACTGTTGGGGATGGGACAGTTATTAGGAAAGTCATGCTTAGTGCACCCAGAGAAGGGGTGCATAGTGCAGAGGCAGACTGGGTAAACCTTGATGATCCAGCATATTGTCCCATCTGAGAAAACAACTACAAAAAATAACCCTGCAGCCATCAGCCCACGTACTCACCACCCTGCGTCTTACAAACTCCACCCAATCAAATTCATACCAGTCCAGTCCCAATGCACCCCAATTGTTCCTTTTTGCTCCATATGTCAACAGGCATCCCTCCACCATCAACTTTTATCGGCCTTATGCCAAATTAATGCCAACTAATGATAATCCTTGCTCCTGAAATACCACCTGTGCATTTACACCTTCCATAGCAAATCACCCAATGTCACCAACATTTGAACTTGGGACCCATGTCAAGAATAATTAAAATTATTAAGCTTCTATTGATTAATTTATAACTTTAAAAATGTTCTTATTAATATAATCTCCTACATATGTTTCCTCATTTCACACCCCTCATTCACTGGAAACTGTTTACTTCAACTTACATTGTCCTAGCTCAACATTATTTTTAACATCTCCATCAAACACATTATATTCTCCTTTACTTAAAAGAAAACACCCCAATTTTAAAACTCTTTGTTCATCTATCTTCATACTAGATAGAATCCCATTATGCTCTACTGTACCTGCTCCATTACCTGACCATCCTTCCAATAATGTGAGGGCAATTGCTGCACATTATATCATTAATTTACTAAGGTTTAATAATTCACCATTACAACCTCAATTTTATATTCTACCTTCTTTCCAAACTCAGGATTTTTTTTCTTTTTTTATCCACTTCTGGTGCTGCTTTTAACATCTTGTGAACTTGAATCTTCAAGTCTCCCTGCTTGTTTAAATCAACAAGCTTACCCACATTGGATGCCGAATTTTCTAATTTTAGGCAAGGTCAAGCACCTTGCATTTACTAATACTGGATTCCATTTGTTACTTCTTTTTGTCCATTTTATTGCCCCGCCAAGATTTCCTTGGAACATTCTACGTTCCTGTTCCTAAGGACTTCTTGCTCAATTTAGACATTGGGTGCAGATTTGGAAGTGGGGGGGGGGGGGGGGGGGGAGTTAAGGATTATGAGAAATAATTATCTTTGACATAAATGACATAATCCCACCTCCACTGACTCCTGTGCACCAACATTAACCCAAGCATCAGTGGCAGAAAGCCAACTGAAGTCATTAATGAAGCACTTTATGGCATTTTCCAATGGCACTTCCAGCACTTGGGTACCCACAGTGTCTACAGTTTGTAAAGGCTAGTGCACAGAGTGTCATAACAGTAAATACAATCAGCACGCTAAAGCTAAAATTGGGTAAGACTGAAATGATCATGCTTATGTCTTGGAGATTGATGTCAAGGACAGTCCTAATGGTGATGAAATGGCTGCCAGTAGCGCAAACTAATTTGCAGCTCCATTTCATGCCACCTTCTGTCTCACTGCATTGAAGTCAGCAGGACCCTCACTGCCAGTGCAGCTAAAGCTATTGCATACACACGTAATCATTCCCGAAGACCAGGAAAGCAGGAGTCACGAGGGAGGATATGGGGGGTCACCATTTAGAATTGAGATTAGGAGAAATTTCTTCGCCCAGAGAGTGGTGAACCTGTGGAATTCTCCATCTCAGAAAGCAGTTGAGGCCAAAACATTAAATGTTTTCAAGAAAGAGATAGTTATAGTTCTTAGATCTTAGGGATCAAAGGGTATGGGTGGAAAGTGAGAACAGGGAACTGAGTTGGATGACTAGCCAAGTTCTTATGGAATGGTGGAGCAGGCTCAGAGGGCCGAATGGCCAACCCCTGTTCCTATTTTCTATATTATCAGTGCATATTTGTCTTCCAGCCTCTATAACCAGCTTTAATTGAATGGTGATCCAAGTGTCAGACTCCTAATTGGATATGTCTGGGAATATTGCAGTAGCCATCCCATTGTACAGGCAAAGTAAAAATGGTTCTATCATCCAGGAAATTCAGCCCTAGGTCACTAAATCAGGCAAAGCCTAAGCCGTACTAACAATGAGCACCCTTTATTTCAGTCCTAAACCATGGACAGACCTTATAGTGCCTTCTCCCTACATGAAAGCTGCAGCATCTCTATTAAGAGCAGAATACTGTCAATGCTGAAATCTGAAACAAACACAGAGAATGCTGGAGAAACTCAACAGGTCTGGCAGTATCTGCGGAGGGAGAAACAGAGTTATCATTTTGAGTCTGGTGTGACTCATCTTCAGAACATCTCAGTTTTGAACACCAGCCATTCAAGCAACTGCACTGGTTGATCAATCCAGTTCAGCACTGTTGTCTGTCCCATTTAGCTGAGCTACCAACCCAATGCAGAGATCAAGCAAATTTCATTCCATAAATCTGAGCAGAAAGGATTAAGTAAAATAGTATTCAAACTAACTGTGTCAGGGAACTTGGTTAGACAAAAATTGCCATTGTGGAAGCTAATTCTATAAATATTTTAAAAGGGAATTGGGCAGGTTCTTGCAGGTTCTGCCATTTCTTTATTATCTCCCATTAATTCTCCATTCTCTCTAGAGGACCAAATTCACTTTACTGACACTTTTATTTTTGATACCTTTAGAAACTGTTGGTTTATGCTTTTACATTTCCAGTTAGCTTACTTTTATGATCCAATTTATTTGTCCTGATCAACCTCTTATTCATTCTCTGCTGTTCTTTGTATTCTGATCTATTATCTGGCATTCCATTCAATTTTCCACAATTGTATGCTTTTCATTAGATTTAATTCTCTATTTAACTGTTTTTTTAGTTGAGTATGGATAGTGGCCCACTCCTTGGAATTTTTCTTTATAGTAGGAATGTACTTATATAATTAGAGGTCTCTAACCAAATGAGTTAATGTGTCATTGAAGGCAACAATCTGCCTTCAAAATTATTCACTGGGGCATCCAAAAGCATGGTGCTTTACTTTTTACGAATTCATGGTCATTGGATGCCAGGATTCATTACCTAATTCATTACCTAATTACCTAAAACTAGAGGGCATAGGTTTAAGGTGAGAAGGTATACATTTAAAAGTGTCCATAGAAGCAATTTTTTCACACAAAGGGTGGTGAGTGTCTGGAACAGGAAGCAAGAGGTAGTGGTGGAGGTGAGTACAAATTTATAATTTAAGAAACATCTGAACAGGTACATGGATGGAATAGGTATGGAGCAGTATATACCAAATGCAGGCAAATGGGACTAGCTTACACTGTGAAAACTGGGCAGCATGGACAAGCTAGGCTGAAGGACCTATTTTACGTTGTAAACCTCAAAAGCAAATGCTAGCTGTCATTGTGAACATGGTGGTGATCTGGCGACCTGACAACTGTAAGGCTATTTCAGAATCGATTAGTTTGGGAACACAAATAATCGACACCACAGAAGGACAGAAGAATTCCTCCTCTAAAACACATCAGACAGGTTTTAGAGCAAACTAGTAGCCATTACAAATGCAATCTTTCATCTTCAGGTTTGTTTGTTATGCTTGTTTTGTTAACAAAAGTTAAAATTTCCAACTGCTCTAGTGAGATTATGAACTCATGCCTGCAGATCTTTGGTCCAGATTTAAGGATATCTAGTCCAGTGATACAACCGCTGCATAACCATTCTCATGAGCCAGACATTTAGACGAGTTCTGAAGAGGTACAACTCTGCTGGCAGCTGCCAGGTTAACCACAGTTTTATAACCACATTGTAATTTTCATAATACTGGATCATCAGTTTCCCAATGGAAATAGGTCAATAGCCTGAATAAGTGGCACTAGCATCAAGGTATCAATCCCCAATTCTACAACCTTTGTGAGCAAAGAAAAGTTCCAACCTGTTAATGTGAAACTATCATATGATAATAGACAAAGATTGTAAACATGAATTCAATGGTAAATCATGACTGATTAAAGCTTTATAATAAAAACCAAAAGAGCTGCAAATGCAGTAAATCAGAGACATTGGAAGATGGACATCCTCTGAGGAAGGGTTTCTCTCAACAGATGCTGCCAGACCTGCTGAGCTTTTCCAGCAATTTCTATTTTTGTCAAAGCATTATAATAACTATCCTACACCATGTGTACATATTTACCATACAGACACAACATACAAAGAAAACTCCCCCAATTACTCAACTGTTTTCCTCAACAGCCAGAGAGTCATAGAGACATACAGCATGGAAACGGACCCTTCAGTTCTACTAGTCTATCCCAACCATAATCCCAAACTAAACTGGTCCCACCTGCCTACACTTGGCCCATTTCCCTCCAAACCTGTATCCACTACTTCTTCTGGAAGTTCATTCCACATGTGAACCACTCTCTGTGTAAAAACATTGCCCCTTATGTCTTTTTTAAATCACTCTGCTCTCATCTTGAAAATGCTCCCTAGACTTCAAATCTCCTGTCCTATGGAAAAGACACCTACCATTCACCTTTTCTATACCCCACCCAACCCAAAAGGTGAACTCTGATTTTTCTTTACAAATGCTGCCAGACCTGCTGAGCTTTTCCAGCAGTTTCTGTTTTTGTTTCTGATTTACAGCGTGCAGAGTTATTTTGGTTTTTATTTAGTGTCTCAACCTCCTGCGCTCCAGTGAAACAAGTCCCAGCCTATCCAGCCTCTCCATATAACTCAAACCCTCCATTCCTGGCAACATCCTGATAAATCTTTTCTGAACCCTCTCCAACCGAATAATATTCTTCCAAAAACAAGGAGACCAGAACTGCACAATGTACTCAGATTGTAGTGCTGCATTTATGTTCCCTCATGGATGGGTTTGAAGATGGAACGGGGGGATTGTAAAACCCAGTGGGTGGACTTGACCTCTTCACCTGTCCCAGCTTGTATGAAATTTTAGAGGGTACAGTGGGGGCATAAGGCATCCCACCCAACTATCAACCAAATAAGGCCCTTAAATAACCAATGAAGTGACTGTGTCTCCAGTGGCAAGGAGTGAGGTGCTGACCTCTAGAAATCCCATTAGCAATAGCTGTCTGGGCCAGTCTCAAACTAAAACATTCTTTGAGGGAGCGGGGTGTTGTCCCATCAGGGACCATGCCCACTTACTCTCCTGTCGTTGGCCTCTCAAGCCCAGCTTCCCACCCACCTTATCCTCTTCTCCAGGGTCTGCAAGCTAGACTTCAGCTACATTGGGGAAGTGATGGCCTAGTGGTATTATCGCTGGACTGATAATCCAGACTCCCAGTTCTGAAGATCAAGGTTCAAACCCTGCCTTGACAGATGGTGCAATTTGAATTCAATGAAAAAAATCTGGAATTAAGAGTCAAATAATAACCATGAAACCATTGTCAATTGTCAGGAAAAACTCATCTGGTTCACTAAGGAAGGAAATTACCATCCTTACCTGGCCTGTTCTACATGTGACACGAATCCCTCAGCAATAAATGCCTGCCTAGCAAGTAACAACCTTATCCTGTGAATGAATCAAAAAACACCTACCTTGGTGCCTGGCACCAGCAATGATGCTTGTCATATCAGCAGAGGCCACCATTTAGCAGCAGGAACAGTGAGCGTGAGGACCAGGGGACTGCCGGGAAAATAAATTTCCTTCTAAAAGAACTGACTTCGAAAGTTTGAAGCAGCAGCGGAATGGTGAGAGCGAGGACCAGGGGGCTACCGAGAAGGTAAGGTTCCCTCTAAAAGGACTGACTTTGAGAGTCAGCGGCCTCCATTTTCAGCAGCAGCAGGAACTGTGCAAGCGAGGACCAGGGGACTGCTGGGAAAGTAAATTTCCCGCTAGAAGGACTTACCTCAAGAGTCAGTAGCCTCCATTTTGCAGCAGTAGCAGGAACAGTGACAGCGAGGATTCCTTTTCATTTCAACAGCAGAACTGAGTGGGAGCGGTGAGAGTGAGGAGCTGAGTGGAAGTGGTCGAAGTGCACTCTAGGAAGATGGGTGAACTGATATATTTGGGCAGCGGCTAAACCCGAGACACAACACGTGTAGTGTCTCCTAGCTGCCCTCCCCCTCTAACCAAAAGATAAATTCTGTAGTGTATTGAAAAGGTAAGGATTTTCTATTTCTTTTTTATCGTACAATTAGTAAAATCCTTTCTTCTTTTCTTTTTTCATTTAACTATTATTTGATATTATAGTTGGGCTAAGTTAAGCTTAAGAATAAAAATGGCAAGAGATCCCAGACCATGTTAGGTTATGCTGCTCTTGTTAAATGTGCGAGCTCAGGGACACACTGATGTCCCTGACTCCTTCACATGCAGGAATTGTGTCCAGCTGTAGCTCTTGTTAGACCGTATGATGGCTCTGGAGCTGTGGATGGACTCACTTTGGAGCATCCACGATGCTGAGGAAGTTGTGGATAGCACATTTAGTGAATTGATCACACCGCAGATTAGGATTGCTGAGGAAGAATGGGAATGGGTGACCAAAAGGCAAGGAAAGAGCAGGAAGGCAGTGCAGATATCCCCTGCGACCATCTCTCTCCAAATCAGGTATACCGTTTTGGATACTGTTGGGAGAGATGGCTCCCCAGGGAAAGGCAGTAGCAGCCAGATTCATGAGAGTGTGGCTGGCTCTCTGGTCGAGAAAGAGACTCCTGAATGGTATGTTGCCTCCCAGGTGCACGGGTCAGGGATGTCACAGATCAGCTACAGAACATTCTGAAGGGGGAGTGTGAACAGCCAGTTGTCATGTTGCATATAGGCACCAATGATATAGGTAAAAAAATGGGATGAGGTCCTACAAGCAGAATTTAGGGAGTTAGGAGCCAATTTGAAAAGTAGGACCTCAGAGGTAGTAATCTCAGGATTGCTGCCAGTGCCACATATTAGTCAGAGTAGAAATGAAAGAATAGGCAGGATGAATGCATGGCTTAAGAGATGGTGCAGGAGGGAGGGGTTCAGATTTTGGGGATATTGGGACCGGTTCTGGGGGAGGTGGGACTATTTCAGTCGGATGGTCTACACCTGGGCCGGACTGGAACTAATGTCCTAGGGGGTGCTTTTGCTAACACTGTGGGGTGGGTTTAAACTAATGTGCTGAGGAATGGGAACCACAGAGTCAGAGAGTCATAGAGATGTACAGCACGGAAACAGACCCTTCGGTCTAACCTGTCCATGCCGACCAGATATCCCAACCCAATCTAGTCCCACCTGCCAGCACCTGGCCCATATCCCTCCAAACCCTTCCTATTCATATACCCATCCAAATGCCTCTTAAATGTTGCAATTGTACCAGCCTCCACCAGTTCCTCTGGCAGCTCTTTCCATAGACGTACCACCCTCTGCATGAAAACGTTGCCCCTTAGGTCTCTTTTAGATCTTTCCCCTCTCACCCTAAACCTATGCCCTCTAGTTCTGGATTCCCCCACCCCAGGGAAAAGACTTACTCTATTTATCCTATCCATGCCCCTCATAATTTTATAAACCTCTATAAGGTCACCCTTCAGCCTCCGACGCGCCAGAGAAAACAGCCCCAGCCTGTTCAGCCTCTCCCTGAGGTCAAGTCCTCCAACCCGGCAACATCCTTGTAGATCTTTTCTGATGTCACAAATGACACAACACCTTTCCAATAGGAAAGAGACCAGAATTGCACGTAATATTCCAACAGTGGCCTAACCAATGTCCTGTACAGCCGCAACGTGACCTCCCAACTCCCGTACTCAATACTCTGACCGATAAAGGAAAGCATACCAAACGCCTTCTTCACTATCCTATCTACCTGCGACTCCATTTTCAAGGAGCTTTGAACCTGCACTCCAAGGTCTCTTTGTTCAGCAACACTCCTTAGGACCTTACCATTAAGTGTGTAAGTCCTGCTAATGTATGTTTTCCCAAAATGCAGCACCTCGCATTTATCTAAATTAAACTCCATCTGCCACTTCTCAACCCATTGACCCATCTGGTCAAGATCCTGTTGTAATCTGAGTTAACCTGCTTCACTGTCCACTACATTTCCAATTTTGGTGTCATCTGCAAACTTAATAACTCTACCTCTTATGCTCACATCCAAATCATTTATATAAATGACGAGAAATAATGGACCCATCACTGATCCTTGTGGCACTCCACTGCTCACAGGCCTCCAGTCTGAAAACAACCCTCCACCACCTCCCTCTGTCTTCTACCTTTGAGCCAGTTCTGTATCCAATTGGCTAGATCTCCCTATATTTCATGAGATCTAACCTTGCTAACCAATCTCCCATGGGGAACCTTGTCGAACGCCTTACTGAAGTCCATATAGATCATATCTACCGCCCTGCCCTCATTAATCCTCTTTGTTACTTCTTCAAAACACTCAATCAAGTTTGTGAGACATGATTTCCCATGCACAAAGCCATGACGTGTCACCAAATACCAGACTAATGACATTTACAAGTTTGCTGATGACACCACCATAGTCGGTCAAATCTCAGATGGCAATGAAACAGACTACAGATGGGAGGTTTGAAGACCTGGAAAAATTGTGCGCTGACAACAACCTAGCTCTAAATGATGGCAAAACCAAGGAACTCATTATTGAGTTTCAGCTGGATGTTACTCATGCTCCCCTACACATGAATAGCACAGAGGTGGAACGAGTGGAGAGTGTCAAACTCCTGGGAGTGGTCATCAACAACAAGCTTTCTTGGACTCTTCATGTGGACGCATTGGTTACAAAGGCCCAACAACATCTCTTCTTCCTCAGGCTTGTCCTAGGATGGATGTGTTGTCCCAATCGAAGTAGTGTCCTTCCTCATATGTATGTAAGGATACTAGTAAGAGAGGGTCATGTCGGGATACATGAACATCAACTAGTCACAAAACAAACAGAGACACGCATAAGAATTCCTAGAAGCATGGCATTCCAACCGGAACTCTATCAAAAAACACATCAAATAGACCCCATCCCTGAGAAAAAGAATCGGAAATGACATCACCACAGGATATGATGTCACCAAGGGAAATGAGATCACCAACCCAAAGAAATCCAAACATATAAATAGAAAGCAGGAAATATCAACAATGCTTCGCCCAGAGGCTTACTTAAGATGTTACCTAGTAGGGTGACGAAACATCTGGAAATGAACCTTCCATTTCAGCGAGCAAACCTACATCCAGAACTTCAACCTGAGATACAAATCTTCTCAAAACTCGCTAATGAAGAATCTTATTGAAACTATAAGATTCTGGGGAGTTTGACAGGGTAGATGTTGAGAACACCTCTCCACTGGTGGTGATAGCTTAAACTAGGGAACTCATCTAAAACTGAGATGCAAAGGAATTTATTCTGCCAGAGGGTTGTAAACGTCTGGAATTCTCTACCCCATAGAGTTGCGAAGATGTGAATGTTGTGTCACTAAAGTGGAAGGAGATCAATTTTTGAAATATCGAGGAGTTAAGAGTTATAATAAGCTGACATGAAACAGGACTTGAGGCCAGGGGCAGATCAGCCATGATCTTATGGAATAATGGGTCAGGCTTGTGGGGCTGTACGGCCAACTCTTGCTCCTATTCCTATGTTCAGCAAGGAAACTGAGATCACAAAAAGGATGGTGAAAATAAAGTACACACAACAAGATTTTTAGAAAAAGATTGACCTTCACCTCTGGACAATATGGACAGATATAAACCTCAACAGATTAAAGGCATCTACTCTATTTCAACATACCCAGTGCCCTGATGTCACATTGCCTTATTCAACAAAGAATAACTCTGGAGTTAAGAATCTAATGAGGTCCACGAATCCATTGTCAATGGCTGAACAAACCTACCTGGTTCACTAATGCCCTTTCAGGAAAGAAACTGACATCTTTACCTGGTTTGGCCTGCATGTGACTCCAGACCGACAATTGCCTCTTAACTGCTCTCTGGGTAAATTAGGGATTGGCAATAAATGCTGCCTAGCCAGTGACACCCACAACCGTGAATGAATTAAGAAAACAATCTGGATTTGTATTCCAGTAAGGAGGTGTACTAAGCCCACCAAATTGCAATTAGCAGAGTGGAGAGTTATTCACCGTAGCTGGAGATGTGGTCGAACATCGCCTATTGTTTCCTCAATCATTGTGAAGGGAAAAACAATCTGGGTCAGAGTGATATTTAAACTCTTAAGTGGAGCCACAAATCTCCATTAATCCCCCTTTAAAGATCAGACATAATGCTTAATACATCAGTCAGAGAGTAGTTAATGCACAGTCCTACAATAACATACTATAATACCTAACCCTATCAGACTGAATATGCACTTCAGTATTAAATGCAACCTCTACAGAAAGAAATTACATTACTGATCAGCACTTAAAACCTTCTCTTCTTTATTGCTCTTAAAACCTTTTATTCATTGTCCATGTCAGAGACTACAATGGTGGAAATATGCTCTCCAATATTAAGAACAAATCATGTCACAATATAATTAGAGATGAGGCAAGCCATTCATGCAGCAGCACCTTAAAGGTTTCCAATTGTTGTGCTGGTCCCTGAGAGTTTAGACATGAAGATTCTAGTGGTTGCTAACTCAACTCTTCCACATCCTTCTCCACCTCCTGCTCCTCCTGATGCACTTGTTGCTGCCCAGCTAAAGTCTGCTCCCTCAAGATCGCAAATCTGTGTAATTTACAGAAGATGACCGAAAATCCAGATACAAGCTCAGCTTCATACTGTAGAGGTTGTGCAAATCATTTTAGGCAACTGACGTCTTATCTGAACAAATGATTTTTGCTGAACAATATTGAGCATGGCTTTTGCAGCTGGGTTGCTTTGCAGATATGGTTTTGGCTCTGAAAAAATATTGTCAGAGGGATTAGTCCTTATTGCCCAACAGCCCAGTATTTGGTATGGTGCTCTAGTGGAATGAAGGAGCATGGAGGCTTGATGCAGAATGAATGAGCTGTGACTATAGTGCAGATGATGTACACACTACTATATAAATAGCTGCTGATGTGCAAGAGCCAATGGTATGTTGAGTGAACAGTACAGAGCCTGTACTGAGCCTTGGTGAGACCAGAACTGGAGTGTTGTCTGCAATTTTGGTCTTAGTATCTAAGAAAGGATATTCTTGTCATAAGGATAATATGTCTAAGGTTCAGCAGATTGATTCCTAGGAAGGCAGATTGATCATGGGAGAAGAGATTGGGCCGACTGTGCCTGTATTCATTTTAAGAATGGGAGGGTATCTCATTGAAACGTACAAAAAATCTGACAGGAGTAGAGAAACTGAATACAAAGATGATGCTTCCCTGTTTGGGGGGCTCAAGAACAAAGGGGTCATAATATTAGGGTATAGAGTAGGCCATTTAGAATTAAGAGGGGGAGAGCTTTCTTCACTAAGAGGCTGATGAACAGTGGAATTCTCATCATAAAAGGCTGTGGAAGCCAAATCACTGAATAGGTTGAAGAAATAGAAAGATCTCTAGACATTAAAGGCATCAAGGGAAACGAAAGAAAGTGAAAGTAGGGCCTTGAGTTAGAGGATCAACTATGATTGTGTTGAATGATGGAGCAGGGTTGATCAGCCGAATGGTCTACTCCTGCTCCTACTTTCTATGTTTCTCGCTTAATTGATTCCATGCTGGTGATAGAGTTCATACAAGACAATGTATGTGTGTGGTCAGTGGCATATTGGTTAAGGTTAAGGCTGCTGTGAACGTTAACTGTGAAGCTGACCATCTTGATCCAAAAGACAAATGTGCAATTTGCTTCCAATATTGAAAGATCTTGAGTTCTAAATAAATGGTTGTTGCAAGTGTTTTTTTTTGCATTGGATTCTGGCTTTTGTGATTGAAAGTTACAGAAAGAAAAGACTTTTCAAGTATTTTTAAGCATCTAAACAGTCTGGAATTTTTATCCGTACATTTTCCCAAAACTCTTAAGGGGTTATGATCGATATATACAATTGTCTCAGAGACATTACTGACAATATTAATGTGTATCAACGCCAACACCATACTCAAAGTCTTCTCAATCTTCTCTATTTTCTTATAATCATCTGCTCCATCATTCAACACAATCATAGTTGATCCTCTAACTCAAGGCCCTACTTTCACTTTCTTTCGTTTCCCTTGATGCCTTTAATGTCTAGAGATCTTTCTATTTCTTCAACCTATTCAGTACCAACACCCACAACACATAAATCAATATTCTTCGTACAACTCCTCAGCTGCCTGATTTCCCAATGGCTTTTCAACCACAGTAGGCATCAGTCCCACCTGTGATCCAGCTGTATCAGTACCAAGGATAACCTCTGTTTCTGGAACTGAGAATTTCTCTATTACTCCCACTACCAATTCACCACTTTTCACTGGACTCTCCAACTTGACTTTATATAATGGAACATTGCTCTTCTCACCATGAATCCTCTTTCTGAGTTAAATATCTCCTCATCTCTCACCATCAGAGATTGACTTGCTCCCGTATCTCTTAAAATCTTAATTTCTTTACCTACTCCTCCTGGCTTACATAAGTAAATCTTGAGCTTGCAATTAAATTCATTAAAGAGATCTGGCACATCCTTCTCTTCCAGCCACTGACAGGTTCCACTGTGCTTTCCTTCACCAATTCAACAAAACTCACTGTCTTATCCTGTTTTCCCACATCTGTCCTCCCAGTGTTTTTTTAAGCCAACTGCAAATTCACATGGTCTACCTTATTGCTGTGAAAAGACTTAAGCCTTTTTACTTCTCTTTCTCCTTCATGGATTTCCTTTTTATCTGGTGGTAAACCATCTTTACTATCTTCAATGAGATGTCCTTTTCCATTACCACCTGAGGATTTCTCTTTTCCCCAATTTCTTTCCCTCACAGATTGAAATTGATGTTGGAAGCCAAACTTTGCTTTATGAATCAACTCATAACCATCTGTCATTTCCACTGCTAAACTTGCAGTCTTAACATTCTGCTCATCCACATGAATTCTCACTGGTTCAGGAAGTGAATTACTCTAAGAGTTTCATATTTTTTATCTATTTTCAATGCCCTTATTCAAGAAGGCATTGAATGATTATTTAAATCGAAACATTGGGGTGGTACTGTGGCTCAGTGGTTAACATGGCTGCCTCTTAATGCCAGGGACCCAGGTCCGATTCCAGCCTTGGGCGACTGTGTGGAGTTTGCAAATTCTCTCCATGTCTGCATGGGTTTGCTCCGGTTTCCTTCCACAGTCCAAAGATGTGTAGGTCAGGTGAATTGGCCATTCTAAATTGCCCATAGTGTTAAGTGCATTAGTCAGAGGGAAATGGGTCTAGGTGGGTTACTCTTCGGAGGGTCAGTGTGGATCTGTTGGGCCAAAGGGCCTGTTTTGATACCGTAGGGAATCTAACCATTGTGTAGAGGTATGGGAAAAATCAGGAGATTGCACAAAGTGAAATGCTCAGAGTGCTGGTGTGACACAATGAGCTGAATGATATTTGAATCTCCACTCCCACCCTCAAGCACCACACCTGTCCTGGATATAGTAAAAATCTCCAGGTGTCAAGTGAACAGTGACCGATCTTATGGGATTGTGATATTTGGACTCAAATTTAGAAACTCCTGACATACACAATTGGCTCAATTATATGTATAAAAATACTTGAGCTAAGAACTGAGGGCTGAAAATTGAAAAGAAAGCAAATATTCTCTGAAAAATTAGGAAGAGTTCAAACTGAAGCACAAAACAGAGAATTGATCACATGACACTCACTGCTTAATCTATCATTTTTTTCTCTAAAATCATCTCAATAAAACAAGAAAAAGACATGAATGGAACTGATATTTGGAAGGATCTCCTGAAAATACCTAAGTTGGTAAAGGAAACAGAAAAAACTGAGGGGAGATTAATGAGGAAAAGGATCATATTATGATGTAGCAGATTTGACGTGATTTACCACATTGAAATTAGAAAATGGAAATGGAGAGAGCAATAAAAACAGGTTGTAATTATACAGCATTTTAAAACAATAAACCATCCCTTGGTGCTTCACCAAAGTGTTATGAAGAAAAATGCGACACTGAACACAAATAATAAAATATTGAGGCAGATGAACAAAAGCTTCGACAAAGAAGTGGGTTTTTAGAAGCCTGTTAAAGGAGGTAAAAGAGGTAAAGAGTCAGAAAGGATTAGGAAGAGAATTCCACACCTTCAGAACTAGATGCTGAAGACACAGTCACCAATGACAGGATGACTAACACTGAAGGCCCTGGACACAGATCATATGCTATTCCCTCCCCCAGCAGGAAGCACAATCTGATTAAGGGTCTACACAAAACCTTTCAACCCTTCTCTTCTCATTACAGCCATCTCCTGATTCACTGCACTGCCAAATACAAGGAAATGTCAGTTTAAAATGTGGAGCCACATCACAGAGTTACAGAGCTTCTAACAAAAAAGGCAAAAGGCTACCTAAATTGATCTACTTCCCATAAGGTATGAATTGGACTGTCCAAGAATACAATGAAGGTAGACGATGACAGCAAATCCGAAGGCAAAAGAATATTTTATTGAAGAAGGTGGTTGAAAAAAACACAGGAAATAGTGGAGAGGGTATCAGAGTATTAAACTTTTGAGCCAGTAACTGCCTCGTGCTCTTCAGCACCTCGGTATATTTCTGTTTTACTGTTTCTGTTTTAAAACTGACAGTTATTAATCTTAACGTGTTGGAGCAGGCGATAGAAGTTCATATTTGGCATATTTCAGAGTTATTTTTCCACTGAATTATAGCAGAGTAAAAAATGATCTCACATACTCCAGAATGACAGGCTTGTATTTATAAAAGTAACAAGTTAAGTGACAGGAAGAATATAATTTGTAAATTGGCCTAATGTACGACACCTGAATAATAGCCGAGTACTAGAATTTTGCACATGCCCTTGAGCTTCCAGCTACAATAAAATGACACTAAAATTAATAAGCATTCAGACTGCTAAATGGATTTTAATGATGCCACACATATGCTGGAGTTGAGGTGATCTTGAACCTGGGAAAGTTAGCAGATATTTGCACGGTCAGAACCTTTTAAAAACTGGAGCATGCTTGCGCAGTGGGACAATTTTCTTTTTTTAATTCTTGCATGGGACTTTGGTATTATCCATCCCTTATTGCCTTTGAGTGGATTAGCCCTCCAGTCAACTGCTTTGCTATGAGTCTGGAGTCATGTGTAGGTCAGACCAAATGAGGGTGGAAGTTTCCCCTCCCTCAAGGACACTCAATAATGATTACATGGTCACCATTTGACTAGTTTTTTTTAAGAAGTTGAATTCAAATTCCACCATGGATATTTAAACCCATATCCGAAGAACTCTTGCTGGGTCTCTGGATTACAAGTCCAGAGAATTACCACAATGCCAATGCTTCCACACAAATTGGCACCATGTTAAATCTATCCTTCTGATTCTCATTTTAGACAAGCACTTGACCACACAATGTCACCAACATTATAATTGAGTCAGTGGGGTAGTGGTCACATTATTGGCCCAGGCTGATAGTCTGAGGGCCAAGAGCACAAATTCCACCATAGCATCTAGTGGAATTTAAATTCAATCAATAGATCTGGAATTTAAAGCTAGTATAGGACAATTATCATTAATTATTGGAAAATGAAATTGATTCATTATTGTCCTTTAGGGACAGAAATCTGTTGTCCTTACCAGGTCTGGCCATATGGGACTCCAGGGCACAAGAATGTGGTTGACTCTTAACTTCCCTCCACAATGAACAAATCCTTAGGAGTGTTAGAAGGACAGGATTGATTAGAAAACTGTGGACATGTTGCTCACATGCAGTTCCAAGGGGACTCATGTAAGGTGCTGGCACTCTCAATCAGAGAACAGCAACAAAAAACTTTAAAACGGACAGTATTAAAAATGTTACTGCCTGATAGAAATAGTGCTTTTATTTATGAGTCCAAAGGTCTGAGCAGTGCGGGTAGATTAATATTCAATGCACATTAAATAGAGATAAATATTTGCATATATATAGCTTTGTAACACCTGTCAAAACGTCTCCAAGTACTTCACACAATTAATTATTATTTTTTGAAGCTCCCTGACATGTGCTGGCAAAGGTATAGTGCAATCCCATAAATAACTTGGAGGTGCATAACCAGATTAATCTTTTTCAAACATTACCCACTAATAATTGACGATTATACTCAGCATTGCCAGATGTATTGTGAGAGAATATTAAGTTGGATTACCTATTTGTCTGAGCCTATGCTTCCATTCACCTTGAGTCTTCAGGTTTAATTCCTGACCTTCGTGGAGTTAGCTGATCTCAACAGGGACAGCAGTGAAGCCCCTAAAATCAGCTGCAATGCTTTCAGACTGCAGCTCCTATTTCAGCTTATTTTCCAGAGACCCATCTCAATGCTCTATTCATTGCCCACCTCCCCTCCTTTGCAAGTGAATAGACTAGACATGTGCAGCCTAAACTCATCTTACCCACTTGGCAGAGAGAATGAAGTGGGTTCTGGTGTCTATTCTACCCAGAGCTGTCCCTAGAGGGCTGTAAGATCTGGGCAAAGCACATGATATGGAATTTCCCCTCCTCTGGGCAAATCGCACTGCTGCTTCTGCCCCTCTGCCTATCCCCTCCACCTATGCTTTTCCTTCCATTTTGTGAATTAACCTCTCCAGGTCTGTAGGTTTAATTTTCTGACATCTATCCACACACCCATGGTTCCAGCACTCAGGTACTCCCTCACCCCACCCCAAATCATGGGACTCAAGTTGGTCACTCCAGTTTCCCCTCCAAGAAGGAAGAACCAGTAAAACTTGCAAATGGCGTATACCCATCCACCTTGTTCTGTATACCTCAGAACAGTGCTCCAGAAAGGCCAGTTCATTTCTAAACGTTATTGTTTGTACAAACTCTACCCCAGCACAAGGTATCACCTCCAGCATAGGAGGGGAGGAAACCTGGGAGGTAAAAACTGGAATGTTAATCACAAGTGAAAAGAAGTTACGGGAGTTGCCAACAAATCAGCGCAAGATGATGATGATTCCTAAGACAGTTAGACTCACGGTCTCAGCTACATGATTCAGATTGAGATGATCATGAACCTTCAAGCAGGAAGCGATGGTGAAACCAGAGAACAAACCATTCCCACAGGAATGTCTCTCAGAGTGCTGCATCGAAGCAGAAATGGGACTAACTTATTACTGGTAAATAGTGAGTGGCCCAGTCAGAGCAAAAGGTACGAGAGCAGAAAGAAAGAAAATTAACTTTAAAAAAGACCAGGCAGACCCTGGGTTTAATCCTTGCTTTTTGCTCAGCTAGCTGATCTGACTATAATTATCTTCAACATCCTTAGATAAGAAAACCTTTGGTTAAGAAAAAGAAGGAAGCATATGTCAGGTCTAGACAGGATAGATCGAGTGAATCTTTAGAAGCGTATAAAGGAAGTAGGAGTATATTTAAGAGGGAAATCAGGAGGTCAAAGAGGGGACATGAGATAGCACTGACAAATAGAATTAAGGAGAATCCAAAGGGTTTTTACAAATATATTAAGGACAAAAGGGTAACTAGGGAGAGAATAGGGCCCCTCAAAGATCAGCAAGGCAGCCTTTGTGTGGAGCCACAGAAAATGGGGAGATACTAAATGAATATTTTGCATCAGTATTTACTGTGGAAAAGGATATGGAAGATATAGACTGTAGGGAAATAGATGGTGACATCTTGCAAAATGTCCAGATTACAGAGGAGGAAGTGCTGGATGTCTTGAAATGGTTAAAGGTAGATAAATCCCCAGGACCTGATCAGGTGTACCCGAGAACTCTGTGGGAAGCTAATGAAGTGATTGCTGGGCCACTTGCTGAGATATTTGTACCATCGATAGTCACAGGTGAGGTGCCAGAAGACTGGAGGTTGGCAAATGTGGTGCCACTATTTAAGAAGGGCAGTAAAGACAAGCCAGGGAACTATAGACCGGTGAGCCTGACCTCAGTGGTGGGCAAGTTGTTGGAGGGAATCCTGAGGGACAGGATGTACATGTATTTGGAAAGGCAAAGACTGATTAGGGTTAGTCAACATGGCTTTGTGCGTGGGAAATCATGTCTCACAAGCTTGATTTAGTTTTTTGAAGAAGTAACAAAGATTGATGAGGGCAGAGCTGTAGATGTGATCTATATGGACTTCAGTAAGGCGTTCGACAAGGTACCCCATGGGAGACTGATTAGATCTCATGGAATAAAGGGAGAACTAGCCATTTGGATACAGAACTGGCTCAAAGGTAGAAGACAGAGGGTGGTAGTAGAGGGTTGTTTTTCAGACTGGAGGCCTGTGACCAGTGGTGTGCCATAAGAATCGGTGCTGTGTCCTTTACTTTTTGTCATTTACATAAATGATTTGGATGCGAACATAAGAGGTACAGTTAGTAAGTTTGCAGATGACACCAAAATTGGAGGTGTAATGGACAGCGAAGAGGGTTACCTCAGTTTACAACAGATCTTGACCAGATGGGCCAATGGGCTGAGAAGTGGCAGATGGAGTTTAATTTAGATAAATGCGAGGTGCTGCATTTTGGGAAAGCAACTCTCAGCAGGATTTATACACTTAATGGTAAGGTCCTAGGGAGTGTTGCTGAGCAAAGAGACCTTGGAGTGCAGGTTCATAGCTCCTTGAAAGTGGAGTCACAGGTCGATAGATAGTGAAGAAGGCGTTTGGTATGCTTTCCTTTATTGGTCAGAGTGTTGAGTACAGGAGTTGGGAGGTCATGTTGTGGCTGTACAGGACATTGGTTAGGCCACTGTTGGAATATTGCGTGCAATTCTGGTCACCTTCCTATCGGAAAGATGTTATGAAACTTGCGAGGGTTCAGAAAAGATTTACAAAGATTGCCAGGTTTGGAGGACTTGAGCTATAGGGAGAGGCTGAACAGGCTGGGGCTGTTTTCGCTGGAGCGTTGGAGGCTGTGGGGTGACCTTACAGAGGTTTACAAATTTATGAGGGGCATGGATAGGATAAATAGACAAAGTCTTTTCCCTGGGATCAGGGAGTCCAGAACTAGAAGGCATAGGTTTAGGGTGAGAGTGGAAAGATATAAAAGAGACCTAAGGGGCAACCTTTTCATGCAGAGGGTGGTATGTGTATGGAATGAGCTTCTGGAGAAGTGGTGGGTGTTGGTACAATTGCAACATTTAATTGGCATTTGGATGGGTATATGAATAGGAAGGGTTTGGAGGGATATGGGCCGGGTGCTGGTAGGTGGGACTAGATTGGATTGGGATATCTGGTCGGCGTGGACAGGTTGGACTGAAAGGTCTGTTTCCATGCTGTACATCTCTATGACTCTAAGAGAAGAGTAAATGATTCCATTTCTGAGCCCTAGTCAAGGGCCAATGTTGGGTGCACATTTATGGACATGAGGATAGAATTGGGCTTGACCCATGAGGTCAAAATACCTACTTACTCAGACTCACTGCCCCAGGGCAGGCACAGGTCATGAGCCAAGATATTAAGTAGTTGTCAAGCAATCATTACACTTGTACCCCAGGAAAGAAATGGATTCAGGGCAGGAAAGAATAGGTAAAATGGAATTAAATCTAGAACAGTGTTAGCAATTCAAAACTGTCTCTTAACAAAGAAAACATATTAGCCAGAAGAAGTCAAAGTGCGTTAGGAATGTCAGATTTTGGAGGGAGAATGTTGGGGGAACTTCTTGATATCTTATGTAAAGGGCAAGAAATGTTTACGGTCGGTCTTTAGCAGCATCTCTGTCTTTTGATATAATATATATTAAGGCAAACTTCAGGGCCATCAGCTCTTAATTAACATGTTCAAGAAATGTGTCTGATGGTATTCTGTATGGTTGAGCCACTGTAACATACTCTCTTTGCTCTGTTGCTTTTGAAAGTACAAATTCTAATGAATTGTAGACACGGGCTCCATGAGACCTGAATGCAGACTCCCTCTGCTGACTGCTTACAGAATTTGGAAGGTTATTCCTGGCATTGTCAGTGAGTCACGTACCACATAGCAGTTTTTTTAATTTTACAGGAGGATCAGTATTTGCCATTAATTTAGAGAAATTTGTCAAGGTGTGACCAACTAACTCCCTGTTTCTCTGTGTAATACACAAAAACAATATTTAAAATGCGCTTTCTCCCCTTTCATTCTTTTCAAAACAATCTTTATCCTCCTCTCCTGAAAGATTGGGACAGTGTGTCAGAACTGAGTCAACCAGCCCTTATCAGTGCTGAAGCTGAATTTGGGAAAAACATTGAGAACATGGGTTCATTTTTCATGATCCTGAGTTCAGGCCAATTGTCTCAATTATATAAGCTACATGCAAGAACTCCTGTGGCACTGTGGTAATGTCTCTGCCTCTGGGTCAGAAGGTCTGGATTTACATTCCATCTGAAAACAGTGATACATAATAACATGTTTGAACAGTTTGGTTTAAAATGTGTTCAATCCATATGCAGCCCCACCTTCATGCATCTTCCAACCTGCCAAGTTCCATATTGAATACAGAAAATAAAATGTAAGAATCAGGAATAATTCTTCCCTCTTTCTCTAACAGTTTTTCATTTTGTCTTTTCTCCCTTCCTCTCTTCTTGGTTTCATAGAATCCCTAAGGTATAGAAGCAGACCATTCAGCCCATTGGGTCCACGCTGACTCCCCTGAAGAGCATCCCACGCAGACCCATTCCTGTAACCCTACATTTTCCCATGGCTAATCTACCTAACCTGCACACGCTAGCCTGGCCAATCCACCTAACCTGCACATCTTTGGATTGTGGAAGGAAACCAGAGCACCTAGACGAAACCCATGCAGACACGGGGAGAATGTGCAAACTCCACACAGATAGTTACCTGAGACCAGAATTGAACCCAGGGCCCTGGTACAGTGAGGCAGCAATGGTAACCACTAAGCCACCATTTCTTCCGTCTTTTGCCTTACTTCTTTCTTTCTCTCATGCAGTTAGACATAAGGAATACATCTATCCAGCTTTGGTAATCCTATCTCCAATTTGTATTGACAATGGGAGCCATTCAGTCACAGCAGAGAAAAAGCCCATCTTCCATCCAATTTGGGAAATTTCATTCCATTCCTACATCCTTGGAGAAATCTCATTCTGTCGTGACTCTCTCAACTTGAGGAATTCCCATTCATTTCCACCCAATCAGTAAAACTCCATTCCATTTCTCCCTTCCCCTCTGAAGAAGCCCTACTCTAATTCCCAATATAGGAACTGTCATGCCATTCCCCCCTTTCAGTAAACAATCCAAGAAACCCCATTCTGTTTCCTCCTACCCATTAGGGAAAACCCAATTCTATTCCCCAGTCTTGGGACTCCAATCTACTCCATTCCCTGCCCATTGTTCCACACCCTCTTTCCAGAGAAAATCCATTCTATTTCTCCCATCAGGAAAATCCCATTCCATTGCCTTGCTCCACCAAACAAGGAATACAATTTCCCCATGACCTTGGGAAAACTCCAAAACTATTCCCATTATTATAGAACGTCCATTCCAATCCCTCAGAATCATGGCAATCCCTTTATAAACCATTTCCTATAATGAGAAAATCTTACTTATCTCCTGTCAGTAAAAACCTTGGAAATTCCTGATCCATCCTCACTATGCATTTAGAATCACAGAATTCCCTAGGCACAAAGGAGAATTAAATTAGCCTGTGCAACTGTAAACAACTACCATCATTAGTATAATTATCTTCACTAGAGACATACTTACTTACATCTTGCAGAGGTGGTTGAGGCAGGCATGGTAGATTCATTTAAGTTGCATCTGGACAGATGCATGAGTAGGTGGGGAGCAGAGGGATACAGATGCTTAGGAATTGACCGACAGGTTTAGATAGTACATTTGGATCGGCTCAGGCTTGAAGGGCCGAAGGCCCTGTTCCTGGGCTGTAAATTTTCTTTGTTCTTTGTTCTTCTTTATCTTACCAATGGCCACCTTACTAACCTCCAGGAGTGTGACAACGCAATACAGCATGGAATGGAGCAGCTATAACTCCACACAGAAACATATCCTGATTTTAATTATCTGACTGTGGGGAATTGTTCACTGTGAGCAAGAGAAGATCTTTAAAATCAATGCGGCTTTGCATGCTGAAAAGCCTTGGTTCCAAAGAATCGAGTCCAACAGGGGAGCAAAATATCAGGCAGCAGCCTGAGACAATGAATCTCTGCCACTATTATAATAACCCTAGCAGGACCCAGAAACACAACATTTCTTTTGCCCCCTCAAACTTGGTCTTGTGTTTAACATCACAGGGAATGAGGTTGAGGGGAGGGGTTCCTGAGACAGGAAATTTATGTCAATTTGACTGTCCCTTCAATGATGCAATCCGTCTGTCTGCCAGCACTTGGAGCAAAGGGGTTTCCTACCAACTAGCCACCTGATGTTAAATTCCACTTCTTTCTTCTGGCGGGCACTCAAGCTGTGTCCACACTGGTGCCCGTGCTTAGCAAATACACACAAGTGACATGGCCTGGCAATGATCCGAGAGACTCCGCAAAGGACAGGATCAATAGATGTTGGAATTCGTTCTCCCACACTCCAATTTCTTGGCACTTTTTGTTCATAATTCCAGCATCCGCAGTATTTTACTTTGGGCTGGAATCCATTCTGCCATACTTACACTGGTGGAGAACCATCAAAGGTTTTCAGCAAATTCCACTTGCTGCTTTCATGTTTAAATGGGGCCTTTCAGTTAACTGTATGATTATTGGGAGATTGTAGAACATCAGCTGTGCCTCATTTTACTGAGAGGATGAGAGCCCTGAGTCCCTTCATTGCCAACGTCCTGTAAACATGGAGAAGTAGGTCCTCTGAAGGCCAGAGTGAAGGTGAACCAGGCTACAATTGGCTCTCAGCTCCCATTGTGAGCATTGATCTATATAGAAGATCATTTTTACAACAATTCTGTTTTTCAAGCCAATTTTTTGATTTGGCTTAAATCCCTGGATAGACCAGTCCAAAAATTATTTGATTGACATAGATCAGGGCAAGAATCATTGGTATCAAATTTCACAGCTTAGTGAATTGGTCTGAAAGCATCAGCAATGAAATGGGAAGGATCTGGTGTACACTTCCAGGTAATAATGATATACAGGAAAATTTGGTTAATATGCACAATATGTAATGAATTGGCTGTTTGTTATAAACTATAAACATTGTTCCTTATGGAGTATATGATGCTTCCTTTTTGCATGCTTGCCAGATTTGAACAGTTTCATGTGGATTCAACTGCACCTCAGCCAGCAACATCTTCCCAAATTGCTCAGGACAGAAGCTGATCAGGTTTCCAATGGAAGGGAAAGTAAAAGCCAGAGAAGACAATGTCTCTATACTTTGCATTATCTTGTTGGATATCCCCTTCCCCATGGTCTTCACACAGTCAGCTGCTCAATAAGCCAACAGGAGGCCCATTTTGAGCTTTGGTCGATATTGGATTGGGACTAAAATAGGTAGGTCTGATTGCCTTGTCCCATTCTCAAAGGGGAAGAATGCCCACAACAGGATTCCTGCTCTTTGTGATCTCGCACAAATGAATACAATCTCCTGATCTGAACTCCTTGTTGGCTCGACTCCAATTGACTCAGTGTAAGGGCCCATCACCTGAACAGGAGAGCTCTCCCACCGGGAAAATATTGTCAGCTCCTGCCAAGTGGGGCGCCTCAAAATTACTGCAACCACTCTGCTGTGACAGAGCCATGTTGGTGTAAAGACTGAGAGTCAGTCATCCTCCCAGCAATGACTGCAGATGCTGGAAACCAGATTTTGGATTAGTGGTGCTGGAAGAGCACAGCAGTTCAGGCAGCATCCTCCTAGCAACATGACTTGGGAGACAAGGCAGAAACAAAACAAACTATGTTGAGAAACAATTACTCTCAAATCCAGAAAGTTTGAAGGCACAATTTCTGGTATAGAGTAAGGGGTAAGGGCATTGTCAGTGACAGGCATGGATAACCTAGTCATTTTAGGGATAAGGTATTAAGGAAATGAGGGCTAACATTAACAGTATAAGATTCTATCTTCACATAGTGTCACTATTTTGTTGTGCATTCATCAGGATAGACTCAAGAATGCCAAATACCAAGATGGACAAGTTGTACCAAACAGTAGAGGCATTAAACGTTTGAAGCATTGCTCTCGTGAGAACTGCTGACACAGCTTTATTCAATCACAGTTGTATATTAAAACGTTTTATCAGCCACTTCTTTTTGAAGATGCTCATGAAAATCTATAAGCATGTGACAGATGTTTACAGGCATGAGTGTGCACCTTGCAGTACATGATTATCACTACCTTTTTTTATACTATGTACATTTATATATTATATGGGAGTTTGATTTCTATTGATTTTTAAAATTCATTCACGGGATGAGGGCATCGCTGGCTAGGCAGCATTTATTGCCCCTGCCTAATTGCCCAGAGAGCAGTTAAGAGTCAATCACAATGCTGTGGGTCTGGAATCACATGTAGGCCAGACCAGGTAAGGATGGCAGTTTCTTGCCCTAATGACATTAGTGAACCTGACATTAATGAGTTATATAACTTCCAGGTGAAAAACCTGTGAAATGTCTGTTCAGCAGTGTCTTAAGGCACAGGGCTAAGCTACTGGGCCTAAATTGTCCCAGTCTGTCAGCTGCTCTGCCTGCTGAATAAGTAGCTACAGTGGGGGAGGCACATATGAACAGAACGGGGTCCCTTAATCACATGGGAAAGGGGCTGACGCTCTCTGTGCAGGTTGTCAGGCGCTGTGCACAGTAGAGGCTGGGTAGACCAACAATAGCAGTTCCTTGTGAGTGGGCCCAAAGTAGCGTGCAAAGCCCACGGACGTATTCATCTTTTAGGGCCTCTGCTTCTCCCATGACATGATTTTCTGTACAAATCACCGGCATCTCCAAATCATGATTTTCTGAGCAGAGTGCCATAGAAGGCATGCTTTGCTAATATACTGTTAAGTCCAATCAGAGCCCTGTGTACATCTGAGGAATCCTAGTAATAGTCACTTTGTAGCACAGAATTTAAGTGCTGCAAAAAAAGCATTTTGTCAAAGCACTCATCAGATCAATTTGCAAAAGATGTCGAGGAAATACAAGCACGTATGCAATGTAATGTTACAAGATGTGTCTTTAAGAAGGATTTATTCTGTCATGTTTCTTTTGAAAGCAAGTGTTGTAAACTTGGAGCCAAGCTGTCTGCTCTGAGCCCAGCTAGCTCTGGTTCTTTTTAAAGTTGGAACATTAGAAGCAGCATAAAGGGATGGGGGTCAAATTCCCTCAGAACCAGGATTTTAGTTTTAACATTCAGCAGTTGCTGGGGTCTTGAAGCTAGATGTGGAAGTTGTAATTTATCTGCCTATTACAGCTAAAAGCTGGGGTACTCTTCCTGCTACTAGAATTGTATGTGAGACAATTTGAATTTTCCTTTGCCAAGGGTGTGTTTATGGGATGTTACTATAGAACATAGAACATAGAACGTTACAGCGCAGTACAGGCCCTTCAACTCTTGGTGTTGCGCCGACTTGTGAAACCAATCTGATGCCCGTCTAACATACACTATTCCATTTTCATCCAAATGTCTATCCAATGATCAGTTAAATGCCCTTAAAGTTGGCGAGTCTATTACTGATGCAGCAGACCATTCCACACCCCTACTACTCTCTGAGTAAATAAATATCTCTGACATCTGTCCTATATCTATCATCCCTCAATTTAAAGCTATGTCCTCTCGTGCTAGCCATCACCATCCAAAGAAAAAGACTTTCACTGTCCACCCTATCTAACCCTCTGATTATCGTATATATCTCAATTAAGTCATTCTCAACCTTCTTCTCTGTAACGAAAACAGTCCCCATAAGACTTTCCCTCCATACCTGGCAATAGCCTAGTAAACCTCCTCTGAATCCTTTCCAAAATTTCCACATCCTTCCTATAATGCGGTGATCAGAACTGTACGCAATACTCCAAGTCTGGCCACACCAGAGATTTGTACAGCATGACCTCATGGTTCTGAAACTCAATCCCTCTATTAATAAAAGCTAACACACTGTATGCTTTCTTAACAACCCTATCAACCTGCGTGGCAACTTTCAGGGATCTATGTACATGGACACCGAGATCTCTCTGTTCATCTACCCTACCAAGAACCTTACCATTAACCCAGTACTCTATATTCCTGTTACTCCTTCCAAAGTGAATCACCTCACACTTTTCCACATTAAACTCCATTTGCCACCTCTCAGCCCAGCTCTGCAGCTTACCTATGTCCCTCTGTAACCTACAACATCCATCAGCACTATCCACAACTGTACTGAACTTAGTGTCATCCGCAAATTTACTAACCCATCCTTCTATGCCCTCATCCTGTCATTTATAAAAATGACAAACAGCAGTGACCCCAAAGCAGATACCTGCGGTACATCACTATTAACTGAATTCCAGGATGAACATTTCCCGTCAACCACCACCCTCTGTCTTCTTTCATCTTATCCAAACTGCTAAATTACCCTCAATCCTATGCCTCTGTATTTTGTGCAATAGCCTACCATGGGGAACCTTATCAAACACTTTACTGAAATTCATATACACCACATTAATTGCTTTATTCTCATCCACCTGTTTGGTCACTTTCTCAAAGAACTCAATACTCTTTACAAAACAGTGTTGACTATCCCTAATCAATTTATTCTTTGCTAGATGATTATAAATCCGGTAATGAACCCGGCCAGGTGTTGTATTTGGAGGTTGGTGAGCACCTTGGTGATAGTGACCACAATTCGGTTATGTTTACTTTAGCGATGGAAAGGGATAGATATATATCGCAGGGCAAGCATTATAGTTGGAGGAAAGGCAATTATGATGGGGTTATATCAGAACAATTGAATAATCTATTATTCTTTTAAGTTTTCCAATAAAGTTATTCCAATTCTTTTCTTTGTTCATATTTTAACTAGAGTGTAAAAATTAAGTTGTGTTTTGCTTCATACCTGGTAGTTCGACCAATTGAATTGCATTGGGATGAGGGCATAGAAGGATGGGTTAGCAAATTTGCGGATGACACTAAGTTCGGTACAGTTGTGGATAGTGCCGAAGGATGTTGTAGGTTACACTTGTCTTTCAAAATAAGAAAAAGTTGGAGTCTAGGCTATCATCTTAATATATTTGAGGGTGTTTGGTCTGGTTCATAATAATAAGAACAGACTATTGGTTAGTTGGCAAGTGAGTTTTGTTTGATAGAGATATTGCCATGGAGGATGAACTGGTTATTAATGACTGTCAATATTTTCTTTGGGTTGACTCTGATTGGTCAAGACATTACACTGAGAAATTAACCAGAGAATTGTTGTCACCTATTTTGTTGATTTAAAACAAGTGCACAAGCAATTTTCTGAAAGCAGTTCCAAATACTCCATCCAAAAGTTAACTATAAGTAAGTATAACTATAAGAAAAGTGGCCTATACTAATTGCACTAACATTCTCTGAAACTTGCTATTTCAAAATTGCACTTCATGATCATCCAATTCAAGGGGCTAAATCTTACATATTTTTAGCAGTATGACGTGCGGCAAGTTTTTTGAAAGGATTCTCACTGCAAGCCCAGCAAGATTGTTCATCAGATCTTACCAAATGTATTAACTACCTACACAATCCTATAGCATTTACCCGATTCCATACTCATCTTACCATGCATTGTTCCCAGAACAACTCACCAGCAAACGGCGTCTCTTGCAGCCACACCATCACTGAAAGGCTGCTGTGGGGCACCTGGGTAAATGTTGGCAATCCATTATTGTCCCTCAGCATTAAATACTGTGGCACTGCAGCCCCAGAGTCTCTTTGTTCGTGGCACATTCTCTCACTGTAGTCATGGTTTAATCACCGTCCTACACAGTTTGTCTGTAGCTACATCTCTTCCCAACACTGTCTTTAGGTCCACACTACTCTGTCCCCAGTGCCCATTGCAGACTTCCAGTTTGCTATTGTCCATTTGGGGAACATCACTGACAGGCAGGCAATTGGACAAATACAAACATGAGCTTTTATTTACAGCCAGCAAAAAGGAACACAAACCAAACCAATAGAGACTGTAATTGTTCTCACAAAGCAAACCAAATACTGCCATCAAACCCAATGACTGTTTAACAGTCTACAATGATCTGCTGCACCCAGCTGTCACCTACTGGAACCGAGTGTCAATGAGACTTTGTCTGGCCCGTAGCATCTCCCCAACATCGTCCTCAGGAGACTGCTCCCATTCTCCCAATACTTCAGCTTCCATCACATTGCCTTGGTGCCTGCTCCAATTGGGCAGAGCACAGCACAGCCAGATGATGCAGCACATTCTATCCAGACTATGCTGCAGACCACACCCCACCCTCCAGCAACCCTCTGCTTTGTTTCACCGTGACCCTGGCGGAGGTATGCAGGTCACTTGTATGTGGGTTCTGCTTCAGTAGGGGGATGCAAATGATATCATGTGCATTGTCATTAATAGATTTTGTCCTCCATTAGCCAGCCTTGTAATATTCCTGGATCCTCAAATGCACCAGATACATGAGAGTGTTTCTGGATCTAGGAGTTGTGACAACTACCAGGGAGCTTTATATGATCTACTCTTAACCAAATTTATACTCTCACTATAGAATGAGAGGTAATCTCAGTGAAGCTTAGGATTGTTAAGGGGTTTGGTAGGGTAAATGCTGAAAGGATGTTTCCCACATGGGAGCAGTAGGTGTGATCTCAGAATAAAGGGGCTCCAATTTAAGACTGAGATAGAACATAGAACATAGAAAAGTACAGCACAGAACAGGCCCTTTGGCCCATGATGGTGTGCCGAGGTTTAATCCTAATGTAAAATATAGTAACTTCACCTACGCACCCCTCAACTCACTGCTATCCATGTGCATGTCCAGCAGTCGCTTAAATGTCCCCAATGACTCTGCTTCCACCACCACAGCTGGCAATGCATTCCATGTATTCACAACCCTCTGTGTAAAGAACCTACCTCTGGCATCTCCTTTATACCTTCCTCCTAATATCTTCAAACTATGACTCCTCGTACCAGTCAATTCTGCCCTGGGGAAATGTCTATTCCACTTATTATTGTGGTGGAATTTCTTCTCTCAGAGGGTTGGTGAGTCTTTGGAAATTCTTACTGCAGAGAGCTGTGGAGACAGGGTCTTTGTGTCTATTTAAGGCTGCGATAGATGGATTCTTGATCAGTAGAGAATCAAGGGTTACAGAAAAGCACAGGAAAGTATTTGTGAAGAATGTCAGATCAGCCATGATCCTAGCACAAGGGGCTTAACAGCTGTCTCCATTTTATTATGGTCTTATGGTCATAAGTCAGAATGGCATGTGACTTGGAGAGGAACTTGTAGGTTGTGACAACCTCATGCATTTACTGCCTTTGTCCTTCATGGAGTTCATGGATTTCAAAGCTGCTATGAAGAAAGTCTTGGTGTGTTACTGCACTGAATCTTGTAGACAGTAGACATTGCTGCTACTGTGTGAGGTGGCAGATGGAGTGAATATTGAAGACTGTAGATGGGGTACAAATTAAGTAGCTGCTTTATCTTGGATGGTGTCAAGCTTCATGAGTATTGGTGGAGCTGCACCCATCCAGGCAAGTGGGGAGTATTCCATTACACTCCAGAAGTGTGTCTTGTGTGATGAAAGGTGAATCATTTATACACATTAATATCATTTAGGAGTTTGAATTTCAAAAGAGATAAAAATGTGTGTTGGTTACTTCTGTGAAGAGTTTTCTTTTAAAAAGAAAGTTCAGAGAATCCTTCTGGATCAGGGTTCACTCCAATGTTTTGTAAGACATCAGATGACTGCAGACCCTGTAGTTTTAATGGAAAGATGTTTGTACTGTGGCATTTATGAGAGAAAGAGAACATGCCTTTGGCATTTTCTCCATGTGAAAAAATCTAAAATGAGCAAGTTTCTTTTTAAATACAGTTCAGAAGCAGTTTTTTCATTTCAGTTCAGAAATCGTCAATGTTGAGTTTAGAAACAAGTGTCCTAGAAGAAGGATTCTGGGCGATTTAGTTTCTGGAGCAGAAAAGTAGTCTGTGAAACTTCCAAACTAGGAGAGTTTGGTTATAAATCTGCAGGTTATTAGAAGTGAGAAAGTTAGGGCTTTCTGATTTGTGTAAAGTTCATATCAAAGGATTTGGAAAGGACTCAGCGAATTGTCTCTATAGTCCATGAGAAAGAATGTGGAAGCAGTCAGTTAAGTAGAACCCTAAGGGGCTGTGGTAGTGGCTGTCATTTTTCTGGACTCAACTCTCTGAAATAGGTAACAGTGGTAAACAGGTTGAACTTTGTTTTGCTGTGTGTCCATCTTTAGTGTACCTTCCTCCAGTCCAAAAAGGAACTTTTCACCAGTGGTCCTGTTACACAACCAACTTTGTACCCATGCTTCAGCTGTCCTACCTCTTCCATGGGTGAAGTCAGTGTGCTCAGAGGTGGGGGGAGTTAAGAAAGAGAAAGTTTTTAACTAATGCCCTTAATACCAAACTAACAATACTGACAGTAATACTTTCACAGTTAAATATTCCTGTCATTAGCACATACCCAATTGGGTTACCTTTGTCACACGTTTTAAAATAAAACGATTTAGACAACCACAAGTGGGACACTGGAACAAAAAAATCATAAGGTCAAATGGTAACTAGTAACAGAATCCAACGGACACTCTACCATAGCCAAAATTCAATAAAGCAATCAAAACCAAATAAAAAGGCTTCTGCATTTCCTGCTATGCCTCAACCCTTCAATTGTTCCCCTTCACTTTTATCAACACAAATTATTTATAGTCAGCCACAAACTGGAAAATCACATTGGTTTCCATCATTGTGGAGGACAGTTACTTTGATGCTAGATATTTGATTAAATTGAATAATGATCTAAAAGTTCTGAAACCAAAAGAGAAAACGCTGGAAAATCTCAGCAGTTCTGGCAGCATCTGTAAGGAGAGAAAAGAGCTGACGTTTCGCGTCTAACTGACCCTTTGTCAAAACTTTGACAAAGGGTCACTTAGACTCGAAACGTCAGCTCTTTTCTCTCCTTACAGATACTGCCAGAACTGCTGAGATTTTCCAGCGTTTTCTCTTTTGGTTTCAGATTCCAGCATCTGCAGTAATTTGCTTTTATTTTTATCTAAAAGTTCTGTTTGTTTTTATTTAAAGGACCAAGTGCCAAACTATGCAATGACATTCAATGATTCTGGGTTTCTCAGAGTTTCAATCTCTGGATACATCTGAAATACCTTAAAATAGGAATTAAAAACAGTAACTACACCCAACCTGACAGTGCCCTCAGGCCCAGACATTGAATTCTAGATCATGAATGGCATTGGAATGAACCTCAGAGGCAGATTTTCACTCTTTGCTACTTAGAATCATAGATTCACAAAAGGAGGCCATTCAACCTATAGTGTCAGCTCCAAGATGAATGACCCAGCTAGTCCTACTCTCAAGCCTTATCTCCATAGCCCTCTAACTTCATCACTTTCAAACTTATATCCATACATAATTTGGTATGGGTGGAGCATAAAGAGTTTAATTATGAAACAGAGGATGTTGTGGAGAAGCAACTTAGGAGGACTCTGGGAGGAGTCATCTCAGTCACCAGTGACCAACCAGGAGTGAATAAAAGGAAGGCAAGCCATTTCTGGAGCAGCCATTTTGAGAAGGGCAGCTTTGCAATTGGAGGTTAAAGTGCGAAATGGGCTTTGGTGAGAAGGGCAAGCAGCAGTGAGGTAAGGCAGTCGGAGGAGGAGGAGCAAACTACTGCAACTGCTGAAAGCACAAGGGTAAAAGTGAAGTAGAAGGAAATTGAAGTCACAACCAACAGATAAGTGAGTTGTTGGTGACTGGTGAATAATTTTTCTTTTGTCTTATTTTCTCTTAGCTTTACTGCTCTTGTTGTTAAGTTACCTTAAAGGTTAAGTCATGGCAGAAGATCCCAGACCTGTGTCATGCTCCTCCTGTGGGAATTCAGAGATCCTTCTGATGTCTCTGACTCCTTCATGTGCATGAAGTGTGTCTAGCTGCAATCCTGTCTAACCACTTTTTAGCTCTGGAGCTGTGGCTGGATTCACTTTGAAGCATCCACAAAGCTGAGGGAATTGTGGATAGCACGTTCAGTAAATTGGTCACACCACAGATAAAAATTACTGAGAAAGATAGGGAATGGGTGACCAACAGAGAGAGGAAGAATAGCAAGACTGTACGAGGGTCTCCTATGGTCATCTCCCTCCACTGCTAGGGGAGACAATTCACCTGGGGAAGGCAGCAGCTACAGGATTATGGGACTGTGGTTGGCTCTGCTACACAGGACGACAGGGTAAGAGTGGCAGAGCTATAGTAATAGGAGATTCAATTGGAAGGGGAATAGATAGGCATTTCTGAGGATGCAAGCGAGTGTCCAAAATGCTATGTTGTCTCCCTGGTGCAAGGATCAAAGATATCTCGAAGCAGCTGCAACATATTCTGGAGGGGAGGGTGAACAGCTAACTGCCATGGTGCATATACGCACCAACGATATCGGTAAAAAAATGAGATGAGGTCCTATAAGCTGAATTTAGGCAGTTAAACTGAAAAGTAGGACCTCAAAAGTAATCATCTTGAGATTGCTACCAAAGCCACATGCTAGTTAGAATAGGAATGGCAGGTTAGTTAAGGCGAATATGTGGCTTGAGGGATGGTACAAGCAGGAAGGATTCAAATTGATGAGGCCACACCTTCAGTATCGTGTGCAGTTTTGGTCTCCTAATCTGAGGAAGAACATTCTTGCTATTGAGGGAATCCATCAAATGTTCACCAGACTGATTCCCAGGATGGCAGGACTGACATGAGGAAAAACTGGATCCATTGGGCTTGTACTTGCTGGATTTAGAAGATTGAGGGGAAGTCTCACAGAAACATATAAAATCCTGATGTGACTCGATAAGTTAGATGCAGGAAGACTGTACCTGATGTTGGGTAAGTCCAGAACTAAGGGTCACAGTCAAAGAATAAGGTGTCAGTCATTCAGAACTGAGATGAGGAAGAATTCCTTCACTCAGAGAATTGTGAACCTGTGGACTTCTCTCCCACAGGGAGCTGTTGGAGCCAGGTCTTTAGTTCTAACCAAGAGGGAGATGGACATGGCCCTTGCAGCTAAAGGGATCTAGGGGTATGGACAGAAGGCAGGAATGGGATACTGAGATTGCATGATCAGCCATATTGAATGGTGAAGCAGGCTCGAAAGGCTGAATGGCCTAATCCTGCACCTATTTTCCATGTTTCTCTGGAGGAAGCATCAACTACCAATAATGCAGCCTAACACTTTCAGCTTATTGATTTAAACAAGTGGAGATTTGGATGAGTTCAGATATTATTCTGCCTTATTTCCCTTTATATCCAGCAGCCAGGTAACATGGAGTCTAGCACGACAAAGGAAATCTGCCATCTGATCAAACATCCTCAGGGCATTAAGCTGATTTATTCTCTAACATAGAGAAACATTCCAAGACACATCACAATAACATTATCAAACAGAATTTGATGCTGAGCTGCATATGGAGGTTACCAAACTATCGATCAATGAGGCAGATTGTAAACGTTCAAGGAAAAGGAAGGGAGAGAGGCAGAGGATGGTAGAGAGATTGTGGAGGGGAATTCCAGAGAGTAAGAAAGTGTACTGCCCTTTATGAGCAATCCATACAATGTCCTTTCATGTATAAAGCTACCAATGATGAGACAAAGAGAGTGGAAAATGCATATGGATAGATGAATGGAAAGTTTGGACAGGGAAGGAATTGTGTTTACAGAGACTGGGGTTTAATCAAATTACTGCAAGTATCAGTGGACCAATATTAAGGATAGCAAGGACAGATATGAAGGATATAATACGAAGGACTGAGTAATGGATGACTTGCAGTTTAAGAAGGGAGACGAACGGGAGATTGGCCAGCAGAACACTGAATAGCTGACATTGGAAGGGCAAAGGCACAATGAAGGTTTCTGCAGACGATTGGCAGAGGTTGCGCAGAGGTAGGCAATTTCATGAAGTTGCAAGTCAGCAGTGTTTGTGCTGGAGGGATGAGGGGTTTGGATGGGATGCTTTTCAGATGGTTGGTGTGGACTCGATGGGCTGAATGGCCTGTTTCCACACTGTAGTGATTCTATGATCTTCTATGATCCTGAAATGCCCCCCCATCCCAACGCTGTCTATAAATCAATCCTTTATCTGAGCTATTATATTCCAGTACCATGGGATCTTATCTCACAGATAATCTAAAGTGTTGTACCTTTTCAAACACCTTCTGAAAATCCAAATGTATTACATCCACCATTTCCCCTTTATCTATCCTGCTTGTTACCTCCTCAAAGAATTCTAACGGCAGGCCACCAGCTTTCTCCAAAAGACCTTTCATGGTCCCCCAAATAACCACCACAGACAATAAAACCCCAGAGGTAGGGTGATACCCCTAGTCATTAACTAGCCACTTAAGGACCACAGCTTGCCTCAGGTCAACTTGACCTTGCCCACCCCAATTTGACTGATGGAAGGGGGGTTTGTAATTGAGAAGGAGATGTCCTCCCCACTGGCGCCTTCCAGTCTGATTAAGCCACACAACTCCGTTACCTCAAGGCTTACAAGGGGAAGGAGTTTAAATTCCACCCAAATACCCAGGTAACCCTCCCACTCCCTGATGCTCCCCAATGTCTGTGTCTTAGACTCCAACAACTTTGAGGCAAAATCAGTCATGCGACAGATGCTTATCTAAGATATGACTGGCTCGGGTCACAATGCTCTCCAAAAATTCCCACACGTTCCAGTTATCTTACAGATCCTGCTGTCTCGGTATAAACTAAATAATTTATTTGATTGGTTAATTAGTTATTGATTAGCATGTTAGAGATAAGAAACTGGAGGTAAAACAAAAAGACTAAAAAGCAGATCTCCTTGTCCCACTATCCTGAATCCACACTTGTGCCACATTCTGGACTTTAGCAATCTATTGATAAAGCATTCAATTCCCCAACCACACTGTGCCCCACACTCTCAGATCACAAATAGTCAGCTAATAATGCACCACTGAAAATGGAAGGCCCAATCAGAATAAGCAATGTCATTGTGGAACAATTATTACTTTGTCCAACCCCACAAATTATGCATGAGCTAACCCTAACATGGAATGTATTGAATGGCGGATAGGTTTGATGGGCTGAATGCCTTACACCTGTTCCTATGTTCCTCTCATAGGCAGAGTTTGCACCATTCATTAGTTTTAACAAGTTGTTTGAAAGTGCGCTGACACTTATAACAGAGTGTATTTGACGCAGGATAACACAATTGTTAAATTAACAAACACAAATTTTTTTCTGAAGTAGCAACGCATCTTTAAATTATGCAGAGAGTGATTTCTACCCCATTGTTTGCTACCAAGCCACAACAGTACTGTATATAGATATTGGATAAGTTTAGTATTCTAATGTCCAGGAAGATTTGTTGCAAGAATGAAGATAAAATACTGTGCAAGCAAAGTATTGGCATTTTTGTAAGTGTAATGTTAATACAGAGACTTACTTTAAAAGAGCTAGTTCCACTAGCTGTCATTAATCATGGACCTAAAAAGAGTTTATTAATGTCTTATCAGTCAGTAATAGAAAAGAAATGCTGTCAGCTACCCTCTTGCAATGTATGTGCAAAGAATGGTGATTAAGCAACCGATTAAACATTTTCATGAATATTTTAAGGGATGTTTGTGAATGTTTCCTGTTCTTTTACACTAATAGCCCCATTAAAATCTGTTTGTAGGATAACGCTGGTAGTTACAATGTGCACTTAAAACAGCAACAGCATCCCCAAGAGAAATACTGACCACATGACCCTCCCCCCATCCACTGGATTAATGCGGCTTTTAGAGTGAGACTATTCACAGACAAGTCATTAGAAATAGTAGATTACGGATTTATGTGTAGGATATGCAGAAAAGCTGTCACTCATAGACAGATGCCTGAAATGACTACCTCCACAAGTGAGGTTGACTTGTACGTCATGCGCGACAAGGTCACAAGTGAGTTACGATCAGAGTTGTGCCTTGAGATACAGTAGTTATTGTTGCTCAATGCCATCCATAACTCATTCTATTTGTACTAAACCTACAATGGCACATTCATAGCTGACAAGTGAAAGCATCACACAGCTGCCCTCTACACAGCTCAACCATGAATCATTAGGAAATAAGGGACAGCATATTTCAGAGGATTCGGTAGAAACTGGAATTAGCTCCATAACATGTGCTATAGAGTGCTTTCTGTGAAAATAAGCTCAGTGTGAAATTCCTGCAGGACCACACTCAATCCAATCGGACAGGCCAAGACATAGTCCTAACTGTGAATACCTGGCCCCAGCAAGGGGGTTTCAGCAGCTCTCTCTGAGAATTGTATGCCGAAGAATGGAGTCGCACCATGACACTCTGACCATAGCAAGGTTACTCTGGGACACCAGAGCTGCATCATGATGTCTGACTGTGAAGAGGTAATCCCAGAATGGCGGAGCAGGACCAAGAGGTTCACGTAGTGGAGTAGGAGAGCACTGTGAAGAGCTGACAGTAGTGAGGCAGTCTTTGAATGTCAGAGCAACACCTGTAAGGCTCTGATAAAAAGGGTGAGAGTGTGGTGCTGGAAAAGCACAGCAGGTCAGGCAGCATTCAAGGAGCAAGAGAATCGACATTTCAGGCATAAGCCCTTTTGATAAAAGAGGCCATTATTCAAAATGTGTAGCCATCTTGCAGCATGACGACATGATTCACAGATCATAAATTTTACACTGTTATCTACTTTTAAGTCTATTATTAGCAAGTTTTGAAAAGATTTGTAGCTCAGGTTGAAGTTTTAGATGTAAGTTTTCTCGCTGAGCTAGAAGGTTCATTTTCAGATATTTCATCACCATACTAGGTAACATCATCAGTGAGCCTCCAGTGAAGCACTGGTGTTAATGCCTATTTTTTATTTGTATGTTTAGATTTCCTTGGGTTGGTGATGTCATTTCCTGTGTTTGGTGATGTTATTTCCTGTTCTTTTTCTCAGAGGGTGATAGATGGAATCCAAATTGATGTGTTTGTTAATAGCATTCCAGTTGAAATGCCATGCTTCTATGAATTCTCGTGTGTGTCTCTGTTTGGCTTGTTCTAGGATAGATGTGTTATCCCAGTCAAGCTGGTGTCCTTCCTCACATGTATGTAAAGATACTAGTGATAGTAGGTCATATCATTTTGTGGATAGTTGATGTTCATGTATCCTGGTGGCCAGTTTTCTGCCTGTTTGTCCAATGTAGTATTTGTTACAGTTCTTGCAAGGTATTTTGTAAATGATGTTTGTTTTGCTTGCTGTCTGTATAGAGTCTTTTAAGTTCATTAGCTACTGTTTTAGTGTGTGGGTGGGTTTGTGGGCTACCATGATGCCAAGAGGTCTGCATAGTCTTTTGGAAGAAACAGGCAGAAAAATAGCCACCAGGATACATGAACATCAGCTAGCCACATAAAGTTGCTTGTCCATAACAGTTTCAGTAAGAACTTGTGGCTCAGTCCTTATGGAGATGAAGTCCTGCCTTCACATTGACAATAATCTTCATTGTGTTGTGTGACACTATCACTGTGCTAAACAGAACAGAGTTCAAACAGATCTAGCAACTCAAGACAAGGCATCCATGAGGCACTGTGGGTCATTAACAGCAGCAGAATTGTACTGCAGCACAATCTGTAACCTCATGGGCTAGCATATCCTCCACTCAACCATTACCATCAAGCCAGGAGATCAACCCTGGTTCAATGGAGAGCGCAGGAGGGCATGCCAGGAGCGGCACCAGGCAAACATGAAGATGAGATGTCAACCTGGTGAAACCACCAAACAGGACTACTTGCATACCAAACAGCATGCTAAGTAATGGACAAAATTAAGCAATCCGACAGCCAACTGATCAGATCTAAGCACTGCAACCATGCCATATCCAATTGTGAATTGGACAATTAACCAACTCATTGGAGGAGGAAGAGGCAGCACTGCACATATCCCCGGTATCAATGTTATAAGAGCCCAGCACATCAATGTAAAAGATAAAGTTGAAGTTTTGCAGCAATCTTCAGCCAGAACTACCAAGTGGATGATCCATCTTGGCCTCCTCCAGAGGTTCCCAGCATCACAGATACCACTCTTAAGCCAATTCAATCCACTCTGTGATATCAAGATACAATCGGAGGCACTGGATCCTGCAAAGGCTATGGATCCTGACAACATTCCAGAAATAGTACTGAAGACTTGTGCTCCAGAACTTGCCATTCCCTTCGTCAAGCTGTTCCAGTACAGTTACAACACTGGCATCTACCCGACAACATGGAAAATTGCCCAGTTATGTACACAAAATGGAGGACAAATCCAACCTGACCAAGGACCGCCCATCAGTCTACTCTCGCTCATTAGTAAAGTGATGGAAAGTGTTATCAACAGTGCTATTGAACAGTACCTGCTCAGCAATAACCTGTTCAGTGATGCTGAGATTGGGTTCTGTCAGGGCCACTTAGCTCCTGACTTCATTACAGCCTTTGTTCAACATGGATATAGTACTTAAATTTCAGAGATAAGATGGGAATGACAGGCCTGCACAATGGCTCAGTGATTAGTACTGCTGCCTCACAGTGCCTGGGACCCGGGTTTGATTCCAGCCTGGGGTGACTGTATGCGTAGAGTTTGCACTTTCTCCTTGAGCCTGTCTGGACTTCCTCCAGGTGCTCCAGTTTCCTCCCACTGTCCAAAGATGTGCAGGTTGGGTGGATTGGTAAGGGAAATGCAGAGTTACAGGGATAGGGTCAGGGGATGAGACTTGGTGGGATGCAATTTGCAGGGGTGGTATGGACTCAATGGGCTGAATCACCTGCTTCCACACTATAGGGATTCTATGATTCTATCAAGTCCACAAGTCAGAGTTATAAAGCAGAGAAACAAATCCTTCAGTCCAACCCATTTGTGTAGACCAGACTTCCCAATCTGATCTAGTCCCATTTGTCAGTAATTGGCCCATATCCTTGTGAACTCTTCCTGTTCATAAACCCAGGAGATGACTTTTAAATGTTATAATTGCATCCACTGTCACCATCTCCTCTAACAGTTCATTCTAGACATGCACCACCTTCTGCATGAAAATGTTACCTCTCAGATCCTTTTTCAATCTTTCCCCTCTCATTTTAAACCTATGCCCTTTAGTTTTGGACTCCCTCCAAAAAGACCTTGGTTATTCATCATACCCATCTCCCTCTTTAAGGTCATCCCTCAGCCTCCGACATTTTAAGGGAAAAGTCCCAGTCTATTCGGCCTCTCCCTATAGCTCAAGCCCTCCAATCCTGGCAACATCCTTTACTGTACTCTCAAATTTAACAACCTTCTTCTGATAGAAGGGACACCAGAATTGCATGCAGTACTCTAAAAGTGGCCACATTGTTGTTCTGTACCGATTTAACATAATGTCCCAACTCCTAAAATCAATGTTCTGACCAATGAAGACAAGTGTGCCAGATGCCATTCTCACTATCCTGTCTACCTGCGACCACCTTCAAGGAGCTATGCAGCTGCACCCCTAGGTCTCTTTGTTTGGCATTATCTGTATCAGGGCTACAGCATTATCTGTATGTGTTCCTGCCATGGTTTGCCTTACTAAAATGCAACACCTCACATTTATCTAAATTAAACTCCATCTGCCACTCCTCAGCTCATTGGCACATCTGATCAAGGTCCCATTGTTTTCTCAGGCAATCTTCTTCACTATCTACTATACCACCTATTTTGGTGTAATCCGCAAAATTATCTTTTATCTTCACAATCAAAGCATTTATATGAATAATGAAATGTAGCGGATCCAGCACCAATTCCTGTGGCACACCACTGGTCAAAGGCCTCCAGTCTGAAAAGCAACCCTCTACCACAACCCTCTGTCTTTTACCTTCAAGTCCATTTTCTATCCAATTGGCTCGTTCCCCAGGATCCCATATGATTTAACCAGTCTTGCATGAGGAACCTTGCCTATCCAAATGCAAGTAAATCCTGTCCCTCAGAACCTCCACGTATTCACCACTGACAGAAGGCTTACCGGTCTATAGTTCCCTGGCTTTTCTTTTACAGCCTTTCTTAAATACTGGCATTACATTAGCCAACCTCCAATCTTCCAGCACTTCATCCATGGCTGTTGATGAAACAAATATCTCAGCAAGGGTCCCAGCAATCTCTTCCCTTGCTTCCAACAAAGTTCTGGGAAACACCTGATCAGGTCCAGAGTGTGATGTCAAAGTGTCCAAGCAAAACTAGAACAAATGGGCATCAGTGGGCAGGCTCTCTGCTGGTTGGAGTTATACCTGGCATATAGGAAGATGGTTGTGGTTGTTGGAGGTCAGTCATCTCAGCTCCTGGACATCTCTGCAGGAGTTCCTCAGGGTAGTGTCCGTGGCCCAACCATCTTCAGTTGCTTTATCAAAGACCTTCCCTCCATCATAAGGTGAGGAGTGGGGATGTGCAATTATCAGTGAACGATGTTCAGCATTATTCATGACACCTCAGATACTGACGATACATGTTCAAATGTAACAAGTTCCAGACAAAATCCAGGCTTGGGCTGACAAGTGGGAAGTAACAATTGTGCCAGACAAGTACCAGACTATGACCATCACCAATAAGAAACAATCTCACTACCGCCTTTTGACATTCAATGGTGTCACCATCATTGAATCTCCCACTATCAATATCCTGAGGGAGTGACCATTGACCAGAAACACAACTGGACTCACCACATAATGGCAACGAGTGCAGGCCAGAAGTTAGGAAGACTACGGTGAATAACTCACCTCATGACTTCTCATAGCCTGTCCATAATCTACAAGGCACAAGTCAGCAGTGTGATGGAATACTTCCCACTTGCCTGGATTGTAGTTCCAGCAACACTCAAGAGGTTTGATACTAATCAGGATAAAGCAGCCAACTTGATTGGCATCTACTCCCTTCACCTCTGATGCTCAGGAGCAGCAGTGTGTACTATCTACAAGATGCACTGCAGACATTCCCCAAAGATCCTTAGACAATGCCTTCCAAATTCACAACCACTTCCATCTAGAAGGACAAGGGCAGCAGATATATGGGAACACCGCCACCTTCAAGTTCCCCTCCAAGGCACTCATCATTCTGACCTGGAAATTCCTGACCATTTTTTCACTGTCGCTGGGTCAGAATCCTGGAATGCCCAACCATAAGAGCATCATGGTACAACCTACACCTATGAACTGTTGGGTTCAAGGTGGCTCAAAGGCAACGAGGGACAGGCAATAAATGCTGGCCTAGCCAATGATGCCCACTTCCCACAAATGAATAAAGAAGAAACAGTTTTGTAATGCTGCATTGTATATATTTTTCCAAGAAGTAGCAAATTTGTTTTGAGAAATACATAACGGCCTAGTAAAACCACAATGCTCCTGAATATAAATAAAAATATAATAATCTCAAGACTACATCTATGTTTGCAGTAAATTTCCATAGCACAATTGGGAATGGGATTCCATTGGTCTGCTTGGAAGCTCTTCCAGACTCCTTCCTCACAATCCATTGGCAGATCCAATTTGAATTGCAGGACACTTCCCAGAGATGGGACAGCAGTAATAATTCAGAGAGAATGGCCCTGGAGGTCTCCTGAAGTCTCAAGGCATCAGGACAAACATGGAGAAGAAAATCTCCCTCTGGTTGCTACATCTAAACCTCCCTCAACTGATGTATCAGTGCTCCTCCATGTTTAATACAACTGGAAGAAGTATTTAGAGTGTTAAAGGCAAACAATGCACTCTGAGTTGGGGATCTGAAGGTTTGTCATGAAAATGGGCTCACTTAGTAATGCAGATCAGTGAGGACAGTAGATCCTGGTAGAGTGTGGCACTGGAAAAGGCACAGCAGGTCAGACAGCATCTGAGGAACAAGAGCTTCAACATTTCAGACAGGACCTTCCTTCACTTAGTAACTCGACTGATTGTCTCCTGAAAGAAATGATGACCTAGTGGTATTATCATTAGACTATTAATCGAGCAACCAAGGAAATGTTTTGGGGCACCAGGTTCAAATCTCACCATGGTGGATGGTGGAATTTGAATTCAATTTTAAAAATCTAGAAGTAACAGAAAATGATATTGGATCATGGAAAAAGCTACCACATGAATGCCATTTAGGAAAGGAAACTGTATCCTTATCTACATGTGACTCCAGACCCATACCAATGCTGTTGACACTTAACAGCCCTCTGGGTAATTAGGGACGGGCAATAAATGCTGGCCTGGCTAGTGACGCCCACATTGTGTGAATAAAAAATAAGATTTCTCTGCCAGACTCTGCTTGCAGCATGTGGTAGGACATCCATAGGAATAATTTGCTTCACCTCATCCTGGTCCCCAACAATAGCTGATTTTCAGGATTAATAGTCTAATGATAATATCACTAGGCTATTAACACGGTTTTATATTGGCACAGATATCAAATTTGCTCATGGCCAGGAAACAGTGGGTGGGGATAACGCGCTCTTTTTCAGCTTAGTGACCTGTGGGTTCCCTGTGATCAGTGCTGGGGGCCGTAACTGTTTACAATATATACCAATGACGTTATACCAAGGAAGGAAGTGAATGTACTATAGCCAAATTTGCAGACATCACTAAGATAGATGGAAAGGCAGATTACAAGAGGGAGACAAACAGTTTACAGAGAGATATTAATGGGTTAATTAACTGGCACGAGGAGGTTGAACAGTTCATCCACTACACTAACACCTTCCACCCCAACCTCAAATTCACCTGGACAGTCTCGGACTCCTCCCTCCCCTTCCTAGACCTTTCTGTTTCTATCTCAGGCGACCAAATCAACACGGACATCTACTACAAACTAACCGACTCCCACAGCTACCTGGACTACACCTCCTCCCATCCTGCCCCCTGTAAAAACGCCATCCCATTCTCCCAATTCCTTCGTCTCCGCCGCATCTGCTCCCAGGAGGACCAGTTCAAAATACGTACAACACAGATGGCCTCCTTCTTCAAGGACCGCAATTTCCCCCCCGACGTGGTCGACGGTGCCCTCCACCGCATCTCCTCCACTTCCCGCTCCTCCGCCCTTGAGCCCCGCCCCTCCAACCGCCACCAGGACAGAACCCCACTGGTCCTCACCTACCACCCCACCAATCTCCATGTACAGCGCATCATCCGCCGTCACTTCCGCCACCTCCAAACAGACCCCAGCACCAAGGATATATTTCCCTCCCCTCCCCTATCAGCTTTCCGTAGAGACCACTCCCTCCGCGACTCCCTTGTCAGATCCACACCCCCCACCGACCCAACCTCCACTCCCGGCACCTTCCCTTGCAACCGCAGGAGGTGCAACACTTGCGCCCACACCTCCCCCCTCACTTCTCTCCAAGGCCCCAAAGGAAACTTCCATATCCGCCACAGATTCACCTGCACCTCCACCCACATCATCTACTGCATCCGCTGCAGCCGGTGTGGCCTCCTCTATATTGGGGAGACAGGCCGCCTACTTGCGGAGCGATTCAGAGAGCACCCGGACGAACCAACCCAACCAACCTGTAGCACAGCATTTCAACTCCCCCTCCCACTCCACCGAGGATATGCAGGTCATTGGACTCATCCACCGCCAAACCACAACAACCCGACGGTCGGAGGAGGAGCGTCTTATCTTCCGACTGGGAACCCTCCAACCGCAGGGGATGAACTTGGACTTCACCAGTTTCTTCATCCCCCCTCCCCCCACCTTGTCTCAGCCGGATCCCTCCAGCCCGGCACCGCCTTCCTGACCTGCAGTCTTCTTCTTGACCTCTCCGCCTCCATCCTACTCCGACCTATCACCCTCACCTTGACCTCTTTCCACCTATCACATTTCCAACGCCCCTCCTCCAAGTCCCTCCTCCCTACCTTTTATCTTCTCCTGCTGAACACTCTCTGCTCATTCCTGAAGAAGGGCCTGTGCCCGAAACGTCGAATCTCCTGTTCCCTGGATGCTGCCTGACCTGCTGTGCTGTTCCAGCAATAAAGTTTCAACCCTAATTAACTGGCAAACAGTTGGCAAATGGAGTATGAGGTGGGAAAATATGAAGTTGTTCATTTTGGAATGGAGAACAAAGGAACAAAAGAAATGGAGTAGTGTGAGCAGTTTTGGACACTTTATTTAAGGAAAGATAGTATTTCATGTGAGACAGTTAAAAAAAGATTCACGGCAATGATCTCTGGTATGGAGGGACTGCCTTAAAGAGCAGAAGTTAAAGAGATTGGGTGTCTCCTCAGTGGGGTTAAGAAGAATGAGAGATGATCTCATTGAAACATAAAGATTTCTGAAGGAACTTGACAGGGTAAATGCTGAGAGGATCTTTCCCCTCGTGAGAGTGTCCAGGGCCAGAGGGCATGGTCTCAGAATAAGTTAAGACTGAGATGAGGAGGAATTTCTTCTCTGAGGGTTGTGAATCTTTGGAACTCCTTGCCACAGAGAGCTGTAGGACAGTGTTCTTGGGTATATTTCAGGCTGAGATAGGCAGATTTTTGATCAGTCAGAGAATCAAGGGTTACAGAGGAAAAAAAATAGGTTAATGGACATGAGAAACGTAGGATCAGCCATGATACTATTGAATGTCAGAGCAGGCATTTTAGGCCAAACTGTATGCTTCTGTTCTGATTTCCATAGTCTGTGATCTTATTAACACTGTATGCTTTTTTTAAAGTGTTCTCTCCATTTGCCACCTTCAGTGATCTGTGCACATATACACCAAGATCCTTCTAATCCTGCACTCCCTTTAAAGCTGTACCTCTAAATTCATATTGTCTTTCAATGGATTGATTATATTGTGTAGCTTGGTAAGCCATTTCAGAGAGCAATTGAGAGTTAACCATAGTGATTGTAACGGGGTCAGCCAGGTAGACATGATAGATTCAGGTTCCTGATTGGGACTGTTAATCTGGTCCAATTAGGGAGCTCTGGCTGACAGATATAAACAGGAGTGTTACACCGGGCAGGTACCGGGGCGGGCTGCCCCAGAGGTGGTCGAAAGGTGCTGAGGGTGGTTAGTGAAGCCGGAAGGTGGGTATGCTGTCCTGACCGCTGTCACCCTGGGCGGGTACCGGGGCGGGCTGTCCTAGAGGTGGTCGAAAGGTGTGTCAGGGCGGACCGAGAACTGGAAGGGACATGGGGTGGACCGAGAACCGGAAGGTGGGTAGGGGCGGGCTGCCTTAGAGTGGTCGGAAGGTGCGAGGGGCGGGGGCTTGCTGGGTCTGTATTGTCTGCACTTTTGTATGTAACGGTATTGTCTAATGTACAAATGTCATTGTCACTGTCTTGTCATATGTGGAACTGGGATTTGAGGTTTGTCCTCCTCTCCCTGTAAAATGGTTGAACGGTAGGGTTCGGGGCCTAGCTTTGCTGCTCCTCTCCCTTGTAAAACTGCTGTCTTTTGTGTACAGCTGTCAATGTTTTTTGTAAACTGTTTTGTAATTTGTTTAATAAAATAAAAAAATAAATAAATAAATAAACAGGAGTGTTACACCGGGCAGGTACCGGGGCGGGCTGCCCCAGAGGTGGTCGAAAGGTGCTGAGGGTGGTTAGTGAAGCCGGAAGGTGGGTATGCTGTCCTGACCGCTGTCACCCTGGGTGGGTACCGGGGCGGGCTGTCCTAGAGGTCGTCGAAAGGCGTGTCAGGGCGGACCGAGAACTGGAAGGGGCATGGGGTGGACCGAGAACCGGAAGGTGGGTAGGGGCGGGCTGCCTTAGAGTGGTCGGAAGGTGGGAGGGATGGGGGCTTGCTGGGTCTGTATTGTCTGCACTTTTGTATGTAACAGTACTGTCTAATGCACAACTGTCACTGCTGTTGTCTCTTTTATATCTTTGTGAAACTGGGATTTGAGGTTTGTCCTCATGTCCCTGTAAACTGTTTGAATGGTAGGGTTTGGGGCCTGGCTTTGCTGCTCCTCTCCCTTGTAAAATTGCTGTCTCTTGTATGCAGCTGTAAATGTAACTGTTTGTTGTAAACTGTTTTTGTAATTTGTTTAATAAAATTAAAAAAAATAAACAGGAGTGTTCCCTCCAACTCTATTTTGATTTAGTCCCTACCCTCCCCCTCACTGTTTTGATCACACAGCACTGCCCTTTGAGGTGAAGGGCAGTGTTTGTCACTGGCCACCCGGGTGTTTTCCTATCTTCCTGGTGGTGGAAATTGAATAAAGATTCGTGCACTTTGTGTCTTTCACTGTGTCTCACACGTATACACACACACCATGGGTGCTGGGGATAAATTAAGCACTACCGCATTTAGGTGGTAGTGTGGGGGTTAAAGAAAAAATAAATAAAATTTAAAAAAAGAAGAAAGAAAAAAAATAAACAGAAGTGTGCCCTTTGTGAAGAAAAAAAGAAAAAATAAATAAATAAACAGGAGTGTCTGCCACCGGGCGGTGGGGATCCCCAGTGGAGGGCTCTCTACGTGGGAGTCCTCCCCCTTTCTCTTGGGAATCTGGAGTGGAGGGTGCTGCACGCAGCAGTCCCCTGCAACCGCAGATTGCGGTGGTTCACGGACTCCCAGCCCAACTGCTTGTTCTGTGGTGCTGTGGAGTCCGTGGACCATGTGTATATTGGGTGTGGGCGTTTGCACTCCCTTTTTGATTTTCTTAAAAACCTCCTCCTCTGCTTTTGTTTGCACTTCAGTCCCACGCTCCTGATCTTTGGGCACCCGGTACGGAGGAGGGAGGGCAGGTCTTAAGACCTCCTCGTGGGTCTGCTCCTGGGCCTGGCCAAACTAGCCATAAACAGGTCGAGGCAGCGGGCCATGGAGGGGGTCGTTAGGGCCGACTGCCTGCCCCTCTTCCGCAGTTACGTTAGAGCCCGGGTGTCCTTGGAGAAGGAGCACGCGGTCTCCACCAATACCCTGGAGTTGTTCAGGGAGAGGTGGGCGCCACAGGGAGTGGAGTGCATTATTTCCCCCTCCAACTCTATTTTGATTTAAACCCTGCCCTCCCCTTCACTGTTTGATCACACAGCATAGCCCTTTGATGTGAAGGACACTGCTTGAAAAAAAGTTTTTAAAAAATAAACAGGAGTGTCAGACGTTCTGTTCACTCTGAGGGAGCTGGCACTGAGGAAGCAAGACCAGTGTCAAGTACTATGCCTAGGTAAATAAATGGTGACGGGACACCGTCCCTTGTGGAGTTATTTCATAAGCACATAGCTGTAAGTCTGGAGTACATGGCCAGATTTTCTTCCCTGAAGACTATTTGTGAAGAGATGTGTTTTTACAACTATTCAGTAGGTTCATGGTTTCCGCAATAGAGACTGGTGTTTTATCTCAGGTTTATTTAATCAAATATAAATTCCCCCAGCTGCTATTGTAGATTTGATCTCCTTTTGATTATTAGTCCTGTAATCGGACCATTATGCTACTATTCCTGCTGCTGCATGTTCCTACATAAGAGCACTTCAGAAAAACTATTTATCTGACCGCAACATACTATAGGAGATGAAGGTTTCTATATAAATGCAAGTCTTTCTATTATTTCTTTTTGTCTTTCATGAGTTATATTAGTGAGCACCATTCAGCCAGAAAGAGATATCACAGTAATTCCTGAACCTGTCAATATCCAGGTACTGTCTATTTCAGATGAAGGAGAGGAAGAAGAGCTGTGGAAGAACTATTTTCTGCCCTCACTGTCATGTCCTGAGCACAAGGAACCAATCCCACTGCTCTAGCACCAATCAGCTACCTCAGTGCAGTCGGCATATCTAACCCGGGACATCCTTGCTCATGACTAGTTTGATCTGCGAAGTCATTAAGGGAACTGCAAGCTTTCAGTCTTAACTGGATTCTCCTGCATCAGTGTCTTTAATAAGTAAACACCACAATATAATATTCATTCTCAAAGTGCCAGGCAGATGTAAAATAGTATCAATCACATAAACAACCCTTTGCTCTAGTCCTACAGCCAACTTGCACTCAGCTCTCATATCCCCCTCGACACTCGGCACTTAATTTTAGAACACAGCCGGTCACGTGACACTTTATCGGAAACGGTTTGGAAATCCAAGTGGATACATTGGAGCTAGCTGACCTGATAGAGCCTGTGAATAATCCGTAATAGCAATCCACACAGGTAGGTAAATAGTCCATATAGGTACCAATAACGATGGAAAAATGAAAAAGCAGAATCAAAAAGATAATAATCTCTGGACTATGACCTGAGCCACAAACAAATTGGCACAGGGTCAACATGATTAATGAGGTAAATGTGTGGCTCCAAGATTGGTGTGGGAGAAAGGGGATCGGATTCATGGGACATTGACACTGGGAGCTGTTCCGATGGGACAGGCTCCACCTGAACACTGCTGGGACCAGAGTCCTGATGAATCATATAACTAGAGCTGTGAATAAGGCTTGAAACTAAATAATGGGGGCTGGGGTGTGGTAGAAGTAGGAGGATAGAGTGGGCGTGGAGAAGATGTTTCCACAAATAGGAGAGACAGTCTCCAAATGAAGGGGTGAAATGAGGAATTTCTTCAGTGAATTTGTGGAACTCATTGCTGCATTGAGCTATGGAAGTCAAGTCACTGAGTATAGTTAAGACAGAGATAGATAGATTCTTGATTGTTAAGGGGACCAAGGGCTACAAAAGAAGGTAGGAGATTAGAAATATGAAACATATCAGCCATGATCAAATGTTGGAGCAGACTCAATGGGCCAAAAGGCCTAATTCTGTTCCTGCATCTAATGGTCTCAATGAAACATTTTTGTAAAGACATTACTAGCTAGGCCAGCATTTATTATCCATTCCTAATTGCCCATAAGGCAATTGAGAGTCACCCACATTGCTGTGGGTCTGGAGTTGCACGTAGTTTGGACGAGGTAAGGATGGCAGTTTCCTTCCTGAAAGGAAGTAAGCCAGATGAATTTTTCCAACGAACAGCCAGTTTCAGTCATCATAGACTCTTAATCCCAGATTTTTTTTTAAATTGAATTTAAATTTCACCATCTACCACAACAGGATTTGAACCCAGGTGTCTAAACATTACATGGGTCTCTGGATTACTAGTCATGAAGCCAGCACCTCCCCTACATTTTTGATTTAGCAATCATGGTTAAACTCCTCACTTTATAATTACCTGGCTGTCATTTTAATCTTTTTCTTTTTAATAAGGGCACCATTTGCAGCTTCCTCCCACTTCTCTGGCAATTCGATCATTCTCGGTAAAGTATTAAATATGTCACAAATTGCTGGAGAAACTCAGCAAGCTTGGCAGATTCTGTGCAGTGTGTTACCAGACTAGTTGAGTTTCTCCAACAATTTCTGTGATTGTTTCAGATCTTCCGCATTCTTTGTTTTATTAAATATATTCACAGTGACATAAGCAACATGCTTTGTCATATTTTCTCCAGTTCCTTAATTCTAGGCCTGATGCTGTTGGCACTTCAAATCTCTCCAATTAAACCTACCCTTCTTCCCATCATATATATTAAATAACTCATTTGAAGTTTAGCTATACCAATTATAAAAATGATAGCCCCAGTTTTCTCATTTAAAGCAGACATTGTGCAGGCAACCATTGGTGACATCTCAGGTTTACTAATACAGTATTAGGGTTCAGGACTGAAAACCAAGGATGGGAAGGAGGTGAAAGAGGAGATTAAAATCCGATACAATGTATTTTCTGACACCAACCAACAGTCCAAACTGGAACGCCCAAGGCTAATTGTAAATGGAGCCTTGGGTCGAGACTAAATATTTTGGGTGAGTTGTGCCTGTGAAGAGCCCATTAATTGCTCACAATTCAATTTGAGGCCCATGTCACACTGGCAACATCCTTCAGGTAGGTACCAGGTTGAGGGGAACAATACTGGAGAAGAAGACCAATGGCAGTGTTTCTCAGGTGAACAGAACACATCATTAACAAAAAAAATCTTAATGTTTAAAACAATTACTTTCAGCAGGAAGTGCCAAATGGTCTCTCTATGGAATGGATAACCTTTTAATGCTTGAACTAAGTGTGATTGGTACATGTCCTATACTTTTCATCTATTCAGCCATGAAAGCTTTATTCAGCACCTTAGAACAGGCTATTCCTATTTAATTTGCATATATAAACAGTGTCTTGTCTATTTTGAGCATTTAATAATGGCTGCCTGAAATTTGATTCAGGTGGAGAAATTCAACTGCAGACAACTGTCAGCAATCCATTTCTCAGTCAAAAATTCTGCCAGGTTTTCTGACTTTATTTTTGTCTTTATTACGGAACTGAGAGCTTCCCAGTGATGTTTGATATAATTAAAAGATTAATGAGGGATATCAGACAGATCAGATGCTCTGTGCCTATCCCTCATTGCACTTGCATAGGAATCCATGGATAAAGGTGTAAAAGCATTGGATCGGTAGACAATTAGTGTAGTTGGAGACTACCCAAAGGAATTTGGGAGAATAGAACTGATTGCTGCATGAGGATGTATAAATGCCTGACTAACAAAACTGTCACTTTATCCCAGGATATCACACTCACAGTGTCACTGTGTAAAAGGAAGAATACCAAGGTGATCAACAGCACTGCAGTCAGATTGGTCTCACCTACCAAGACTGTACCAGTTATTTTTGCAGGTCCAGGTAGATGTATCAGCTATCCACACCCCACTGTTGAAGTGTCTTGAAATGATTTACAAAAGATGATACAGTTATTTAGGTCAGTGTTCTTACTGTTAGTGTACTACTTTGGAAGTGAAGGTCATGTCCATCCTCAACATTAATGCCATAGGGAACCTCCAAAGCACTGGCAGGACAAGTCAAAGGAGGAGGACTGATGCATGCACTTCTTTCCAAAGAATTGCAGAGTGCATAATGCATTAAGATAATCAATATTTTTCAGTTGTGTTGTGATGGCGATGTGCTTTCTGATGTATTTACCTCTGGAGCAGAATGATACAGCATAGAATAAGACCATAGGATATAAAAGGCTGCTCCGAACAGAATGAACAATTAGCCCCCTCGTATGTGTATTAGTGTCAGGGACTTACTGTGGGTTCATTGATTTCAGAGACAATATCTAATTGTGACTGAAAACTGGTAACAATGCTATATTTATGTAACAATATTACAGAATCAAATACAGCCCTGAAACAGATGCTTCGGTCCAACCAGTCCATGTTGACTATAATCCCCAAACTAAACTAGTCTCACCTGCCTGTGCTTGGCCTTAATCCCTGCAGACATTTCTTATTCATGTCTTTTAAATTTTATAACTGGAGCCGCATCCACCACTCCCTCTGGAAGTTCATTCCACACACGAATCACTCTCTGTGTAAAAAAATTACCCCCCATGTTATTTTTAAATCTTTTTCCTCTCACCTTAAAAATATTCCCCCGATTCCTGAAATCCCACATCCTAGGGAAAAGACATCTGCCATTCACCTTATTTATACCCCTCATGATTTTATAAACCTCTGTTAGGTCACCCCTCAACCTCCTATGCTCCAGTGAAAAATGTCCCAGCCCATCCGGCCTTTCCTTATAACTCAAACCCTCAGTTCCAGCAGCACCCTGATAAATCTTTCCAGAACCCTTTCCAGTTTAATAACATCCTTCCTGTAACTGGGTGACCAGAACTGGACATAGTAGTCCAGAAGAGGCCTTGTTCTGTATAACTTCAACACAACGTCCCATCTTCTTAACCACCCTGTCTATATGTGATGCAAACTTCAAAGAATTATATACCTGAACCATAGGTTTCTTCGTTCTACAAAACTACCCAAGGCCCTATTTTTAATTGTCTAAGTCCTTATTTGTTTTACCAAAATGCAGTTATCCAAATTAAACTCCTCAATCCATTGAACCAATTGATATAGATCTCTTTTAATTTTCTTTGTTATCCACTACACACCAGGTTTGCTGTCATCCATAAACTTACTAACCATGCCTTCAATACTCTCACCTAAATAGTTTATATAAATGACAAACAAAAGTGGATCCAACACCGATCCCTGTGGAATGTCACTGGTAACGAGCCTCTAGTTAATTAGTTAATGTCACCTTAGCCAGTGCTGTATAGTAGCCTATAGGACATAAGTGATAGTGTATATGGATGTGATGGCAAATGGACAGGGTGAGGAGGGGATGTGGGGATATGAGAAGAGAATACACGGGGAGTGGACACAGGAGGAGAGGGAGAAAACATCCTGATTTATAGCTTGCCATTCAATTTATGTTGAGTTAACATCCTGGATTTTCTCAGCTACCGAGCACCCTTATGGGAATACATCACCACATAGACTCCAATTGTTCACAGTTATCCTTTAAGGATAATTACTGGTGATAATAAATGCAGCTTTTTCAGTGTTAGCTACATCCAAAAGAAAGATTAATATTGTATCTTCTTTCGGCTGGTGCAACAAGTTCAATTGAGGATTGAGTTTATCAAAGTGAATGCTCCAATCAGAGGGCTCTCTCAATGCCCGGGAGAAAGGTAAATGATCAATCTTGTACGTTCTGTTCAACCTGGTTGAAACAGTTCGGGGCAAACAAATATAGGGAAAGAGAATGAAGGGGAAGGGGTTTAAACAAATATAGGGAAAGAGAATGAAGGGGAAGGGGTTTAAAGGGGATATAGGGAAAGAGAATGAAGGGGAAAGGGTTTAAAGGGGATATAGGGAAAGAGAATGAAGGGGAAGGGGTTTAAAGGGGATATAGGGAAAGAGAATGAAGGGGAAGGGGTTTAAAGGGGATATAGGGAAAGAAAATGAAGGGGAAGGGGTTTAAAGGGGATATAGGGAAAGAGAATGAAGGGGAAGGGGTTTAAAGGGGATATAGGGAAAGAGAATGAAGGGGAAGGGGTTTAAAGGGGATATAGGGAAAGAGAATGAAGGGGAAGAGGTTTAAAGGGGATATAGGAAAAGAGAATGAAGGGGAAGGGGTTTAAAGGGGATATAGGGAAAGAGATTGAAGGGGAAGGGGTTTAAAATTGGCAAGTCATAAAGAAACCAGTATCACACTTCTGGAGAGAAACAAAATGCCCAGCGAAAGCTATCACCTCATCCGTGTTTGCCGAATATGAAAGGAAGCATAGTCCTGATGTGATTTTTTTTTACCAGATTACAGCAGGGAGGGGATTTTTGAGGACCTGGATTACAGCATTAGAGGAAGCAATCTGGCAAGTACAGGAAGGTGAGAGCAGATGGATGTGCGGGACGTAAAATAATAAAGGATATCCCAGAAGGAACACTTTTCTGGAAAACATGGGTGAGGAGAATATATGCCTGTGGCATTGAAAATATAGAGAAGGTGCTGGAAAAAGAAACAGTGATTTACAGAGGCTGATAGGTAGAAAGCAGAAGCCCAGAAAATCAAACAGACACTACTATTGATTGAATCAAAAACTGCAGAGAAGAAGCCTCCTCTGTTCCAACTGGAAAGTGGAGTAATCAGAGTAAATGCAAATGATGGAGAAATTCAAAGAGGCAGAGTCTTTACAGGAAATGAGAGGGAACAAGTATAATGTACATAATATAGGAGGCAGTGGATGTAAAATCTATGTGAAGACCGTTACAGAGATAAGGCAAGACAATCCAGATACGGGTGGAATGAGTCAAGGACCACATGAAATTGATAAAATTGAGTTGGAATCACAATTAGCAAGTTCTTATATCAGAAGAAAGACAGGAAACAGCAACATTCCAGGTATCAATGTAGTGAATAAAAGTGCCAGAGAAGATTAATATAATTGGAAAAAAAGAATGTTCTATGGAACTCAAAAGAAATGGACATAGGAAAGACAAGGAAATCCCATAACAACATCTTAACTGAGCAAGTCTATATAACCAGGAGACATTGTTCAAGACAAGGGCAAGTTCAACTGAGCAGAGCAGGGTGGTGTTTGTGAAAAGGTTGCCAGCTGTTCAACTTGAAGATAGGGGGCTAGGACATCATGATGACAGATAATATTCCAAGAATGACTAAAAGATTAATATGGAAGGAAAATTTAGAGTTTTAGAGGAATTTAGCTAGAAATATAAAAACAGATTGTCAGACTTTCTCTGGAAATTTTAAAAAGAAAGAGTTAACAAAACAAGCTTTAGTCCCATAGAAACTTAATAAGGGAGATGGCAGATGGTTTGAATAGGTCGTCACTATAGCAGATAGTAGTAACATCCCAGAATTAATTGTAAATTAGCAAGTGGAAAGGACAAAAGAATTCAAGAAAATTACAATCACCAGAAAAGTGGTGCTGAACAAATTTTTGGAGCTGTGGGCTGACAAGTTTCCAGGTCCCAATGGACATCATCCTAGTGTCTTACAAGAAATGGCTTTTTTTGCTGTCTTTGAAAACTGTGGACTGCAAAGTGAAAAAGCTGTTTTTAAAAATAAGGATTAACTAGGATGGCTGCATAATTTCACAGCAAGGAGCTTGATACCTATTGTAAACTCTTTTTTTTTGTGTGGCTGTGGTCTTTTGCAATGTACACATGATCAGGAACCAAGGAGTAAATTACAAGTGAAGTTGTTTCTCAGCTAAAACTGAGTAGGTTGGAATTGGAAACAAGTTACAGAGATAAAGAGAGAGAAAGACATAGATTAGTGTGGTGCTGGAAAAGCACAGCAGTTCAGGCAGCATGTGTGTGCAGTTGTTCTTCCTAGCTGAAGCTTCCTGTTCCCTGCAGTAAAAGAAAACTCAATTTAAATTTGGAGAAAAACAAGTTTACTTTCCTGCAGCATTTACTGTGATCTTTGACCTTTGAATTGATAAATCAGAGCTTTTTACGATGAACCAGTCGCTGTGTGCCTCTTGCAACCCTGTGGAAGCATTCAAAAAAAGACAATTGAACGCTAAGCATCTGGCCAGCCAAAGAAAGATCATTGGAATTGAGAAGCAAAGACCACTGAACTGACTTTCCAATTTTTCTATCTCTGCCAATAAACTCTTTGCCCTATTTGTTTGTTTATGTTCATATAAGGGAGAGCTTGTAAGGATATTGGAGTTTTATTTTGTCTTGTTACATGCCAATGATTAATACCTGCATTTCTGTAGCTATACTCTAATATTTGTAATGAATAAAACTTCTTGTTCAATATAGAAACCTTGTTCATGCTTTTTATCAACTTTTGTCTGAAAGACAGGTAAATTAGGATACTGTGCATATTTCTAGAATAACTTTAACACTTGATTCAACTTGGGGAATAACACAGAATGTAAAACTATACAGCACAGGATCAGGCCCTTTAGCGTATGCTAAATTAAACTAATCCCTTCTGCCTGCCCTTGGTCCATAGCCTTCCATTCAGTGCATATTCATGTGCTTATCTGAAAATCCCTTAAACGCCCCTATCATATATGCCTCCACCATGACCCCTGGCAGTGCATTCAAGACTCCTACCGCACTCTGTGTAAAAAACTTGCCCCTCGTATCTCCTTTGAACTTTCCCTTCCTCTAACCTTAAATGCATGCCCCCTAGTATTGGACATGTCAATATTGGGACAAAGATTCGGAGTAGTAGGACTTGATTTACAGTTACCAGCCCACTGAATCGACGCAATAATGAGATAGTTGATGCGTTGCTTTTAATGTTCCAAAATTTCCTCGATTAAGGTAAGGTAGTGAAACTAACTCCTTTATTGAAAAAGGAAGCAAGAAAACAGGAACCTACGGGTCATTTGGCTTAACATCTGCCATAGGGAAAATGTTAAAATCTACTATCAAGTTGTGATAGCAGGGCATTAAGAGCATTTCAAGGTAACCAGGCAGTTCAAACATGGTTTTGTGAAATGGACATCGTGTTAATCAATTTATTGGATTTAATTGAGAAAATAACATGCTATGGATGAAGGAGAACCGGTGGGTGCACTGTACTTAGAATTCCAGAAGATATTTAATAAGCTGTCACATCAAAGATTACAATGAATATTAAGATTTCATGCTGTAGGCATGGATAGAAGATTCATTGGCTAACAGCAAATAAGGATTAGGCATAAATCAGTCATTATCTGGTTCACAAGCTTTAACATGTTGCCTGCCAGAGGGACTTCAACATTTTACAATTTCTATAAACGACTTGGATGAAGGGACCAAAGATATAATTGCTAAATTTACTGATGATCTAAAATTTAAACAGAAAGTAAGTTGTAAAAAGGACATAAGGAGGCTATACATTGTTATAAGTCAGTTGAGTGAATGTGCAAAGATCCAGCAGATGGAGTAAATTGTGAGAAAGTATGAAATTATTCATTTTGGCAGGAAGAATAAAAGGGAAGCATATTATCTAAAGTGAGTGACTGCAAGTACAGCAAGAAATTAGAAAGGTTTGATCAGGATAGTCAGCAGGACTTTGTCAGAAGGAGGTCATACCGAACAAACTAGATGGAATTTTGCAAGGATGTGATTAGGTGTATAGATGAGGGTAGTGCAGTTGATGTGGTTTATATGAATTTCAGCCAAGGTCCCACATGGGAGGCTGATAAAGAAGGTAAAAGCACATGGAAAGGAGGGTAACTTGGCGAAATGGATCCAAAATTGACTTAGTGGTGGGAGACAGAGAGGGATTGTAGAAGGCTGCGTGTGTGACTGGAGGCTGGTGTCCGGTAGTGTACCATAGGGATCCATGCAGGATCCCTTATTGTTTGTTATATGTATAAACAATAGAGATGAGAATGTGGGGTGGATGATAAGTGGGTTTGCAGATGACATGAAGATTGGTTGGTTGGTCAATAAAGATGAAGAAGGTTTTACATTACAGAAAGATATAAAAGGGTTGGTCAGATGTACAGATCAGTTGCAAATGGAACTTAGCCCTGAAAAGTATAAGGTGATTCACTTGGAAGAAGTAACAGGAGTACTCAATGAATGGCAGGACAGTTGAGGATCAGAGGAACAGAGGGATCTTGGGATACTTGTCCTTGAAGGTGGAAGAGCAGATCAATAGGATGGTTAAGACAGCATACAAGACATTTTATCAGTCAAGGCATAAGAGCAGGAGGTTATGTTGGAGCTGTACAGAACATTGGTTAGGCCACAGCTGGAATACTGTGTCCAGTTCGGGTCACACATAGTAGGAAAGATATGATTACTCTAGAGGGGCTGCAGAGGAGATTCACCAGGCTGTTGCCAGGAATGGAGCACTTCAGCCGTGAAGAGATGAAAGCCTTTTTTCTTTGGAGCAGAGGGGGGTTTGGGGATGTTACTGATCTCATTGAAACCAAAATAAGCTCAAGCTCTCCATCTTGACATTACTTGCAAGTTTGCTCCACAAGTTTATTTTTAAGATTAAATTAGATTACTTACAGTGTGGAAACAGGCCCTTCAGCCCAACAAGTCCACACCGACCTGCTGAAGTGCAACCCACCCAGACCCATTCCCCTACATTTACCCCTTTACCTAACACTACGGGCAATTTAGCATGGCCAATTCACCTGACCTGCACATTTTTGGATTGTGGGAGGAAACCGGAGCACCCGGAGGAAACCCACGCAGACACGGGGAGAACGTGCAAACTCCACACAGTCAGTCGCCTGAGGTGACTCTTTTGTTCTTGGATGATCTTCCATTGGCTTTTAAAGTTTTCCCAACGTTCTGTTTTAACAATAATCTATTCCGCATTATACATCTTTTCTTGTGAAAGAATAAACAAAAAAGAACGAGAGGGCATAGATTAAAAGTGATGTGCAAATGATGCAGGGGCGGTGTGAAAAGAACTTTTCACACAACATGTTGCTGGGGTCTGGAATGCACTGCCTGAAGTGTGGGGTAGAAAGGTTCAATTGAGGAATTCAAGAGGGAATTGGATGATTATTTCAAAGATATGGAGAAAAGGCAGAAGACTGGCACTGGGTAATATAGGTAGTGCTGGCACAATGGGCTAAAGAGCCTCTTTCTGCACCATAATAATTCTGTGATTCTGTGAAATGTACAAACTATTTAAAGGGATGCACAGGATAGATGTAGTTGTTTAAATAACAGGTTGAAGGTTCAGTGATGGGGTCACATCCAAAAGAAGTCAACAATTATTAGAAAGTTAACTTTGGATCTGAGTCTGTTAGACATTCTTCTGTTATATAACAAAAGTAGCCTTTTCTCATCAGACTTGATGATAATAGCAGAGTTGTACCTTAGTGAACAGAAATCGAATCTTAGCGAACACAAATCTACCAGTTTAGAGGAAGATAACTTCAGTGGATAAAGACACATGCAACGGGTAAAGGGATACAAGAAGCTTAATCCATACAGGAAAGGCTGTACGTTAATTGGTGTCACATCCACCACTTTGAAAATGCACTTCTTCCACCAATGGGACAAAATAGCAGCACTGGAACTTATTTACAAGATGCACTGCTGAAACTCACCCAAGCTCCTTTGACAGCATCCTCCAAACTTCTGACCTCCGTTACTCAGAAGAACATCAGCAGGAGAGGTATGAGAACACCACCTATACCTTCCTTGTGAGTTACACTCCCCTCTGATCAGGAATATTATTATTTCTTCACTTTCACTGTAACAAAATTCTGAAATTCCCTGTCTAACAGCACCGTGGCCATATGTACAGGACATGAATGGGAACAGTTCAAGAAAGTGATTCACCACCAGCTCCAAGGGCAATTAGGTTTAAGCAATAAATGCTAGCCTTCCAGCGATAATCACATCCTAAGAATGAAGTTTTGAAAGAGGCCAGCAAAACTACAGCAGTCTTTTTAATTAAATGACTGGAAAAGGTAAGAATCTTGAACTGGAGAAGGCTAAAGAGAGTCAGACAAGTCTCTGCTAAGAACCGATTTTCTATGTTTGGAAAAGGAAAGGTCAGAGATGAGGCTAAACCCGGCAAGAAATAAAGAGTGAGACTGCTGCTGGATCGAAATCCTGGAATTCTCTTCCCAACAGCACTGTGAGTGTACCGACTGCAATGGATTAAGGTAGCTCACCAATACTTTCTCAAAGACAACGTGGGATGGGCAATAAATGTTTGCCTTGCCAATGAAACTCATATCGCATGAAAGATAGGATGATAAGAGGACTGGACCAAAGGAAAGAGAACTGGGCATTGACTGACTTCCATAAATGGATAACAGTTGAGACTCAGGGCAATAGGGAACTGAGGTTCTGAGCAGCGACAGGACAAACCAACACATGCTTCTCAAGCGAGTCATTTTGATGAAATACTATGAATATTTGAAGAGTGCTGAATATCACAGGGATAGTCAGTGATTGTGAAGTTACTAAAGAAAGTTTGGGGAAACTTTCAATTTAAATTCACTAGAGTGAGTTTGATTTGGAGAAAGTAAGGACTGCAGATGTTGAAGATCAAAGTCGAGAATGGGGTGTTGGTAAAGCACAGCAGGTCAGGCAGCATCCGAGGAGCAGGAAAATCGACGTTTCGGGCAAGAACCCTGCTGATGAAGAGCTCTTGCCCAAAATGTCAATTCTCCTGCTCCTCGGATGCTGTCTGACCTGCTGTGCTTTTCTAGCACCCCAGTCTTAACTCTGAGTTTGACTTGGAGAAGAGTATGAAGAAACTGATTCAAAAAGCAAATCTCAGCAAGTAGCCAATCACAAAGAAGAAGGGAAAGGGACAATAATGATGGTGATCAGGTTGAAGTAAACAAGCTAAACCCTAACAATGAACTGAATGAAATTTCTCCACAGCTCATGCTCCAGCATGAATGCCAGTGAATGAAACAATAGAAATATAAACCATACACATTCTAAAAGTCTAAAATAAAAGGCGAAAGAAAAGAATTGGTTAGTGCGGCAACATGGGTAAAGGGAAAAGTCATGCATGTTTTCATGATGATCCTTCACCTGGTTAGGAAATAATATGAAAGCAATTCACAAAATCCCTGCACCTTCTTTCAACAAGCTTAAACTGCAATCAAAATGCTCTTCACACTGGAAATTTCAATGCTTTATTTATAAAAGACAAGTAACACAAACACCCTCTGGAATACAGAAGCACTGAGCATTAATATTTAATGCCATGCTACAGGAACATTTAAAGGTTTAAGTCCCTCCCACCACCCACACACCCCACCCTCACAACTTGATCTCAATCATATCAAGAAGGTACATGCCTAGGGGAAACTGAGGATTCAGTGCAGGAAGAGGGAACATCACACTTGCGGTGCTCCCCGGATTCACAAGTTAATACCAACAGAGAGAATTGGGAAGACATAAAAAGTTGACATTAATACAATGCATAAAGAGAGTAAGGGTATTTACCCAAACACTCTTCATGAAATAAAGTTAACCCAAATGCAATTAGTCATGATATAAAAAAGATTTCATCCAATCAGAGCATTGAAACAGGCCCTTCACCCTACCATACCTATGCTGACCAAGTTTGAATTTGTTGCCAAAGATCCTGCTTCTATGTTGCAAATGTTGGGATTAGAGTCAAAACCAAAAATCTAGTTTGCCATTCAAATGCTGTACCACGGTGTGGTGTACTGTTCGACGTGTCATAGGAAGTTACGCAAATAAACCACAGCCGCACCTACAGTCAGGTTGGTGTAAAACAAACCAATGATTCTCTGTCTAAAAAAAGGAATTTAACCATGGTATTCTGGCCAATATTTATCTCTGAATCAGTATATTAAAAAACAGGTTGGAGGAAGTTACAGATAAAGAAAAAGGAACGGCCACAGAGTATTTTAAACAAATAAAACCCAAAGAACTCAGATGTGGGAAATTGGAAACAAAAACAGAAATTGCTGGAAAAAAAACTCAGCAGGTCTGGCAGCATATGTGGATAGAAAGCTGAGTTAACATTTCAAGTCCAGTGACCCTTCTTCAAAGAATTCTAAAATTGAGCTGCTGATGCACTGGTGGTCAATGTTGTTCAGTGAGCACATGCGTTAAGTGTGATCAGGACCCAATGCAATTTTGAATGAATTCAAGTTCATGAAGGGCAAATGATGGAAGAGCAGCCAAGCAGTGTCTGGAGGAGCATCAGAGGGGGGTGTCCAGTGTGGCATGGCTGTCTCCCTGTGTGGTAGTCTTGTCATAGAGTCATGGAGTCATACAGCACTGAAACAGACCCTTCGGTCCAACTTGTCCATGTCGACCAGATATCCTAAATTAACCTAGCCCCATTTGCCAGCATTTGGACTATAGCCCTCTAAACCCTTCCAATTCATATAGCCATCCAGATGCTTTTTAAATGTACCAGCTTCCACCACTTCCTCTGGCAGCTCATTCCATACATGCACCACCCTCTGCTGAAAAGGTTACCACTTAGATCCCTTTTAAATTTTTCCCCTACTCACTTTAAACCTCTGCCCTATAGATTTGACTCCCCTACCCTGGGAAAAAAGACCTTGGCTATTTACCCTATCCATGCCCCTCATGGTTTGTAAACCTCTATAAGGTCACCCTTCAGCTTCCAATGCTCCAGAGAAAACAGCCCCAGCCTGTTCAGTCTCTCCTTATAGCTCAAACCCTCCAACCCTGGCAACATCCTTGTAAATCTTTTCTGAATCCTTTCAAATTTAACAACATATTTTCCATAGCAGGGAGACTAGAATTGTATGCAGTATTCTAGAAGTAGCCTCACTAATGTCCTATGCAGCCACAATGTGACATCACAACTCCTATACTCAGTGTGCTGACCAATGAAGGCAATCAGGCCAAACACCTCCTTCACCACTCTATTTATCCTTTCAAGGAACTATGTACCTGCACCCCTAGAACCCTTTGTTTGGCAACACTCTCCATCATTAGGTATGTAAGTACTGCCCTGATTTGCCTTACCAAAATGTAACATGTGGCCTGTTTTCATGTTGTAGACCCTTTCGGCCCAACTGTCCCATGCCATCCATTTTTCATATGAACATAAGAAATAGGAGCAGGCATAGAAAAGTGTGGCGCTGGAAAAGCACAGCACGTCATTTCTGATGAAGGGCTTATGTCCAAAATGTCGATTCTCCTGCTCCTCGGATGCTGCCTGACCTAGAACATAGAAAAATACAGCGCAGTACAGGCCCTTTGGCCCTCGATGTTGTGCCGGTCCAAGCCCACCTAACCTACACTAGCCCACTATCCTCCATATGCCTATCCAATGCCTGTTAAATGCCCATAAAGAGGGAGAGTCCACCACTGCTACTGGCAGGACATTCCATGAACTCACGACTCGCTGAGTAAAGAATCTACCCCTAACATCTGTCCTATACCTACCTCCCCTTAATTTAAAGCTATGCCCCCTCGTAATAGCTGACTCCATACCTGCTGTGCTTTTCCGGCACCACACTTTTTGACTCTGATCTCCAGCATCTGCAGTCTTCACTTTCTCTCAGCTGGCCCCTCAAGCCTGCTCCACCATCTTACATTTATCTAAATTAAACTCTATCCACGACTTCTTGGTCCATTGTTCCATCTGATCAAGGTCCAGTTCTACTCTGAGATAACCTTCTTCACTGTCCACTACACCACCAATTTTGGTGTCATCTGTAAACATACTAACCATACCTCCTATATTCACATCCAAATCATTTGTCCCAGTGTAGAGGTCTCATCCCCTTGGGAAGTCTTCTTCATTGTTGGCTTGCAGGTCTCCTCCCAGCTGTGTCTTCTGGGTTTTCCATCATTCCTTAATTGGTTTTTCCGGAGCCCAGGAGCCATTTTCTGAACTGTGATGGACTTTGTCTTAATTTTACTTTTTTTTATTATGTATACTTCTGTCATTAATATAGGGACCATACTTGTGCAACTGTCCTTTTCATGCAAAGTACACTAGACAATAATTTTCTATTCTATTCTAAATTACACCGAGGGCTGACTAGAGAGTGGTTAAAAGTTTCAACCACACATGAGAGGGACATATTAATTACTTTGAGAGGTTGATGTAGATGGTCTTGGTGACTGCCGTTTAAAAGCAGTAAAGCACTTAGGTTGTGAAAGGCCCTATATAAATGCAAGTTTTTTAATTAACTATATAGCTTGGCCATTAGTCTTGTTAGTGTTGGCATTTCAGGTGTGGGCACTGGCACAAAACCATTTATCTTTTAGACTTGGTGACTGCATTATAAGTGTTCACATCTTTTACCTTTAAAACAAAAGAAGAATGCTGCAATTCTGAAATCAGACCCAATAAAAGATTCCTGATGAAGGGCCTATGCCCGAAACGTTGACTCTCCTGCTCCTCGGATGCTGCCTGACCTGCTGTGCTTTTCCAGCACCACACTCTCAACTGTGATCTCCAGCATCTGCAATCCTCACTTTCTCCTATAAAGGATGTGTCTAATAGCTCAGAGTGGATATTCCTCCTGACCCCTACAGTGGACTTCCAGCATGTTTGATGTGTATGAATAAGTTTCTACACTTGAAGCTTCCAAAGTATATTTTTATTTAGAGATAGCAAAACCGTTGTCCATCTTTAAATTTCCAGAGGATTAGAAGTTCGGGGTTAGTGTTAACAAGTGCCTCACAAATTGAGATTAAACAATGACCTTAACAAAAATCGCAGTTTGACAGTAATTAAACAACTGCTAGAGTCCTTGCTGAAGACAGATCCACAAGCAAAACTCCAGCAAGATCAACCTGGGCAGACTGGAATCTGTTAGTGTGTTTTGAGAAGATGTGTGGCTCAGGTTGAGGTTCTGAATGTAGGTTTGCTTGCTGAGCTGGAAGGTTCATTTTTAGACGTTTCGTCACCATACTAGGTAACATCTTCAGTGAGCCTCCAGACAAAGCTGTGTCCGGATGCCTGAAAACCATCTCCAACACAACGTTCTGTCCTCCCAACAGTTCTCAGTGAACCACCTTGATAACTGCCAGGAGCTTGCTACTACTCGTTCAGGATGTTGGCCTCATGCTTTGCGTCCAACATCTTCATGGTGAGGTACTGCAAACAGGAGGAAAGAAAGGAGGAAAATCCTGCGCTCTGGATCCCACTCATCTCAGAGGTCATCCTGTCCGCATGAATGTAGAAATGGCTGTCCAGTCAGCAGAAACTCATCACCCCGAGTTGATGACGATGAGGGATTTTGTTGACTTCATTGGAAGGCGAAGTATTTTTTTTCGTGTCATACGTTCAGTGCCTCTTTGGCTAAAACTGTGAAGAAAAAAAAACATGTTTAAAATACATATGGGTAAAACTAATGCAGACAAAAACAGCCATTGTCAATACAAATAACAATTCTATTTGGCGCTGCACAGCTAATTCCAACAAACAAGTTCTAGCTGGGTATCCGCGTTTATCCCTTTCACCGCAAACACGATTTTCTTCAAAACAAGGCGTACAGCCGAGGAGCTTTTCCGTTATTCTCCGAGTCTGAACACATAGTCTCTGATCGAAGGGGGGTCAAACTCGTAGAAATTCAATTCCGGCAGCTCCATTAGAACTATCTTCCCGGCGATGTTGGAGTCCCGGTGAATTTCCGGGTGTGCAGGTGCGGAATTCCGCGTGGGATCGTAGTCGGTGTAGTCCTCGGAAAATTAGGAATGAACGGTGTCGCCTCCTCCCTACTCTGACAAAACAAAAAGCACAGAACAATTATTCAGCACTTCATGCTGCCCTGGGTGTTGTCAGTGTGGTGAGGCAGCTGCAAGAGGAGGTGTTGGTGGAACTATCGCTGTGCGGAGAACACTTGGACATCTTTAAAAAAGAAAACTTCTAACTATCCCGTGGAGCGCTCACCTTCCAACAGTCCAAGGTGGGGGATTAAATAACAGAAAGGAAAAGTGCCGTCACGAATCGGGCAGATGATCCACAGCGAGGGGACAGTCCGCCTCCTGAACTGTTGAATGTTTTCCTGTCCAGCTACACGCCCCACCCAGCAACATGAGGGACCCGCCAATCCAGGCTCTGCCGAGGTAAGCAACGCGACTGGTTCATCCACCCGCTGCCGCTGGCTTCCCTCAGCTCGCTCGGTCTTTTGTTAAAGGGAAAGGTGTCCTCCCTCTCTCCATCGTGCAGAAGCACGCATTGAAAAATTGTGGCTCCAGTACCATTCCCCAATTGCAGTTTGTTTTCAAAAGAACATAGCTAACGGAGAATTGAATCCTCAGCCCCTCTGCACGCTGTGCTTTGAAAACAAAACAAAAAAAAAATGATTTCACACGCCTTTTACCTCTAGGCCCGTTCGATTTAATTTTAACTGACTGATTTTCGCTTCAGTAAATCACAGTCTGTAGTAAATGTAGTTGAAGTGCAGTCTGTGCTCCACTATTGAAGGGAGATGTGGGTGCGCTACAAACTCGGATTCGTTTCTTTGTAATTCAGGGCAGACTGGATCTGCTGAAAGTGCTAACAGAGTCCCGGGTAGTTCCCTGTGAAGTTTTACACCTCTAGTTGTTTATAATCACACGTTGCCATTTCTTTACAACGTGGCATTGTTTTACGAAGGTGTGCCGGACAACTCATCTGGACTTTCTTCCTACTTTGAACAATGGGCCTGATGCTTGTTCTGTAGCAAAACTATTATTACACGGGGCCATTAGCGGTGGAATTGTCTGAAGATGCAACAGTCCAGTGTTTCACTGGGGCATTTTACTGGAGGCTTGATTCACACCAGGTTTTAGGGCAAGGTGAGCCCTGAGCACTGATTTGCAAAGACATGCTTGGAAATGACAAAGAGCAGGAAGAGGAGCAGACATCAGGGCCAATTGCTGAATTTGGAATGGGCGAAAGGAATACAATGAGGTAAAAACAATGACTGCAGAAGTTGGAAACCAGATTCTGGATTAGTGGTGCTGGAAGAGCACAGCTGTTCAGGTAGCATCCAAGGAGCAGCGAAATCGACATTTCGGGCAAAAGCCCTTCATCAGGAATTATGAAGGGCTTTTGCCCGAAACGTCGATTTCGCTTCTCCTGTGGGCATTGCTAACCCTATTATTTTCTCGAACTGATGCAGACTAGGTGGTGTAGGTACCACCGCAGTGTTGTTAGGAAGGAGTATAGATGTCAATGCTCTGGAATATGCTGTCAAAGCAGTTCTGCTGAGCCGCTGCAGTGAATAGGAAATAGGAGCAGGAATCAACCATTCAGCCCATCAGGCCTGTTTCCCCCCCTCCCCATTCAAATAATCTAGAAGAGTCACACTGGACTCAAAATGTTAACTTTGTTTCTATCTCCATGTATGCAATCAGATATGCTGAACTTCTCCAGAAATTTTCTGTTTCCGTATCATACGCTCAGCATCTGCAGTGTTTGGTTCATTAATCATCTATCTTTGTCCCATTTTCGCCACTTGGTGTAGTTGGTTTCCAAAGATCGATCAATTTCAAGCAGAGAATTCTAAAGATTTACCCCCCTCTGAGTGAAGAGGTTCCCCCTCATCTCAGTCTTAAATGGCCTGCCCTTTATTCTGAGATTGTTTCCTTGTTCTATACTCACCAGCTGGGAGGACACATCCTGTCAACATCAAATCTGTCATGTGCTGTAAGAATTTTGTAAGTTTCAATGAGATCTCATCCAATTTTTCAAATCTCTGGATGGCATTGTCATGAGTGCAGTGGGCTGGTTGGCTGGTATCTAATTCAGAGTAAAGCCAACAGGATGGGTTGAATTCCTGCAATGGTGTAGCTACCATGATAAACTCTCCCCTCACGGTGACTCTTGGGTTAAACTACTACCAGTCCTATCCCTCTTGATTGATCGAGCAGCCCGAAGGTTTGGTAGGACTATGGTGAAACCAACCAACTAGCAGCTCACGGTTGGGTTGGAGTGCTACCATTAATCCTCCTTTCTACTCTTCGAAGTAAAGGCTGCAAATGAAAGTAAAGACTGACACCTGTTGAACCTTCTTAAATTTTTGTTGCATTGAACATGTTGTACACCACTGTCCACTGCAGATCCCCAATGGGGAAACCCTTTTGCAGCGAGCTCCCACACCGGGGATCTCCAATGCTAAAATATAGAACATTATGACAAGAAACATTCAGCCACTGCACCATGGTGAGGAAGTGGAGAGCGTGCAGCAGCCCATATGAGAAACTATTCCATGCCACTTTGAAGGAGGGTGGAATTCCCTTGAGACGGCTCAAATTGTGGGGCACAGAATCCCAAGGGACAGTTATGTTTCAAATGTCAAACCGTTGACAGACAGGTGTCAGTTTCGAAGCTCACTGCTCTCTTGAGCTGCCTCAATTGCCTGTGCATTCACAGGACTGAACACAATAGTTATGAGGATCTGGATCACTTTATTCATGTATGGACATTAACCGATGTCTTAATGGTTAATTGTAACAGCACCATCCAGCCAACTCCTCCACCATACAACTTATCCCAGAGTCTGATCGACTCCACATTCTAAGCTATTTCCTCTGTCAGCCTCCTATAACATTGCTGATGGAGGGGCTTGTTTCTGACCAGCAACTCTCTTACACCATTCTCTTAGAGAGTTCCATGTCTCAAACTTTGACATGGTGCAAATAAAAGGCAATTTCCAAAAAAAGGTCTGAGGGCACATCCACTCCAACATAATTGACAGAGAAATATGTCATTTGCATGGGAAGGCAATGCGCTAGTGGTGTTATCCTAGACTATTAATCCAGAGTTGAAAAATATGTTGCTGGAAAAGCGCAGCAGGTCAAGCAGCATCCAAGAAGCAGGAGAATCGACGTTTTGGGCATAAGTCCTTCTTTGGACTTATGCCCGAAATGTCGATTCTCCTGTTCCTTGGATGCTGCCTGACCTGCTGCACTTTTCCAGCAACACATTTTTCAGCTATTAATCTAGAGTGTCAGCTAATGCTCTTGGGACCCAGGTTCAAATCCACCCATGGCAGATGGTAGAATCTGAATACAATAAAGAATCTGGAATCCTGTTCTATGTTCACTCTTGTGAACTTCCTCTGTACTCTCTCCAATGTGCTTATATCCTTCCTAAAATGTGGTGTCCAGATCTGGAGGCAGCTGAGGTCCAGCTATTATCTAATGCAAATTTAATGAAATATCTGTGATTTTGTGCTCCATACCCATATTAATTATGCCAAGGACACAATATGTTTTATTAATTGCTTGCTCAACCTATCTTGTCACCTTTATTGATTTATACATTCTTACACACCTTCTTAGGGGAGTCGATAGCCTAATGGTATTCTTGCTAGATTATTAATCCAGATACTCAGCTGATGTTCTGGGGTCCTGGTTTCAAGTGCCTCCATGGCAGATGGTGGGTGCTGAATTTTCATCCAATCTGGAATTAAGAGTCTAATGATGACCATAAAACTGTTGTCAATTGTTGGAAAAACCCAGCTAGTTCACTAATATCCTTTAGGGAAAGAAATCTGCCATCCTTACCTGGTCTGGCCTATACGTGACTCCAGACCCACAGCAATGTGGTTGATTCTTAACTGCCCTCTGAACAATTAGGAATGGGCGATAAATACTAGCCTAGCTAGAGACACCCACATCCCCTAAGTGGATTTTTAAAAAAACCTAAATGTAAACCCATTGCTGCCGAATCTGAAGGCAGAATGTTGCTGTCTGGCAGCAGAGACACACAGTGTCTCCTAAATGGGAGACTCAGTATTCAGCAACACCCCAGTGTCGATTTTCATTTCAGAAAAACTGTCATGAGTTTTCTTTGCATATTTGTGACAAAGGTACCAAAGTGATGAGCTTTTAAAATATGGCGGCAGTCAGCTGGTTTATGATGAGTCAGGAGTGTGGTGGAATACTCCCCACTTGCCTGGATGGGTGCAGCTCTGACAACCCTCAAGCAGCTTGACATCATCCAGGACAAAGCAGCCCACTTTATTGACACCGCATCCACTCCCTCCACCACCAATGCTTAGTTGCAGCAGTGTGTATTATCTACAAGATGCATTGCAAAAACCTAAGATCCTAAGGCAGCACCTTCTAAACCTATGACTACCTCCATTTAGAAGGACAAGGTCAGTAGATACATGGGAACACCACTGCCTGCAAATTTTCCTCCAAGCCTCTCACCATCCATTTAGAAATTCCGGTCAAAATCCTGGAATTCTCTCCCTAAGGGCATTATGGGTCAACCTACAGCAGATGGACTGCAGTGGTTCATGGAAGCAGTTCACCACTGTCTTCCCAAGGGCAAGTAGGGATGTGCAATAAATGCTGGCCTAGCCAGCAATGCTCACATCCCATGAATGGATTTTAAAAAGTACTCAACCCACATACAACAACACTTGGAGTTGTCCTATTCAGTGTTCTAAACAAGTGGTCAGCTTAGTTTCCAGCTCTTGTTAGTTCGCTGGTCAGGAATCCAGATAGAGAAGTAGACTGGTGCTCCACATGAAAACCTATGAATTTCCACTAGGTACTTCACCTTGTATGGACTGACCAATCAATCCTTGCGAAGAAATCTCTTTGCACCCACACATCCTCCCCAACGTTCCATGAATAAGGCACGTCATAGTGTAAGCTGAAAAAACTACCTTAATACCTGGCCTATGCAAAGCCAAACCCAACAACTTCTTATGTAAGAGAATAAGGAATACCTCCACACAATTTGAATATAACTGGCCAGACAGAGAGAAAGCCCTCATACACTCAGGGTCTAAGGGCCTGCTTGGTTTACAGTAGTAGAGGACAGCCCATTAGTGAGTCTTAACTAGAAAAGTCCGTTATCTTAATAATATGTAATTATGCTGAGAAAATGATACATTTGGTTAAACCTTACATTCAACAAGACAATTCTCAACAAATACTAACATAAAAGGAATTCAGCATTTGTACTGTCTAAGAAGAGGGTACTGATTCTGATTGGCAGTGGCGTAGCCATGGAGAAAATACATGTTAGATGATGACTGACATTTTAAGCGAGGCATGTCGACTCTGGCTAAAGCCAACCTTAGAAATGAAGCAGAGAATATCTGTCACCTATTTTATTAAATTGGAACAAGTGTTCTGCACATACATGTTCTTCCTCTCTCCAAAGCACAGGGTCCTGTGTACTAGTATATGTCGCTTCAGCCAAGTGCACTGAAGTGTGAGCCCAACCACCAATCTTAATTTGGTTGTCAGCATAATTCTTCACACTATCAGGATTATTTAGCAAGTTCTGTCCAATTGTAGAATCACATCAAATGTTGGGCATTGTGTTTTGAGTTTTGCAAGCATGAGAAGGTTGGGTAGTCAGTACCTTATTTGATGGGAATAGCCGAAGGGATATGCTGATGGATGCAATCCCCCATGTTGAAAGTGAGACCTCTTGTTCTAGTCTATCCTAGTAGGGGGGAAAATATCCTTTCAGAAATCAAACTGTCAAGTACCTTCATGATCTTGCAAACACACAATCAGGAATTAAAACAGAAATTGCTGGAGAAAGCAACAGTGCAGCAGTCATCTGCATCCAAATGCAGGCAACATTTTTATGTTGGTAAAACCATCACTCTGCAGATGAGTGTTTATTGACATTAACAATATACAGTGGTTCAGTGAATCAGATGAGCTCTTTGTACACATAATTATCACTTATAGTGGTCAGCCAGGTCGGGACAGTGCTTACCTTGAAGAAAGCTGTCCTGGTGGATCTAGCGATCTCTCTGGTTTCACCCTTTCTTGACACCAGTTGGAATCTGGTGCAAAGTAAAGAGGATCTCCAGGTGTCCAGCAATAGTGATCTCATGAAGAAGCAGTAACTACCAATCTCACTGAAATATTCTCTCAATCAGGAGGTAAAATGCACTGAAGTTTTCACTTTGTATTGAAATGTTAAAGGGAAATTGAAATAAATTATTGGGTAAAGTATCATAAAGAAACAAAAATAATGTATCTTTTTGGAGAAATTTTACATTGTAAAAATATAAGGTAAGGTAGGCTGTTTGGCAGTAATAATGAACTTAGTACACTTTTAAACATCCAATTTTATCACATCCAATGGGATGTTTCCTTTCTGAGAGAATTTGCATTGAGCCTAATAGTGTGTAATAGGGTAAGTTCTTGTTGTTTCAGTGATTTCTACTTGATACGGAGATAAAAGGGACTTCAACAGTGCAACCTCTGAAATGGCATATGTCCAGATGACAGAATGCAGGAGAGGCTGGACCAGCCACTATCTCTGGACAAGCTGACCAAGGCCCTCGACTCCTTTGAAAAGAATAAAACTCCCGGAAGCGACAGCTTACTGGTCAAGCTCTATTCCACTCTGTGGGACTTGATTGGCCAGGACCTGCTGGAGGTGTATGTCAGTATGCTTCTGGCAGGTACCATGAGTGAATCCATGAGGAAAGGCATTATCACCCTCAACTACAAGCGGAAGGGGGAGAGGGAGGAAATCAGAAATTAGAGACCATACTCACTATTGAATGTGGATTACAAAATTTTGTCAAAGGTTATCGCCAACCGGGTCAGGTCTGCTCTGGGATCGGTGATCCACCCTGACTAAACCTGTGCTGTACCGGGCAGGAAGATCGCTAAGAGTCTCGCATTCCTCAGGGATACAATCGCCTGCGTGCAGGACAGAGGGTTGGACACCTGCCTCATCAGCCTGGACCAGGAGAAAGCCTTTGACAGGATATCACACGCGTATATGAGAGATGTTCTCTCCAAAATGGGCTTTGGGGAGGGAATCTGCTATTGGATCAGACTGCTCTACACCAACATTGTCAGTGCAGTCTCAATCAATGGGTGGGAATTAGATAGCTTCCCAGTCAGATCTGGAGTCAGGCAGAGCTGCCCTCTCTCTCCTGCCTTGTTTGTATGCTGCATAGAGCCATTTGCTGAGTCCATCAGGAAGGATGCAAGCCTGAGAGGGGTGACTATTCCTGGCAGCGGGGGCCTACAAGTCAAAGCCTCCCTGTACATGGATGACGTCGCCATTTTCTGCTCGGATCCGCTGTCTGTGCACAGACTCATGTGCATATGTGATCAGTTTGAATGGGCCTCAGGGACCAAGGTAAACTGAGGCAAGAGCGACGCCATGCTCTTCAAGAACTGGCCGACCAATCCTCAATCCCTTTCACCGTCAGGACCGACCACCTGAAGGTGTTGGGTATTTGATACGGGGGGCAGGGGCATGCGCCAAGTCTTGGGAGGAGTGTATCAGCAAAATGAGGCAGAAACTCTGCAGATGGAAGCTACGGTCGCTCTCCATCGCAGGAAAAAACCTGGTCATCAGGTGTGGGGCACTGTCATTGCTGTTATATGTGGCACAGGTCTGACCTATTCCCAGAACCTGTGCCGCTGCAGTCCCCGGGCTATCTTCCATTTTATATGGAGATCAAAGATGGACCGGGTCCAAAGGGACTCGCTGTACAAAGATCTGGGCAACGGGGGAAAAAAACACACCCAATGCCACCCTCACCCTGATGGCCACCTTTGTGTGTGGCTGCATCAAGCTCTGTGTGGATCCCCGGTACGCAAACACCAAGTGTCACTACGTACTGAGGTTCTACCTGTCCCCGGTGTTGCGAAGGATGGGCCTGGCCTTGCTGCCGCAGAACGTTCCAAGTAGTTGGACCGTTCCGTATCACCTGTCCTTCGTGGAGAAGTTTATGAAGAAAAACACCTTTGACCACAAGTCCATCAGGAAGTGGTCAGCAAGTAGTGTACTTGAGACCCTTCTAGAAAAGGAAAGGGCGGATTCTATCGAGCGGTTCCCTGAGCAGACTGTCAAAGCCATTTGGCAGAATGCCTCATGGCCAGAACTTTCCAACAAGCACCAAGACATGGCTTGGCTGGTGGTGAGAAGGGCTCTGCCTGTGAGATCCTTTATGCACGCCCGGACTCTCAGCCGCACCACACGCTGCCCTCGAAGCAGCTGCGGGGGGGACGAGACTGTCACACACCTGCTTCTGGGATGTGCCTTTGCAGGTCTGGAGAGGAATGCAGTGGTGTTTGTCGAGGTTCGTCCCGAGCAGCGCCGTGACACGGGACTCCGTGCTCTATGGTCTGTTCCCCGGGATGCACACCGAGACGAACATCAACTGTGCCTGGAGGATCATCAACTCGGTGAAGGACGCTCTCTGGGCGGTCTGAAACCTGTTGATTTTCCAGCTGAAGGAGTTGACCCTGACTGAGTGCAGACTGGCACATTCCAAGGTCCAGGACTACATGTTGAGGGACGCACTGAAGCTTGGGGCAGCTGCCGCCAAGGCGCGGTGGGGAAAGTCCACCATGTAACGTCTGCCTGCCTAAGAAGAACAGGGGGCCCACCCAGTCATTTGGGCTCCGCTGATGCCTCAGCAGAAGAGCTGGATAGTAAATGTACAGACTTGTATATAGGAAAAATAAATTTCGATGTATGTATGTAAAGCAATGTAATGTGTGCACAAGAATGGCATGACCAATTGTATAGACATCCAAATAATTTTATGAATAAAGTATATTTTTGAAATAAAAAAAATTATTGACAGTGAGTTCTGGATTTCACTGTTAAATTCACCTGTGCGGACTGCAGACGTGGTTATCAGTTTAAGAAAATAAATTAAGACAAATGTTGACTGTTTTACCATCATCCCTATTGGAAGCTCCAGGCCAATGTGGATTTTAAAAGTTGACTTTACGACATGATAATAAAGCAACTGCCGTCAAAGTTGTGTATGTCTCTAGGTGATGTCAATATTATGCTTGCTTACTGATAGTCAATACGGCATCACTTGAAAATGCACACTCATCAAGCAAAACAGTTCTCAAAATGTATGTTTGTCACTAAGTAAAGTGTTGTGCTGTATCAAAGGAACACATTATTTGGATGTTGCTGCTGTGCTGTACGGTCAATATGGAGCTTTGCCTTGTCCCTCTCTAATACTCTGTCAGCCGTCTGCATAAACATGATGACCCTTGGCATTACTTAAAATATTGTAGTTATTGCACGAAATGATGCTGAAAAAGTGTAGGAAGAAAGCAAGATTTACCAAATTCGGTTGATGAGGTACAAAAACAGAAATTGCTGGAAAAACCCAGAACAGTTACCAAGAACAGTCACTGGACCTGAAACATTAACTCTGCTTTCTGGTCACAGATGCTGCCACACCTGCTGGGTTTCCAGGAGTTTCTGTTTTTGTACCTTATTTCCAGCATATACAGTTCTTTGTTTTTGTTTGCATTAATAAAGTGATGGAGTACAAGAGCAAAGAAGTCTCACTGCAACTGTACAAGGTGCTGGTGAGACCACACCGGGAGTATTATGAACAATTTTGGTCCCCTTATTTAAGGAGAGGCACTATTTCGTTGAAGGCAGTTCAGAGAAGGTTCACTAGGATGATCCCACGTTTGGAGGGATGGTCTTATGAGCAAAGGTTGAAACAGGTTGGGACTCCTCTCATTGAAGTTTAGAAGAATGAGAAGTGATCTCATTCATACAATAAAGGACTCTTCAGAGGTTTGACAGGGTAAATGCTGAGAGGATGTTTCCCCACATGGGACAGTCTATAGTCAGAGGGCCCAGTCTCTGAATTAACGGGCACCATTTTGTTTTCTTTTGTAAATATATTTATTAGCAATTTTTTTTAACTTTACCAATATATAAAATTATTGAAAAATACAATCAATAACAAATATCAGTATAATAAAAAGAAAAACATACAGATTACAACAGAACTACTGTCTCCTAACTATTAACCTACCCTCTAATATAAAACAAACCCTAACACTGTGTAAAGCAACACCAAAAAAAACCAAAAAACTCACAAAATACAAAACAGCTATGCTCGGCGCAAAGCTCCCAAACAAAGGAACAGGAGCATTGTATATATAACCGTATTAACTAAGGAGACCCTCTCCAGCGCCCAGGGCTTGACAAATCTAACCATCCTGATTAAACAAACACCCTAGTTAAGACAACTGACAAATCTATTTCCAAATAACTTAAGTAGAGCTGCCATGTCTTATAAAAATGGTCTGTTGTGTGGTGCACCATGTTTGTAAAAAGGTCCAAGGGAATGTGCTCCATAATTAATTTCTGCCATCCCAGCAAGCCTGGCGGGTTCTCAGACACCCAATTCATCAGAATATTCTTCTGTGCACAGTGTGCAAGAATATTAAATAGTTTCTTCCCATGCCCGCCTAAAGATGGTAAATTCGGTAGACCTAAGAGGAGAGATGTCGGGTCTATTTTGACTTCAGTCCTCAATACCCTCCCTATCTCTCCCGCCACAGTGCTCCAATAAAGACGGAGCCTGTGGCATGTCCAGAAGCAATGGGTAAGAGTACCTTCACTTATTTTACATTTGGGGCACACTGAAGATGCCCCTTTTTTAAACTTCGCCAGATGGTCTGATGCCAGATGAGCCCTGTGCAGAACTTTTAACTGCATTGCGCATGTCCTATTACAGATTGAGATCTTTTGAATATTCTCCCATATGTTCTTCCATGTTTCAGAAGAGATCTCCACTCCTAGCTCTTGCTCACAGTCCTCACATAACCAGTTAATATCCTGCCAGGCCCTGCCACCCAGCAGGCGATAGAGGGCACTAACCGAAAGGGTGCTTGTGGAACATAGCAACAACCTCTCTGTATCAGGCTTGTAGGGCTCAGTGAGAAGCGTAGTCTTCTTCTGGATGAAATCTCTGCCGGAAAAAATGGAAAAGATCTCTGCTGAGTAACCTGTATTTGCAGCTCAGTTGCTCAAAAGACATCATAACCTCCCCTCAAACAAGTCTCCCAAACTAGAAACTCCTCTCACTGCCCATAGTTTGAACCCTGAGTCCATCATCCCTGGTCGGAACCCTGGCATGCCAACTATAGGTGTAAGTGGCGAAGTCTTGGATAAACAGTCCTCACTCTGATGCATTGCCCTCCATGCTTGACTGTACGAATGACAATGGGGTTCCGGCAGTGGTCCATAACTGTCCTCATCTTATCCATGAACAACAGGTTAATAAGAGGGCACTTTGCTTGGGAGGCCTCAATATCCAGCCATATTGAGTTTGGATCATTACCTACCCAATCACAGGCAAAAGACAGCAGGGAACTCAATTGATACCTCCTGATGTCTGGGAAATCAACTCCTCCCCCTCCTTGAGGCAACTGCAATTTAGTAAGTTTGATGAGGGACTGCCCACGATGCCAGACAAAGTAACCAAACCACCCCATAAGCTTCTGCAGCATTGATCTGGGAAAAATTATAGGGAGCATACGCATGGGATAAAGCAAACAAGGAAGAACATTCATCTTAATGAGAGATATTTGGCTCAGCCATGAAATTGGAAGAGCCTCCCATCTCTGGAGATCTCGCCTAATATTGTCGAGCAAGTGAGCAAAGTTAGTCTGAAATAACAGATCAAATTTGGGGGTAATAAAAATGCCTAGGTATTGAAATCCTGCCCGTGATCACTTAAAAGGGAACTTAGGGCCACCTTCAACTTCTGGCACATCCTTAAGGTTCCACAAAGGCATTGCCTCCGATTTTGCAAAGTTAATCTTATATCCTGAAATAGCCCCAAATGAATTGATACATTGTATCAAATGGGGTACGGAGGTCATCAGGTCTGATAAAAACAGAAGGACATCATCCGCATACAGTGTGCCCTCGATCCCACTTCCGGAGCGGGACTGACGAATGGCCTCTGCCAGCGGCTCTATCATCAATGTAAACAACAACAGTGAGAGAGGGCAGCCTTGCCGACTACTCCTACCAATCATAAAATTCCCAGACTTCACCCCATTGATAATGACCGTGCTCAGAGGGTGGCGATATAAAACCTCTACCTGCCTAGCAAAGACTCCACCCAACCCAAACTGTTCTAAGCCATAAAATAGATATGGCCATTCCACCCGGTGAAATGCTTTCTCTGCATCTAAGGAAATCACCAACCCCTGAATCGATCGTTGCTGACAAACTTGGACCATATTCAGCAACATTCTAATATTATTAGAGGACCTACGGACCCTTATAAAGCCTGTCTGGTCCTCTTTAATAATATGGGCAACACCCTTTCCAATCTCAGCGGCAGGATCTTGGACAGAATCTTGAAATCTGAATTTAATTGAAAGGTGGGCCTGTATGAGGCACAATCCTCAGGAACCTTCCCCTTCTTAAGAATTAAGGAAACATTAGCTTCTCTCAAAGATGGTGGTAGGCATTCATGCATATAGGAGTAATTGTACATCTGCAACATCGGCCCCGACAGAATCCCTATAAACTCCTTGTAAAGCTCACCCAGAAGACCATCAGGGCCAGGCGATTTCCCAATCTGAAGTTGCCAAGCTGCCTCCTGTATTTCCTGAACCGTCAAGGGGGCATTAAGGAGAGAGGCCTATTCCAAGGCCTATTCCAAGGTTACCCCTGGGAGGTCCATGTTCTTAAGAAAGGTCTCCATTTTAGCCCTCCTGTCTTTGCAACAATTCAGAGTAAAAGCTCCAAAAAGCCTCAATAATCTTTTTAGCATCGTATGTAAGGACCCTGGCGCTGTCCCTGATTGCAGTAATGGATTGGGGAGCACGCTTTTTCCTAGTCAGGCACGCTAACTACTTCCCTGCCCTATCCCCATATTCGAACAGCCTTTGTCTAGCAAAAGCAAGTTCTTTCTTTGCGTTTTGTGCCAGTATTGAATTCAAGGCTGCCTGAAGGGCCATGATCCACTGTAGCTTAGTACACCGAAGGCCGCGCAAAATGTGTAGCCTCCACGGTTTTCAACCACGTCTCAAGTAGACGCTGCTGTTCCTCCTTCTGTCGTTTCCGGCTAGCCGAATAGGAAATAGCTAATTCCCTAGCAAAAGCCTTAGCAGTCTCCCATAGCATAGACGGACTACTAGTCGTGCCTGAGTTGATAGTCAAGAATTCCTGAAATCCTTCAAAAAGTATTCCACAAATTTGGAATCCTTAAGGAGAAAAGAGTCCATATGCCCGTGCCGCAAACCTAGCCCTTCACTCTTGGCCTTAACCTCCAAATATACTGCCGCATGATCAGAGATAGCTATATTCCCAATTTTACAACTCATAATCGAATCCAGAAGGGCCGAGGAAGCCAGGAAGAGGTCAGTCCTCATGTGACATTTATGTAGGTTTGAAAAAAAGGTGAAGTCCCTGCTGGTAGGGTGAAGACATCTCCAAATATCCACCAGCCCCAACTCCTCGCATAAGTCAACCACCTGCTTGGCCTGCGAAGAAATAGTTGGGGGCCCACAAGGCATCCTGTCCACTGTCGGATCCAAAAGGCAATTAAAATCCCCCCCCCCATAATAATGTGCCGTGTTCCAAAAGCACTCAATTTAGAGAAAGCACTAATCAGAAATTTGAGGGGATGCGCCAGAGGACAGTAGACGTTTAAAATGCCATATTCCTCCCCATGTATCAGGGCTTTAAGTATCACAAACCGTCCCTGCTCATCTTTCACCTGCTCTAATAATGTAAACAGAAGATTTTTCTGGATAAGTACCGCCAATCCCCTACTTTTAGTAGTAAATGATGAAAAGAATACATGGTCATAACCCCCCTGTTGTAATTTCAGGTGCTCCCCATCATCAAGATGGATTTCCTGCAACAAAGTGATATCAACCCGTTCCCTCTTAAGGCTAGAAAGCACTTTTTTCCTTTTAACAGGCGAATATTGACTTCCCTTAATGTTCCAGGTGCACTATTTAAAAAGACAATATTCCAAATTCTTACCAAAGCCTTATACAGCGTTAGCAGTACATCTCTGCTCTTGTATTCCAGTCCTCTTGAAATGATTGTTAACATTGCATTTGCCTCCCTAACTGCCAACTGAACCTACATGTTAACCTTAAGAGGATCCTGAACTAGAACTCCCAAGTCACTTTGTGCTTCAGATTTCCAAAACCTTTCCACTTTTAGTAAATAGTCGAAGCCTCTGTTCTTCTTACCAAAGTACATAACCTCACACTCGCCCACATTGGATTCCATCTGCCACTTCTTTGCACACGCTCCTAGCCTGTCCAAGTCCTTCTGCAGCCTCCACACTTCCTCAACACAACCTGTCCCTCCACCTATCTTTCTGTCATCTGCAAACTTAGCAACAATGCCTTCAGTTTCTTTGTCCAGATTGTTAATGTATAACATGAATAGCTGTGGTCCCAAAATGGACCCTTGCGGGACTCCAGTAATATATGGTGTTCGTACTTGAAATGCCATAAGGAACCAAAATTAGGTGATTTTGACAAATTAAAGAGAATTTGTCAAGTCTGTCTGTCTTTTAGGTGGAACTCATTTTTTAAAAATCGCGAATAATTTTTGAGATGGGGAAAAATTTGAATGAATAAATTTAATAATTATTACATGAATAAAAAACTAAAAGCTAAGAACCTTACCTCTAGCACCAGTTTGCTTTGTTTTGTCACACTGCCCATTCAATTCTGCCTGAATAAGAATAACAAAATCAAAGCAAATCACCCTCACCCTTTTACCATCTGCCTCCCATCACAAACTGACAATACCTTAATCAGCCTGATTTGGAGATGCTGGCATTAGACTGGGGTGTACAAAGTTAAAAATCACACAACAACAGGTTATAGTCCAACAGGTTTAATTGGAAGCACACTAGCTTTCAGAGTGCTGTTCCTTCATCAGGTGGTTGTGGAGGACACAATTGTAAGACACAGAATTTATAACAAAAGTTTACAATGTGATGTAACTGAAATTATACATTGAAAATACCTTGACTGTTTGTTAAGTCTCTCATCTGTTAGAATGACCGTGTTAGTTTCACTTCTTTCATATGTAAGTCACAAAACATTTTTTAAAAGTTTCATTCTCAGGTTAACTGTCACAACTGGTGTCAGTGCACATAAGATGTTAAGGTGTTGAAGGTGTTAGCCCCCTGTGTTCTGTTGTCTGTGCCATAATGTTTAGATCAGAGTGGTGCTGGAAAGGCACAGCAGATTAGGCAGCATCCGAGGAGCAGGAGAATAGACATTTCGGGCGAACGCCCTCCATGTGTGTGTGTGTGTGTGTGTGTGTGTGTGTGTGTGTGTGTGTGTGTGTGTGTGTGTGTGTGTGTGTGTGTGTGTGTGTGTGTGTGTGTGTGTGTGTGTGTGTGTGTGTGTGTGTGTGTGTGTGTGTGTGTGTGTCTCTGGGGTGGGAGGTTGTGAGTGTCTGTGAGAGAAGAGTGTATATGTGTGTGTGTGAGTGTAAAGGGGTCTAAGTTAGTGAGAGGGTGCATATGTGAGTGTGGGAGTGTGTGTGTCTGTAGGATTGTGTGTAAGTGTCTATGTACATATCTGTGTATAGGTGTGTCTGTGTGTATAGGAGAGTGTGTGTGCGCGCACATGTGTAGGAGTGTCTGTGTGTGTGTATAGTGCAATGTTGCTCACCTGTAGTGTGACATGAACCCAAAATCCAGGTTGAGGCCCTCCCTATGGGTACCAAACTTAGCTATCTGCCTCTGCTTGGCCACTTTTCACTGCTGCCTATCACAAAGTTCACTTTGGAGGATGATCACCTGAAGGTCTGAGGTCGAATGTCTTGGACCACTGAAGTGTTCCCCAAATGGGAGGGAACACTGCTGTCTGTTAATTGTTGTGCAGTGCCCATTCATCCATTGCTGTAGCCTCTGCTCGGTTTCACCAATGTACCATGCCTCAGGGTATTCTTGCTTGCAGCATATGAGATAGACAATGTTGGCTGAGTCTCATGAGTACCTGCCACGTACATGGTGGGAGATGTCCCCGCGCATAATGGTGGTATCCATGTCCACACTCTGACACGTCTTGCAGCGCCTACCATGACAGGGTTGTATGGAGTTGTCCTGAAAGCCGGGCAGCTTGCTACGAACAATGATCTGTTTGAGGTTTGACAGTTGTTTAAAGGCGAGCAGTGGAGGTGTGGGGAAGGTCTTGGCGAGGTGCCCAACTTCGTTGATAAGGAGTTGCAGGTCGCGAAGAACTTGACGTAGTTTTTCGGCTCCTGGGAAGTACCGGACAAAGAAGGGTACCCTGTCAGTTGCAGCTCGTGTCTGTCTCCAAGTTACGGTTCCTTGCTGTAACACGTCGGAACTGGTGGTCGATGAGTTGAGTATCACAACCAATTCTTATGAGGGCATCCCTGAATACTTCCAGGTTCCCTTCACATTCCTCCTCAACTGAGCAAATCCTGTGTACGTGTAGGGCTTGTCCATAGGGCATGGGCTGTTTTAATATGTTTTGGGTGGAAGCTGGAGAAGTGTAGCATTGTGAGGTTGTCTGTGGGTTTGTGGTAGAGTGTGGTGTCCATCCTTGATGGAGATGCATGTGTCCAAGAATGAGACAGATAGTAGAGAGTAGTCCATGGTGAGTACACTCTCTCTCACAGACACTCACAATCCCCCACCCCAGATACACACACACCCACACACACACATGCACACATGCACATATACGTTTGTGGGGTGAATTTGTATTTGCAGAGTTGCATTGTACTTTGCTCAAAAACTGCAAGAATCCATGTAAGACTCTGTTAACTCATTTTTTAGATTAGAATCAGTCTAAACATTATGGCACAGACAGGGAACACAGGGGGCTAACACCTTCACCATCTTAACATCTTATTTGGGCTGACATCAATTGTTAAAGTTAACCTGAGAATGTAACTTTTAAAAAAAGTTTTGGGATTTACATATGAAAGAAGTGAAACTATCATGGTCATTCTAACAGATTAGAGACTTAACAAACAATCAAAGTATTTTTTAATGTATAATTTCAGTATCACACTATAAATGTTTGCTATAAATTCTGTGTCTTATAATTGTGCACTCCACAACCACCTGATGAAGGAGCAGCGCTACGAAAGCTAGTGCTTCCAACTAAACCTGTTGGACTATAACCTGGTGTTGTGTCATTTTTAACTTAATCAGCCTGCACATCTCTCTTTGCTTCAACTGGTCCATGGACAGTAAAGAGTGATGTTATAGGGAAAAAGTGAGAGAAGACTTCCTTAGTGATGTTTTTTTCATGTTGTCTCACTGATAGGCAATGGCAATAGAGCAGGTTGGGTGATCTTACAATGTCAGTGATACAAGTTGTTTATTAAAATAAATAGTCACTTAGTAGCACAGAACCTAAGTTATGGACAAAGAGATACCTGCTGTTAAAGCTTTTTGTCTTGCAATCATCAGAATAGATACCAGAATACTAAATTCAAAGGCAACAGCAATACATGAGAAGAGGGTACTGATTAGTTGATGTAATTGGTCAATATATTGCCATGGAGAATGAACCAGTAAATTATTGTCGCACATAGCTTTGTTCAATTCCAGAAAAAAAATGTCACTGTGTAGAGACATGTTCTTTTTAGCTGATGAAGAATTTCAGTAAAAGGTAAACTAGCCATTTCATGCTGTTTCTGTGCAGTAGCACCACGAGTGATGTTTTTCACTAGTTGTCCTCAACCCAAAGTAGCATTCTGCCTCCCGCCCAGATGAGAACATGGGGTCTGGATTTTAGTTCTGGTGCAATGACAGTTATGTACTCCCTAGGGAGTGTTGCTGAACAAAGAGACCTTGGAGTGCAGGTTCATAGCTCCTTGAAAGTGGAGTCGCAGGTAGATAGGATAGTGAAGAAGGTGTTTGGTATGCTTTCTTTTATTGGTCAGAGTATGGAGTACAGGAGTTGGAAGGTCATGTTGCGGCTGTACAGACCATTGGTTAGACCACTGTTGGAATATTGCGTGCAATTCTGGTCTCCTTCCTATCGGAAATATGTTCAGAAAAGATTTACAAGGATGTTGCCACTTTTGGAGGATTTGAGCTATAGGGAGAGGCAGAACAGGCTGGGGCTGTTTTCCCTAGAGCGTCGGAGGCTGAGGGGTGACCTTATAGTGGTTTACAAAATTATGAGGGGCATGGATAGGGTAAATAGACAAAGTATTTTTCTTGGGGTCAGGGAGTCCAGAACTAGAGGGTATAGGTTTAGGGTGAGAGGGGAAAGATATAAAAGAGACCTCAGGGGCAACTGTTTTCACACAGAGGGTGGTATGGGTATGGAATGAGCTGCCAGAGGAAGTGGTGGAGGCTGGTACAATTGCAACATTTAAAAGGCATTTGGATGGGTGTATGAATAGGAAGGGTTTGGAGGGATATGGGCCGGGTGCTGACAGGTGGGATTAGATTGGGTTGGGATATCTGGTCGGCATGGATGGGTTGGACTCTATGACTCTACTCCACATGTCCAAATAACTGTCAGATTGCATCAAATAGTACGTTATTTTGAATGTTTGTAATCGTACCTAACTAGATTGATCTTACAAAACTCCAAACATACTTGCTAAATTAGATGTGATTCTAAAATTGGGCATCATTTACTGAATTAATAATACTGACAATTGCGCTAATAATTAATTTTAAATTATCCATTTGGCTCATAATGTGGCTTGCCAGAAGTTACATATATTCACATTCTCACCACTCCCTTTTCAAGTGCAATTAAAGTTGGGCAATAAATATTAGTCAAGCAAGCAGCATCTCACATCCCGTGAATGAACAAAAGGAATGCAAAGACCTGCTCTCTGCAGTCAAAAGTGCCCAGGCACTGCAGATTTTAGTGACTTAACAAAAAAATTAAATAGTGGAGCAATACAAGCCTGGTGCATTCTCCATGATATCACATTGACAGGTCAGAGTTGACTTGCTAACCGAGGAGCATCCTTTCCCCTTGCAATATAAATTGAAAATTAGCATTGTTGCATCTGTCTGAATGAACACAAAATGAAAAGCTTCAACTGTAAGTTACTTTTATTTTGTTTTATTCATTCAAGGGATAAGGGCACCACTGGCTAGGCCAGCATTTATTGCCCATCTCTAATTGCCCAGAGGAAGTTCAGAGTCAACCCTTTGCTGTGGGTTTGGAATTACATGTCAACCAAACCAGGTAAGGATGGCAGTTTCCTTCCCTAATGACATGAGTGAACCTGATGGTTTTTTCACCAATTGAAATGGATTCATGATCATCATTCGACTCTTAATTCCAGACTTTTATTGAATTCAAATTCAAACATCTGCCTTAGCAGGATTCAAACCTCTGTTGCCAAAACTTACCTGGGTCTCTGGATTAATAATCCACCAATTATACCATTTGGCCATCTACTCCCCATTCAGCAATATTATGACATAATTAAAAAGCAATAATGTGAAAGATAACAATGGTAAAAGCAGGCATCTCTATATCAGCCTGCACACTTGGCTCTGGCACATTCCTTGTCTCTTAGTCAGAATGTCATAGGCTCAAGGTGCAATTCTAGAAACCTGAATAGTATTCTATAGGACTAAGGGATCACTGTTAAATGAGATGCTAGATTTAGACTTCTAAGTTTGCTCTCAAGTGGATGTGTAATCCAATGGTCTTACTTTGAATAAGTACAGTGGGGTTCTCTGTTGTGTGCTGGTTGATACATATCCCTTAAAAATAAAGTCAAAAATAGAATGTCTTCATTCGTGTGCAATTTGCTTCCAAAACAGAGAGAATGGGCCAAATTGCCTCTTCCTGTGTTATAAATGTTTATGATTCTATGGCTTGTGGTATCAGCTTTATTCAGCTTGTACACAAAGTAGACCAATGATCATAAATTGCTAATCTATTTAATGATATCTATTAGCTGTGTCATGTACTATCTAGCTATCTTTCAAAATAATTGAGCATTCATGTATCACAGACCTGTGTGGAAAATTGGAATTGGGAATAAAAACCTTATTACTGATATTGCTACAGTGCAAAGCAACTTCAACTTTCTTGCCTTACATTAAAGTTCTTGTTTTTGTTATTTGAAACATATTGTTGAGACTAAATACAGTGCACCAATAGTAGATAATTATGACTACCTCTGCATGTGAGATGGATCAATTCATGAATTAATTACATTTGGTTATCTTAATTAATTACCTACTTTCAATTATCTGGTCAATCAGGGAGATACTTAGCACTGGTGGCCATAATTATTGAAGAATACAATCATATAATGATACTGTGTAGAAAGAGGCCATTTAACCCATCATGCCAGTGTAAGAGGCATCAAAAAGAGAGTTATAAAATCGAGAGGGGCATGGATTTGGTGAATAGCCATGGTCTTTTTCCCAGGGTAGAAGAATCCAAAACAAGAGGGCATAGTTTTAGGGTGAGAGGGAAACATTTAAAAGGGACCTAAGGGGCAACTGTTTCATGCAGAGAGTGGTATGTCTATGAAATGAGCTGCCAGAGGAAGTGGTGGAGATGGGTACAATGACAACATTTAAAAGGCATCTGGAAAGGGTACATGAATGAGAAGGGTTTAGAGGACATGGGCCAAATGCTGGCAAATAAGACAAGGTTAATTTAGGATATCTTGTTGGCATAGATGAGTTGGATGATAGGTTCTGATTTCATGCTGTACAACTCTTTGACTCTGTAAATCATTCCCATCCCCTTTATCCTTTTTGCATTGCACAGCAAGTATTGCTGTTCTAGTATTTATCCAATTCCTTTGTGAAAATCAGAGGTGAATCTGCCCTGCATGAGAAAAATTTACATGTTGACTCTAGATTGCCAGTGATGTCTGTGTTTTCGAGTCATTTATCCGACTGCCACTAACAGCACTTTCATCTTATTTACACTGTCAGAACTACTGGAACATTTTAACAGCCTCTAACAAATCTCCTGTTAAACTTCTGTTGAGAATAGCCTTGGATTCTTTCATTTCTTTGGTCTCTCCAACCTCTTCATCCCTGTAGCTACTTTGGTAAATTACACTCGAAGATCTTCTCAGACCTCCTAAAATGTGGTGACTGGAAGTAACAATGTTATTTCAGCTGATGTTTGCTTGGGTTTTGTGCATTTTTTCCTCTATTAATAAAACAAAGCATCCTATACATCTTTGGACCTTTTCAACTTGTGTTATCACTTTCAAAGCTTCGTAAGATTTCTGCGCACCTCTTTTGAAATCATTTAATCTGCCATGTGTCTGCCATTTCATCTATCTGTCTGTGTATTAGATTTATTATTTGAGATGTATTACTATCCTTCCACATAAAAAGTAATTGCACAAAGTAGGAGCTCAAGGTGTAGGGGTTAACATGTCAGCTTTCATAGAAGATGATCTAGCTTGGCAGAAAGCAGGGAGTATGCAAAATCGGTCTTTTTCTGATTGGCAGGATGTGACAAGTAGGATTCCACAGGGGTATGTTCTAGGGCATCAACGTTTCACAATTTATATCAATAACATAATTGAGGTGTTCAAAGGCATGATGCCCCAGTTTACTGATGACACAATGATAAGTAGGAAAGTACACTGTGAAGATGGCATATCAAGGATGCAAATGGATTTAGATAGTTTAAATGAGTGGGGAAAAGAATCTGGCAGATGATCTATAATTGTGCAAAGATGTGAGGTTGTTCATGTTGGAAGGAAGAATAAGAAAGCAGAATATTACTTGAACAGAAAATGACTGCAGAATTTTGAGGTGCAAGGGATTTTTATGATCAATGCTTGAGTCACAAAAGGTTAGTATGTAGTTACTGCATTAATCAGGAAGTCTAATGGAATGCTCACCTTTACGATGAGAGGAATTGAACATAAAAGTAAGGATGATGCTTTTTATTTTTAAAAGGCATTGGTGAGACCACATCATGAATATTGTGTGCTGTTTGCTCTCCTTATTTAAGGAAGGATCTAAACACATTTGAGGCAGTTGAGAGGCAGTTTACCATTTAAGACAACCCACTGATAGCAAGGATTATGAGGAAAGATTGTACAGACTGGGCTTGTTTTCATGAGATTTTAGAAGAGCGAGATGTGATTTACTTAAAGCTTATAAAGTTGGTATGGTCTTGACAAGGTGGATCTGGAAAATATGTCTCTCTGGTAAATTGAGAACTCGGGGAAACTGTTGTAAAATTCCGAGTCCCCCTTTTGGGATGATTGGAATGATTTGCCAATTGGAGGATTTTGGGACTTTAGAACTCACTGCCTCAGAAAATAGTAGAGGATGGGTCATTGAATATGGGTTAAAGTGGAGTTAGATAGATTCTTGTTAGACAAGAGAACCAAAGATTAATGGAGGTAGGTGGGAGTGTGGAATTCAGAACACAACAGATCAGCCATGATCTTATTGAAAGGCAGAGCAGGCTTGATAGGCCAAATGGCCTAGTTCTGCTTCTTGTTCATATGTTCCAAATCCCATTAATTTTGCCCTGATTATTGTCTCTGTTCTCTCTAGTATTTTCCTCAGAACTGATGCTGGATGATAAGCTTATAATGGCTGGTATTATTCTTCTTGCTTTTCTAAATAGTAATGTAATATTAAGTTTTTGTTGCAAACGTTTCGTCCCCTGGCTAGGCGACATCATCAGTGCTTGGGAGCCTCCTGCGAAGCGCTTCGTTGATGTTTCCTCCGGTGTTTATAGTGGTCTGTCCCTGCCGCTTCCGGTTGTCAGTTTCAGCTGTCCGCTGTAGTGGTTGGTATATTGGGTCCAGGTCGATGTGTTTGTTGATGGAGTTTGTGGATGAATGCCATGCCTCTAGGAATTCCCTGGCTGTTCTCTGTCTGGCTTGCCCTATGATAGTAGTGTTGTCCCAGACTGGGACAACACTACTATCATAGGGCAAGCCAGACAGAGAACAGCCAGGGAATTCCTAGAGGCATGGCATTCATCCACAAACTCCATCAACAAACACATCGACCTGGACCCAATATACCAACCACTACAGCGGACAGCTGAAACTGACAACCGGAAGCGGCAGGGACAGACCACTATAAACACCGGAGGAAACATCAACGAAGCGCTTCGCAGGAGGCTCCCAAGTACTGATGATGTCGCCTAGCCAGGGGTCGAAACGTTTGCAACAAAAACTTCCAGCTCGGCGAACAGAACCACAACAACGAGCACCCGAGCTACAAATCTTCTCACAAACTTTGAATGTAATATTAAGGCCAGCGCGTCTGCAATTTTCACATTTTCCTCAGGAATTAGGTTACGTCTGATCCCGATCCTACAACTTTACTCATTTTTGTGATGCTGCATTCCTTTTATGTTTATCCTATCTCATTTATCTGCCATCTCCTCTTTTAATTTATTTTTTCTTTTAATAACTTGCCCAGTGGAGCAAAGGGGGTTTCTTTTATGACTTCAAGTGCACTCCACAGAAACTGGAAAGAGAACAAAAAGATGTCCAGGTCCCTACTTGGTGGGCAGAATCATGTGAAGACAACAGCAGTCTTGGCTGCTGACTGGAGAACCAACTAGATCTCCACATCATCTCTTTAATGGCAGGCCCAAACTATCTTTTGTCACTCAGGCAGTCAAAAAATCAGCTGAGGGCTTCTTAACTGGGATCAAGGGCCCTAATGGCAGGTGGGCTGCCCACTGAGAGATGTCTGCTTTTCCATACTCAGCAGTTGCTGCCAGTATGGCACCTATCCAAGGCCTCAGATCAAAGAGGTACATACCTAAGCAGAGGTGAGTGATGGTTGCATGGCAGCAGTAGGTGATAGGGATTGTAGGAGAGGGAGGGGTCAGCAGCAAGGACAGAAGGCAGTTGGTTCTTACCAGCTCGCCCATGCTGAGTCCCTTGAACAGGCATTGAATGACCTTGAGGGATAAGTCACCATGTGAGCCCTCACCAAACACACCAGAGTGATCTCATTATGCTTCCTGCTTGATACCAAATTTGCCATGGGAAGAAGGACCCAAGATTCTTCCCAGTATGAATTTCAGGTGATTTAACTCTCTGCCTAAAGCCCCCCTCACCTTAGCTGGGAAAACTCCCCCATGAGTTATTTTTGACATTGGGAGTAACTTTATCGAAACCCTGTGATAGCTCTTAGCCTAGCCCTTTCTTACATTGAGCTAATCAATGTGCCTACTGTGCCTTTATGCTCTTTGTGTTGATAAAATTGCCTCAGGAAATACATGATCATTGTAGAGATCCACTTTTGGTTCGTACCATTGCATTAGCTTGAGAGGGTTTATCCCATTAACAGCACTGTATAAATGCAAGTCGTTGCTATGTTCAGCTGCAGAACAAGTGCCGTACATACCTTTATTATCAAATAACAAAGTGAACCTCAGTAGTACTTTTCCTATACCATTCTCACAGCATAGGCATAGTGAACATATTGATTCCCTCTCATGATATTTTCTTTGTTTTTCCAATTTTCTCTTCTTTCCCCACATTCTGACTCCAATTAGGATGCAATCCACAGACTTGGGCAGAAATTGCAGTAAAAGTACCGTTCTCCACATTTGAGCTTCAGTAGTGACAGGCCATTCATCCATGATGGGCAGATATATCTAACCTCAGCAAACATTCATGTGCACACTCGACATTTTCTAGAGTGAATCAATGGACAGAAATCAGGAGTGGAGCCATCACTGCTTTTTTATCCATTACTGAGATTAATTGTGCTACAGTCCTTGCTGAGGTCAACTAGTTCGGTGCAAGATTGAAACTGGACTCATTCTGATCAGTGTGATACTGGAGATGGCTTTTACCCTCTGAGTCATTGGGCTAGCTTCAATTGTTCTGTGCTGTAATGGAAAAAAATATTCAAGTCTCCCTGATGCACTTCCCCACAGCTCAGTGCTGATGTGTAACACTCAATAGATACTGAGCCAAAAAGATCCTAGTCTTGTTCACTCGTCTTCCTGAATTAATTGACCTTAGTCAGTATGCCAATATTCCAAAGCTGACGATGGATAAAGCTTCATGACTCCAATTGCTATCCAGTGGCCCCTACTGGAAAGTGTTGGAAAGTCTGGCTGGTGAATGTATGATTGTGCATCCATAAATGTATATAATATATACATTCTATTTGACGTGCCTGAATCTCGCACTAAAAGGTTCTTCACTTGGCTTCACCATGAGAATGCAATTTGTATCATCGTTCTCAGAAGTGGAGGGGAGAAAATACCAAGGAAAGGAATCAGAATTTGTCCTCCTAAAACTTAAGTCTTGGGCAATGTCACTGGTATCCTGTACTACTGATATCTCAGCAGTATTAACTGATTAATATAATTCTATATAATCATTATATATGCTTGTTATGGCCAGAGGCTTCAAGTCAGTTGTTTCCTGTAATGACCTCTTTTCCTTTAGTCTTGTTTTAATAGTCTATTTGCATTGTTCTTCAAGACATCCCATTTCCTCACAACCCCTCACCTCATAATCAGCTTGATTACCGTCCTGTAGAATGTATTTTAAAGTTGTCTATTAACCCTTAAGAATCTAACAACTTTTAGTCATGTAGGATGTTGAAACATGTTGAGGGAAAAAAAAAGCCATTAAATCTTGTAATTGGAAAGCATGGGTAATTATCCTGTATCCCACTTGTCATTTGGAAGTATTCCAATTATCCATGTTTGAAATTCATGGGATTCCAAGAGAATCATTACTTTTCACTAGAGTATTCTCATCAGCAGTGACAGGCACTGGTAAGCACTTTCTGATTTTTATAAGTCAGACGGTCATGAGCAGAATCCACAATCTAGAAGGTTAATGCATGAGGACATTTGCAATGGTTTCATCTGAAAGGTAACTTTTTGTAAAGCAGGGTAACAAACATATTTTAATCATTCAAATCTTATTTCTTCTTTTTGTGTCTTTTAATATTTTTGTGTATTCCCTCACCATCTATGCTTTATAATCAAGAGTGATCAAGTGATAATTTTGCTATTTCTTCTCGCTTAAAGCAAAAAAAAATCAATGTTTCAGATTCAGGATCATGTGTAGAGACACAAAACAGTCAAGGAAGTGTTCAAAAGTTAGGTATACATACATGTCAGTGAATCTCCACCTGAATTGTGTCACATTTAATCTTCCAGCTGGCTTTGGGCATCTGCGCAATGCACAAGATATTTATTCTAATGTGAAAAACCACAGAGACCAGGTTGAAATGAGAATATGCATTATTCTATGATTTCTATCAAAATCTGCATCTGTTTTCTTTCCATAAATCAGTCCTTTTCCACTTCTGGTCCCCAAAGGAGTAGAGACAAGTTAGTCCTTGGGTGAAAAGTTGGTAGGTATCATAATTTCTGGCCCCATGGAACTGGTATGTGCTTGAGATGTGTTAGATGTCATGCCAAGCAGCTACTAGCTCCATGCAAGTCAACCATTCACCCACACAAATTCTGTTGAGGCCAAGTTGAGTGATCTCAGTGGCGAAAGTGAGGACTGCAGATGCTGGAGATCAGAGCTGAAAATGTGTTGCTGGAAAAGCGCAGCAGGTCAGGCAGCATCTAAGGAACAGGAGAATCGACGTTTCGGGCATAAGCCCTTCTTCAGGAATCTCAGTGGCAATAATTTCAGCTTTACTACTAAGTTTATGACCTCTTCAGCAGGTCATTGATAAGAAATCGGAGCAAGAGTAGGTCACATGGTCTATTGAGCCAACTCCACTGTTCAATGAGATCATGGCTGATCTGGTTATGGCCTTAACAGCACTTTCTTTTCTGTCCTACATAATCCTTAAATGTGTCAGGTGCTTTTGAGTTCAAGTTCCAAAGACTTGGTCATAAGTTCAAAGCTGGACACTCCAGTTGTGCCATGGTGAGGGCTTATCAGACTCTCTTAGGTACAGTCTTTCAGAAAAGAGAGGTCAAGTGATAGTTTTGCTATTTCTTCTTGCTTCAACTGAATATGTGTTCTGTCGTCAGAGTCAACCTATTGCCCCAATATCTTCTTCTAAGCTCATAAGATATTGTGTTGCAAAAACAGAAATTGATTTGGCAGTATCCATGGGAAGGAAGCAGAGTTACCATTTCGGGTCCAGTGACCCTTCATTAGAAGAACAAGGGCAGCAGATACATAGGAACACCATCACCTGCAAGTTCCCCTCCAAGCCCCTTGCCATCCTGACTTGGAAATAGATCATCGTTCCTTCAGTGTCACCGGATCAAAATCCTGGAACACACTCTCCAATGGCATTGTGGGTCTACTAAAATGTATGGACTGCAAAAATTCAAGAATGCAACTCAACCTTTTCAACACCAACTAGGAATAAATAATAATTGCTGGCCCAGCCTGTGATGCCTACATCCCATGAACAAATAAAAACTATAATGGCCTACAGCATTAAATAAATTGTCACCAACAGTCACTGTCCATACACTTCAGCTGATGTATCTCAGCAAAAAAAAAGTCTTTAAATGAGCCTAGGATTCAAACATAGCAGGCCCAGGTTCATTATGAATATGGCAGCAGCATTTAGACACTGGCCTCCTCAGGTACATTGAGATTGCAGTGATCAATATCTGTAATACTTTCCTATCCAACCTATTTAGTTTTCACTTGCGTAATAGCACTTGGTGCAAACCAACATTGTCTACGGCATTTTCCGTCTATCATCAATATCAATGTTGCATAAATCCTCATGAGAACATCCTTGCAGAGTAGGTTCAGGCTATAACTGGTGCTGGCACAGTGTACCATATTAAAATGTATAGGATTTTCTTTTAAATTTGATGTTAATTGTAAGCTGTTCAAAGTTTAGCTATTAAAGGAAAAATTAAATATTTATATTGGAGTAAACCATTAAATTGGGATAGAAATGTAATGCATATTCAGAGCATGAGTTATAGATGCAAGGTAATCCTCTTCACTGATACCATTGATAGCTGTCAGGTCTGATATATATTAGATCAGATACATGAAAACCCCTTCCCATGGACCCCTGTCCTGTGTATGGTGCTGCAAGGAAGTGGGATATGGATTCAAGAGCACAATTTGCCTGTCCTTGCTGTGGCAATAGTCATGGCGCAGAAGTAGGGAAAAAAACCAAAAACAATTAAAAGAATCAGAATTTCAATATTGAAAAACATTTTTGATGAATTTCCCCTCAGAATCTCACCACTGAGCAACGACTACTTTGTTTCCATATATTTTCCTCTCATTAAAGACCCCAACTGTCTTTAATTCTGAAGTACTTATGATTCTCCTCCTACCCTGAGAAACAGAAAAATCAAATTGTACAGTTTTAGTTGTACAAGACAATGTTGCTTTTCGAAGCAGTGAGCAAGTTACTTTGAGACAGTGTGGCACTAAAAGTTACTGAGTTAAGGAAAGATTGCCTGACAACAGCCCTTCGATTGGTGGAGCTGTAGTTTGTTTCAAATCTGTAAGTGCAGAGCAATAAGAGACCTCCAGAGCCAGTGAACTGAAAACATCTCTCTCCCCCACCTTTTCTCAGCTGGGAGTGAGAAATTGGTAAACCAAGAAAGCGGAAAAGAAAGAATTCTAACAAAGACATAAGTACACTGGATCAACTATCAAAGTAAAGAATGGGTATCATTCTACAGGCAACAGCATATCATTTTGGCTAAAATCAAAAGGATCTAAGATGAATAACCCACCCTTATGATCTGTGCTTTTGATCTTCAGCATTTTGTTATCCCTGTCAATTTATTTGTCACCCTTAAGATCCGTACCAACCAATCATGTGCATGCTAGTGGGGATTAACCATGGGAAATGTAAGGTTATGCAGATGGGTCTGGATGGGATGCTCTTCAGAGGATTGGTGTGGATTCGATGGGATGAATGGCCTCTTTCTGTATTGTAGGGATTCTATGATAATTGATCTTCTTCCACAGATCTTTGAAGGCAGAGGGTCAAGTTAATAAGGTATTTAAGAAGACATATGGGACACTTGCCTTTATCAGTCATGGCATAGAGTACCCAGCAGGGAGGTTATGTCGGTACTTAGGTTGGACTACATCTGGAGTATTGTGTGTAGTTCTCATCACCACACTACTTGAAGAGCATGATCGTAATGGAGGGATGCAAAGGAGATTCACATGCTGTTGCCTGGGATGGAGCATTTTAGCTATAAAGAGAGGCTGAATTAGTTTGTTTTCTTTGGAGCAGAGAAGGTTGAGGGCCTACCTGATAGACATGTGTAACACTATAAGGGGTATGGACAGGGTATATAAAAAGCAGCTATTCCCCTTAGTAGAAGGGTCCACAACAAGAGACCATAATTTTAAAATGAATGGCTGGAGGTTCAGAGGGAGTTTAGGAAAAGCTTTCTCATCCAGAGAGTGCTGGGGTCTGGAATGCACTGCCTCGGAGGGTAGTTGAGGGGGAACCTCACAACCTCTAAAACCACTTGATTAAGCACTTGAAGTGTACAATCACTCTCTTCCTGTAGTGTGGTGATGAGAACAACATATAATTCTCCAGATGCGGTCCAACCTAAGTACCAACACATCCTCCCTGCTTTTATACTCTATGTGTCCCATATGTCTTCTTAAATACCTTATTAATTTGACCTTCCACCATCCACCATTTTGGTGGTACAGACTTGATGGACCGAAGGGCTTCTTCTGTAACTATATGATTCTATGATTCAATAGCAATGGTTTGTATTGTTTGCAATGTATTCTGAGAGGATTGAGAAAGACTACTTAGAAGCAAACTGTTTCGAGCTGTTTGGAGGATCCAGCCACATATTCCCACTTTGCAATACAGCATATTGGAGAATTCCAGAGAGCTCAGGGGGCCATAGATATATTCTAAGTATTGAGACAAAAGCCAGAGAGTAGAAGAAACAATATTTATACAATGGATTGTGAAGCTGTGGAAGGTAATATTGGACAGAGAACATAGAGTCATAGAGATGTTCAGCACAGATACAGACCCTTCAGTCCAACCTGTCCATGCCGATACACTCAACTAATCTAGTCCCATTTGCCAGCACTTGGCCCATATCCCTCTAAACCCTTCTTCTCTATATACTTATCCAGATGCCTTTTAAATGATGTAATTGTACCAGCCTCCACCACTTCCTCTGGCAGTTCATTCCATACATGCACCACCCTTTTAAATATTTCTCCTCTCACCAACATGAGAGGTATCGGGACATGGACAAAATTTGGTTTGAGATTAAGTCTCTTGCTCATGTGAAAGCAAAATACCAACAAGGACTGGTTAGGCCAGACAGCCTGTCTCTGTTCTGGAATTTTTTTTGGTCATTTTAAATCTACTCTCTTTGGGAATGCTCCAGCATTCTGCATTACGAAGTGGCAACGTGTAGTTGCATCCACAATTGAGATAAAACTCTCGATTTTAATCTTTATATTTGAGGGTATCTGAGTGTCCCACCATTTTTGTTACGGGGGCTGTGATTGTCCTCATTTAACAAATTCCTTTTGCTTCCTTCCTGATTGATTGATTGCCAAAGAAACATGAGGTACAAGCCGAAACTCAACACCCATGCGGCTGAATGAAGCACAGACGGGTTCAGTATCCCTCCTTCAGAGCAAATGTAACCATTGCTGATTTTTCTTAAAACCCACTCAGTTCATTAATATTCATTTGGGAAGGAAATCTGCACGGTGGCTCAGTAGTTAGCACTGCTGCCTCACAGCGCTAGGGTACCTGGGTTCAATTCCCGCCTCGGGCAACTGTCTGTGTGGAGTTTGCACATTCTCCCTGTGTCTGTGTGGGCTTCCCCCGAGTGCTCCGGTTTCCTCCCACAGTCCAAAGATGTGCAGGTCAGGTTAATTGGCCATTCTAAATTGTCCGTAGTGTTAGGTGGATTAGTCAGGGGTAAATATAGGGGGGATGTTTCTCTTCGGAGGGTCGGTGTGGACTTGTTGGGCTGAAGGGCCTGTTTCCACACTGTAAGTAATCTAATCTAATCTTCTAAATTGGCCCAGCAATGCACACTGAGTTCAAGGGCAATTAGGGATGTTGACAAGTTTGATTTTACCAGCAACAGCTGCAACCAATCAAAGGATAAAACAATTTGGCATGGAGTCTTTCCACAAACTATGTAAAAAAAACTCACATTGTAGACTCATATCAGCTCCTGATGGCTGGTTCTGCAGAAATGCACCCGGATTCCCAACTAATCAGCTTACCACCCTCAAGTAGTCAGCTATAAAATGTTGTCTTCCACAATGAAGGTTTATTCTTTCTCAGTCTCTTGGACCCCACCAATTGCACCATTTGTTTTTCACAACTTATTAAGAGAGTTTCATATATCTCCCAAATCCTTTGGCTTACATTTTCCATGGGGTTATTGGCCGTGCCTGGCTTCTAATTAAGCATTAGAAACAAACTTTAAAAAGAAAAATACCCATAGATTTTGGCATTGCAATCCAGAAATTTATCAGCCTTTTAAAGTTGTCACCAGTGCCTAATTCAAATTCAGTGTTGAAATCCTTATGGAAAGGACTTGCCTCTGGTGCTTCGTAAACTGAAGTAATTCCTTTATCCCTCGAACCTGCCATGTCCCGTGTCTGAACATTTGTCAGACAGCTTGTCCCCAGGAGAGCAGATCAAAGAATAGTCAAGTGTTTCTGAGTGGAAGACAGAAGGTGGGCTTGGGGAGCAGAGCAGTCGAGCAGAAAACTCAGAGCGCATTACAGAATCTCAATAAACTAGAAATTTTTGTGCTGCTTATAAGGGATCCAGGTCAATCAGTGGACCCGGCATGGAGGGAACTGTGACTGCAAATCTGTTAGAACAGCTAACTCCAAGCCTGGGAAAAAAATCTACACAAGGGGAAAGCAGCTATTACCTGAGTGGTCCTGACCACAATGCTCTGTGTTTTGTTTAACCTTTGCACAAGATCCTCCCTCTCCGTGCAGTTTGGATTTCTTTTTACCTTGTTGTGAGAATTTCATGCCTCACATTTTTGCATAACTCCCAAGGCCTGCTCTGAGGCATTACTTTTCCCTGCAATCGGAGATTTGTCATTCCAGTTGAAGGTGTTAGAATCTTTGAAGAGATTGATGAGCAGGTTGAAGGATTTAAGTAATTGTCTATTGACATTTCCTGTTGAGGAATAACTGAACAGATTTTTAAAAATTCTATAATGCTCCACTCAAAACTGAATAGGGGGAAAAAAATGTGTGACACATTAGTGTACAAGTGTTTAAAGCGTTCACGTAAATTCAGCATTTATCTGCAATTTTAATAGAGTAAACATTGCAGATATAGTGCCTTTTACATCACTGAGACATCTTGAAATGTTTCACATCCGTTACATTACTTTTGAAGTGTAGCCACAGTTGTTATTTTGACATTTTATACACCAAAAAGTGTAAACAACATTATAAACAACATTAGATCAATTCACCTGTTTAATTATTCTCTATATGAATGGAAAGAATAACTGCTCTTCCCTGGTCTTAATTAGGAAGGCCATAGTGGGAGTGCAATGAAGGTCTCCGGACTAATCCCTGGAAAGGCAGGATCCTCTTGTGAGGAAAGATTGAGGAAATTGGATCTGTATTTTCTACAACAGGAACAGAGATGGTTGGACAAACTCAGCAGGTCTGGCAGCATTTGTGGAGAGGAAGCAGAGTTAACATTTCAAGTCCAGTGACCCTTCCTCAGAACTATATTTTCTGGAGTTTTGAAGAATTAGAAGTGAACTTACAGAAATGTATACATTCTTACAAAGTTAAAAATCACCCCAGTCAAACACCGACATCTCCAAATCGCGACTACATTCTTACAGAGTGTGACAGGGGAGTTGTAGAAAGGATGCTTCCCCTGACTGATGGTCAAGGGATGTAATCGCAGAATACAAGCAGGCCATTTAAGACTCAAATGAGGACGAATTTAGTCACTCACAAGGTAACAAATCATTGGAGTTCTGTACCCCAAAGGGCTGTGAAAGGGCAATCATTGAGCAGGTTCAAGATGGAGATCGATAGATTTCTGAAGATTAATGAGACCAAGCAAAATGAGAATAGCACAAGAAAGCAGCATTGATGCAAATGATCAGCCAGGATCTCACTGATTGGTGAAGGAGGCTCAGTGAGCTGAATGGCTTACTCCTGTCCTTATATTCCAATGTTCAGAGATGAACCTCATGTAAGTAAATAAAGAAGTAGAACCCACCCAGAGGTCAAGGTTGAGGCCTGCAGTGAGATCATGGAATGAGGCCAACTTTAGAGTACTTCGTAGGATCTGCCAGGAATTTGGAAACTGATCCTTCTTAGAAGTCACTTCCTGAACCTTTTGGAGATGAGGTTCCAGGAATTATTTAAAGAACAGATTTACGTGACAAACATAAAGAAGCCTTTTTGAATGTTGGGGTCCATTCTCCCCTGAGGGTTAGAGACGGGACTGACATTGGTTCATTATGAGTACTACACATGTTTCTCTTCATTATAATATTCTCAGTTTGGTATTCACTGGACTCTTCATGATTCACCCACAGCAGGTTAATACAGGAATTATACATATCAAATCAACTTTCAGCTCAGAGGTTGATCCTTGCCTATGAAAATGGGTTTTCCACTTGAAGCAAGTGAAAAGAGTTTGGGAAGTTTATTAACCTGTAAAACGTTTTCATATTAGAATTCTGTTTAACAAATTATGTACATTGAAGTCTGTTTGTTTTAGTTAATTTACAAAGATTGTACATGAGCAGAGAAGAGCGATGGAAGGAAGGAATGGGGAGAGGAGAGATGGAAGGAGGAATGAAGAGAGGTGTGTTGAAGGGGTTGGGTGGAGAGAGGAGAAATGATGGGGGCAAGGGAGAGGTGGAGAATGGAGCATTGGATAAAGAAATGGATGGAGGGGAGAGAAAGTTGGACAGATGGATTGAAAGAGAGGAGCGATGAAGGAAAGAATGGGGAAAGAGAGATAGATTGAGGGATGGAGAAAGATATGTGATGAAAGGAGAGATGGATTCAGAGGAGAGATGGAAGGAGGAACAGAGAGGGAAGAAATGAATCACAGAATCATAGAATTTTACAGTATGGACAGAGGTCATTTGACTCATCATGTCTGTGCTGGCTGCAGAAAGAGCTATCCAGCTGGTCCCATTCTCCAGCCCAATCTCCCTCAACTTCTAAATTTATCATTTTCAAATCCAGCTTTGATTTGAAACCTTCTGTGGAATTTGCCTCCACCACTCTTCCAGGCTTCACATTCCAAATGGATGGCACAATGGTCAGCATTACTGCCTCACAGCACCAGAGACCTGGGTTCAATTCCCACCTCAGGCGACTGACTGTGTGGAGGTTGCACATTTTCCCCGTGTCTGCGTGGGTTTCCTCCGGGTGCTCCGGTTTCCTCCCACAGTCCAAAAATGTGCAGGTTAGGTGAATTGGCCCTGCTAAGTTGCCTGTAGGGTTGGGTGGGGATCGGTGTGGACTTGTTGGGCTGAAGGGCCTGTTTCCACACTGTAAGTAATCTAAAAAAAAATCCTAAGAACTCTCTGACTAAAGATGTTTCTCCTAGCTCTCTTGCTGACAAGCTTGAAATCATGACCCCTAGTTATTGACATATCAACTAGGGAAAACAAAATATCCTTCTTTACTCTGTCAAAATTGTTCATAATTGTTAACACCTCTATAAGGTCACCTCTTAATCTCTGCTGCAAGGATAGCAATTCCAGTTTCTCCAATCTTTCCTTATGTTTAAAATCCTTCATTCCTGGTATTTTCTAGTAAATCTCCTTTGCACGCTCTCCAGGGCTTCCATAAATAAGGTGCCCAGAACTGAATGCAATACTTCAAATGTGGTTTGACCAATGTTTTTAGAGGTGTGGCATCACTTCCTTGCTTTTATACTCTATGCCTCTATGTATAAACAGAAGGATCATTTAAGCTTTCTTAACAACTGTTTCAAATGGCCTGGCCACTTGTAGAGAACTTTGCATATGAACCCCAAGGTCCCACTGCTCCTGTACTCCCCTCAAAGTTGTACCATTGAGCCTGTATTGTCTCTCCCTGTTTCCTCTACCAAAATGCATTACTTCACATTACTCTGCATTGAAATTCATCTGTCAGGTGCCTGTCCACTTGGCCAACTTGTCAATGTCCCCCTGAAATCACTGTGCATCATCCTCACAATTCAATATTCTCCCTAGCTTAGTATTATATGCAAATTTAGATATTTTGTCCTCAACCCACAGTTCCAAATCTTTCAGAAAAAGTAGGTCTCTATACACCAATCCCTCAGGATCACCACTTTCAACTCATCTCCTATCTGAGAATTGTCTATCTACACCTACCCTTTGTTTCCTATCTTTTAGCCAACTTCTAATTCATGCTGCCAAGGACCCACCATTTATAATTTGCTGAATAACCTACCATGTGGCACAGTATCAAATGCTTTCTGAAAGTCCAAATATACAATATCCACAGAATCCAACCTCATCCCCTGCCTGTGTCACCTCATAACTTAGTTAAATTTGTCAGACATGACCTGCTGTTGACAAAGCCATGTTGGCTGTCTAGTCTTAACTATTTTTCTCAAAGTGTATACCTGTATTTACCTTAACCCATATTATAGCTGCCATCAGTTTCCCATTACTGATATCAAACTGACAAGTTTGTAGTTTCTCGGATTATCCTTTGTTCTTTTCATAAGCAATGGTGTCATATTTGCAATCCTCCAGTCCCCTGGGACTAATCCTGTATTCAGAGATGCCTGAAAAGTTTCAGTCAATGGCAGCACAATTTTATGCCTTGCCTCTCTCAGCATTCCAGACCAGTGACTTTCTACCTGGAGTCCTGCCAGCCTTTTTATCACCTCTTCTTTATCTATCAATATGTTGCTCATTTGCTCAACACCAACATTTTCAACTGGGCCATTGTCACCATCTAATTTGGTAATTTGGTAAAGACAGAAGCACAATATTCATTTAATATCTTGACCATACCCTTCCCTTTGGTGAGCAGTTTACCCTGCTTGTTCTTGTTGAAGCCCATTCTATCCTTCATTAACATGTTTGAAGAAGTTTTACTATTTGTTTTAGCAACCTAACATCCATTCCTCATGCTTCCTTTTAGCCTTCCTTATTTCAGCCTCAGTCTGTCTTCTGCATTCAAGATACTCTTCCTGATCTCTGTTGCAATTGTTAGTCCGATATTCTTTATATGCCTCCTTTTTTTCTTATTAACGCATCAATATCATTAGTCATCGAGGATACTCTAGCTTGGATATTGTATACTTATTTCTCTTGAATATAGGATTTCTAACTTGTACTCTAGATATCTCTTATTTACATTTTTTCCATTTTCCATCTACTGTTTTATCCATCAAAATGCATTTCCATTAATGTGCTCAGTTCAACTTTAAGAGCCTTAAAATCTGCCCTTTTCCAGTCTGGGGTCTTATACTTTGGCTGGTTTTTAACCTTTACCAACTTAATATTGAACCTTATTGTATTATGATCACTATTTCCCAAATGCTGCCCCCACTCTGATGTTCTCCACTTGGCTGCCGCATTTTCAAGGACCATAGTCATAGTCATGCAGTCATACAGCATGGAAACAGACCATTTGGTCCAACTAGTCTATGCTGACCATGTTCCCAAACTAAACTCATCCCACTTGCCTGTGTTTAACCCATATTCCTTCAAACCTGTCCTATTCATATACTTTACCAAATATCCTTTAATGTACTTGCATCCACCACTTCCTCTGGTAGTTCATTCCACAATCTTTGTAAAAAAGTTGCCCCTCACATCCTTTTTAAAACTTTCTCCCATCACCTTAAAAACATGCTCCTAGTTTAAGCTCCAGCCTTTTTTTAAAACTCAACCCCTCCATTCCTGGCAACATCCTGGTAAATCTTTTCTGAACCCTCTCCAATTTAATGATATCCTTCCTATAGCAGGGTGACCAGGACTGCACACAGTACTCCAGAAAATGCCTCACCAACGTCCTGTATAGCCTCAACATAGTGTTCCAAATCCTATATTCAAAGGTCTGAGAAATGAGGGCAAGTGTGCTAAATGCCTCATTAACCATCTTGTCTACTTATGACACAAATTTTGAAGAATTACATACCTGAACCCTTAAGTCTCCCTGTTCTACACTACTCCAGCACAGCTTCCTCCGTGGTAGGCCTAGAAATGTAATGTTCCAAAAAGTTCTCCTGCACACATTGCAAGAATTTCTCCCCTTCCATGCCCCACACTCTACCTTTATCCCAGTCTAACCTAAGTTGTTAGAAGTCACCAACTATCAGAAACCTACTTGTCCAGCAGATTTCCATAATCTGCCAACAGCTGCTCTCTTCCATTTCCTCCCCACTATCTGGAAATCTATAATATTTGCCCAACAATGTCACCACACCCTTTCTGTTTCACACCTCCTACCATAAAGATTCTAATTCAGGAACTGCATCTTGTTTAAGGGCTATGCATGCTATCGTTGACCAAGACTGCTACATCTCTTCCCTTTTTACATACTCTGTTTCTGCTAAAACAAACCTTATAACCCAAGATGTTGAGTATCCAGTCCTGTTCAGGCTTGAGCCATATTTCTGTGAATGCTATTGTGTCATATCGTCCAGAACAAGTTCCACTTTCAGTTCCCTAATTTTGTTCCCTCTACTTCAGGCATTTACATAGGTACAATTTAACCCTGCCTTCAGGGTTGGAGGGCAAGATGGGGTAAGAGGAGAGTTGGAGAATGGAAGGGGTGGGCTGAAGGCAGGGACGGGGAGAGAGAATTGGAGGGACAGGTCAGTTGAGAGATTGGAGAGGAGAAATGGAAGTAAGAGATGGTGAGTGGGGAGAGATAAGTGGGCATCAGTACAAGGGAAAGGTGGTGGGAAGATAGGAAAAGAGAGGGAGAGGAGGGAGGGAGGAATGGGAATCCATTTGCCTGTCTGTGCCTCAGTCTCTGTCTGTGACCCACTGTGCTGGGTCCAGTTGGTTTTCTCTCTCTCTCTCCCTGTTACTTTCTGTGTGCTGCAGTTGCTGCTGCTGTGTGTAGCTCAGTGACTGGGGGCTCGGAATATACACACAGAGGTTCCTTGTGTACAGTACAGTACTCACTGTTCGCATTGCTCCGAGCAGCCTCGCTGTCCGAGTGACAGACAATTGACCTGGCATCGATCATTGAAGAAGGTGAAAATGGATTTCTGAATTCTCTTTCGAATCCCGCCACTTTTGATTTCTCGTAACCGTGTGATCCCGGGATTGTTAGAATGGGATTTTTAACTGAAGGAATTGTCTGAAGGTCCAATCTCTCTCTCACACACACACACAGCCAATAATCAAACACACACACATAAACTCACTCCCGTTTCTCCCTCTGACTGCTTCTGTCGATTGGTTTTACAAAAAGAGATGACGATTCGTTGAATGGAAAGGTAAACCTAAGAAGGGAATTCAAACATCTCCCTTCTCAGATACAGGTGCCCTCAGTCTGCTTTATCGCTGGGAACAGGGACAGCGGCCGAAGTGGTGAGCCGCTGACTCTGTACTGCTGTGACAGCAAGGAGACTTCCCTGCAAAGCGATGGGGCCTGGCTGTGAGGGAAGTTACTGCTGGGTGGACTGATCGAAATGAGACTGGCCTCTCGCCTCCCCGATAGCTAGCTCTCCTATAGCACAGCACCCCCACAGCACATCTCCCTTTCTCTGCAATTAAAAGGAGGACAACTTTGTCCTTTCGGTTTTGTCAACATTCTTATTTTCGTTTGAACGAGAGGAGAATGAAGTTCTCCCCTAGTACCGCTGGAATTTTAGATGCTGCTGCCTAGCCTGTAATTTGGATCGTTTATCCCGATTGTGTGTGTGTCTGTGTGTGTGGGCATGTGTCTGTATGTGTGTATGGCTGTATAGCGTGTGGCTGTAAGTGTGTTTGGGTGTGGGTGTGTTTGTTTATGTGAGGCTGTGTGTGTGTGTGGCTGTGTGTGTGTCTGTGTGTGTGTATGGCTGTATTGCTTGTGGCTGTAAGTGTGTTTGGGTGTGGGTGTGTTTGTGTCCGTACGTGCGTGTGTTTCAAATTTGTCCTCACCATCGTGTAGCCAGCCTTTTGAGAATTGGAGCATCAATTGAAGCATCTGAAGTTAGACAGAAAATGTATAATTTATAAAAGATCCCTTCTAATTAATTTCTGTCTTTATCACCTCTGCTGTCTTTAAAACGTTTCTGTTCCTAAGGATTGCTGTGTACATTGTACGTGATACAGGTGTCATTTTAACCCAGTTACAGTGAGAAGACGGCCTATCCATGTTGATCTGCAGTTCCACAATCCAATGTTGAACCTTCTGAAACCACGTACCGATGCTGTTCCCAAAGGGGAGGTCTCCCTCCAATTAAACTCACTGAGTGTGGTTTACTATGAATGACGGGGAGAGCAGGCTGTATTTTTTTTAATTCATAATTAAAATAGAACTTATTGCAGCGAAGATGTCAATCGATAAAGGATGAAGACATTAATTTGTGGCTAGCATGGTGGGTCTGATGGCATTTAGAAGAGGCTTGCTGAGATTTTGAGTGCGCAAGTGTTGTACTCCCAGCAAGTTAAAAAATCACACAACACCAGGCTATAGTCCAACCGGTTTATTTGGAAGAATACAGACATTTACTCCACACGCTGCATCCGAAAGGCTAGAAGCATTGTGGAAAACCCCACATACCCCTCACTCAAACTCTTCCTCCTCCTGCCATCTGGCAGAAGATACCGGAGCATTGGTCTCTCACGGCCAGACTGTGCCACAGTTTCTTCCCCCAAGCCATCAGGCTCCTTCACACAGTATGATCGGACTCTTTCCCATTTTCCACGAGTCATAGAGCTATAGAGATGTACAGCACGGAAACAGTCCCTTCTGTCCAAGTCGTCCATACGACCAGATATCCCAAGCTAATCTAGTTCCATATGCCAGCACTTGGCCCATATCCTGTCAAACCCTCCCTATTCATATACCCATCCAGATGCATTTTAAATGTTGTAATTGTACCAGCCTCCACCACTTCCTCTGGCAGCTCATTCCATACCCGCACCACCCTCTGTGTGGAAAAGTTGCCCTTAGGTCTCTTTTCTATCTTTCCCCTCTCACCCTAAACCTATGCCCTCTAGTTCTGGACTCCCCCACCCCAGGGAAAAGACTTTGTCTATTTACCCTAACCATGCCCCTCATGATGTTATAAACCTCTAAAAGGACGCTCCAGGGAAAACAGCGATTTCGAATTGCTGCTCGGGAAATGTTTTTATCATTCTCCTGTACACTGTATTGCACTGTAACTTGCGTGTTTTGCACTTCTTATGCACTTTACGTCTTTGTACAATTGTGTAGTTTGTGCTATGCATGTAGCACCCTATGTCCTGGAGGAACACTGTCTGGTTTTTACTTTATCAGGTGTATATGGTAGAAATGACAAATAAAAAGCTACTCTAGTTTTCCGAGCGCTGATAGGAGCAACTTGGAAGCGAGTACCTGTTGGACTATAACCTGGTGTTTTGTGATTTTTAACTTTGTACACCCAGGTCCTACACCGGCTCCTCCACATCATGTATTCCTAGTATGTATAGTAACAGGGATCTATCACGTTCTGAGACTGTCACCTCCACTCTTCAGGATTTCACAGACCAAATACAGGCATCTTACACACTCCACAAACACAACTTAAACTCGCGCAATGCCTTTGCAAAACAACCCAAAGTGAATCACAAAGGATGGTTCTTGAACTCTGAGCAGGAATTGAGAAGAGGAGTAGGGCACTAACTGATAACGCGATGGAAGAGAGCGGTTTTCATGAGACAACCATTGATAGCGTTTCAAGGGAGAGCTGTTTGAGAGCAATGAAAGGTGTGATTTAGGCTTGAGGCAAGTTGCAGGCAAAAGGTCATCGAGGGATCCGGAAATAGAGATTCGAAATTTGTATTCAATTCATTGTGGATGTGAATCAATGGAGGCAGGGATAGAAGGAGTGAGACTTGGCCAGGCCTTAGTATTGATGCGTGCGGTTTTAGCGGACAGACGGAACAAAGCGTGTAAACGGAGAGGTAAAACTGATTATATTGGGGCCTTTTCCAAATTCGCAATCACTCACATTTGTATGCACGTACTCGCAAAAGCAGATTTCTGCTAGTATTCTGTACTGAGTATAAGGTCCACCTGTTCCTCTAATTGTATGGGTGGTGCTGACTCTCACTATTCTACAACAGGTAGGGAGCAATGCAGACTTTACAGCTGGAGATCGTCAATAAATGTCGTATTGTCACTTCCCGAGGACAGTCAGTAAAACAAACCAATGCACACACAAAAACAGAAGTGGACAAATAAATGAGCGCATCTACGAATTGTGGTGGTGGCTATGGTGAGATGTCCCTCGTGAGCACCCAGGAAAACTATGCAAATTCTATGATTAAATATTCTGCTCCCTCTTCTCACTTGGTTCAATTAGTGAGATAAATAACAAAATCAAACAAAAGGCCCGTTCAGTGTATTATTATCATTAAATCGAAGGGAATTTCCCAAAGGAGAAATTCACGTTGTGGTTTTACACTGAATTTCACCTCTTCATGCTATCACTGAAATTTCACGTCTCTCCAGTTTGATGTTCGGGATCTTTAGGTCACTGTCCCCTTGTAGTCCCCCTATAGTTATAGCTAGCTACTTGCATGGGTTACTACAAGCAATGCAGAACCCCATCCCTCATTCAAATCTAATATTTGCAAGATCGGTCCATGTATTTTCTGAACCGAATTTTGTCAAGGCCTCCATACGATCTCCACTCACGACATTTCTCAGAAACTTTAAGTTAGTCTCGAATAGTCTTCCAAACGGTTGGGTTTTGATTGCGCAATACGCTCTTAATAGAAGCCAATCGTAATCACATTTTGTTTAAAGTCATAGGGAATTTGATTGTTTATTAAGTTATTTACATAAATAAAAATAAACAGATTTGTTACTGAAGAAATAACATCTTTTGACGACTTATTAGTAAACAAAATAAAGCCCGCGCGACTAAGAGAGCAGCTGCAATGTGGACACAAATTTGGCTGGGGGGTTGGAAAGCAGAGGGCAGCGATGATAAAGTTGCTTTTCAGACTTGAATGTCGTATACAAATGTCCGCCCCGACGATGAATATTAATAAGCTGGGCTCGGGCACGTAAATCATAATTTCAAAGTTTGCAAAGATGGCATTAAACTCTGAACTGCAGTGATCAATAAAAAGGACAGTAAGAAACTGCAGGACGGCATGAACAGGCTTTTAAATGCGCAGATGCTATTCAGCACAGACAAGTGTGATGTGATACATTTTGGTAAGAAGAGTGACAGAGGAAGAATATATATCTTTGAAAGTGGCCTGCCAATTTGAGAATTTTTTTGTTTTAAAATGTGGGATCCATGTTTTATTAATAGAGGAATACGGTGCATAAAGTTATGTTAAACTTTTTTAAGTAATCACTGATTACATCATAGATGTAGTATTGAATTAATTTTTGGTATCGCGTTTTAGGAAGAGAGTCAAGATCTTCGGGGGAGAAAAATTCGCTCGAGCTCGGTAGCAGGACTAAAGGATTTCAGTGATGTGCAGAGAGTGGAAAGGCTGAGTAGAATCAAAGCAAAATACTGCGGATGCTGGAATTCCGGAATGAAACCAAACTTGCTGGAAACATTCAGCAGGCATGGAGGCAAAAGTGAGGACTGCAGATGCTGGAAATCAGAGTCTAGATTAGAGTGGCGCTGGAAAAGCTTACTCTAATCTAGGTCTGGAGGCATCTGAGGAGAGAGAAAGACGGAGTTAACATTTCGAGTGAAGTTTTACTTATCTTAAGAATGGGGTTGTTCTCTTAGGAGATAGAAGATAGAGAGGAGATTTAATGGAGGCGTTTGAAGTCATGAATAATTTTGATGGAAGCCTTTCAGCAGCAGAAGGGTCAGCATCCAGGAGGCAGGCAAAAGAGCGTGAGATGACTCAAGGAAACATTTCTTGGACGACAACTTGTTGTCTTCTGAAATGTACTGCCTGAACGTGAATGATATAATTCAAATAGGAATTGGATACATGCGCAAAGGGAAAACGTTTACCAGGCAGCGGCAGCAAACAGAGGAGTGGGATTAAATAATAGCTCTACCAAGGAACATGTACAGACACAATGAGTCGAATGGCCTCCTTCTGTACTCGATTATTTTATAAATTAAAAAGTCAAGACTGCAGCAGCGATCCGGATTCATTGAGAGTTTTCCATGGACATACTAACCTTCCCCAATGCTTGTGATTTCACATTTTAACTCGAGAATTCTACGTTGCAGTGTTTTCCTGGAGAACAGTGAATTTGTCAAACAAAATCAAAATTAAATTAGTTGGTGCCGCGTCAGGTTAACTCTTTCGTATAAACAAAATGTTAGGTATATGATTTGAAGTGAGGTGATTAAGTCAAATGCTGTGTTGAATGAGATTACTGCTAAACTGTTGGTCTCACTGTTCAGTTGGACGGTTAGTTGGATATTGTAAGGTTGCTTATTACCTATTCCAAGCTGAATATATGTTTTAGAGGATACTATTTAAATAGTGAAGTGGATTATTGAGAAGGGCTATTGAGTTGAAAATTAACAGAAATTCACGACCCTGGTAATGTCCAGCTAAAATCTGTGTAATGGCCTCCATATGCTACAAGGCTGTGTCACTCTGGGATCAGACCACACCATTTTAACCAATTCATAAAATCAGCAGAGACATACATATTAAAATCTGATTTTTTGAAAGGGTTCTGACGTTGGAGTTGTGTGAAATAAATTCTCGGAGGTACATATTTGACAATTAGACTGTTCGTGTGGACGCGATCGGGAGACGTACTGCCTCTTCCAAGAGAGTTAACAATGTTCCATTTTACAGAACCATGATGTGGAGGTGCCGGTGTTGGACTGGGGGCTGGACAAAGTCAGACGACTCCAGGTTTTGGTCCAACAGGTTTATTTGAAATCACAAGCTCTTCGGAGGGGGCAACGCTCCGAGAGTTTATGATTTCAAAGAAACCTGTTGGACTACAACCTGGTGTCGTCTCATTTCTGACCATTTTTAGAAGAAAACGAATCCTAAAGATAGCATCGCATAAGAAGGAGGAGGGAGGCTAGTAATGAAAATCTGAATAATGGGTGTACTTGGGGAAGCCGTTGTTTCTATCAATGGGATCCTGCCAGTTTAAAACTGCGTTTATTCACCGGGACAGTAGCATTTCTTTACAAAGAAATGTGAACATTTTAGCCACAACCCTCAATCCGTTTTGACCCCAGGATTTCCTTTTCCAATGGGAGTTTCTCTTCTATTCTATTTTGCCTTTTATATCCTCATCAGTATAATTTCTGGAATGAGAAACTCGAGTTAGTAGGAGAAAGCTGGAGTACGGAGAGGAGAACGCCAAATGTTTAATGTTTTGTGTAAAATCCTGTCGTTGCTGGAAACCTGAAATAAATCATCAGACTCTGGAAATACTCCCCGGCTCAGGCAGCATCTGTGGAGAGAGAAACGCATTAACGTTTCAGGTCGATGATTTATGGGAAAGAGTTTTCCAACCACAGGGTGATTTCTCGCAGAGATTAATTGAGGCGAAAGCTGTCGTGACATATTTTTAGGGAAACCTGGGTGTTTATTTGGAAAAAGAGAAGAAACTGGACAATGGAGGGAAGTTTTCATTTGTCCAACACCCCGGGGGAGCGCATGGCCTCCTGTGCTGGGAAATTAGAGTCCTAGATCTAATTTATTTTGAATTATCGAAGGTCCTTTTTTTTTAAGTTTCCCAGTGAAGTTTCATACTAACCATGTCCGGAACACGAATGATTATTCTACAGTTTTAGCTGTTAAAAAAATAACGTTTAAAAACAAACCCTCGCGAGTTTGTGACAATAATGAGCATCGTGTCTGTGTATGAAGTAAAGGGGGAAGCGGGGTCCAGGAATTGGGGAAGCGGTTTTGCACATTTAACAATCTTCAAAGTAACCGTTGAGTCCCGGTCTGGAAACGGAGCGCCTTTGAATAATTGTACAAAAGCTACAATAGCGGCGGCACCATTCTCAACCCTCCCCGCTCTCACCTTAGCAACCTCTCAGAATGGATCCAAATCACTTCGATGGAAGATGCGTTTGCTTCGATTTTATTTGGCAGTGGCGCAAAGGCAAATAAGCAAACACGCGGATGCAGGAGAGGTTTCGGGGGGGGGGGGGGGGGGGTCAAACCTGGCAAATATCAGAGAGGAGAGAGGGACAGAGAGAGACAGAAACGTGGGCATGAAACGAGTCTGAGTCAATCACTTAAAAACCGATGCCAATTCGCGATAGTAAATATTCTATGAATGGACTAATAAAGGCTGCTCTTTTCTTTTAAAAGAAACGCCGTCTTGTTACCAACATCTGCTGAAATTAAAATCTGAACAGAATTGGTTTCGGAAATAAACTGGTACAGTGGTAGATTGAAGAAGAGAAGTTTTTATTTAATATAGAAACTGAGTGAACACAAAGAACTATTTTTACTGCTAACAGAAGCATTAACGCTAATAGTACAAGTAGCATTGTTTAATAATTATCATCCCTTTTCCTTTTACTAATTAAGATTGTCATTGACAGTGTAATTATTACTAATGCCCTGATTAATTCTATGACTTATTTAATATCTGATAGTCACTTTAGTCGAATAGGAATGGTGATACAAGTTAAAAGTTCTAAATATAGCAAAAAAGTCAAAGGCCTTTTAACAAGTTTTGGATTCTAATTTTAAATGCTTTGAATCGTTCCTGTTCCTAGTTTTGTCTCTCTGTGTCCTATTTACCTTTTCGTCTTTTTCTTTCTGCTATCCTCTTTCGCGCTTGACATTTTTCCCGTCTCTTTCCCTCTCTGTGTGAAGCTGCCCCACTTTGCGAAAGGCGCGTCATGTTGCGCTGTAACCCGTTGTCGTTAGATTTTCCAAACCGGACTGGACCCGGATAAACTTGGGAATCATCTTTCCCGTAGAGGCTGATTCGAATCTCACCGCAGTAGTTAATGCTAACAATGAGAGTTCGAACATCCATCAATCTTTCAATAGTTTAAGTTAATTTGGTTTAAATAGACGAATACTGTTTTAATGTTAGCCTTGCCCTGCTGAATTAGTTTTTCAGATATTTCCGCACACTTTGTAAATTTTCAGGTTAACTGTTCGCATTCAGATTTAGCAAGAATTGAAAGTCCAAATTAGAGATGGAGTCGATTGAGTCTGTCTTCGGCCAACAGTATAGAGGGTTAACGGTTTGAAAAATTTCCGCCTGAGAATGTGGTCGTATCCGCTGGGCAATTAGTAGCAGCGCAGTCCATGAGACAAAAGCTGCCTGTGAACGGACCGCAGAGCGGTGGCTGAAGGAGTCATCGCTGGATTTTGTGCTTTCACAGGTGTCTGACGTGAGCTACCCACTGAATAACAAACAATTGATTTGCTTAGAGAGACAAGTGAATGAGCTGTGAAGCCAGTCACCACCGATCCGCCCGGCTGGCTCACAAGAACCCTGCCCAGTCGTTAAATCACAGAAGATCGTGTCACAAGCAGCCCCACGGTTTTACAGTTTGTTATCGATCGCGGTTTGTACGGATTGGGTGCAGTGTTTCAAAGCCAACTTTGTCGAGTTGGATCAAGAGATGCCCGATTTCTCACTGCAGTTCCTCCAGAAGGCCCTTTATTAGTGTACAGTTACTGTTTCCCTCTGAATTCACCAGGTTTCTGCTTCCAATTCAACACTTCTTCCTCGCTGTCTCAGTCACATCAACCCCTATCCACTCTACCTTCATTTTCATCACCTTCACGGCCTTTTCACCAGTTCTCCACACATTATGTGCAATTAATATACATCCTTCTCTTTAAAGATCTGTCTGAATCTTAAGTGCAGGGTGTGTACTTTTCCGTCCACTGGAACAGACTATGTTCTGGAACAGTTCTGTATTTTTGAAGAGTTAACTTCAACAACCACAAACCGCGCACATGAATCAAGCTCCCACGCTTCCAAAACCAAACCGATGACCCTCGTTATACAGTAGTGTATGGCACCTCAGCATGTGGCTATGTGCGTGCGTCCTACAGTATAGAAGTGTGGTACAAAACATGTACACTATATTTCATTTAATGACTTCGCTGTAATACAGACGGTATGACATTTGTGTATTGAAGAGCTACTAAATAATTAACAGTAATTTAAGTATTGGAAGGTTTTGGAGCACAGGGGCTCCTAGTTTGCTGGCATTAAATATACTGACGATGTTTTTCAAAATTGTTTTGCCTGTCTGCATACAGAATGGAAACCCGACTAACAGAGGGAGCTCTGACGAAGTTGCTAATGATAGAGCCGACGCGGAGCATTTTTTTTAACTTTTCAACTAATTTTCGCTTCGCGTATTTAAATATTTCGGGTTACATTCGTTAGAATTGAGGGAAATCCCTTCTTCCGCGAAGAAAGACAAATAAAGAACCAGCTGAACATCAGACGACGTTTAAAAAGTCTTTCATTGGCCCTACTAAACGGTAAGTTTTCAATGATGTGGATGGACTTGTCGACATATTTCAATAATTATCTAGCGATAATTTTATTTTGATTAATCTAAGTACCACTTAGAGCGAGGAAGCGTTAAAGAAACTGAATTCAATTGAATAGTTCTCTACAGTATGTAAAGCTCTAAAGGTATGCTCGCTAGCCTGGAGCCCGACGTTTGGGAGTCACTGAATTTATTAGATGCCGGAGAAGTCCATTTATCCAGTGTCAGTCAGGGAGTGACGTTAGCAGCTGTGATAATTGCTGTTGGATGGTAGGGCTGAGAGTTCAGAGCTGGAACACTCAGCCCGGGGGCTCCCTGCAGCTCTTAAACTCTCAGCTCCATCACAGTCCAGAGCAGCCTGTGACTGCCGCAGCTTCTGGGATGTGCCGTGCAAACAGCGGTCAGACACACCAGGGGTTGCGAACACGCGGGTGGGCTGACAGCAAGGTGCGGGACGAGCTGCCGCCGAGGCCACTATGCTGGAGTAACGGCCTGTCCGGGGCTTTGTGCACCAGGTAATTGGTTGACTTAAAAATACTTAATTGAAAGCGGTGGATGTCAATAGAATGAGTAGTCGATCGATTGGGTGAATAAAATATGCTCAGTAGTTTCCTTCTGCTTGTCCGAGTTCATGAGTCTGTCGGGCCTGCACCTCACTTTGATAATCCCGGTAATTTATTTATTGGAATTTTTTTTTCCTTCTACAGTATTTTACTTCCTACTTTTCTCTGATATAACGCTTATATATAAAATCCCATTCGGGATTCTCTCTATATATCTCTCTTTCTTTATTTCCCTTTACTCAGTACCTTCCTGACTCCGGTACCTTCTCAGTGTCTCAACTGTCTCCACTTAGACCGCTCGCCCGTCTCCCTCCACTGCCAGCGATCTGAATGGATCCACCGTTTCGCTTCCTGGCCGCGATTCTTTACGCAGAGCTTTCTGTGGACGGATATTTTCTTGTTTGGGTGGGAAAACAAAAGCCACTAGGAAGCGAAGGGAGCAGGGCTAAATGGGAACAAGTTGCTGCTTTTATTAATTGAATTAATTCATTCCTGCCTAAGACAAAAAAAAAACCGTCCGGCGAAGGGGAGGTTGCGATGAATAACGCGGCGTTTCCTGTTAAATTAATTTTTTTTGGTTGGGGGGAGGTGGAATTCTTTCCCATGCGGGGTTATTCAGAGATTGCAGGGATGTGCCTGTCTCGTTATCAGTTTTTGACAAGTCGTTACAATATATTGATTAATCTATTACTGTACATAAGAACATTTCACAATTTCATTAGCACCGTGCCCGTATTGAATCAATCTTCTGGTGCTTATATCTGGGATTAAAAGGCCTTTAGCAACCGCGACGCTTTGATCGATGGCCTATTAAGGTGTATGTTAATATTGATCACATTGTGAGACTGTAACGCTCTCTTCTCTGCTTTAATGTTATTCTTTTTTTTTCTCCATGGCGCAGGTACAAAGAGAAGCGCTTCTAAATAAGCATCGAGCACTATGGAAAGCGTCTCTACCGCACTCCCAGCACCAAGTGATGTGGCACCGACGGGTTCCTTCGAACAGGATTCCCTGAATCAGCAGAGATCCCCCCATCTCCCCATGAAGCCCAATCAAGTGGGCCAGGTCATTCTGTACGGGGTACCAATCGTGTCCCTCATCATTGACAACCAGGAGAGGCTGTGCCTGGCTCAGATCTCCAACACTCTGCTCAAAAACTACAGTTACAATGAAATCCACAACAGGAGGGTGGCTTTGGGGATCACCTGTGTGCAATGTACTCCGGTGCAGTTGGAGATACTGCGCAGGGCTGGCGCCATGCCTATCTCATCGCGGAGATGTGGCATGATCACCAAGCGGGAAGCCGAGAGACTTTGCAAGTCGTTTCTGGGCGAGAACAAGCCTCCGAAGCTGCCTGATAATTTTGCTTTCGACGTCAGCCACGAATGTGCCTGGGGGAGCCGGGGCAGCTTTATACCAGCCCGTTACAACAGTTCAAGGGCAAAGTGCATCAAGTGTACCTACTGCAGCATGTACTTCTCTCCCAATAAGTTCATCTTCCACTCTCACCGCACTCCAGAAGCTAAGTACACTCAACCTGATGCGGCCAACTTCAACTCCTGGAGGCGACACCTCAGGCTGACTGACAAGAATCCTCCCCAGGACCTGACCTACGCTTGGGAAGATGTCAAGGCCATGTTTAACGGGGGCAGTCGGAAACGAGCCTTGCCCGGACATTGCGGCCCGCTCAGTTCCGTGAAAGCGGTGAACAGTGTGATCAGCCACATGATGGGCCCGGAGCTCTCCCAGAAGAGAGCCAGGTTTGCTGAGGACGAGGAGGACGGAGGCAGCGCCTCCTCTCGGAAAAACCTCCGCAGTTATCCAGTCATCCCGGTGCCCAGCAAAGGCTTTGGGATGCTGCAGAAATTCCCGGCGGCCTCCCTGTTTCCCAACCCTTACACCTTCCCTGCCTTTGGGCTGTGCCAGAAAAAGGACGACGCGGACTCCCTGGCTGGGGAGCCGAAGCAGGCTGGACTATCGGGTCTCCTGTGGCCCGGCAGAAAGGACACCTTCTACCCGCCCCTGTGTATGTTCTGGCCCCCCAGGGCGGCCAATGGCATCCCGGTGCCAACCTACCTACATCCCCAACCCAGTGCCATCACATCAGTGGGGGAGTCCCCGAATTTAAGGCAGACTTTCCTGGATGTGTCTGACCAAAGCGAAGCTGGTGGCCTGGCAGTAGCAGCTCCCAGAGACAGCCTGTTTGACAGGGACAGCCTCAGTGCTGCGGGAGGCCAGGAGCACAGGCTGCCCACTGAAGGCAGGCTCAAGCTCCTGGAGGTGTCTGCTTTCACAGCCCGGAAGCAGAGCTACCTCTCGGCCTTCAAGCCGGTGGTGAAGGACATCGAGAGCATCGCCAAACTTCATGGCAACGCCGAGGACTTCAGCTCAGAGCGACACCCCTCCCCGGGTACCAGCTGCAGTTACCACAGCGACAGCGTGGCGAGCGAGGAAGAGCAAGAGGTGGATGTCGAGACCCACAAACTCTCAGCAGACGCTCAGGAAGAGGGGGTCCCTCTGGAGCAGTACACCCACAACAACAGCAGAAGCCTGTCACAGGACACCGGGTTTACAGCGACTAAAGAGCCGGGTCACTTCTCTAGCTCCAAAATGGAACCAAGTGTTGACAAGAGAGAGGCCAAGGAAGATCCAATCATTGATAAGGGACCCACTCCCTGCGATCCAGTATCATTGGAGCAGCCCAATTACAAAGACGTAAATATCACCTTTCGGCTATTTAGCTCATTATGACTGCAACACAGCTTTGGGCTAGAACATGCGCCTAGAGGCGCGGCTAAAGACGATCGTGTCCCTAAAGAAATCAATAGTGCAATAATATAGCCTCGAAATTCTATTTCATAATTTGATTCTCTGTAATGTGTGATTTGATTTGCTTTTCATCCACATGTGTTTCCCCCCCCCCCCTTTCCTGGGACTTTTAATTATTGAACATTAGTGCCGTCTTCGTTTCCATTACACAGCATGGGGCCAAGTTTACAAACAAGGTTTCTCAGCAAATTAACAACACCGACTCCAACAAGCGAACTGCCTCCCCCTCATTCCCGGATAATTCTAATATTTCCTATCATTTTGTAATCTTCCAACAGGGTCTTAAAAATGGAACCAAAAAGCATTCACTCTACCCTAAAAAAGATGAAGACAGTTTTTCCAGTAAGTACAAAATGACACTTTTTCTAAACACAACTTTGTGGGAATTACAAATTATACCGGTCAATTTCAAAGTTCCACCTGGAACAACAGTTTAAACAATACATGTTATATATGTTATATATATTTTAAATGCACTTTATTTTTGTGGCCCTGTGCTTATTGTTAACATTTGGTCCTTTATGTATTTGTCTGTCTGTTTACCTGTGACCTGGTTTCCTCTCTAACACGTGTTTACTTGTGATTCCGTGGCTGGGTCCATCATTTTTTTCTCTCTCTGTTTCTGTTTATCTGTTGACCCTGAATAAATTGTTTACCCTCTTTTCATTACTTTGACCTTCTGTTTATCTGTTGACGCTGGACAAATTGTTTACCCACTCCTCATTTAGCTGACCCCTTGTTTATCCGTTGGCCCTATTTCTGTCGGTGACCTTTTTTAACCCCCATCATATTTCCACCTTTTTTGTGTGTGATTTTGCCGCACTGATGTATTCTATGTTGCAGTTGAAATTAAACAGCAGGATTGTTTCACGGAGGAATCTGACAGTTCGGGGGTGGGGTTCTGGCGGGAACCTGGGGGTAAGTGAGTGACTATGACCAGAAAGACTATGATAAATTAAAACTTATATCGAATAATTAAGGTAACAAAGAAAGAGAATACTTCGCAAAGAAAATTCTACAAGTGCTAAATTCAAAGGGAAAACACCCCCCAAAAATTACAAAGGATCCGGAGGTGTTGCAAATAAATCAACAACATTGACTAATTTAACTTGAGTTTGCGGGACAAAGTGAAACCAGGTTATCACATGCAATTAGAAAGATGAAAATATAAACACCATATTAGTACTGGCTGGAAAGAACAAACTAAAATGAACAATATTTTACACTAACATAATGCAATATTGTTCCCTTTCAAAAGCTGGATGTATGAAGCTTGTTGCTTTTAATATTTGTCAACAGAGATAATAAAGGTGTTTTATGACAGCCATCAGCGCTGATATCATCTGGCTCATAATGAGCCTCGCATACAATACATTAGAAAATTCCCTTTATTATCTTAAACAAATTAAATGAATCCACCTTTTCTTATTGCTAAATGTCGCCAAGGGCTTTACCTAAGACAGCAAAGGACGTGATTAGAAGTTCTGATGCCGCGTTCTGATGCATTGAGCGGGGGAGGTATCTGTTCTAGGGGGAGGGAGAGAGAATAAAAGAATCTAATTTGCCATTTATGTAATGCAAACTCGTTTGGCTTTGTCGATTCGCGGTTAATTGACTGTCAAACGAGGTTGTTATCCTGGGGCTATGTCTGCAAATTTGCCTGTCAGATGAGAGCGAACATCGAGGGTTCAGAATGAACAAAAATACACACGCTTTTTTTTGCTCTTATTAGGGGAGAAGTCCCTTACAATATACTCACAACGTATCATTTTATTTAAATACCACTTTCCCCGGAGAAATTAGCAATGCTTTAGATTGTCTATTTTATTTTACAGTTGCAAACATTATCCCTGTTAAAGAATGTGGATAGAGACAATTAATATTGTAATGGGGACAGTTCCCACTACACGGAATTTTGTGGTGTGCGGGGTCGCCATTTTAAACAAATCACCGTTTAAGAACAATAAACACTTACAATCAGTGAAACCCCTATACGATATTGATTTGAAAAGTGAATGTCCCGTAAAGATTGTAAAAGGGTTTTACCGTTTTTAATTGGATAGGTGACCAGACGCAAGAATCAACATCACCACTTTCTATCAAGACTGATGTGGAAAATATGGAGAAAGGTAAACGTGTTCAGTGTTTACATGTGGCTCGCCATTACATAAATGTAAATAACTCTATAAACAACAGCAGCTTGTATTTATATAGCGCCTTGAATAAGCTGTCCCAAGGCGCTTCATTGGAGTGTTTTCAACCAGAATAAACATTACTATTGATTACCCTTTTATATTATGCCAGTGCTGAAATCCATATATCTAACAAGTTGATTTACCTGCCTGTATTAGTGTACTATTTAAGTCTACTATCGCGCAGTATATCATTTACATATCATCACGAGTCCCTTTACAACCGAATCTCCATACAGTAATCATCTACACGTTCATCGATCTACCCATGTAAGCTTTTGTTTCAATCCTTCTGAGTCTTTAATCACCACAGAATAACGCAGCCGGAGAAACTGCGCTGATATTTTGGTACCTAAGCAGCATGAATAAAGATTGCTGCGTTTTAAGTGAACATGTTGCATATTTTCCCCTTCATATTTGACATTATTGCCTAATATAAATTAAAAAGGTCCTGTAATCAGATTGTAATGATACATTTATTTCATCTTCTTCATTACCGAACAGCAATGTTTAAAAACCTCTACGTGTTGCATGTGACTAAAATATCTGTAAAATGCACTGAATGTTACTGAATCACAGTAATTTATATCATTATACATTACTTCAACGGTCCGAATAAATCTGTTTTTATTGTATGTTTGTTATTGCATTGTTTTGTTTTATAACAAATGGAGTTTTGTGCTCTTTTTTGGTGGGGAAATTAATAATTGAACCGATAAGTTAATAGAAGGAACCTAACTCTACAATTCAGAAGGTCGTTCACCGTCATTATAGATAGATGCAAAATAAAATTATAATTACTAGATACATAAATAGGATAAGAGATTAAGATAAATGATTTGATAAATAAGGAATGAAGGAGAAAGACAAACAGAGACCTGTGAACACAGAAATATCCGAGTCAGGATATCAGTGAGAAATAACAAAAAGCTTTGCGTTTCTGGTGGAGTAGCATAGATATAAACAGACGAAGAGTTGAAACCTATTCCAATATTTATGGACATTTGCTAGATGTCATCGGCCCGGTTAAAATTATAAGGATTTGACAGGTTAAATGTGTAATTTCGCCGGAGAAGGGGTGGTTATATAAATAGGTATCAAGACCAGATAGTTTTGCATTCTTTAAATCAAGCGTTGTGTTTTATTTCCAGAAGAACTTCAGAAAGTGTTATTGGAGCAGATTGACTTGAGGCGGAGATTAGAACAGGAATTTCAGGCGTTAAAGGGTAACGCTTCTTTCACTGTTGTCAGTAAGATATTATTTTTCTCCTCTTTTTTAAGCATTGTGTTCAGCTCGGTTGTAGCAGTCACAGCAAAATAAAAACACACCATGCTCAGTTTACAACAGTATATCCGCAATATCTTGTTTTTTAAAAAACGTGCAACTCCCTTTAAGATAATCATTAATTTAAGGAAGCATCGTTCTGGCTCTCTATTTCTTATTACAAACTGCCTGGTATGGGCACTGCATGCAGGTAAATGGTCGATTTGTGCAGCGATCTATAATTGTAAAAATAACAAAAGCTATCACCGCATGTTACTGTTGAAAATCTGTGAAAATGTGATTCTCGAACTTAGTGCGGCGTGAAGACATACAGCAAACTGTTGAACTCGAGGGATATAATTTTCGATGATTAGAATGAAGTTTGGTTTGTTAGCTGTTTGGATAATGTAAAATATAGTTGATAGCCACCTCTATAAAACCGAGTTTATCTGACCCACGTTTTCTGTTCATTCATCCATTAATTGATCAGATAACTTCCAGGACCAGATGAAGCGGGAGCTCGCCTACAGAGAGGAAATGGTGCAGCAATTACAGATGGTGAGACAGAATTTCTTACATGCTTCCACTGCTTATTAAGGTTGTGTATTGGTCTCAGGAATTCGTTCGCCAGCTCAAAACATTTGGATACGTGGCCATTTAATTACCAACTTGCAGCTAACTCTCTATAGTGACGTCTAAAATAGCAAACAACAAACTCATTTTCAAAACTATCTTCTGCTTTTAGGCTGGCCAAAATAAGGCTCTTTTTTCAGGACAGATATATTTAAAGTGGGATTTGGAAAGACTGGGAAAAAAATCGTCCAAATTTTGCCTGCTTCCCTATGTAATTTTAGCAGACTGAAGCTGAGGACAGTGATTATATCATAGTGCACATGCACACAGACCAACAAGGAACATGACTGGCCACTCAGCCCTTCGAAGGCTGTTCCCCCACTCAATAAGACCATCTTCTGACTGTCTGATTTTACCCTCAACTTTACATTTTTGCATACTCTTGCATATTCCCCAAAACTCTACGTCCCCATGGTGATCAAGAATCTATCTCTGCCTTCACAATATTTTAAAATACTGTACCTGCAACCTTGTGAGGAAAGCAATTCTAATGATTTACACTCCTCTGAGAGAGAAAAGAAGTTTCCTTATCTCTGTCTTAAATGGGTGACCCTCTTTTTTTTTAACTATGACCTCTAGTTCTGGATTCTCCCACGAGAAGAAACATGCAACCCACCCTCCCATCCTGGCACCATCCCCTGCCACCGCAGTAACTGCAAAACCTGCGCCCACACCTCCTCCCTCACCACCATCCAAGGTACTAAAGGAGCCTTCCACATCCATCAAAGTTTTATCTACACATCCACTAATATCATTTATTGTATCCGTTGCTCTCGATGCAGTCTCCTCTACATTGGAGAGACTGGACACCTCCTAGCAGAGCACTTTAGGGAACATCTCCGGGACACCTGCACCAATCAACCACACCGCCCTGTGGCCCAACATTTCAACTCCCCCTCCCACTCTGCCGAGGACATGGAGGTCCTGGGCCTCCTTCACCGCCACTCCCTCACCACCAGACGCCTGGAGGAAGAACGCCTCATCTTTCGCCTCGGAACACTTCAACCCCAGGGCATCAATGTGGACTTCAACAGTTTCCTCATTTCCCCTTCCCCACCTCACCCTAGTTCCAAATGTCCAGCTCAGCACTGTCCCCATGACTTGTCCTACCTGCCTATCTTCTTTTCCACCTATCCACTCCACCCTCCTCCCTGACCTATCACCTTCATCCCCTCCCCCACTCACCTATTGTACTCTATGCTACTTTCTCCCCACCCCCCACCCTCCTCTAGCTTATCTCTCCACGCTTCAGGCTCTCTGCCTTTATTCCTGACGAAGGGCTTTTGCCCGAAACATCGATTTTACTGCTCCTCGGATGCTGCCTGAACTGCTGTGCTCTTCCAGCACCACTAATCCAGAATCTGCTTTCAATATCCATCCAGTCAAGTTCCTCAGGACCTCATAGGTTTCAATGAAGTCACCTCCGACTCTTCTAGACTCCAAAGGATACAGCTATAGTCTGTCTAGCACTTCCTCATAAGGCAATCTGCTCATTCCAGATATTAACTTCTATGAACTGCTTCCAACAGATTAACATTCTTACCTAAGTATGGTGACCAGCACTGCACAGTATTCCAAATGTAGTCTCATCAGTGCTCGATATAACTGAAGAATGACCTCGCTATTCTTGCACTCAATTCCCCTCCCAATAAAACATAACATTCTATTGATTTCCCTGATTATTTGCTGTTCCTGCATACTAACCATCTGCAATTCATACACTAGGGCACTCAGATCTCTTTGCATCTCAGAGCTCTGAAACGTCTCTTCATTTAGATTATATGCTTCTTTCTCGCTCTGTTTCTCTCTCCACAGATGCAGATCAACCTGGTGAGTTTCTACAACATTTTCAGTGTTTGTTTCAGATTTCCAGCACACACAATATTTTGCTTTTACGCTTTTTTTGTTCTTTCTGCCAAAATGGACAATTTCACACTTTGCCACATTGCATTCCATTTACCAGATCTTGCCAACTCACTTACTCTATCTGTAATACCTTAGTAGGCTCCTTATGTCATCTTCACAACTGACTTTCCTTGCTATCTTTGTGCCATCAGCAAATTTAGCCACCGTATATTTTGTCCTTTCATCCAAATAATTTGTATAAATTATAAGAGGTTGAGGTCCTAGCACCAACTCCTGTGGCGCAATATTTATATAATCCTGCCAGTCTGAAAAAGACCCACCTTTTCTAACTCTCCGCTTTCTATTAACCAGCCAATCTTCAATACATGCCAATATGTTACCCTCAATACCATGAGCTTTTATTTTCTGCAATAATCTTTGATGTGACACCTTATCAAATAATTTCTGGATATCTAAGTAAATATATCCACTAGTTGTGCTTTATCTACAGAACTGGTTACTTTTTGAAAGAACTTCAATAAATTAGTTAAAAATGATTTTCCTTTGACAAAACCATGTTGATTCTGCCTGACTACCTTGGTGGTTATCTTACTGAATTAGTTGTGCTGTTAATCCTTTGTATACACTAATTTAGCTACGTCAGGCTGGTTGATTTTAGGAATGTGGGAAAGAAACATCAGCCAGAAATGTCACCATTGTCCAGTCGCCTATAGTGTAGAATATGCATATGTGAAGAAGTGAGAGCAATCACATTTGGCTTCTATCTCTTTCCCTTCCATCCAGTGGAACGGTCCATTAATATTCATTGTTAAATGTTGTAAAATGTAATATCCACAATAAAGGCAGTGCTTATAACTCATGGCATAATCAAAAAAGAATAAGCATGTTACATAGACTTTGTAACATAGAATCATAGAGATGTACAGCACGGAAACAGACCCTTCGATCCAACTCGTCCATGCCGACCAGATATCCTAACCCAATCTAGTCCCACCTGCCAGCACCCAGCCCATATCCCTCCAAACCCTTCCTATTCATATACCCATCCAAATGCCTCTTAAATGTTGCAATTGTACCAGCCTCCACCCATCCTCTGGCAGCTCATTCCATCCACATACCACCCACTGCGTGAAAAAGTTGCCCCTTAGGTCTCTTTTATATCTTTCCCCTCTCACCCTAAACCTATGCCCTTTAGTTCTGGACTCCCCGACCCCAGGGAAAAGACTTACTCTATTTATCCTATCCATGCCCCTCATAATTTTGTAAACCTCTATAAGGTCACCCCTCAGCCTCCGACGCTCCAGGGAAAACAGCCCCAGCCTGTTCAGCCTCTCCCTGTAGCTCAGATCTTCCAACCCTGGCAACACCCTTATAAATCTTTTCTGAACCCTTTAAAATTTCACAACATCTTTCAGATAGGAAGGAGACCAGAATTGCACGCAATATTCCAACAGTGGCCTAACCAATGTCCTGTACAGCTGCAACATGACCTCCCAATTCCTGTACTCAATACTCTGACCAATAAAGGAAAGCATACCAAACGCCTTCTTCACTATCCTATCTACCTGCAACTCCACTTTCAAGGAGCACTCCAAGGTCTCTTTGTTCAACAACACTCCCGAGGACCTTATCATTAAGTGTATAAGTCCTGCTAAGATTTGCTTATATGCATTATATATTAGTCTATTTTAACACATCACAAGCCACACATTCTCCTTTCTCTTACACATGCTAGCCTATGTTTGAAACTATATGTAATACTACCAGACTGTTGCTAACCTATTGTTATCACACTCCAGTATGAGTTATCCCATCCATAACATGTTCTGGTCTACGGGCAAAATTCTTCAAAACATGTCTTATCCTTTTAGTAACTTACTTCAAGCCATGTTTTATCTGATGTGTTATCCACTCCCAACTAAATGAGGTTGTCCCTTATTTAGCACATTCTTAACAGCATCCACATAACCAACTTAATATAAAATTCATTATCATATGTGACACAAATTGATATGATGTGATCCTGTACATAATACTGTTCAGCTTGGATATTAGAACATAACCTAGATCTCCTTCCCTTGTCATAATGAAATCTCCAGATGTTGGTGATCTTGTTCATTTGTCCTTCCGTTGGATTAGAAACAATGCTGATCTACTTTTTTTCTGAAAATAAGAATGTTCCTGATTTTGAAAGATGCTATTATTCCCCTTAAGCTCTTTGTGTCGACACGGAAAAGGTTAATGAGGAGTTCTCTGCCATATTGTGCCCTTGCTCATAGTTTATTATTGTTAGCCCTGCTCAGCTCCTCTGTTCATTTTATTTGTCTCAGTATCTGCCTACTTAGTCTATCAGTTGCCTAACCAGGATCAGTAATTCTCCTTCTAACAAAATACATACATGGTCCTTTGTCATACCAGTCAGTGTACAGCTGCAATATTTTCTAAATGCATCACATTGACATATCAGTTTAATGAATGACAGAGCTATTGCTATATTACAACAGACTGTATTTAAAAAAAAGACTTAGAGTCAAAGAATCATAGAGATGTACAGTAAGGAAACAGACTCTTCTGTCCAATTCGTCTATGCTGACCAGATATCCCAATTCAATCTAGTCCTACCTGCCAGCACCTGGCTCATATCCCTTCAAACCCTTCCTATTCATATACCCATCCAGATGCCTTTTAAATGTTGCAATTGGACTAGCTTCCACCACTTCCTCTGGCAGCTCATTCCATATACACACCACCCTCTGTGTGTAAAAATTGCCCCTTAGGTCTCTTTTATATCTTTCCCCTCTCACCTTAAACCTATGCCCTCTAGTTCTGGACTCCCCGACCCCAGGGAAAATACTTTGTCTATTTATCCTATCCATGTCCCTCATGATTTTATAAACCTCTTTAAGGTCTCCCCTCAGCCTCCAATGCTCCAGGGAAAACAGCCCCAGCCTATTCAACCTCTCCCTATAGCTCAAATCCTCCAACCCTGGTAAAATCCTTGTAAATCTTTTCTGAACCCATTTAAGTTTCACAACATCTTTCTGATAGGGAGAAGACCAGAATTGCATGCAGAATTCCAAAAGCTGCCTAACCAATATCCTGTACAGCCGTAAACGTGACCTCCCAACAACTGTACTCAATACTCTGACTAATAAAAGAAAGAATACCAAATGCCTTCTTCACTATCCTATCTACCTGCAACTCCACTTTCAAGGAGCTATGAACCTGCACTCCAAGGTCTCTTTGTTCAGCAACACTCCCTAGGACCTTACCATAAAGTGTACACGTTCTTCTAAGATTTGTTTTCCCAAAATGCAGTATCTTGCATTTATCTGAATTAAACTCCAACTTCCACTTCTCAGCCCATTGGCCCATCTGGTCAAGATCCCTTTGTAATATGAGATAACCTTCTTCGCTGTCCACCACACCTCCAGTTTTGGTGTCATCTGCAAACTTACTAACTATACCTCTTGTGCTCAGATCCAAATCATTTATATAAATGATGAAAAGTATTGGACCCAGCACCGATCCTTGTGACACTCCATTGGTCACAGGCCTCCAAGGTGAAAAACAACCCCCCACCACTACCCTCTGTCCTCTACCTTTGAGCCAGTTCTGTATCCAAATGGCTAGTTCTCCCTGTATTCCATGAGAGCTAATCTTGCTATTCAGTCTCCCATGGGGAACTTGTCGAACACCTTACTGAAGTCCATATAAATCACGTCTACCGCTCTGCCCTCATCAATCCTCTTTGTTACTTCTTCAAAAAACTCAATCAAGTTTGTGAGACATGATTTCCCATGCACAAAGCCATGTTGACTATCCCTAATCAGTCCTTGCCTTTCCAAATACATGTACATCCTGTCCCCCAGGATTCCCTCCAACAACTTGCCCACCACCGACGTCAGGCTCACTGGTCTATAGTTCCCTGGCTTGTCCTTACCACCTTTCCTTACCTAACCTCCAGTCTTCTGGCACCTCACCTGTGACTATCAATGTCACAAATATCTCAGCAAGAGGCCTCATTGGCTATAAAGTACTTTGGGGCATCTAGGCACTGCAGAAGGAGCAATACCAATCCAAGTTAGTCTCTCTTTTATTTATTTCCATTGTCGGTTTTGTCTCCACATATGACACTAGCCACACCAATGTTCCAATTTTGGTCCTCTTCAGTTACTGTATATTAAGACAGCTGGCATTAAATTAAATGTTATGAAGACACACTTTAGTGCACAGTCTCACTGATTTGAGCAATGTATTGGGAAATTGTGGAAAATATTACTACAATCTGTAATATATTCTGCCAATGAGTGAGGCTCGTTGGTGGGAGTACACTTCTGAGAAAATTTATCTTCTGGTAACTTTCTCATATTTTTAAAGTGGAACTTCAAAGTGGAACATTTGTGCGGAGGAATTGAAAACATTTTCCTTTCATTTCCATTCTGTCACTGGCTATCAATATCAAGCATTCCCAGAATAGGTATAGCTGAAGAGTTCCCAAAAGTAAAACCCTGCACAGTAATGTCCCATTCTCTATGGATTCCCCCAACCATCTGTAACTAGTCCACGAGGTATTATCATGAACAATGAGAGCTTTAGTTTATGGAATGTTGCTACTCAATCCGGAGGGCTTAAGGTTCTCAGCAGACATTGCCATAAGCCCACTTTTCTTGTTGATTGTGCTAAAACAATTCCATTTCCAACTCCTCTCATCCCATTCTTCTTACAGATTTTCTAGGTTTTAAATAAGACCATAAGACCATAAGACATAGGAGTGGAAGTAAGGCCATTCGGCCCATCAAGTCCACTCCGCCATTCAATCATGGCTGATGCGCATTTCAGCTCCACTTACCAGCGTTCTCCCCGTAGCCCTTAATTCCTCGAGACAACAAGAATCTATCAATCTCGGCCTTGAAGACATAATCTACCACCATTTCCACTTGCATTCTATATCTCTGTATCTAATCACAAATTCATCTGCCTCAGTAACTTTAGCTATGTTGTCTCTATCTACCTGTGATTATTAATATACATTCAAATAGCCTGTGTTTCAGACTTGGGATTCACTTGCTGGGGACAAGTGCCTGAGGGTTCTTTCCATTACCTTTCTTTTCATGTCTGAATACTTTTCCTCAAATGTAGTTCAGGAGCTTTCTTACATTGGAACCAGTGCCATTCACACCCATCAGACAGAAATGCCCTCACTGGTTATCAAGCCAATGTCCAGCACTGGCACTCTGCTTGCTGGAGCTGTCTGGACTGCAACCCAAATTTAACTCCTCTGAACCAGAGACAGGAATACTGCTACGAAAATAATATTCACTCTTTGGGTAAATCCTAAGTATTGCTTCAAAAGAAGGTGATATATTTGCAAGTTAGAACAAAAATTGCTGAAGATACTCAGCAGGTTTGGCAACACCTGTGGAAAGTGAAACAGTTTCAAGTCTGTGCTCTGTTATCAGAACCTTAAGGAAGTTTGACTCTTCGCTTCAGTGGGATTTCTGTTTATGTCTTCTGCCTTGTTAATTTTCAATGCTGTCTATTTTGCTCCTTGGGTTTGATCAGAAATCTACATTCCAGAATCCACGGTATCTCACTTCAAGATATTAGGAAGAATATATTTACCCAAAGAGTTTTAGAATAGTCGGCTAGGTAAAATGATCACAGGAGATATTTAAATATAGTTGGATCTTGAGTTTGCAGAATTTGGTTTATTAGACAAATTAGAGCTTATTAGAGCTTCAAGACCTATTCTCATCACTGATACATCTCATATTCGCCAGGTTTGAAATTAGCCCTGTACACCCGACATCAAGACCTGATAAGCCAAATATTTCTGCAACTAAAATCGAAGTTATCCTTTTGGCTCCTTCAGATATTTTATGCCCCTGTGACCAACTCATCAATCTCTCATCTCTGTGGCCTCAGGCTAAATCTTAATGTGCAGACCCTGGACATGCTGATTCTTACCTTCACTCTGAAGCTGAACCACCTGAAGGCTAGTAATACTTTAGCAGCTTCCATGCTTCTGTGCCCCACAAACTATAATTCTTCTGGTATGTTGTAGCTTGTGTTGTTATCCTACAGTGCACTATAAGGTCTGCATCACCTCCACGCCCACCCCCCCCCACCCCCCATCACTTCATCTATGCCAACTTCCATTGGCTTGCCATGCTCTATTGAACTGCTTTAATGACTCTTGTTCTAACCTCATATTCCCTGCATGGCATCACACCCCCTTCCATCTCAATATCACTAGATTACTTTGATGGCTCACTCATTTCTTTCCCTCACTGTTTGCTATTTCTTCTCACAGCCTCTAGGATCACCACCTCAATGTTTTTGCCATATGATCTCCCTCTCTACGAAAAGCTGTGTATCAGTCTGCTCCCAAACTACCGTCTTCCAGTTATGTCAGTGTAACTCAGTGAGAAGAAGCACTCTTGACACTGAATCAGAAATCTGTAGATTTCAGTCCTATCTAGACTCTTGAGTACAAAGGACTACACAGATAACCCAGTGCAGTACCGAAGGAGCGCTGCACTTCCAGAGATGACAAACCAAGTTTTTGTCTGAAATAGGAAATAACAACATAAGACAGGAGTAGGCTATTCAACGCTTCAAACCTGTTCCGCCATTCAGTTAGATCATTGATGATCTGTGGCCTCACTCCATAACCCTTAATACTTTTACTTAACAACAATTTATCTATCTCAGATCTGAAATTAACAACTAATTTAACATCAATTATCCTCTTAGGTAGAATTATAGAATCCTTATGGTGTGGAAGCAGGCCCTCCAATTCATCGAGTTTACACCAATCTTCCAATGAGCATCCCACCCAGACCCACTCCCCTACCCTATCCCTGTAACCCTGCATTTTCCATGGCTAGTCCATTTAGCCTGCGCATCCTTGGACACGATGGACAATTTAGCATGGCCAAACCATTTAATGTAAGGGAGCAGTGAAAGATCCAACGGCACTATGTCAAAGAAAAGCAGATGAGTTATTCCTGGAGTTGGGAACAATATTTGAATTAAAGTCACTGAAAATAGATTATTTGGTCCTTATCGCATTGTTGTTTGTGGGATTTTGCAGTGCTCAAATTGGCTACAAAAATACTTCATTATCAGTGAAAGCAATTGTGAAAGGCAACACATCACTTCTTCATTTGCCTCTTTCTCACTCCTGATTTGTAGTCACACTTTTTTTCCAGTGCTTTGTAAAGGTACCCTGAGATATGAGTGTGGGTACTCTTATAGAAAGGTAAATTACATTTGTAATTTAAAAGCTCCCAGGAAGGAAAGTAAATATCTCCCTCTAGTGGTAATCCCACAATTCTATTAAAGGAAAGGAAATACTTTGTAACTTGAAAGTCCCCTTATTGTCCATCCTAAAATTGTCCATCCTAATGGCTAAAAATGTGCGAATCACAAATTTTATTTATCTTTTTTCAGGAGGTAGGTGTTGCTGGCCAGGCCAGCATTCATTACCCACTGGTAATAGCTGTTGAGAAGTTGTGGTGAGTTGCCATATGAGTATTTAAATTGAAACATTGGCTCTTAAAGTTTCCCCTTGAAACTACTGTTTATTTTGGTGTCATCCAAAATGTATATATTGGGAAAGGAAAATAATTTCTTAAAAGGCCACTCACGTAAGTTGTTATAGATAAATGGATGTTTCATAAGGAAGTACAACATGGGTTTTACAAACATGATACCTGGTCTGCAGGGGTTAAGTTACAAGGAGAAATTGTACAACTTAGGCCTGTTTTCTCTAGAATTTAGGCAGTTGAGGGGTGACTGATCAAAGTCTTCAACAGGATAAGACAGGGTAGATAAAGATAAACCATTTCCACTGTTTGGGGATTCTAGAACCAGGGGCCATAGTCTGAAAATCAGGGCCAAACATTTCGGGGAGATGTTAGAAAACATTTCTAAACACAAAGAATGGCAAATGTTTGGAACTCACATCCATAAGTGGCAGTCGATGCAGGATCAGTTTTTAGTTTCAAGTCTGAGATAGATTTTTTTTTGTTAACCAGAGGTATTAAGGGATATGGGCTAAAGGCAGATATATGGAGTGAATCCACAGATCAGACATGATCTCATTGAATGGCTTGAGGGCTGAATGGCCTACTCCTGCTCCTATGATTGTAGAACATTGGTGAAGCTTTATGGTCAGTATGAATTTGTTCAGGGCGAATCATACTTAATTAACTTGCTGAAGTTTTTTGAGAGAGGTAGCAGAGAGGATTGATGAGGGTTGTTAATGTTCAGGTTGGAAGGGAACAGAATATTATTTACAGGAGAAAAAATTGCAAAAAGCTGCAGCACAAAGGGAGTTGGGGTCCTTGTGCACAAAACACAGAAAGCCAGCACACAGGTACAGCAGGTAATCAGGAATGTTAATGGAATGTTCACCTTTATTTCAATTTGGTGGAGTATAAGTGTAGGAAAGTCTTACTGCAACTGTACAAGGAGCTGGTAGGAACAGATCTGGACTATTGTGAGCAGTTTTGGTGTCCTTATTTAAGGAAATATATAATTTCATTGGAGACAGTTCAAAGAATGTTCACTAAGATGATCCTTGGTATGGAGGGATTGTCTTATGAGAAAGACTAAACAGGTTAGGACTCTACTCACTGAAGTTTAGAAGAATGAGAGGTCATTTCATTGAACCGTATAGGATTCTTAAGGAGTCGAGAGTGTAGTGTTGGAAAAGCACAGCAGATTAGGCAGCATCAGAGGAGCAGGAGAATCGATGTTTCGGGCATAAGCCTTCCTGATGAAGGGCTTATGCCCGAAACATCGATTCACCTGCTACTTGAATGCTGACTAACCTGCTGTGCTTTTCTAGCACTACACTCTCGACTCTGATCTCCAGCATCTGCAGTCCTCACTTTCTCTTTGGCTTCTTAAGGAGCTTGACAGGGTAAATGTAGTTACCCCCTCATGGGAGAGATTAGTGCCAGACTGTGTAGCTGCAGAATAAAGGGGTGTCAATTTAAGACTGAGATGAGGAGGAATTTCTTCTCTCAGAGGGTTGTGATTCTTTGGAACTCTTTGCTAAAGAGAGCTGTGGTGATAGAGTCTTTGTGTTTTTAAGGCTTAGATAGATTTTGATCAATAGGGGAATCAAGGGTTATGGAAAAAACACAGGAAGTGGACATGAGGAATGTCAGATCAGCCACGATCCTATTGAGTGATCAAGCAGGCTTTGAGGGCCAAACAACCCATTCCTGATCCTATTTCTTATGGTCTTATGGTGTACATGGACTTCTCTAAAGAAGTTCTAATGGTGTCGCAAAACAGGCTTTTGAGCAAAGTTAGAGCTCATGAAATAAAAGGGACAGCAGCAACGTGGATAGAATACAGGGAGCAAAGAATGATGGATGTTTTTCAGGCTGGTGGAATACTTGGACTGGAGTTTAATGGAGGGTCAGTGTTAGAACCTTTGCCTTTCCTAATACCTGTCTATGATTGAGTCTTGGAGTATAGGGCACAATTACAAATTTTGCAGATAATTCACAACCTGGAAGCAATGTGAGAAGGATGTAGGAGAATAGATACCAGATGAAGTTTAATGTGGAGAAGTGTGATGCATTTTGGTTTGAAGAATATAGAGAGACAGTATGAAATGAAAGGTACAATCCTACAAGGAGTGCAGGTGCAGAGGTGTTTTGTTTTATTCATGCATGGGAAGTGGGTGGCAATGGCCAGGCCAGCATTTATTGCCCATCTCTAATTGGCCAGAGTGCAGTTAACAGTCATAGAACATAGAACATAGAACATAGAAGAATACAGCGCAGTACAGGCCCTTTGGCCCTTGATGTTGCGCCGATCCAAGCCCACCTAACCTATACTAACCCACTATCCTCCATATACCTATCCAATGCCCGCTTAAATGCCCATAAAGAGGGAGAGTCCACCACTGCTACTGGCAGGGCATTCCATGAACTTACGACTCGCTGAGTGAAGAACCTACCCCTAACTTCAGTCCTATATCTACCCCCCCTTAATTTAAAGCTATGCCCCCTTGTAATACCCGACTCCATACGCGGGAAAAGGTTCACACTGTCAACCCTATCTAACCCCCTAATCATCTTGTACACCTCAATCAAGTCACCCCTAAACCTTCTTTTCTCTAATGAAAACAGCCCCAAGTGTCTCAGTCTTTCCTCATACGATCTTCCTTCCATACCAGGCAACATCCTGGTAAACCTCCTCTGCACCCGTTCCAGTGCCTCCGCATCCTTCCTATAGTATGGCGACCAAAACTGCACACAATATTCCAGATGCAGCCGCACCAGAGTCTTATACAACTGCATCATGACCTCAGGACTCCGGAACTCAATTCCTCTACCAATAAAAGCCAGTACGCCATATGCCTTCCTCACCGCACTATTTACCTGGGTGGCAACTTTCAGAGATCTGTGTACATGGACACCAAGATCCCTCTGCTCATCCACACTACCAAGTATCCGACCATTAGCCCAGTACCCCATCTTTTTGTTATTCTTCCCAAAGTGAATCACCTCACACTTAGCTACATTGAATTCCATTTGCCACCTTTCTGCCCAGCTCTGCAGCTTCTCTATATCCTGCTGTAACCTGCCACATCCTTCCTCACTGTCAACAACTTCTCCGACTTTCGTATCATCCGCAAACTTGCTCACCCAACCTTCTAACCCCTCTTCCAGGTCATTTATAAAAATGACAAACAGCAATGGTCCCAAAACAGATCCTTGCGGAACACCGCTAGTGACGGCACTCCATGAAGAAACTTTGCCATCAACTAGTACCCTCTGTCTTCTTCCATCCAGCCAATTCCTAATCCAAACCTCCAACTCACCCTCAATGCCGTATTTTCTGCAGTAGCCTACCAATCACATTGCTGTGGGTCTGGAGTCATGTATAGACCAGACCAGGTAAGGATGACAGTTTCCTTCCCTAAAGGACATTAGTGAACCAGCTGGACTTTTCCAACAATTGACAATGGTTTTACAGTCATCATTAGATTGCTAATTCCAGATTTTTAATGAATTCAGCATCCACCATCTGCCATCCAGGGACTTAAACCCAGGACCCCAGAACATTAGCTGAGTTTCTGGATTAATAATCAAGCAAGAATACCACTAGGCCATTGACTCCCATTAGAAGGTGTGTAAGAATGTATATATCAATAAAGGTGACAAGATAGGTTGAGCAAGCAGTTAATAAAGCATATTGTGACCTCAGCATTATTAATATGGGTGTGGAGCACAAAATCAGATATTTTGTAAAACCTGCTTTAGATAATAGCTAGACCTCAGCTGGAATATTGCCTCCAGTTCTGGATGCCACACTTTAGGAAAAATGTTAAGGGCATTGGAGAGAGTACAGAAGAGGTTTACGAGAATGAACATAGAATAGCACAACCCAGGAACAGGCTCTTCGGCCCACCATGTCTATGCCGACCATGATGTCATTTTAAACCTATCCCATCTGCCTACAGATGGTCGATATCCTCCCATACCCTGCTTTTTCATACGTCTGTCTAAATGTCTCTTAAACATTGTGATCACATCTGCTTCTATTACCTTTCCTGGCAGCATGTTTTAACAACTTACCACCCTCAGGATACGAAACCTGCCTTTCAACATCTCCTTTAAACTTTCCAGCTCTCAACTTAAACCTATGCACCCTAGTACTTGAAATTTCCATTCTGAGAAAGAGACTCTGACTATCCATGCCTCTCATAATTTTATATACTTCTAATAAGTGGTCTCCCAGCCTCTGACACTCCAACAAAAATAATCCAAGTTTGTCTAACGTCTCCTTATAACTACAACACTCCAATCCAGGCAACACCCAGTAAACTTCTTTTGCACCCTCTTCAAAGTCCCCACATCCTTCCTGTTGTGTGGCAACCAGAACTGTACACAAAACTCCAAAAATGACCTAACCAAAGTTTTATTCAGCAATATGATTTGATAACTTTTAAACTCAGTGCCCTTACTGATAAAAGCAAGCATGCTGTACACCTTCTTTATCACAGTATCTACTTGTGCTGCCGTTTTCAGGGAGCTATGGACTTGCATCTGTGTATCAATGCTCCTAAGGGTCCTGCCATTTACTGTGTACTCAGGGAGCTATGGACTTGCATCTGTGTATCAATGCTCCCAGGGGTCCTGCCATTTACTGTGTACTTTCCTCTTGCCATTTGATCTCCCAAATGCATCACCTCACACTTATCCAGATTAAACTTCATCTGCCATTTCTCCACCCAATTTTCCAACTGATGTATGTCATGCTGTATCCTTTGACAACCTTCTTCACTATCCACACTTCTACAAATCATCATGTTGTCTACAAATGTACAACCTAGAATTTCATACAAATAATTTATATATTTACAAATAACAGTGGTCCCTTTGAGCCCTTCTCATTCTTTGTTTCAGGATTGAGGAATTTAAGTTCTAAAAATGGATTAGAAAAGATGAGACTGTTTGCCTTGGAAAACAGAAAGCTTCAGGGAAGATCTGAATGAAGTATTGAAGATGAACAATTTCATAAACTTTTTCACATAACCAGTGATTTGGTTCTGGAATGCAGTGCCTGAAATTGTGCTGCCGGGGTGAAAACATACAAAAGGAAATTAGGCAATTGTTTGATGAAGTACAATGAGTAGGTTACAGGGAACAGAGAATGGCATTAGAGCAAAATGGACATTTGGAGAGCTGCACAGATGTAGTGGACTAATGGACCTTTTTCTGTGCTATAAGAATTCTCTGATTTTGTGATTGTAACAAACAGTCAGCAGCAGGGTTTTTGCTGTGAGGAAACAGGTGAAAGCTGTGTTTCACATTTCGTAGACATACCATATTCCTGGTGAGAATTTCAAATTCTACACACTTCCACCAAATGTTCCGCAGTGGTTCCATCAATTCTAGTTGTATCTTTAAATATGGTTTTTGTAAAATGATAGCTCCAGAGTTAAACCATATGAAGAATATGTTACATTTATGTAGCATTTTCAGAAGTCTCACAAACTGTTTCACATTCAATGAATTGATTTCAATGTGTTTTCACTGTTTTTATGTCAGTGTAAATGTGCTAACTGTTTCGCATGTGGTGATATCCAACAGACAGCAAAGAAATGACCGATCAGTCCATCTTCTTTTTATGGCAATACTCTGCCAGTTTATGTGGAATATCCTGCTCTTCCCTGAATACTGCTTTGTGACTGTTAATGTCTGTTGAAGCATCGAGAGTAGACAACAGCCGCAGTTTCATCTTAGTCATGAAAGCTCAAACAATGCAACACTTCTTTTTGCACAGTTAAATGTCAAACTAGTGCACATGCTCATTCCCGAAAATGGGGCTTGAACTCACACCTGAACTTAAAAAAGAATGTGCTCAAAGATTTCTTTCATTCTTTTTGCCAATACATAACAATGAGCTCCTGTTAAAGAAACTCTGTATGGATTGGGGTTGTGACAATGCTATGGCACACTCTTGGGCTTAAAGTATTTCAATTCCTATTTTGCAATTTCATTCAGTACTTTTTAGGCTCTTGAGTGAATGACAATCCTTTGTTGCATTCTGCAAAGCGATATAGACCATTCCAAAGCTGGTTTCACGAACATACCACTTTGTGTTCTATTAAGCCACAGTGGCTCAGTGATTAGCACTGCTGCCTCACAGTGCCAGGGACCTGGATTGATTCTAGCCTCGGGCAACTGTCTATGTGGAGTTTGCATGTTCTCCCCGTGCCTACATGTGTTTCCTCCGGGTGCTCTGAGTTCCTCCCACAGTTCAAACATATGCAAGTTATGTGGATTGGCCATGATAAATTATCCATAGTGTTCAGGGATCTGTAGGTTAGATGCACCAGCCATGGGAAAAATAGAGGTACAGAGATAGAGTAGGGGAATAAGTCTGGGTTGGATGCACTTCAGAGGGTTGGTGTAGACTTGTTGGGACGAATGGCTTGTTTCCACACTGGGGATTCTATATTTTAAAATAAAAGCCACATAGAATGGAGAGCTTTCCAGTTCAGGTATGTTTCTCTGCTGGACTGGCTGCTCTTTTCTGAGATAACTGCAATATTCTCTGATTAAAAGAGATAAAATCAGCCACCATTCCCACTCTTGCTAGTGGTCAAGTGGGTGAAAGCATGCCTTTGTGGACATTCAGGAAGCACAGGATTTGACTTGGTGTAACTGGTTACTGTCGATATTGAACTTGCTAGCTCATGCTGCCAGGGTTCATGTGTGAATCACTGGATGGGCTACATAGAATCTAACAAATTACCATCTTGTCTCAGGGGAGGATTTTTATTATACTGTCAGCTTCTCTGACCTTACTTCAAATTCTTCAGCCAATGCACAGGTGGAATCATAATTCTTTTCTTTGTTTCATGGGGAATGCTAAACTAAAATGCTCAGCCTGCAGAATACCATAATTACTGGGTTCCTATCCGAGAACTGGAGCAAGAAGCAAAAATGCCTTTGATTGGAACAGACGAATGAAACTGGTCACCTCTGTGATTTCAGGAAGTGACTGAGGGATATAGATTGTAAAGTGTTAACCTCTTGCGCTAACTGGGCCCTGGAAATGACTTGATTGATGTTTGTACTCCAGTCTTACTTAACTTAGACTGATGAGCAATGGATGTCTATTTTGTGACCCCCACAACTTCCTTCCCAACAGAACAGCAATATAGCCAGAAGCCCTCAAACAAATGGTGTGTGTGTGTGTGTGTGTATGGGGGAGGTGCGGGAGCAGCGTTGTATAGTGGCGTTGAAGCCAACTAAGTAAGGCCAGTACCTGGGGACAGTTTTGATATTTGTCACATTTCGGGGGGCTGTCCTGCATCCCTACAAGGGTTCATTTGAACTCCTAAAAGTTTTCTTAGTGCCCATGGATTTGCTGAAGAATCCTGATCACATCACTGACTTATTTCAAAAGGGAGCAGACAATGATTATTAAGTCTCTAGGATCAGTTGCTGAACAGATTGGTCACAGACCATCCAAAATCAGGCTCCACATTTTGTCCCCCAAATGAAAAAAGTTTTGGGACAATCCCCATCCATTATGCGGAACACAACAAAGGGTTAACATTCAATTAAGTTCTAACAGCTGAAATCTGAAAATGTGCTTTTACAAGTGATTTTTACAGTTAGAAACCAAGTTGTGAAGACAGTACAGGACCCAGTAATTATGATATTCTGCAGTCTGAGCATTTTAGTTTAGCATTCCCCATGGAACAAAGAAAAGAATTATGATTCCACCTGTGCATTGGCTGAAGAATTTGAAGTAAGGTCAGAGAAGCTGACAGTATAATAAAAATCCTCCCCTGAGACAAGATGGTAATTTGTTAGATTCTATGTAGCCCATCCAGTGATTCACACATGAACCCTGGCAGCATGAGCTAGCAAGTTCAATATCGACAGTAACCAGTTACACCAAGTCAAATCCTGTGCTTCCTGAATGTCCACAAAGGCATGCCTTCACCCACTTGACCACTAGCAAGAGTGGGAATGGTGGCTGATTTTATCTCTTTTAATCAGAGAATATTGCAGTTATCTCAGAAAAGAGCAGCCAGTCCAGCAGAGAAACATACCTGAACTGGGAAGCTCTCCATTCTACATGGCTTTTATTTTAAAATATAGAATCCCCAGTGTGGAAACAAGCCATTCGTCCCAACAAGTTTACACCAATCCTGTGAAGTGCATCCAACCCAGACCTATCCCCTTACTCCATCTCTGTAACTATTTCTCCCATGGCTGGTGCATCTAACCTACAGATCCCTGAAACTATGGATAATTGATCATGGCTAATCCACCTAACTTGCCCATGTTTGAACTGTGGGAGGAACTCAGTGAGTTCACAGTTAAGGTTGAATATCGATAAAGAGTAAAAGACAAAATGAGGTAAGGCAAGAAGGGACAATTAGGTAACATCATGCTTTGGTTTTTAAAAATGCACAAAAGGAACTGGGGGAGAAGAGAATTTCCACATGAGATCCTGGAAAAGATTTGATTATTGTTTTCATTTTCTATTTATTTCTCTTTGCATGCTATATGTCCTTTTAAAGTGTTTTTACATTTACACCTTAAGTAAGTTAGCTTGTCAACAAGCGTTCCTATGATCTGCTGTCAGTATTTAGGTAACAAAAATTAGTTCCCTTTACTGACAGCAGAACCGCAGCCCAGGGAAACACTGTACAAAGTGTTTAACACACCATTAGATGATCGAAAGATCTGCTTTATAAAATATGATTTATTATTGCAGAGGTTCAGTCCAGTAGAAACCTAAATAACTTTAGGGGGTGGCACGGTGGCTCAGTAGTTAGCACTGCTGCCTCACAACGCCAGGGACCCCAGCCTCAGGTGACCTTCTGTGTGGAGTTTGTACATTCTTCCTGAGTCTGTGCAGGTTTCCATCAGCTGCTCTGATTTTTTTCCCACAGTCCAAAGATGTGCAGGTTAGATCGATTGCCATGGTAAGTTGCCCTCAAGATTAGAGTGGTGCTGGAAAAGCACAGCAGGTCAGGCAGCATCTGAGGAGCAGGAAAATTTATGTTTCTTGATGAAATTCCTGATGAAAGGCTTTTGCCCGAAACGTTGATTTTCCTGCTCCTCGAATGCTGCCTGACCAGCTGTGCTTTTCCAACACCACTCTAATCTTGACTCTAATCTCCAGCATCTGCAGTACCCACTTTCGCCATGGTAAATTGCCTGCCCCACCCCTATCTGTGTTCCGCAGAGACCATTCCCTCCATGACTCTCATTAGGTCCGCGCTCCCCACCAACCCACCCTCTACACCTGGCACTTTCCATTGCACCCACACGAGGTGTAAAACCTGTGCCCACACCTCCCCTCTCACCTCCGTCCAAGGCCCTAAAGGATCATTTAAAAGCTGGCAGAGATTTTCTTGAACATCCTCCCACCTCACTTAGTGTGTCCATTGCTCTTGATGTGGTCTGCTCTACATTGGGGAAACAGGGCGGCAACTCGCAGAGCAGTTCAGGGAACATCTCTGGTCTGCACGCACCAAACAACCCAAATACCCTGTGGCTGATCACTTCAACTCCCCCAAGGACATGCAAATCCTTGTCCACCACCAAAACAAAGCCACCTGCCAACTGGAGGAAGAAGACCTCATCTTTTGCCTTGGGACCCTATAACCATATAGCATCATTGACTTCACCAATTTCCAAGTTTCCCTTATTCTAGATCCAAACTTCCAACTTGGCACCACCCTCTTGACCTAACATATCTGTCCATCTTCCTTCCTACCTGTCCACTCCACCCTCCCCACCAACCTATCATTATCACTTCCTACAACCATTGCACCTGCCTTCCCCCCAGCCTCCCCCCCACCTCCTTTTTTATCTCTCAGCCCCCTTTCCTCTCCACATCCCTGATGAAGGGCTAATGGTGACTCTTCTGCCCCTCAGATGCTGCTTGACCTGCTGTGCGTTTTCCAGCACCACAATTTTCGACTTGACTCTCCAGCATCTGCAGTCATCACTTTCTCCATAGTTCCCAGGGAAATGCAGCTGAGGTGTATTAGCCATGGGAAATGCAGGGTCACACAGATAGGGTAGGGGGTAGGATGCTCTTCGGAGGGTTGGTAAGGACTCGATGGGTTGGATAGCTTACTTTGACACTGTAGGGATTCTACGAACCTGCATTCTCTCAAACATTGGAACAACATTTGGCCCATTTTAAGTGGGAATATACAGAGGGACAAGAGTACATTATTCAGTCTCTTCAACCTATTCCAACATTCAATAAAATCATGGATGTTCTGTCATTTAACTCCATTAATCTGTCTTTGATGGGTATCCCTTCCCTAATGATATTCTGCCAACTGCAGTCTTGACAAATTCAATTGACCCACATGCACAGACTGCTGGGGGAGAGAATCTCACGTAACCAGTATTTTTTGAGTGAAAAGGCATTTGTGATTTCACTCCCAAAGGCCCTAGCTCTAATTTTGTCTTCTTTTGTTCTGCTTCCCACACCAGAGACAAAAGCTTTTTTTCTGAATCAACTCATTCAAATTCTTTTATCGTTTTAAACACCTCAATTAAATTACATCCCAACATTCTAAACAGTATAATACAAGGTAGGTTTGTGCAAGCTGTCTTCCTAATTTCAGCCGCTCGGTTCCAAGTATCATTCCCGAGAAACTGTGCTGCGTCTCCTTCATATATGTTCCTGTTCTGTGACATTCACAATTCAGTATTCACAACTGGTTTCTGACCAAGTGAAAGCAAATTCCACCCCCACCTCTCAACCCCATTGGGATAATGCCTGACCTTCTATTCGCTTTTCTGAATACTATTTGTACTTTACAATAATTTATGTACATGGGCACCTGAATTCCTTTACTCCTCCTTTAGTTGAATGGGTGCCTTGTGTATCAGCATGAAATGGCACTTGATACTTATTATTCACCCCAATTAATGGAGCTGGATATTATCCAGGGAGCTTAAATGTCGGGGACAAAAACAGAAATTGCTGGGAAAACTCAGCAAGTCTGGCAGCATCTGTGGAGAGAAAGCGTGTTAACGTTTCGGATCCATTGACCCTTCTTCAGAAATGCGGGGGAGTCGGGGACAGAATCATTACAACCTGTTTTCTATTACTACCTGAACTAATTTGTCCCTCATCCACCTAGTCTCGCACCACTATGAAAGTATTCCAATTTTCCTTTCTTAGACCCATAATGGCTGGCCTCATGCCATTTGCAGCATTTCTCCTAGCCAATCAGTCAAAACATTACTTGTCACATTGTCAAAATACTTTCCCACCCTACTCTCTGAGCCTTATCTCCCAATCAGTCATCAACTCATCACAGTTAAAAATCACTCAACACCAGGTTATAGTCCAACAGGTTTATTTGGGAAGCACTAACTTTCAGAGCGCTGCTCCTCACCAGGTGGTTGTGGAGGTTAAGATTATGTTCACAGAATAGCCAAAGGAGTCCAGTGTCACAGAAATGTGATACAGCAAACAATCTTAGATTCAAACTTTCATCATTAATAATGGGATATGCTGGTTTCTATTCTTCGATATGTAAATTCCAGAACTTCTTTTAAATTACATTCTCAAGATAACTCAGCATTTTAAACAATAGGTGTGAAGTCTGTCTGTGTCCCAATGCTATGTCAGACTGATAAGCCCTCTCTATAGTTTTACAGAGTTTTATATGGATTTATGCAGTTTTTGAGCAAAATAAAATGTAATTCTGCAAAAACAAATTCACCCCATAAGCTTATATGTGTGTGCATGTGAGTGTGTGCATGTGGGTGTGACTACATGTGATAGAACATGTGTGTATATTTTCCTCGGATGGTGATGGCTAGCACAAGAGGACATAACTTTAAATTGAGGGGTGATAGATATAGTACAGGCATAGAGGTAGTTTCTTTACTCAGAGAGTAGTAGGGGCATGGAACGCACTGCCTGCGACAGTAGTAGACTCACCAACTTTAAGGGTATTTAAATGGTCATTGGATAAACATATAGGTGAAAAGGGAATAGTGTAAGATAGATGAATTTCAGATTGGTTCCATGGGTCGATGCAACATTGAGGGCTGAAGGGCCTGTACTGCGCTGTAATGCTCTATGTTCTATGTTTTATGTATGTGTGTAAGCTTGATTAAGTATGTGTGTGAGTGTGATGGGGTATGTGTGAGAGGGTGCTTGTGTTGGTGTGAGCGTGGGGGGTGTATGTGTATGCATATGAGAGAAAGCTTGTGTATGAAGGTGTGTGTGTCTGTCAGTCTCTCTGTCTGACAGTCTGTCTGTCTGGCTGTCTGTCTGTCTGTGTGTGCATTGTATAGTGGGGTCACTTTTGGTGTGACATAAACCCAAGGTCCCAGTTGAGGCTATTCCCATGGGTATCGAACTTTGCTATCAGATTCTGCTCAGCTTGTCCCGAAATCCACCCAACTCAGAGGGAACACTCCTGTCTGTTAATTGTTGTGCTGTGTCATTCATCCATTGGCGTAGTGTCTGGTCGCACCAAGGTACTATGCCTCAGGACATCCTTACCTGTAGCTTATGAAATAGACCACGTTGGCCGAGTCACATGAGACGCGTATATGATGAGAGGCGTAATGGTGTTACCTGTGTCGATACTCTGACATGTCTTGCAGTGGCTGCTGTGGCAGGGTCGTACGGCGTTGTCCTGAAGGCTGGGCAGTTTGCTACAGATCGTGATTTGTTTGAAGTTTGTTGGTTATTTAAAGGCGAGAGGTGGAGGAGCAGGGAAACTACACAGTGATATCAACAAGTTTCATCCCATCAGACTTACCATGCATTACTCTTTAGTGTCCGTCTCATTCTTGGATACATGCATCTCCATCAAAGAAGGGCACCTCAGCACCTTACTGTACCACAAACCTACCATTAACCTCACAATGCTGCACGTCTCCAGCTTCTACCCAAATATATTAAGACAGCCATCCCCTACAGACAAGCCCTATGCATACACAGGGTCTGTTCGGATGAGGCAGAACGTGACGGACACTTGAAAGTGCTCAAGGATGACCCCCAAAACAACAGGGTACGATGATCAACTCATCAACCGCCAGTTCCGATGTGCCACAGCAAGAAACCATAATGACCTCCTCAGGAGACAGACACAGGCTGCAACTGACAGGGTAGCCTTCATTGTCCAGCACTTCCCAGGAGCCGAACAACTTCACCATGTTCTACGCGGCCTGCAACACATTATCAATGAAGATGAGCACCTCACCAAGACCTTCTCTGCGCCTCCACCTCTCGCCTTTAAACAACCACTAAACCTTAAACAGATCATGATTTGTAGCAAACTGCCCAGCCTTCAGGACAACAACACCGTACAACCATGCCACAGCAGCTACTGCAAGACGTATCAGAATATCGATACTGCTAACACCATTACATATGGGGACACCTCCCACCATTATGTGGCGAGTACTCATGTGACTCGGCCAACGTGGTCTATCTGATAAGCTACAGGCAAGGAAGCCCTGAGGCATGGTACATTGGTGAGACAGAACAGGCACTATGGCAACGGATGAATGGGCACCGCACAATGATCACCAGACAGGAGTGTTCCCTCCCAGTCGGGGAACACTTCATTGGTCCAGGACATTTGGCCTCGGACCTTCAGGTGACCATCCTCCAAGGCGGACGTTGGGACAAGCAACAACGCAGAGTGGCTGAGCAGAAGCTGGTAGCAAAGTTCAGTACCCATGGGAATGGCCTCAATGAGGACCTTGAGTTCATGTCATACTAGAGGTGGCCCCATGCATGACACAAACATGTGTGCACGCACACACACACATACACACACACACAGACCCTCACTCATACACAAGCACTCTCTCATGTGCACACACATATACACACCCCCCTCACACACATACTACACACATGCACATACATACATACATACATACTGTACATACACCCTCTATCATGTGCACTCACACCCACACGCACATACTCACATGCACACTCAATCTGTTGCTCCGACATGGACACACATATGAGCTTATGGGGTGAATTTGTTTCTGCAGAATTACATTTTCTTTTGCACAAAAACTGCAAGAATCCATTTACAACTCTGTAAAACTGTACAGAGGGTTTGTCAGTCTGACATAGCATTGGGGCACAAACAGACTTCACACCTATTGTTTAAAAACCTGTGATATCTGGAGAATGTACTTTAAAAGAAGTTTTGGGATTTATATATTAAAGAACAGAAACCAGCATATTCCATTATTAAAGATGAAAGTTTGAATCTAAGATTGTTGACTGTATCACATCTCCGTGACACTGGACTCCTTTGGCTATAAATTCTGTGAACATGATCTCAACCTCCACAACCACCTAGTGAAGGAGCAGCGCTCCAAAAGCTAGTGCTTCCAAATAAACCTAATGGATTATAACCTGGTGTTGTGTGATTTTTAACTTTGTCCATCCCAGTCCAACACTGGCACATCCAAGCATGGCAACTCAGCACAAGTTTACCTCCAATTCTATGCAGTCTCAGTGTTCACACCATCTCCTGTGATGAAATGGCTTTTCAAAGTCCATTTAGACAACATAAATAGTCATACCCTTTCTTGTTGGTGACCTCCCCATTATCTTGTGCTCTAATTCATCGTCTGTCTCCCTCTCTCTCTCCCATTCTTTCAGATTCCATATGCAGCAAGCCTGATGAGGAAAGAAAGACTCAGCACACAGATGAATAAAAGCTAAACAATTCATGAACAGGACTGAAGCTTTGGGTTAGTACATGTGGCTAAATTCATGTTGTGAACACATTACAAGAGGGAAATTAATAAGGTTTGAGAGGAACATTTCACAGTGACCATTTGGAGGGAGCACTGGGAGAGAGAGAAGGAATATAGTGAGAAGATTTTCATCCTGATATTGAAAGTGCTCAGCACTGTGCACCAACCTATACCTGTGAGTAAAAATCTGTCATGGCCTGTTTATATGTGTAATTGGTGGAGTGCTACCAAAGCATGACAAAAAAAGGTTCAATGTTGTCCCAAAAATGGACCTTGCATTTCAATTCAGCATTTGCAGCAAGCAACCGGCCATGCGTACCCATGTGATCTAATTGAATTTGGGTCATTGTCTCTTCAGTGGGATCCCTGGCATAGGTCCTGGAAATGGGTTGGGGTAGGAGAAGAACTAGAGAGAGTTTGTGATCACAGACTGATGGTTTGTCTCAGGATGTGAGGTAAGCATAATTTGTACTTTATGGTGGTGGTTGCTTGGGCACATTAATTTCAACAAAGCCCAAGTTCCGCTGGCTCACCAGCCTTCTTTATATCAGGTTCTGTTGAAATGTTCTTCAAGTAGCCTCTTATTCACATCTGCCTCTCCATTAACTTAATTTAATTGAAAACTATGACCTTTGTATGGTATGACCCACCTGTACTGTACGCAAACAAAACTTTTCACTGTAGCTAAGTACATGTGACAATAATACATCATAGGATCCCTACAGTGTGGAAACAGGCCCTTCGGCCCAAGAAGTCCACACCGACCTTCTGAAGAGTAACCCACTCTACATTTATCCCCTAGAGAAAGTGAGGACTGCAGATGCTGGAAATCAGAGTCAAGAGTGTAATGCTGGAAAAGCACAGCAGGTCAGGCAGCATCCGAGGAGCAGCAGAAACGATGTTTCGGGCACAAGCCCTTCATCAGGAAACCTGAAATGTCAATTCTCCTGCTTCTTGGATGCTGTCTGACCTGTTGTGCTTTTCCAACACCACACTCTCAACTAAATTTAACCCCTGACTAATGCACCCAACCTTCACATCCCTGAACACTGTGGGCAATTTGGTTTGGCCAATTCACCTAACTTGCACATGTTTGGATTTTGGGATGAAACCGGAGCAACCACAGGAAACCCACACAGACACAGGGAGAACATGCAAACTCTACACAGACAGTCACCCGAGGTTGGAGTCAAACCCAGGTCCCTGGTGCTGTGAGACAGCAGTACTAAGCACTGAGCCACCGTGCCATCCCAAATCAAATCAAATCCAAAAATTCTGCTACCCTTGTCCTGACTTGCACTAAATTCCATTTGTCCATTGCCCCTGTAATTGCTCAGTTTCCTGGCTCACTTGTACATCAATTTTAACATTTAGATTAGATTAGATTACAGTGTGGAAACAGGCCCTTCGGCCCAACAAGTCCACACCGACCCGCCGAAGCGAAACCCACCCATACCCCTACATTTACCCCTTATCTAACACTACGGGCAATTTAGTACGGCCAATTCACCTGACCCTGCACATCTTTTGGATTGTGGGAGGAAACCGGAGCACCCGGAGGAAACCCACGCAGACACGGGGAGAACGTGCAAACTCCACACAGTCAGTCGCCTGAGGCGGGAATTGAACCCGGGTCTCTGGCGCTGTGAGGCAGCAGTGCTAACCACTGTGCCACCGTGCCGCCCACTACCGCCGTGCCGCCCACATTTATATGCTGGTTTGCAAATTTCTTCGAGCATCTAACTCTAACTACCTCTTTCCATTATCCATTCCTATAACTGTACAAGAACTCTCATTCACCCTCACTTCTTTTGATTTACAAATAGTGAACAGACCTTCAATCATCAGTCCTGTAAACTCCCCAGTGTTGTCTCTAAATTTTAGGCCTACTCCACCCCTCCCTTTAAAAGCTGTGCCTTTGACAGTTATTTTGTAATTAGATTAGCTTAGTTACAGTGTGGAAACAGGCCCTTTGGCCCAACAAGTCCACACCAACCCCCCGAAGCGCAATCCACCCAGACCCATTCCCCTACATTTACCTCTTCACCTAACACTACGGGCAATATAGCATGGCCAATTCACCTAACCTGCACATTTTTGGATTGTGGGAGGAAACCGGAGCACCCGGAGGAAACCCGCACAGACACGGGGAGAATATGCAAACTCCACACAGAGAGTCGCCTGAGGTGGGAATTGAACCCTGGTCTCTGGTGCTGTAAGGCAGCAGTGCTAACCACTGTGCCACCATGCCACCCATTTATCTTCATCTACTTCTTCAGCTCAGTGTGAATGTTTTAATTAATCATGTTCCTGTGAACGTACCTTACCCTGTGGAGATTGTGCACTTTTGCATGTGGAAATTTTCTTTTTTTATTCATTTGTGGGATGAGGGTATTGCTGACTAGGCCAATATTTATTGCCCATCCCTAATTGGCCAGAGTACTAATCTAAGAGTCAACCACATTGCTGTGAGTCTGGAGTCACATATAGGCCAGACCAGGTAAGGATGGCAGTTTCCTTCCCTAAAGGGCATGAGTGAACAAGATGGGTTTTTCCCCTGACAATTGGCAATTGATTCAGATTTTTACTTAATTCCAATTCCACCAGCTGCCTTGGCAGGATTTGAACCCCGATCCCCAGATCATTACCTGGGTCTCTCGATTAACAATTCAGGAATAATACCATTAGGCTATTGCCTCCCTCCTCAAAATATGAATATGAGTGCCTTCTTTAAACCATGGTTTTATATTGACTGGGTTTTCTTCATTGCACAGAAGCATATGATGAAGTGCACGTCATTTGTAAGATATAAGCATAGAGCAAAGTTCCACATGCAAGCCTTGAGCATCAGAAGGAAGATCAAGCAAAGGACTGAAGGACCAAGCACAATGTGAAACCCTGGAAATTCAAACTCAACAATAGTTAATATGTAAAACAATGATTTCCTAAGAGACATTATCATGAGTTCAAACTTTATTAGTAGCATAAAGAATCACAATTAACTGGCTTCTTAAGTTGGTGGTGCTTATATTTAGATATTTTTGTGACATAAAGAAGGCTGGTGAGTCCACTCTAAGAAGATTGGTGTGTCCATTTTTAAGGTACTAATAATCTTACCTTAAGGAGACTGTTGAGAACGTTTTTTTGGATGATTACTAAAACCATTCGTAAGAAGATCGGTGAGCTGCTTCAAGGGGGATTAGTGTGCCCAATTTAAGGAGGTTAGGAAGCCAATGTAAATTCTGTGAACACAATGGATTAATGAACAACAAAGTACGTGTATGTGTGTGTGCACGCATGTGCGTGTGTGTGGACTTCAAGAAGACCATCAGTTATCTCATTGAACGATTCTCTGGAAGAAATACTACAAATTCAGCTCTTGATTAGTGGACTGGAATTGCATTAAGCTCAAGAGGAGGGAAGCAGATCATGAACAGGAATTGACACCACTACTCTAATCCTTCTCTTGCTTTTGCCTGCTTAATTTATTAACGGTTAAATAAGAGTATCCTCTATCACTTGAAATATTTTGGCTTTAAATATTGGGTGTATTTAATATTACTGTTATTATTAAAATGTATTTAAATCCTCTTTGTGCAAATCCCTAATTAATTAGGTGTGTAAATAAAACCTGGCATATATCAATTACTGCAATGAAGGTAAATGGATTGTCTTGGGATATGGAATGATGATATGAAAGTTTATCTTTGTTTGAGTGGAAACAAAAATATATACAGGCATACACTTGTAGCTCAGAAAATACTGATTTCTCAATTCAGATATTGTTAATCACACTTCTTCACTGATGCTGAATGTAGGCACAGTGAATTTATCTTCTATAAATATTTTAGCAATCTATTTTAATCTCCTCATTGAAAGTACATGGCTCCTCTTGGTCCAATGGTTTCAGTACTTCGCCCATGTGGCTACTCATTATCTATGAATTGGTTGAATATTTTATTAGATTCCCTATAGTGCAGAAACAGGCCCTTCGGCCCAACCAGTCCACACTGACCCTCGGAAGAGTAACCCACCCTGACCCATTTCCCTCTGACTAATGCACCTAGCACTATGGGCAATTTAGCATGGCCAATTCACCTAACCTGTACATCTTTGGACTGTGGGAGGAGACCGGAGCAAACTCATGCAGACATGGGGAGAATGTGCAAACTCCACACAGACAGTCAACCGAGGCTAGAATTGAACCTGGGACCCTGGTGCTGTGAGGCAGCAGTGCTAACCACTGAGCCACCGTGTTGTCCTAAATATGGATAAGTAAGTCCCCACCTGATGTTTACACCAAGACATTTCTGCCACAATAACTGCATGCTCTGAATTGAATAAGGTCCTATACTGTGCATTCAGAGTTGACATTCCAGCACTACTCAGAAGGTCTTGTGGTGCAGTGGTAGTGTGGTAGACCTCTCAAGCCCAGGAAGCCCAGGTTCCAGTCCTATCTGCTCCAGAGGGTGTCATTGCATATTTGAACAGGTTGATTAAAAATATTCCAGACCAGTTCTGCCATAATTAGAGGCAGGGTAAAACTTGCTCCTAAAGTTCAAATTTTGGTGAAGTGTCTATCTTCAATCATGATATGTTTTCCATTGCACACAAAACCAATTCAGATTTAATCAAGTTGACAATTCAAGGTTAATAATTAGAGATATTCATGCCTGTGTGCTGTTTTCTCAGTAGATACATAGTTCCACAGTTTCATAGCAATCCGACAGTGTGGAAGCAGGCCATTCAGCTCATCAAGTCAATACCAACCCTTCGACTAGCATTCCATCGAGACCCATCCCATCCCATTCCTGCATTTCCCATGGCTAATCCACCTAGCTTACATATGCCTGGCCACTATGGGGCAATTTAGTATGGCCAATCCACCTCACTAACACATCTTTGGACTGTGTCAGGAAACCCACACAGATACAGGGAGAATGTGCAAACTCCACACAGATTAGAGGTTGGAATTGAACCCAGGTTGCTGGCACTGTGAGGCAGCAGTGCTAACCACTGAGTCACCCTGCTGCCTCAGAAATCCATCTGCAGTCCAGCTGCAATCCATCTGAACCTATCACCCTTAAACTTGGCTGTTTTGTCAAGCATTTCCTTCTATGACTACAGTCATAATTTTCCTTTTAATGATTTATTCCATTGTCTTTTAATGTTGGTTAACCTGTTAGTGAAACCTGAGTAAAAGTACATTTTTAAAGTCCTGCCATTTCATATCATTTTGTTTGAGGTTTTTTTCCATTATCCCTACTTTAATTCTTCTAGAATTGAGAAATACTAAGGAGCGAAAAAACATTAGTGGGTGTGGTACATTGATTACCAAGCTGTATGTTGGGATTAGCATTAAATAGGAAATTAGAGATATTTACAGTAAAGGAACATCTGTAATTATTGGTTACTTTAATCTGCATATAGAATCAAATTAGCCATAATCCTGTTGAGGATCGATTCATTGAGGAACCGACTACAGAACAAGCCATCTTAGACTCAATATTGTGCAGCGAGAAAGGAATAATGGGTAATACGATTGTGAGAGACCCCTCGAGGATGAGTGACCACAATATGCTAGAATTCTTCATCAAGATGGAAACTGTAAATGTAGTTAATTCTGACACTATGTTCCCGACTCTTAATCAGGGAAACTATGATGGTTCGATTCCAACCTTGAGCGACTGTCTGTGTGGAGTTTGCACATTCTGCCTGTGTCTGGGTGGGTTTCCTAGCACAATCCAAAGATGTGCAGATTATATGTATTGGTCATGTTCAATTAAGCATAATGTCCAGGATGTGCAGGCCAGGTGGATTAGACACGGGAAATGTAGGGTTACAGGGTTGGTGTGGACTCGATGGGTTGAATGGCCTGCTTCCACACTGTAGGAATTCTGTGAAGCTGTGGAGGTATGAATCTAGTGAGAAAACAGCACAGGCATAAATACCCATTATTATTAACCCTGAACTGTCAACTTGATTAAATCTAAATTGATTGTGTGGGCAATGGAGGCGTGATTTGGCTATGATGGATTGGGAAATGTTACTAAGAGTGGGTAGGCAATAGCAAACATTCAAAGAGCAAATGGGCAAACAACAAACATCGTTTATCTTTGTCTGATGCAAAAATGCAAAGAAAACAGTGGGCAAAATGGCTGACAAGCAAAGTTTGACTTAGTGTTAGTTGCAAAAAGGCATACAAATTGGTAAGAAAAAGACAACAGATCTTAGGATTGATTAAGGATAGGAAAATAGAGTAAGCCAGTAAGCTTGCACTGTACATAAGAACCGACTGTAAACGTTTCTATAGGTATGGTAAGAGAAAAAGATTGCCACAAACTAATATAGATCCCATATGGTCAGAAACAGGGGAATTTATAATGGAGAACTAAATTCATATTTTGCTTCTGTCTTCCCAAAGGAGGACATGAAAAACTTACCATACTTGATGGGGAACACAGGGTTTAGTGAGAGGGAGGCACTGAAGCAAATCTATATTAAAAGAGAGATGGTATTAGATAAGTGATTAGGATTGAGATAAGATAGAATTTCTTCACCCAGAGAATGGTGAGCCTGTGGAATTCACTGCCACAGAAAATGGTTGAGGCCAAACCATTTAGTATTTTCAAGAAGGAGGTAGATACAGCTGTTGTGGCTAAAGGGATCAAGGAATCTGAAGGGAGGGCAGGATGAGAGTATTGAGTTTTATGATCAGCCATGATCATATCGAATGGTGGAGCAGACTTGAGAGGTTGAATGGCCTACTCCTGCTCTGTCTTCTATGTTTCAATGATTCTATTACAAAATTAGAGAATATTTACAGCACAGAAGAAGGATATTTGGCCCAATGAGATCATGCTACTCCCACTCTCCAATACCCAATTTTCAAGATGGCAGCAGAGTAGCAGCGCTGCATCCAAGCTCCTGGCTAGTCATCTTGCTTTGTTTCCTTTTTTGCTTTTTGCTTTTGCTTTTTACTTTTGCTCTTTACTTTTGCTCTTTTTTGTCCCTTTTTCTCTTTAAAAGCCTTTCCGGTGTCTTCGGCAAGGTGAGAACAAGCCCAGCCTCCCGAGAATGTGCAGCAGCGACAGCAAGAATTAGCTCCTCGGGGATAGCGAGCCCTCAGAGAAATCACGATGGCAGTGAGTGTAGGCACCGAGGGATGGCACTGAAATGTTATAACCCAGCGCAGGACTCGAGGCGATGGCAGCGACACTGGCTTTCACGATGGTGGTGACAGCAGGTGGGCCTCTGGGAGAGTGGAGAAGGCAGACCCTGCAGATGATGTTGGAATTGGGATGTTGGGCTTCAGCTGCAGCAACGTGATAGGCCGGAATCGGTATTCCTGCTGGATCAACAAGAGCAATGGTTGCATCAGCAGTGATGTGGTCGGTCCAGAGCAGAACTCCTGGAATGGACTGTGATGCAGGGACATTGGTGGGTTTGGAGCCCTTTGTGGAGACCTATCCCCCTCCCCATGGTGTTCCCCATCAAGGGAGGAAGAGCTTTGTTTTTAGTTATATTCTATATCTTAATATTTTCTGAAACTCAAAATAGTGCTGGAGTGTGGAAACATATTCAATTTTTCACTATTTATTTATTAAATACAAGTGACAATAAATCATCCAATTCAATTCCATTCAATTCAATTTCTCTGTAGCCTGCCATCATTTTCCCTCCATGTACTTAGCGAAGTCCATTTTGAAAGCCTCAATAGACTTACTCCACCATCCTTTTAGGTGATGCACTTTCAAATCATCATCATTTGCAGCTTTAAAAAATATTTCATAGATCATAGAATCCTACAGTATGGAAACAGGCCATTTGGCCCAATAAATGACACCTTCCGTAGTTTTGTCACCAAAGTGTGTGTCATCTGGCCCTTGACCATTCCCACAAAGAGAACAGTTTCTCACTAATTACGCTATGTAGAAACTTTGTAATTCTGAACACAGCTATCAGATCTCTTCTCAACCTTTTCTACTCTACGGAAAACAACCCCAGCTTTTCCAACTCACCTACATTACTGAAGTCCAATATCCCCAGAAACATTCTCATAAACCTTTTCTGTGTCCTCTCTTAGGCCTTCCCATCCAACCTAAAGTTTGAAGCCTAGTAATGGTACAATACTTAAATTGCAACTGCATTCTTCATAATGTGCTTGCTCTTGTAATGTACAGGATGTGGGAGATAGTTTAGGGGTGCACTGACTGGAGGAGTCCCAGAAGTAATGTCAGATCAAAACCTTGATGTGACACTGCCCTCTTCTGGCTATCTGCTAGGGGCAGGATTTAAGCAGGAGAGATACTCCTTGGATCTGTCATGTAAGAAATTAAACAGCTTGTCACAATATCTTATTGCATATGATTCTTAAATATGTACCTAACAGCTTGTGACAGCCAAGCAGAAGGTCTTTTAGCCCTGAATCCTGGAGTTTTCCAGCCAATAAACCTGGTTCCGAGCTAGGAGTAATTCACCAAGGTCCCCGAGGCAAGTGCACAGTGAGATGTGTTGCTTCAGTGAAACTGGCGAACTGGGAAGGCTTTGATCAATTACACTGAAGAGCACCAGCTATCACCTTTGACAGACTGATGTTCAAAGCTGCTCTTTGATCGGAAAGTGCTTGACAAGTGGCTGCCAGCCTCAACAAAACCATTTCATGCGTCTACTATTTCACTCACTATTGGCTGTGCATTCCCATGTTGCCAGCCTTCACCACAGCATGGGAGCAAGTTTCATCCTTAATCAAGGCCAAGAGGAGAAGCCACAAGCCACAACACCAGCATCAGAAATAGGAGCAACACCAGTAACAGCACCTTTCGTGACTTTTGCCTTATAGCAGGCCCTCTATGGAGCAGATGGGATGTGCACTGAGATCGAGCTGGAGGGAGATGATTTTCTCCCAAATAGTCATAGAGTCATAGAGATGTACAGCATGGTCAAACCCGTCCATGTCGACCAGATATCACAACCCAATCTAGTCCCACCTGCCAGCACCCCAGCCCATATCCCTCCAAACCCTTCATATTCATATACCCATCCAAATGCCTCTTAAATGTTGCAATTGTACTAGCTTCCATCACTTCCTCTGGCTGCTCATTCCATACATGCACCGCCCTCTGCATGAAAAAGTTGCCCCTTAGGTCTCTTTTATATCTTTCCCCTTCACCCTAAACCTATGCCCTCTAGTTCTGGACTCCCCGACCTTAGGGAAAAGACTTTGCCTATTTACCCTATTCATGCTCCTCATAATTTTGTAAACCTCTATAAGGTCACCCCTCAGCTTCCGACGCTCCAGGGAAAACAGCCCCAGCCTGTTCAGCCTCTCCCTATAGCTCAAATCCTCCAACCCTGGCAACATCCTTGTAAATCTTTTCTGAACCCTTTAAAATTTCATAACCTCTTTCCGATAGGAAGGAGACCAGAATTGCACGCAATATTCCAACAGTGGCCTAACCAATGACCTGTACAGTCATAACATGATCTCCCAACTCCTGTACTCAATACTCTGACCAATAAAGGAAAGCATACCAAACGCCTTCTTCACTATCCTATCTACCTGTGACTCCATTTTCAAGGAGCTATGAACCTGCACTCCAAGGCCTCTTTGTTCAGCAACACACCCGAGGACCTTACCATTAAGTGTATAAGTCATGCTAAGATTTGTTTTCCCAAAATGTAGCACTTTGCATTTATCTGAATTAAACTCCATCTAGCACTTCTCAGCCCATTGGCCCATCTGGTCCAGATCCTGTTGTAATCTGAGGTAATCCTCTTCGCTGTCCACCACACCTCCAATTTTAGTGTCATCTGCAAACTTACTAACTCTACCTCTTATGCTTGCATCCAAATCATTTATGTAAAGGACAAAAAGTAGAGAACCCAGCACAGATCCTTGTGGCACTCCACTGGTCACAGGCCTCCAGTCTGAAAAACAACCCTCCACCACCACCCTCTGTCTTCTACCTTTGAGCCAGTTTTGAATCCAAGTGGCTAGTTCTCCCTGTATTCCGTGAGATCTAAATTTGCTAATCAGTCTCCCATGGAGAACCTTGTTGAACGCCTTACTCAAGTTCATATAGATCACATCTACCACTCTGCCCTCATCAATCCTCTTTGTTACTTCCTCAAAAAACTCAATCAAGTTTGTGAGACATGATTTCCCACGCAGAAAGCCATGTTGACTATCCCTAAACAGTCCTTGCCTTTCCAAATACATGTAAATTCTGTCCCTCAGGATTCCCTCCAACAACATGCCCATCACCGACATCAGGCTCATCGGTCTATAGTTCCCCGGCATGTCCTTACCACCCTTCTTAAACAGTGGCACCACGTTAGCCTACCTCCAGTCTTCCTGCACCTCACCTGTGACTATCGATGATACAAATATCTCAGCAAGAGGCCCAGCAATCACTTCTCTGGCTTCCCACAGAGTTCTCGGGTACACCTGATCAGGTCCTGGGGATTTATTCACCTTTACCTGTTTCAAGACCTCCAGCACTTCCTCCTCTGTAATATGGACATTTTACAAGATGTCACCATCTATTTCCCTACAGTCTATATCTTCCATATCCTTTTCCACAGTAAATACTGATGCAAAATATTCATGTAGTATCTCCCCCATTTTCTGCGGCTCCACACAAAGGCTGCCTTGCTGATCTTTGAGGGGTCCTATTCTCTCCCTAGTTATCCTTTTGTCCTTAATATATTTGTCAAAACTCTTTGGATTCTCCTTAAGTCTATTTGCCAAAGCTATCTCATGTCCCCTTTTTGCGCTCCTGATTTCCCTCTTAAGTATAATCCTACTTCCTTTATATTCTTCGAAGGATTCACTCGATCTATCCTGTCTATACCTTACATATGCTTGCTTCTTTTTCTTAACCAAACCCTCAATTTCTTTAGCTGAAAATGTGTTGCTGGAAAAGCGCAGCAGGTCAGGCAGCATCCAAGGAACAGGAGAATCGACGTTTCGGGCATAAGCCCTTCTTCAGGCTTTCTCCTCAATTTCTTTAGCCATCCAGCATTCCCTATACCTACCAGCCTTCCCTTTCACCCTAACAGGAATATACTTTCTCTGGATTCTCGTTATCGCATTTCTGAAGGCTTCCCATTTTCCAGCTGTCCCTTTACCTGCGAACATCTGCTCCCAATCAGCTTTCGAAAGTTGTTCCCAATACCGTCGAAATTGGCTGTGTTCTTGTGCAACCCTGTGTCATAGAAAAATAGTGCTTTAGAAACAGCACCAAAATGTTTTAAAACACGTTTTAAAAGTTCACGCTTTAGAAACAGTGTCCCCAATTGGTCAATCGTGTTACAGCGAATTTGTGTTAACGAAACGCGCGTTATAGCAAAATGATCTGTACTCGGTTTACAGGCAGAAATTAATTTCAATCTAACAACGGAATTCAGTGTTGGTGACAGAGGGCTCACCTGCCAGTTTGAGAAGTTGCAGGAGCCCAGTGTTGAGAAAAGGCCACTGGAATTTTGTTCTACTTAAATGGCCAGTGGCAGGGTGTGAAACTGGAATGGGATTTGGGGCTTTCAACAAAATCCCCAGTGCCAGATTTCTGAGTGTCTATGAACCAGTGAAAAATTGTCCATAGTGTCCAGGGATGTGCAGGCTAGATGGGTTAGCTGTGGGAATTGAAGGATTATAGGGATAGGGTAAGGGGGTGGGATGCTCTTCAGAAGGTCAGTCTGGACTCGATGAGCTGAATGGTCTGTTTTCACACTGAGGGGATTCTATGATTGGAACTGAAACCGTGACACCTAGTTCTAGATTCCCCCATGAGCCTCTTCAAGATCTTATACATTTCAATAAGATCACCGCTTATTTTTCTCCACTCCAATGAGCATTGGCCCAATCTACTCAATCTTTCCTCAGAAGACAACTAGGGTTACCAACCCTCCAGGAAGATCTCAGAGTCTCCAGGAAAAAGTATTAATCTTCTGGATGCCAGCGGGGATCCTGAAGCCCCATAGGAAAAGCCATTAAAGCAAATTGTATGTCTAATGTACACAGAAAACTCTACTATACTAGGGCATAAAACTATGGAGTTGGGGCAAGAAGGGGAAATTAAGGAAGTAGAGAATGAGTTGCCATATGCTAAAACCTCCAAGGAAAACATATAAGTCACAACTGGCATCCCGAAAGACCCTCTCAAAATGTGGCTACCAAGTGTGACCTGAAGGTGCTACAGAAATGCATGTTTGGGATCTCACTTTTGATCCTTGTATACCCCTCTTTGGAGATACTTTCTCAAACCTTTCGTGTCACTCTTATACTCCCAAACAGTGCCTCCCTCAACAATAAATATTATAAATGAAGGTGGGGGGGGGGGGTGGAGAGAAGAAAGGCACCACTACCTCAGTCTCTTTGTGTTAGAAGCCCTCGAGAATTGGGTTATACTTTAGATGCGATTAGATTACCCACAGTGTGGAAACAGGCCCTTCGGCCCAACAAGTCCACACCGACCCGCCGAAGCGCAACCCACCCATACCACTACACTTACCCCTTCACCTAACACTACAGGCAATTTAGCATGGCCAATTCACCTGACCAGCACATCTTTGGACGTGGGAGGAAACCGGAGCACCCGGAGGAAACCCACGCAGACACGGGGAGAATGTGCAAACTCCACACAGTCAGTCGCCTGAGGCGGGATTTGAACCCAGGTCTCTGGTGCTGTGAGGCAGCAGTGCTAACCACTGTGCCACCGTGCCACCTCATTGAAGGTTCCGCTGATAAGCTGCCCTGTTAGGCCTGATTTCTGATTTTGTTTGTTTCACATATTCAGCATCCACAGTTCTTTGAATTATTTTGTAATTTATATTTACTCATCGGATCTGAGTGTTACTGGCTAAGCTTGCATTTATTTACCATCCCTATTTACCCTGAAGAAGATAATTGTCTTCCCAAACCACATCATTCCATTGTAAAGCATGGTGGTGATAGGCTGTGAGATGTTGGTACAAACTGCTGTTAAGAAGGGCCCTTCCAGTAACAGTGAAGAAACAATGGTGTAATTCCAGGTCTGGATGACTGGTGCATGGAAGAGAACTAATAGGTGGTAGCGTTCCTTCATATCTGCTGCCTTTGTTGTATCTAAATAGTGGAAGTCCCCGGTTTGGAAGGTGCTTGGTGAATTGCTGCAGTGCATTATGTAGACGGTACACAAGTCGATCAAGTGACCTGCTTTGTCTTGGTTGGTGTTGGTGTTGAGCTTCTTGAGCATTGTTGGAGAAGCACTCGTCCAGGCAAGTGAAAATCACTCCACTACACTCCTGAATTGTAAATTGTCAATAGTGGCCCGGCCTTTAAGGCCAGGAGGTGGGTTTTTCTAGTATTTCTAGTTTTGGACTCACTCTTGTAACCAGCGTATTCATGTATGGCAAGTCCAAGTCAGTCTCTGATCAATGGAAACCCATGGTCTCTATTGACAGAGGGGATGACTGATAATAATGCCATTGTGTGTCAAGGGGAAATGATTAGACTCTCTCCTTTTGGAGATAGTCCTTGCCTTGCACTTGCGTGGCATGAATGTTACTTGCCACTTATCACCCAAAGCCTGAATGTTGTCCGGGTCCTGTTGCCAATGAGCATGTATCCAAGGAATTGTGAATGGTACTGAAGATTTTGTAAGCATCTGCAAACATCCCCACTTCTGACCTTAAGATGCAGGGAAGGTCATTGGTGAAGCAGCTGAAGATGGACACCACCATGAGGAACTTGCTTAGAGATGTCCTGGAGCTGAGCTGATTGACATCCAACAACTGCAACCAGTTTCTTGATGCTAACCTGGTTTAGGGTTTACCCCCGATTCCCATTGACTGCAGTTTTGCTGGAGATCCTTAATGCCACACTCAGTCAAATACAGCCTTGATCTCAAGTGCAATCACTCTCATCTCCCCTATGTTATAGAGTCACAATGTCATAGAGGTAGGTGTACAGCATGGAAACAGATCCTTCGGTCCAACCCGTCCATGCCGACCAGATATCACAACCCAATCTAATCTCTGCCAGCACCCGGTCCATATCCTTCCAAACCCTTCCTATTCATATACCTATCCAAATGCCTCTTAAATGTTGCAATTGTACCAGCCTTCACCGCTTGCTCTGGCAAATCATTCCATACACGTACCACCCTCTGTGTGAAAACGTTGTCCCTTAGGTCTCTTTTATATCTTTCCCCTCTCACCCTAAACCTATGCCCTCTAGTTCTGGACTCCCTGACCCCAGGGAAAAGACTTTGCCTTTTTACCCTATCTATGCCCCACATTATTTTGTAAACCTCTATAAGGTCACCATCAGCCTTCGACACTCCAGGGAAAATAGTCCCAGCCTGTTCAGCCTCTCCCTATAGAGGACTCAGCACCGATCCTTGTGGCAGTCCACTGGTCACAGGCCTCCAGTCTGAAAAACAACCCTCCACCACCACCCTCTGTCTTCTACCTTTGAGCCAGTTCTGTATCCAAATGGCTAGTTCTCCCTGTATTCCGTGAGGTCTAACCTTGCTAATCAGTCTCCCATGGGGAACCTTGTCGAATGCCTTACTGAAGTCTATATAGATCACATCTACCTCATCAATGCTCTTTGTTACTTCTTGAAAAAACTCAATCAAGTTTGCGAGACATGTGTTATTTAACTCTTTTGGTAAGGTGAGAGTGAGTTGCCTTGACATTACAAATCACAAGCTTGAAGAGAATGAGTCCAGGGTTCAGGAACTTGAGGTACATGCATAGATTAGAGATGACAAAAGGAGATTTAACAGAGGTTTTAAACTCATGAGGGGTCTGAATAAAGTAGTAAGGAAAGGAAGTCTGTTCCTGATGGTGTAAGCATCAAGAACCAAATACCAATTTGTTGTGTTGTCAAAAAATGCAACAATGAATGAGGATTTTTTTTTGTGCAGCTCATGTTTAGGATCTGGACTGTTCTGAAGACAGTCTGATGGAGGAAGATTCAATCATGCTTTTCAAATGAGAATGGGTTAATTATCTGAAGCAAAACTTGCAGGGAAAAATTGTAGGAATACAATTATGAGTTGTTCTTCCAGTGAACCAGCACAAATATGAGAGGTTGAATAATCTTCTTCTGTGCTGTAGTGATTCTATGATCCTATTCAATGATTCCTCAAGTAAGGACCATGATGGAGTTTTGTGCAAAAGAGATTTTTCTATGAGCCCATCAATTTCTGCTTTAATTATTACCCACAGTTGTCCTTTGTAGTTTCTCCATTTGACCTTCCTTAATTCCATTCCTATTTTCTTATCACTGGCTTTCTTTCCAACTGAATACTTTGTTCTTTGTATATAGTTTCTGACTACTATCTTAAAATTTATGATGTTGAGATCATTGTTCCTTATTCATTCTCCCAGACTTACTTTTCTTATCTGTTCTGACTCATTTCCCATTGGCTGCAATTTATCCCCAATATTGCAACTGTTTCCTTATTGCAAAGTTGATTCATTTCTAATCCTTTGTTCATTATCAGCTGCTTCATTGCTGCAGCCATTATGTATTTATGATTTATTCTATTCTTTTTCTTTCTCTATTATTTTCAAACAGATTATAGCCTGCAATGCTTTAATGTCAATCCTGTCTTGTCTGGGATATTTGCCACTAGCTCCATTGACAACTATTTCCTTCCTCCGATGAGATGTTTCCAATGACCCATCCATTCAAACTGTGACTTGGCTGCTTGGACTGTCTGCTTCTCCTCCAAACACAAGTAGTCGCTGACCTCGGTGTTTTCACTAATACTTCGACAAATACCCTCAGCAACACAGTGATCAGCTTAAACTATGTCAAACTAGCAAAAGAAATTTTGGGTATTCCCAAATGTAATTATTAAGCCACAGCAACAAGTGACAACACAATGAGCTCTCAGTAGTTGATTCACTTCTAGGTTGTCCTTACCGAAGCTTCATTGTACGGGGATTTTATCTTTGTGATTGGCCCTTCTCAAATTACCTGGTCAGTACGTAAATACTTATTTTCCAGCTTCATATTTATTACCAAAAAAAAAACACTCATGTAATTGCCTCACAAACAGTAGAGATAGCAAAGAACATAACTAGTGTGGAAAGCCGTTTAAACTGCCCTGAGACGAACAGAAGATTCAATGAAACAGATAATTCTGCAAGCACACAGTTAGTAGAACACTAAAAGCAGTATTTGCAGCATAGCAACCCCACCCCACCCACTCCCCCTGGCCCCTAAAACTAGAAACACCCATGAACTCACCATACCCCAAACAACTGTCTTGTTCCATCTTTCCACTGGTATAAACATTAAGAGTCATAGAGTCATAGAGATGTACAGCATGGAAACAGACACTTCGGTCCAACCCGTCCATGCCGACCAGATATCACAACGTAATCTAGTCCCACCTGCCAGCACCCGGCCCATATCCCTCCAAACCCTTCCTATTCATATACCCATCCAAATGCCTCTTAAATGTCGCAACTATTTCTATATACTGGGACGCCATCTATTTGGGCAGCACAGTTGTACTGACACCAGAAATAAAGACAGCAATTCAGGGTGGCTGTTAAGATCACCTTCTTAGGGGCCAATAAATGTTGGTCTTGTCAATGATGTTCACATGCCATGAGCAAGTGGAGATATGCGGACTGATATCTAAAAGCCTGGTCATAAATGTAGCTTGCAACAAGTGTTTAAAGAAGGGGAGAGACTTGGAGAGTCAGAGATGTACAGCAAGGAAACAGACCCTTCGATCCAATTCATCCTCTTTCAGGCATCAAGGACCATGAGTCTTATGTCAGCCAATCCCCCACAACCTTTCCCTTACTTGCTGACTCCATCTGACTAATCACATCTGACTGAATGTTTGTCAGGTTCTCACCAGCCTCTTTGGCCTTCTCCTTTTTAAATTCTCTCCTTACCTTCTATGACCCAACAAAATACATATAAGTTAAGCATCATGCCAAACTCTCCTGCTGAACCTTTACCATTTTTGTTCCTTTCTTGGTCAGAAAGTAGCCCCCTGTGACCATAAACTATTCTCCAGTCCTCCACCAGCTTGGTCCTCCCTGAAACATGTTCTGGGAGATGGGGAGTGGAGTAAGACAAGTGGAGACAGTTTGGATATAGAGCAAAAGAGTAGATGGTGGGGTGATTGTGTCCAGTCGTGCTGGGGATGGTGATGGGTTGCTGACACAAGCAGCTAGGTGGAAAGACACATACCTTTTGGATCCAATAGTCCTCACCTCAGCTTGGCTGCCATGTTTTCATAAGCTTCAGGAAATCCCAATGCCCAGAGTTAAAAATCAGAATATGGAAGGACAAGGCAGTTTTTGTCCAGTACAATACTGCACATTTCAACCTGCCTGCTAGATTCCAGAGCATCCTCTTTATTGAGGATGAATGACTGAGTTTTTTTTGAAGTGGGGTGGGGGCATGTAACTTATTTCCTGACATTATGGGCTCTTTCTATTGTGTGAAAGCGGAACTTTGAATGACCCCTGTTCACCATGAAATTGATGCTATCAAGAAACATTTGTTCACAAGAGTGATGCCCAATGCAGGAAACGAGATATCCTAAGGGATAATGGGAACATCTCTGGACTAGAAATCAGAGCAACAAGCTACTATTCTGGGTAATGGCATTGAGTTTTTTTAGTTTTTGTTGATGGGATACAGGCATCACTGGCTGAGCCAGTATTTGTTGCTCACCCTTAGCTGCTCTGCCCTAAGTCCATATCTGAACATGTCCCTCCACAAGCATTCAATGAACTCTTTAACAAGTTCCATTTCTTAGGTTAATTGACTGGATAGCATAATAGGACCATGCTCTGGAGCTGGAAAGGCATTGTTAGACCAGCATGGCAGCCAGCATTAGTATTTTCATGTCTCACCAGCAGCAGGGAAGACCTCAAAATTGAGTCCACACTTTCTGTGTAACCCATTCGATGTTTCAGAACAATGGTACAAATACATAAAGATACAATAAGCATTTTATCTCTCACTCACAAAGGCAATTAAGCAAAAAGTCAAAACCTCTTCCTTGAAAACTTTTTCCCTTCAATTAATAGAAGTGAGTGTATGCATAAATCATAAGACATTCATTTATATAGCACTATCAAAATTGTTAAATCCCCCAGGGAACAACCCAGGAGTGTTATCAAATGAACACATGAATGGAACTTGGACAACTGATAACAAGACAACAAATCACTCCTGCTCCCAAACATTTCCATTTGTATGGGCAAACCTGGATTTGACAGCAGTGTGTATTAGTCTTACTGCGCGATCTTTATGCTTTAAGACAATAAACTGATTAAATAAAAACAAATGGCTTTCTTTATGGCTTTCTGAAAGTTAGGTTAAGAGAGCACCTCCCAGCAATTAACGTGCTCCGTAAGAGAGCAAATTTATCAGGAATACCCTTGCTGACTTCTTCTTTAGATTTCTTTATTCAAGGTACACGGTCACATCCAGAGCCTCATATAATGGCCACAAGGTATGAAATGGCTTTGAAGAATTGCTTTGATGTTGTGTATTTTAATTAAACATTTGACAAGATAAATTCTGAGATTTAAAAGGGACCTAAGCGGCACCTTTTTCATGCAGAGGGTGGTGCATGTATGGAATGAGCTGCCAGAGGAAGTGGTGCAGGCTGGTACAATTACATTTAAAAGGCACCTGGATGGGTATATGAAAAGGAAGGGTCATAGAGAGGGATATGGCCCAAATGCTGGCAATATTGACTATATTTATTTAGGATATCTGGTCGGCATGGACAAGTTGGACAATGGATCTATTTCCATGCTGTACGGCTCTATGACTTTATGACTCCATGACTCTATATTGCCAGACTGTTTTGATTGAAGCATAATTTTATCTGGTGGAAAACAAATGTAAATATTCTTTGCAATTGTGATAAATATTTATCTTCATTTAATTTTAGTGCAGAGTAGATGATCTGCTGGGTTCTTTGTTCATATTAATATTTAACCAGTTTTCATATAGAGCAGCTTTGCTTGACCAAAGAGCAAGAAAACTAGTAATATAATTTAACCTGCCAGATTCAACCTGTTCTAAGCAGGTACTATTGTCAAGCTTCCATCTGTAGGACAGCCCCTTGGTATGGCATTGTGGATTTCCCAATCTGCAAAATCACTACACCTAATGAAATCACTTTATTTTTGTCTCAGTGCAACGGACGTTTATGTATCAACAGCTGATGTTATTTTGCTGGACACTAGGATGGGTAAGTTTTGAATCTGAATACTCAATATCATGACTATGCTATGTGGCCTGTATGTTAAATTTGAGATCCCATTGGATAGATCTTTACAAGACTGTTTTGCTGTGGCAGTACAATGCCATGTGACAATGGAGTGGGGTTGTGTACAACAAAATAGTTTTATATGCATCGTGTTTGTCATATATAGCATTAAATTTGAATGAAAATCTATGATTTCTGGATATTGATGGCTCTACTAATGGAAAAAGTGCTTTCCTAGCCATGCTATCTATGACCCTCATAACCATATATGCTTCAATCAGATCCTCTCTCAGTCGTTGCTGCTTCAAGGAAAACAACACCGGCATATCCAACATCCCCTCATAGCTCATAGACTCTCCAGCCCAGGCAGCATTCTGGTGAATCTCCTCTGCATCATTTCTAATCTAATCACATCCTTCCTATACTGCATACAGTATTGCAGTTGTGATCTAACCAGCATTTTATACAGTTTGATTTGACTTATTATTTGATTTGATTTATTGTTGTCACATGTACCTAAGTGCAGTGAAAGGTTCCGTTTTGTGTGCAGTACAAGCAGATCATAACATACAAAGATCATAGGGGTGAGAGAACAGAGCATGGAATACAAAGTTACAGCTGCAAAAAAGGTGCACAAAAAGCACGATCAACATTATATTTGAAATAAGAGATCCATTCAGAAGTCTAATAACAGTGGAGAAGAACATAGAACATAGAACATAGAAGAATACAGCGCAGTACAGGCCCTTTGGCCCTCGATGTTGCGCCGATCCAAGCCCACCTAACCTATACTAACCCACTATCCTCCATATACCTATCCAATGCCCGCTTAAATGCCCATAAAGAGGGAGAGTCCACCACTGCTACTGGCAGGGCATTCCATGAACCTACGACTCGCTGAGTGAAGAACCTACCCCTAACTTCAGTCCTATATCTACCCCCCCTTAATTTAAAGCTATGCCCCCTTGTAATACCCGACTCCATACGCAGGAAAAGGTTCACACTGTCAACCCTATCTAACCCCCTAATCATCTTGTACACCTCAATCAAGTCACCCCTAAACCTTCTTTTCTCTAATGAAAACAGCCCCAAGTGTCTCAGTCTTTCCTCATACGATCTTCCTTCCATACCAGGCAACATCCTGGTAAACCTCCTCTGCACCCATTCCAGTGCCTCCACGTCCTTCCTATAGTATGGCGACCAAAACTGCACACAATATTCCAGATGCGGCCGCACCAGAGTCTTATACAACTGCATCATGACCTCAGGACTCCGGAACTCAATTCCTCTACCAATAAAAGCCAGTACGCCATATGCCTTCCTCACCGCACTATTTACCTGGGTGGCAACTTTCAGAGATCTGTGTACATGGACACCAAGATCCCTCTGCTCATCCACACTACCAAGTATCCGACCATTAGCCCAGTACCCCATCTTTTTGTTATTCTTCCCAAAGTGAATCACCTCACACTTAGCTACATTGAATTCCATTTGCCACCTTTCTGCCCAGCTCTGCAGCTTCTCTATATCCTGCTGTAACCTGCCACATCCTTCCTCACTGTCAACAACTCCTCCGACTTTCGTATCATCCGCAAACTTGCTCACCCAACCTTCTAACCCCTCTTCCAGGTCATTTATAAAAATGACAAACAGCAATGGTCCCAAAACAGATCCTTGCGGAACACCGCTAGTGACGGCACTCCATGAAGAAACTTTGCCATCAACTACTACCCTCTGTCTTCTTCCATCCAGCCAATTCCTAATCCAAACCTCCAACTCACCCTCAATGCCATATCTCCGTATTTTCTGCAGTAGCCTACCATGGGGAACCTTATCAAACGCCTACTAAAATCCATATATACCACATCTACCGCTTTCCCCTCATCAACCTCCTTCGTCACCTTTTCAAAGAATTCAATAAGGTTTGTGAGGCACGACCTGCCCTTCACAAAACCATGCTGACTATCCTTGATCACATTATTCCTATCCAGATGTTCATAAATCCTATCCCTTACAATTCTCTCTAAGACTTTGCCCACAACAGAAGTGAGACTCACCGGCCTATAGTTACTAGGGTTATCCCTACTCCCCTTTTTGAACAAGGGAACCACATTTGCTATCCTCCAGTCTTCTGGCACTACTCCTGTAGACAAAGAGGACATAAAAATCAAGGCCAATGGCTCTGCAATCTCCTCCCTTGCTTCCCAGAGAATCCTAGGATAAATGCCATCAGGCCCAGGGGACTTATCTATTTTCACCTTTTCCAGGATTTCCAACACCTCTTCTCTACATACCTCAAAGCCATCCATTCTACTTATTTGTGACTCAGTATTCGCATCGACGACAATGCCCTGTTCCTGAGTAAATACTGAAGAAAAGTATTCATTCAGTGTCTCCCCAATCTCTTCCGCCTCCACACGCAACTTCCCACTACTATCCTAGACTGGACCTATTCCTACCCTAGTCATTCTTTTATTCCTAACATACCTATAGAAAGCCTTAGGGTTTTCCCTAATCCTACCGACTAAGGACCTTTCATGTCCCCTCCTTGCTGCTCTTAGCTCTCTCTTCAGGTCCTTCCTGGCTACCCTATAACTCTCAATCGCCCCAATTGAACCTTCACGTCTCATCTTGAGATAGGCCGCCCTCTTCCATTTAACAAGGGATTCCAATTCCTTATTAAACCACGGCTCCCTCGCACGACCCTTTCCTCCCTGCCTGACAGGTACATAATTATCAAGGACACTCAATAGTTGCTCCTTGAACAAGCTCCACATATCATTTACACTCTTACCTTGGAGTCTACTTTTCCAAGCCACACATCCTAAGTCATGCCTCACCGCATCATAATTTCCCTGACCCCAGCTATAACTCTTGCCCTGTAGTACACACTTATCCCTCTCCATCACGAGAGTAAAAATCACCGAATTATGGTCACTATCCCCAAAGTGCTCACCTACCTCTAATTCTAACACCTGGCCTGGTTCGTTACCCAGAACCAAATCCAGTATGGCCTCACCTCTTGTTGGCCTGTCTACATATTGTGTCAGGAAACTCTCCTGCACACATTGAACAAACACTGGCCCATCTAACGAACTTGAGCTATAGCTTTCCCAATCAATATCAGGAAAGTGAAAGTTCCCCATAACAACCACCCTATTACTGTCACTCATCTCCTGAATCACCTTCCCTATCCTTTCTTCAATGATTCTAGGACTATTAGGAGGCCTGTAAAAGACTCCTAACAGGGTGACCTCACCTTTCCTATTCCTAACCTCAGCCCAAACTACCTCAGATGGCAAGTCCTCATCCCATCGTCCTTTCCACCACTGTAATACTATCTTTGACAAGCAATGCCACACCTCCCCCTCTTTTACCCCCACCTCTGACCCTACTAAAACATTTAAATCCTGGAACCTGCAACAGCCAATCCTGTCCCTGTTCTAGCCATGTCTCCGTAATAGCCACAACATCGAAGTCCCAGGTACCAACCCACGCTGCAAGTTCACCTACCTTATTTCGTATACTTCTTGCATTGAAGTATACACACTTCAAGCCACTTTCCTGTTTACAGGCACCCTCCTTGGAAATTGATGCCATGTTCCTAACCTCCCTACACTCCAGGCCCTGCACCCTGAAGCTACAATCTGGGTTCCCATGCCCCTGCAGAGTTAGTTTAAACCCCCCCCAAGAGCACTAGCAAACCTCCCCCCAAGGATACTGGTGCCCCTCAGGTTCAGGTGTAGACCATCCAAGAAGCTATTCTTGAACCTGTGTTGGTACATGTGTTTAATCTTTTGTATCTTTTGTATCTTCTGCCTGATGGAAGAGGTTGGAAGAGATTATAACCATGGTGGGAGGGGTCTTTGATGATGTTGGCTCCCTTTCTGCGGCAATGAGAAGTATAGATGGAGTCAATGGATGGAAGGTTGGCATGTGTGATGGTCTGGCCTGTGTTCACAACTCTGTAGTTTCTTACGGTGTTTGGCAGAGCAGCTGTCATACCAAACCAAGATGCATCTAGATAAAGTGCTTTCTATTGTGCATCTGTAAAAGTTGGTGAGGGTTCTTATGGAAATTCTGCATTTCCTTAGCCTCCTCAGGAAGAAGAGGTGCTGTTGTGCCTTCTTGCCTGTTGCATCGATGCAGCTGGACAGATTGTTGGTTATCATCACTCCTAGGATCTTGACGCTCTCAACTGTCTCCACTTCAGCTCCATTGATGTAGATAGAGGCGTGCCCTCCTCCTAGTTTCCTGAAATCAATGATCAATTCTTTAGTTTTGCTGACATTGATGGAGAGATTATTATCTTTGCACCATGTCACCAAACACTCTGTCCCTTTCCTATATTCTGTCTCATCATTGTTTAATAACTGGCCTAAAACGGTGGTGTCGTCAGTGAACTTATAAATAGATCTCAGACAAAATTTGGCAGACACAGTTATGAGTTTACAGGGAGTACGGTAGGGGACTGAGCAGGCATCCTTTTGGGGCACCAGTGTTGTCTTGGAAGAGGCACTGTTGGCTATCTTCACTGTGTGTCAGGAAGTTAAGGATCCAGTTGCAGAGGGCAGAGCAGAGAACTAGGTCTTGGAGTTTCGAGATTAGTTTGGTTAGGATTGTAGGATTGAAGGCAGAGCTGTAGTCAATAAGTAGAAGCCTGACATAGGATCTTTATTATTCAGATGTTTCAGGGATGAGTGTAGGGCTATGGAAATAGTGTCTGCTGTGGGCCTGCTGCCTTGGTGGGCAAATTGCAAGGGATTAGGGCAGGCTGGGAGGCTAGATTTGTTGTGAGCCATGACTAACCTCTTGATTAGTTCCAATATAACCTCCCTGCTCTTGCATTCTATGCCTCATCTAACAACATTAAAAATCACACAACACCAGGTTATAGTCCATCAGGTTTATTTAGAAGTACAAGCTTTCAGAGTGCTGCTCCTTCGTAGGGTAGCTAGTGGGGCAGGATCATAGGACACAATCTGATCCTACCCCACTAGCAACCTGATGAAGGAGCAGCACTCCGATAGACAAAGATAAGTGATTCTATAACCAACAGATCAAATCTAAGCTCTGCAGTCCTGTCACATCAGTCTTGAATGTTAATGGACAATTAAACAACACATTGGGGGAGGAGACTCCACAAATATCTCCATCCTCAATAATGGGAGAGCCCAGTAAACCATTGCAAAAGATAAGGCTAGAACATTTGCATCCATTTTCCATAAGTGCCAAGTGAATGATCCATCTCAACCTCTTCCAGAGGTCCCCATCATCATGGATGCCAGTCTTCAGCCAATTTCACTCATTTAATGTGACCAAGAAATGTCTAGAGACACTGGATATCACAAAGATGAGAGTCTTCACTCCTCAAATACGGAAGCAGTCCTTACCTGCTCTGACCTACATGTGACTCAAGGCCGATAGCAATGTGGTCACTCTTAGCTGCCACAGGAATGGGTAATTGCCCACGAATAAAATGAATATGGTCAGACCAAATACAGGCAGTCCTTACACATAGGTGAGAATTACTTCAGGAGCCTTTCAGCTTTCAGGCTTCATTTCTGGGATTTTCCACCAGAGCTGACAGGAAACCTGGATGCATCCACCCAAAAAAAATGGCATGTGCATTCCGAGGACTTGCAAGTGATAGGATTACATCATAAAAGTATTTTTCATAATTTGCATCCTAGAAATGCTGGCCCTTTCGGAACATTTCACATGCCTATCATCAGAGTTGCAAGCAGTGGGCCGTCTTTGGTAATTTAAGGAGTCACTAAAGCCATAGAATCATACAGTCATAGAGATATACAGCACAGAAACAGATCCTTCGGTCCAACTTGTCCATGCCAACCAGATATCCAAAATAAATCTAGTCCTATTTGCCAGCACCCGGCCCATATCCCTCCAAACCCTTCCTATTCATATACCCATTCAGATGCCTTTTACATGTTGTAATTGTACTAGCCTCCACCACATCCTCTGGCAGCTCATTCCATACATGCACCACCCTCTGCATGAAAACATTGGCCCCTTAGGTTCCTTTTATATCTTTTCCCTCTCACCCTAAACCAAGCCCTCTAGTTCTGGACTTCTCCAGCCCAGGGAAAAGATCTTGTCTATTTACCCTATCCATGCCTCATGATTTTATAAATCATGCAAGGTCACCTCACAGCCTCCGAATCTCCAGAGAAAACAGTCTCAACCTATTCAGCCTCTCCCTATAGCTCAAATCCTCCAACCCTGGCAACATCCTCATAAATCTTTTCTGAACCCTTTCAAATTTCACCAGATCCTTCCTCTCAGAGGGAGACCAGAATTGCACACAATATTCCAAAAGTGGCCTAACATATGTCCTGTACAGCTGCAACATGATCTCCCAACTTCTATACTCAATGCTCTGACCAATAAAAGAAAGCATACTAAACACCTTCTTAACTATCCTGTCTACCTGACACTCCTCTTTCAAGGAGCTATGAACCTGTACTCCAAGGTCTTTTTATTCAGCAAAACTCCCCATGATCTTTCAATTGAATGCATAAGTCCTGCCCTGATTTATCTAAATTTATCTAAATTAAACTCCATCTGCCACTCCTCAGCCCTTTGGTCCATCTGATTAAGATCCCATTGTACTCTGAGGTAAGCTTCTTTGCTATCCGCTACACCTCCAATTTTGGTGTCATCTGCAAACTTACTAACCATACCTCCAGAAGTCTTTGCAACTAGTTGTAGGCAAACAATAATGCTGTAAATTGGGATTGTCTGATTGAAAAATAACATTAAGGGCCATATCACATATATAGCTGATTCCCACAGCTTGCTTATCTACTTCAGCTGCAAGGCAGGAACAACAAAAACAGTCAGGTAACTCATCTAAAATATACAAAGTCTTCTATCGCTGAATATCTGTCAAGGTCAGGAACAAAATGTGATTCAAACAGGATTCCAATGGTATTACTGCAAGGGAATATCCTGAATCAAGTCTTAAATCCTTTATCTAAATTATATAAACAGGATTGGACTTAGTTCAGCCAGCTCTCTGTCCTGTTAAATGCTTGTCAGGATGGTAGATAATAACATAAATCAACATGAATAATGGTGAACTGGTCATTAAAATGTGACATTTCAATTTAAGAGATGATCTGTGCTCAAACGAAACTGTGTAGATATAAATTGATAAGATACTGCAAGTTCATGCCATGCCCCTGAAAGAAATTACCTTTGTTTTTGTATGGTTTTATAATTGCATGTTCCTGCATTAATATTTAAAATGATTGAAAGCCTATCTTTCACACACCTGCTATTAAGTGACCTGACCATGTACAGAATTTGTGGCACCTGGCTTTCATACTCATTAAAACAGTCCCTTTATAGTATGAACTTAAACATTGCCCAAAAAATAACATGAAATTTCTGATCTTGCACTCATTAGGTTAAATGTGCTAATTTCAAATTTCAACAATCACAGCAACTTATGCCACAAGAGAAAAAGGATGGCTCTAATTGACTGAGGTATTGCCATAGAGAAAGCAAGTGTTAACCATCCAAGAGTTCCTTTGATTGTTGTTAATAAGAGTGCAGACCATACCCAACCATGTAGAGGGCAACGAAACAGATGTTTGGGAAGGCCACCATTACTTACAAGTTCCTCTCCAAGTTACTCACTATTATTATGATCTCAGCTGATGTTATTAGTAAATAAGTCAGGTCCTAGACTGACATTTGGCTTGTTAGATTTCTTTTTGAACAAGCTAGTCTTTAACTAAAGCGCAAGCACACAACGCTACAGATGTGGCTTTAACAATAAAGCAGAAACGTATTAGGCAAAAGAAAAGTTAAAACAGAATAAACTAAAATGAACATATTACACAATTTGACAGATTTCAAAACACGTATTAAAATACTATGCCATAAATCTATTCCAACAGAATCCCTTTACAGTAATCACACACCAGAGAGAATTCCCTTCTCGGTAATATTTATATATTAGACTTCGTTCCTGATCTTGAAAGTCGGATAGCCTCATCCTTGAGTAATCACAGAATTGAAATTAGATGTTCTAAGCTTTGAATAGCCCCTTCAGGATTTGAATCAAATAATTCAAATGAAACCCTTATATTTAAGTCAACCTATTTCTAACTTCTCTGAACCAATTCCTTGCTCAATGACACCAATTTCATATGTCAAGCTTCAACAGGGAAATCTGCAAACTGGCACCAAAAGGTTTAAGCTGTCAGTATTTCCCCAAGTAAAGAAATCAATCTCTGATCATTTTAACTTATAGCTGGCTAATGTTTGTCAATGTTTATTCTGTCTGCTTGTAAAAATGCAAACAAATTCCCATTTACTCTCCAGGAATTCGCTCTTTCATAAAATTGTTTTTTTAAAAAATGATCTACGCTCCAGAAATACTAACAAGTTAATCATTAAACCCTCTCATACACACAACCTAAAATCCATATAGTACTTGTTTAAAATCTAAACTCTAAAATAAATGATATTAAAAAAATACATAAATCAAGCAAGTTACGTTATACCATTCAGATTTGGAGACATGTCATCATTCCTCCAGTTGCACGGGGTCAAAATCCCTAGAACTCACTGCCTAACAGCACTCTGGGGCTGGATGCCCCTACACCAAATGGTCTGCAGCAATTTAATAAGACAGCTCACCACTACCTGCTGTAGCGCAATTTGGAATGGCAATAACTGCTGGTGCATTCAGTAAGTGAGTGAATGATTGAATAAAAGAATCGATAATCAAAAACAAAATAGGGGAGATGATAGCATAGTGGTAATGTCTCTGGAATAGCATGACGTTCTAGAGACATATATTTGAATTTCACTATGGAAAATAATGTAATTTGAACTCAACAAAATTTGAAGTTATAAAAACTTGCTGAACTTGTCCTACAATTATTGTGGATTGTTGTAAAAACCCACCTGTTTCACTGATGCCATTTAGGAAAGGAAATTTGCCATTCGTCCTTAGCTGGTCTGGCCTATATGTGATCCCACAGCAAAGCAGCTGTTTCTTAACTGCCCTCTGAAAAGGCCTAGCAAGTCACTGCATTCAAAGGAAATTAGGAATTGCAACAAAATTGACAGTGGCGTCCACATCCCACAAATATATATATATATAGACTAAAATATTAAGTGCAGAACTTTCATTCTGATTGTTGGACATTGTAATAGGGCCTATATTTTGGACATTACCTGTGCTGTGAGTAACCTGTCTGATACTCGGCATCTAGAATCTTTCTCATCTTTAAAAACAAACAATTGTGGTAGACATCAATGGCAAACTTAGTCTTGTCCTGACCCAGCAGCCAAAACAAAGTGAACTCAAGGACCAAGGTAAGTTGGAAACCTTTTTAACAAAATTCATTTGTGGGATTGAACCACATTTCTGTGTCACATATCATCCAGACCAGGTAAGAATATCAGTTTCCTTCCCTGAAGGATATTAGTGAATCAGATGGGTTTTCCCTGACAACCGATTCATCCAGATTAATTCCATTATTAGTATTTCCCAGATTTTTTACTTGTTTTACTTGGAACTCTGGATTAACAGTCCAGTGATAATATCACTAGGCAGTTGTCTCCGCTCAGCTGGGCATAAATCACGAAACAAAATGAGAACCTTCAAGTTGATGTGACTCATTGCAACATTTCATAGTGAATAAGCCTTCTTCAGGTCCAGTTTGTTCAAAATATTAGGAAGAATGATTTTGTGATTTCTGCACTTTTCTAAACATTTGTAGTTTGTTCACTGAATTTGTCACTATTTTGTTCCACTTCTTGAATGCAGGTTCCACTGTTTATGAGATTGTCATGTTGTTAGTGAGTGGGGTGATCCTTCTGATAACTGGTATTGCCACACTGGTGAAAATGCTCAGAAAGTAAGTTTGAATAATTACTATTTAAAGGCATTTCCAATGGCTATGTTAGAGTTGGGTGACAATCTGAGTTACATGAACAGATGTTAATTGTGCAATTGTTGGGTTTTGAATCAGGTACAATCATGTACATATTGCAGTTCCAGGTTACTATCTGAACAAATAAATAGATAGTCCAGATGTACACAGAACTTCCTTTGTGGGTGCACAAGGGTCAGTCATACCTATAATGTTAGCAAAAACATTTTCCTTTTCCTATTGTTTAACAGTTTGAAAATAAAGTTTAAGATGCTTCTGGGTTGTCACACTGACTACTTGGGAACATTTGAGAGGAAGTGGTGTCTTTTTGCTTTTCTTTATTGGACTAGTAAACCACAGCATTAGGCTATTGCTCTGAGGACATGGGTTCAAATCCCGTCAAAGCAGATGGTGAAATTTGAGCTTAGTAAAATTTAGAATTAAATTAAAAATGTTAGTCTAATCATGGTCATGTAACCATTGTTGATTATTATATAAACTCAACTGATTCACTAATGCCCTGTAGAGAAAGAAATCAACTAATATTATGTGATCTGCCCAATATGTGACTCCAGACCCACAGCAAAGTAGTTGGCTCTTAATTGCCCTCTGAATTGGACAAGCAACATACTTTTTTGCTTCAAACTGCTACAAAGTCTAAACTAAGGAATGAAACCTGGTTGGACCATCTGGCATTGACTGAGACACCAAAAATGGCACCTGCAAATACAGATCTGTTGACCCTGCAAAGTCCTCTTTATTAACCTCTGAGTCCTCTGAGGGCTCGTACCAAAATTGGGAGAGCTGTCCCACAGTCCAGTCAAGCCTTGTCATTATCTCACAATGTCACAGACACCATTATCACCATCTCTTGGTTTGTCTTATTCCACCAGCAGGACAGACCCACCAAAGATGGTACCATATTTTATACAGTTGGAAAGGAGTTACCCTCAGAGTATTCATCATTAACTCTGGACACCATGAATTGTTGTGGCATCAGGTCAAACATGGGCAAGGTAAACTTCCTGGTAATTCCTACCTACCACTCCCTCTCAGTGCTCTTCCGTGTTGAACATAATTTGGAGGAAGCACTTAAGTTGTAAGGGCTCAGAATGTACTCTGGGTAGGGGACTTCAATGTCCATTACCAATAGTGGTTTGGTAGCTCCACTGCTGACTGAGCTGGTTGAGACCTAAATGCTAGATTGGGTCTGTGGCAGGTGATTGGGAGAACAAGAAAAGGGAAAAATTTACTTGATGGTGTTGTCACCCATCCACCTGTCACAGATGTTGTCCATGCTTGATGGTAATGGTAGAAGTGACAAAGTCTCCTCTTCACATTGACAACACCCTCCATTATGTTGTGTGGCACTATCTTTGTGCTAAACAGGACAGATTTTGAATAGTTCCAGCAACTCAAGGCTGTGCATCCATGAGGAGCTACATGTCATCAACAGCAGAATTTTGTTCAACTCCAATCTGTAACCTAATACACTGGCATATTGTTTTCAGACGTTTCGGCCACCATACTAGGTAACATCATCAGTGAGCCTCCAGTGAAGCGCTAGTGTTCTGTCCCGCTTTCTATTTATGTGTCTTCGTCCATTAAGGTGGGTGATATCATTTCCAGTTCTTTTTCTCAGAGGTTGGTAAATGGAGTCCAAGTCAATGTGTTTATTGACGGAGTTATGGTTTGAATGCCAGGCCACTAAGAATTCCCATGTGTGTCTCTGTTTAGCCTGTCATAGGATGGATGCATTGTCCCAGTTGAAATGGTATCCTTCGTCTGTGTGTGAGGATACTAGTGATAGTGGGTCATGTCGTTTGTTGGCTAGATGGTGTTCGTGTGTCGTGATAGATAGTTTTATGCCTGTCAGTCCAATGTAATGTTTGTTATAGTGCTTGCAAACACTATGCCAGATAGACAGGCAGAAAGCTAGCCACCAGGATACACGGACACCAACTAGCCAACAAACGACATGACCAACTATCACTAGTATCTTTACACACAGACGAAGGATACCATTTCAACTGGGACAACGCATCCATCCTATGACAGGCTAAACAGAGACACGCTTGGGAATTCTTAGTGGCCTGGTATTCAAACCAGAACTCCGTCAATAAACACATTGACTTGGACTCCATTTACTAACCTCTGAGAAAAAGAACCAGAAATGGTATCACCCACCTTAATGGACCAAGATTGGGAGAACAAGAAAAGGGAAAAATTTTCTTGATGGTGTTGTCACCCATCTACCTGTCACAGATGTTGTCCATGCTTGGTGGTAATGGTAGAAGTGACAACTGTGCAATCCTTACAGAGACAAAGTCTCCTCTTCACATTGACAACACCCTCCGTTATGTTGTGTGGCACTATCTTTGTGCTAAACAGGACAGATTTTGAATAGTTCCAGCAACTCAAGGCTGTGCATCCATGAGGAGCTACATGTCATCAACAGCAGAATTTTGTTCAACCCCAATCTGTAACCTAATACACTGGCATATCCTCTACCATACCACTACCAACAAACTGGGATGGTTCAGTGAAGAATGCAGAAAGGCAAACAAGGAACAGCACCAGGCATCCCCTAAAAATATGGTGTCAACCTGGTGAAGATGCTACTAGATAGAACTACTTCTATCCCAAACAAGAGAGGGAGTATGCAGTAGGGAGTGCAAAGTAATTCTCACAAGCATGGACCAGATTCTACAGGCCTGCCGTATCTGGTCATCAATGGTGGTGGATAAAAAACTAATGGGAGTTGCAGTGTACACAAATATTCCCATTTTCAATGATAGAGGTGCCCAGCATACATGTGCAAAAGACAAAGCTGAAGAATCTGCATCTATATTAAGGTGGTGTCGAGGTATCATCACTGAACTAGTAATCCAGCACCTCTGGCGAATGCTTTGGGGACCTGGGTTTAATTTGCACCATGAAATCTGATTTCAATAAAATCTGGTAACCATTCTCAATTGTCATTACAAAAAGTCCCATCTGGTTCACTAATGTTCTTTAGGGAGGGAAATCTGCCATCCTTACCTGGTCTGGTCTATATGTGACTCCACATCTACAAATAAATGACCCTTGATGACAAGGTAGCATTAAATCAAATATTAGGTCAGGAGCCAGCAAAACTGGAATTAATGGGTATTGGGGAGAAACTCTCTGCTCTTTGGAATTATACCTGGCACAAAGTATCTGAGTAGTTGAGAATGGTGCTGAACATTGTGCAATCATCGGGAAACATCCCCACTTCTGACCTTATGATGGAGGGAAGGTCATGGATGAAGCAACTGAAGCTGGTTGGGCTGAGGACACTACCCTGAAGAACCCCCACAGAGGTATTCTGGAGCTGAGATGATTGATTTTCAACAAACACAACCATCTTTCTATGTAGGCATCCTTGTAAGAGGATTCGCAGTAGGGTCCTGGTGGTGAAATCTCATCATAACTATTCCTCTTACAGCTGATTGTTAACCTCCCCCACTGCTCCTTTGTTTCTGTACCTTTTTGTTTTTTGAGCATTGATGAGATTCGATTTGATTTCAGGTACTTGAAGGAAGCCAGATCGTTAGAAGAAGCCAGTACCGGAGTAGTTGTGACGGTAACCTACAACCATGAGAAAAATAGCCAAAATAGAAGTTCACCACCGCATCTGTCCAACCAATCACACAGCTCCTGTACTTGTGAACCAAAGGACAAAAAGTATCAAGAGAAACATGTGCAGAGAAGTGCTTCACCGATATACCCAACTGAATGTGCCATCAATGACATCCATATTACTATTCATCAAACACAGTGATATTAGTTGCATACATGCATAAGCTCAGCTCTTCTTGACTCAGGCTGTTCTTTTCAACCCATTCCTTTTTCCCATACAAAGAGCAGTCAGTGTTAAAACTGTTAATGCTGTGTTCACTTTATGTCTGAGAAATACAGAGTGGTGCAGGAGCTAGTTAAGAGGAGAACTGAGGGTCTTAAAAATAAGACTAGGCACACATAACCGAATATTCAGTGGAACAGGTTGGTTGCCACACTTTTGAGGCCATGCAAATAGCATTTCAAGGAAGTCAAGGACTGGCAAGTCTGCTCTGCCATTTAACACAATCCAACTTCAACTCCATCTTCCTGCCCAATCCTCGTAGCATTTGATACATTGAGAAACCAACAATTTGTTTATCCCAGTCTTTGTTATCATGATGGAGCATCCACAACCATTTGGGGCACATAATTCCCTAGATTTACAATCTTTTGAGCAAAGTAATTTCTTTTTGTCACAGTCCTAATAATGCATCCTTTTCTGAGGCCCTGTGTTTTTAGATTTCTCGACCAACGCAAAAAATCTCTCAGCATCTACCTGTCTAGCTCTTTCAGAGTCTTGTATGCCACTTATCCCCACATATGTACCCAATTTACTCAGCTACGCATCACTGAACAACCCCTCATCACAGGGATCAATCTAGTGAATGTTTGCCACACATCTCGCCACATCCCATGCCATTCAGACCCCTGTAAGACTCTCCACATAGTGTTTCCCTCTTCCAGACATCCTACTCTCCTCTGCAACACCAAGTGCAAGACATGCATCAAAAATAAATTCCTATAATACCTTTCAAAACCATAGACACCACAATGTATTTTACAGCACTTTTGAAGTGTAGTCATTGCTGTAATGTAGGAACTTTAGGAGCTAATTTCCATTTTGTGCCTGTATTTTGATGTTTCCCACTTTTACAAGGCATAGAAGATTACATGGTGGTCATGGTTAGTGCCATTTTTAGAGGATTTGTCTCAACCAATCAAGGTGACACATTGTGGGAAATAGGTAAATTATTGAAAGTTTTTTTTCTAAAGCCCATTGTGCAGTATCTCTGATAGAAGAGAAAACAACTCCCTTTGATGATGCAATCCCCTACACAATAACACCAGACAATAGCACTCTGCAAGTTGGAAATCCTGTCTCTAAGCAATATCAGGTATAAGTTGTCTGTTAAGCCTCAATAGTTGCTCATTTATTTATAAAGTGGAACAGTTTCACTGTTGCAATGAACTTCCATATCAGTATAATGAAGGCAAGGTTAACAAGTTTCTTCTTGGCAAACCTTCAGCCAAGCCATAGGTACAATCTGAGAATATGAATGCGCTTTTTTTATTAGTCTGTTTTTAAAAATTATTTATCTAAAAGAAATGTTTATTTGCTAATTGCTGGTGCTTACAATTATTGCTGTCAATTATTTTAATCCTTGCCCCTTTTCCAAGCTCCATCCAGAGCCCAATTTTGAATATTACAGAAGGTGACAATTCTGTAATTGCAACTTGTTTTACTTGTCTCATCTATGGTCCAGAGTTTGTGGAATTTTATTGTACTTTTAAAGGTTTTTTTAATTCATAATTATATAAAGTAGTTTGCTGTGTGTTTTTTTTTTAATTATATAGATTCTATGAACCGGATTTTCGCTAACAAGGAAGAAATTTCAACTTTAGATGTGGCAGATCAGTGTCCATTAAAGTGACCTCTGTATGCATTAGTTTCACTTCAAGGAGGTGAACTGAGGGTCACTGACCCCAGAGGTAGTTCAGATGTAGTCACTGAGATGGCAGGTGCCAAGGAGATTTGGTATGAAGGTTTGCCCCATTTCTCTTGGAGGAGAAAGTGAGGTCTGCAGATGCTGGAGATCAAAGTTGAAACTTTATTGCTGGAACAGCACAGCAGGTCAGGCAGCATCCAGGGAACAGGAGATTCGACGTTTCGGGCACAGGCCCTTCTTCAGGAATGAGCAGAGAGTGTTCAGCAGGAGAAGATAAAAGGTAGGGAGGAGGGACTTGGAGGAGGGGCGTTGGAAATGTGATAGGTGGAAAGAGGTCAAGGTGAGGGTGATAGGTCGGAGTAGGATGGAGGCGGAGAGGTCAAGAAGAAGACTGCAGGTCAGGAAGGCGGTGCCGGGCTGGAGGGATTCGGCTGAGACAAGGTGGGGGGAGGGGGGATGAAGAAACTGGTGAAGTCCAAGTTCATCCCCTGTGGTTGGAGGGTTCCCAGTCGGAAGATAAGACGCTCCTCCTCCGACCGTCGCGTTGTTGTGGTTTGGCAAACCACAACAACGCGATGGTCGGAGGAGGAGCGTCTTATCTTCTGACTGGGAACCCTCCAACCACAGAGGATGAACTTGGACTTCACCAGTTTCTTCATCCCCCCTCCCCCCACCTTGTCTCAGCCGAATCCCTCCAGCCCGGCACCGCCTTCCTGACCTGCAGTCTTCTTCTTGACCTCTCCGCCTCCATCCTACTCCGACCTATCACCCTCACCTTGACCTCTTTCCACCTATCACATTTCCAACGCCCCTCCTCCAAGTCCCTCCTCCCTACCTTTTATCTTCTCCTGCTGAACACTCTCTGCTCATTCCTGAAGAAGGGCCTGTGCCCGAAACGTCGAATCTCCTGTTCCCTGGATGCTGCCTGACCTGCTGTGCTGTTCCAGCAATAAAGTTTCAACCCATTTCTCTTGGACTCTGTCCTAGTTGTAATAAAGACCTTCTAGCCCTCAACCTTCATGCAACCTAAGGCCACAGAACCAATGAATCCCATACAGCAAAATGGGCTATTCATGAAAAGCTCATAAAAAAACACCCACTGAGAAATCTTCTTTGACAGAATTTGTAGCAATTACAACATTACAGAAGTGTTGATTGGACAGATCCTTTATAGTATCAATAATAAAAGCTTTACCTCACTTCACATCTCTTAATCTTGTCCAAATAAGCATGCAGACATTAAAACAACAGATCAAAGAAATAATAATTTATTACAACCTCACTAAATGTTGACCAATAAAAGCTAACAGTCCACTTCATCAGATTTGGCTGTGTTACACCGCAGTTAGAGTCGTACAGTCAGAAATGCACAGCACAGAAACAGAACCTTTGGTCCAACTCATCCATGCCAACCAGTTATCCTAACCTAATCTCGTCATATTTGCCAGCACCTGGGCCATATTCCTCTAAATCCTTCTTATTCAGATGTCCTTTAAATGCTGTAATTGTACCAGCCTACACCACTTCCTCTGGCATTCATTCCATACATGCACCGCCCTCTGCGTGAAAAAGTTGCCCCTTTAGGTCTCTTTTATATCTTTCCCCTCTCACCCTAAACTTCTGCCTCTAATTCTGGACTCCCCCACCCCAAGAAAATGACCTTGTCTATTTATCCTATCCATGCTCCTCATGATGTTATAAACCTCTATAAAGTCACCCCTCAGCCTCATGCTCCAGAGAAAACAGCCCCAGCCTATTCAGCCCCTCACTATAGCTCAAATCTTCCAACCCTGCTTACATTATTGTAAATCTTTTCTGAACCCTTTCAAGTTTCACAACATCATTCCGATAGGATTCTTTGTTACCAGATTAATAGTAGAACCAACCGATCAAATAACCTTATGCCGCAAAGTTTAAAAAAAGAGGATCAAATAAAATGGAAAAGTATATAGAAATAATTTAAAGTCCCATCATTGCAAAGAGGGAGCATGTAAAGAGAGTGGCAACTAAGATAGAAAAGAATCCTCAAGCCTTCTACAGGTATATCATGCTAAATGGTGGTAAAAGGAGTAGGACTGATTAAAGACCAAAAAGAGATTTACATATGGAAACAAAGGTATGACATTCAATGAATAATTTGCATCCATCTTAATCAATGAGGAAAATGTTATCCAGTCAATGGTGAAAGAAGAGCAAATGCAGTAGCTATAAGGGATAAAATTGCTGAGAAGGAGATATTGAATAGGCTTGTGAATTGAATTTTGACAGGGCACTAGGGTTAAATGATGTAAATCTAAGGATAATGGAGGAAAAGAATGAAAATTATGGAGGCACTGGCGATACGTTTTCAGCTTTCCTTTGGCTGGTGCTGCCAGAGGACTGGAAAACTACAAATATTATGTCCTTGTTCAAAAAAAAGTTAAAGATTAGCCACCAACTGGAAAAATTGAGTTGTTTTACCATTGGTGTTAGGAAAACATGGAAATAATAATTTGGGACAAAATTAGTAACCAAGTGGAATAATGTGTTCAGCTAGGAAGAGATAGCTTTAATTTTTTAAGGGAAAATCATGCTTAACTGACATTTTGGAATTTTTGATGAAGTGAGCTGAATTCCAGAGGTGGCATAAGAGTGATTGCTTGTGACATCATGGCAAATTGATTGGCACCACATCCACAAACATTCACAACCTCCAGCACTGATGCTCAGCAGCAGCAGTATCTAAAAGATTCACAGGAGCTATTCAGCAAGGCTCCTTAGACAACATCTTCCACACCCATGATCAGTAACATCTGGAAGGACAAAGACAACAGATATATGGGAACCCCGCTATCTGAAAATAGCTATTTATCATCCTAACTTGGAAATATATTCCTTTTCCTTCACTGTTGCTAGATTAAAATCCTGGGACTCTGTCCCTAACAGCATTGCGAGTGCACATTCACCGTATTGACTCCAGCAGTTGAAGGAGGCAGCTCAATATCACCTGCCCCAATTACGGTGGGCATCAAATGCTGCCCGAGCCAGCCAAGCCCACAAATTCTGAATTAATAAAGAAAAAGGCAGTTGATCCAGAGAATGCTGTTGATGTAGTTAATGCAAATACATTTTATACTTTAAAAAACCCAATGAACAATGGATGCTAGAAATCAGAAACAAAAACAAAAAATTCTGGTGAAACTCAGCAGGTCTGGCAGTATCTTTGGAGAGAAAGCAGTTAACATTTCGGGTCCAGCCACCCTTCTTCAAACTGAATTCAAAACAGTTTCTGTAGGCATTTTGTACAGTTCTGCACAACAGACTTGTGAGTAAATTTCAAGCTCATGGAATAAAAGGGACAGTAGCAATGTGGATACAAAATTTGCTAAGTGATAGGAAACTGACAGTAGTGGTTAATCCATGTTTCTCAAGCTTTGAGAAGGTTTATATTGATAAACTTTGGTGGGCAGGGAGTAATTTTAAAATTTGTAGCTGATACAAACTTTGGGGAAGCAATGTAAATTGTGTAGAGGATGGTGTAGAATTTCAAAAGAACATAGACAAACTAGTGGAATGAGTGGATGGGAGTGAAGAAAATTCAATGCGGAGAAGTGTGGGGTGATGCATTTTGGTGGACCGTATGAAATAAAAGGTACAATTCTAAAGGGGTCTATGTATAAGCCATTTAAGGTGGCAGGATGCATTAAGAAAGCAGTTAATGAAACTTACAATAACCTAATCTTTATTAATAGGCGTGGAGAGTACAAGAGCAAGGTAATGATAAATTTATATAAGACACTTGTTTGTCCTCAGTTGCAGTGTTGTTCATGGATCTCACAGACATAGAGTCACAGAGTTTTCTTGAATTGAAGGAGGCCCATCAGCCCATTGTGTCTGCACCAGTCATCAAGCAACTATCTATTCTGATCCCACTTTCCAACAGTGGGGAAGGGGTAGGGAGTCAGTTCCCAGGTCAGGGTCCAACAGGAATGAAGGAATGGTCAAGCCCCTTGGGTGAGGAGGAAGTAATAGGACAGGGTCTGGAGGGGTGTAAGTGGTCTGGGGTGAAGTGTAGTTGGGGGGCTATAAAGTAAGAATGCTGTCTGTTAGATATTCTAACTTTTCCTGAGTAACTGTTTCACTTTATTTCATTTCATCCCTGCCAAGTCTATGATTCAAACTGAGACTTTCAGATGATTCCAGGCATAGACGAATTGCCCAGCGAAAAGACGATTTCCTGGGCAATTCCTTCAGAGAGTGTTACTGTGTGCAACTTCCACCTACCCTTGAACCACAACTAAACAAAACAAAATCCCAAAGAACTGTAGATATTGAAGATCAGAAACAAAATGTTTTGGGCCCAGTGATCAGTTCTGACAGTGGGATGGCTGACGTTAACTCTGCTTTCGCTGCCAGACCTGCTGAGATTTTCCAGCAAATTATTTTTGTTGTCTGGAATAACAACTATCTGGCCAGTGGAAAATACGGGTCATTGATGTGGATCTTGCTATGGCAAACAATTAAAATATAGCAACTTTGAGGTCACAACCATGTGGAAAGTAACGTGAAAACCAGAGGTTATTCTCGACCCTTCCAGTGGCTGCACCTTTGAGGTGCCGTCAAAATGAAATTCCTCATCCAGCAGTGAATTCACAAGGCTTCCACGTTTCTGCTGAAAACAAAAAATGCTGCAACAGTAGGTCAGGCAGCATCCATGAAGAGAAAGCAAGTTAATATTTCAGCTCTGATGTTAAAAGCTTCAAAGTTAGCTTGCTTTCTCTGCAAGAATGCTGCCTGACCCGTTGTGGTCCACAGCATTTTTTTGTTTTCAGTTCAGATTCCAGTAATTTGCTCCTTCCAGTTTTCTGTTGTTAGGTTTTACTGTAAAATCCCTTGAAAAAAGTTTACACCTTGTAGAATGCGCTGTAACTATGGCTTTTAATGTACCAAGTTCATAAATTTATGCTGAGTCTCATCATTGGAGCCAAAATGCTAATTTGACATTGGCATCTCCAGTTTACGGTGAGTTCTGAAACGGGGTAACTGGAATCGAAACGTTAATTCTGTTTCTCTCCACAAATGCTACCACAAACTGTTGGTTTCTTCAGCAATTTCTGTATTTGTTGGCTTGAGGTCTCCAATACCCGGCACAGCCCTCTGTTCCCCTTTCAGGTCCTGTTTCGAGTTTTGGCATTTGCCCGCCTCATCGCGAGGTTTGTCTGCGGTGAGTTGCTGTAGTCGCCGGGGGTGGGACGAGGTGAGGTGGCAGCGGTAGCTGACACCAGCGCATGCGTGTTTGGTCCTAGTTACTCCCTTTCCCCTTTCCCAGTAACCATGGCTTTCACACTGTACTCACTGCTCCAGGCCGCGCTGCTCTGTGTTAATGCTGTCGCTGTGCTGCATGAAGAACGCTTCCTCAACAAGAGTAAGTGTGAACCTGAACACCCCGGGAAACTAAATTTAAAACAAAATCCTCTTAAAGGGGATTGTTGTTAAAGGGACCCCACAAGCAGGACAGCTCACCCAGGGAACAACAACAACTGACAGGATAGCGCCTGCCTCTCATGGAAAACAACAGTCCCCTCTCCCCCAACCCGGTGCTTGAAAGCGGGACAATTTTAAAATCAGAAAAGGGGAGACGTAGGGTGTTTTTTCGTAGATTCTAGATGGCATATTAGCTCAGATGACCCAATTAAAGGGGTGATTTTATATGAGTTCCTTGAAGAGTTTCAGTAGGGAATTCCCGAGATTGGGATCTTGGCAGCTGAAGGCACTGCCCATTTGGAGAAGCTCAAAACAGGGATGCTCAGTTCCAAGGCAGGGTCACTGGACACGAAACGTTAACTCTGCTTTCTGTCCTTAGATGCTGCATTTTTCTAGCTATTTCTGATTTTCTGTGAGATTTCCAGCATTCACAGTGCTTTTGCTTTTTTTTAAAAAAAAAGCTCAATTATCTGTTGCAGGTATCACTGCAGGAATTGGAGGCAAAAAGCATCACACCCTTCCTCTGCATCAAATTCCCAATCTGGCAAAATCCCAATTTTTTGCCTTTTTCCTAGACTGCATTTATTGCCACCACGTCTGCAGGAGATATACTGATGGCCTGTACAGTAATACTGTCAAGTGCAGTGGATTATGGCAAAGGATGCAAGATCTGAGATGGTTGACAGTTTCTTAGGTGTCACTGAGATCATTTGCGCATCCTGAGTCACAGTGGTGGGATGTCAGTGGTGCTATTTTTGCATGTGGAGGCAGTGGCACCTTTGCCATATATGTTGGTGTTGACAACATGTACAATGTGTTTTAAATCATGCACTTAAGATATTGTTGACCACAAAAAAAACTGGTAATTTCCACATTGCTGGTTGTGAGACTAGCTGAACACATTGAATGTCATGTTTCCTGAGTAGGTTTCAAAAGTACTTTATTGTCTGTAAAGCATTTTAAAGTGCTATATAAATGCCAGTCCTTTTGGGTTGAATGATTGCAAGATATTCTTTTCAAACTATTTTGAAACTTTGTGCTTGGGAAATCATGTCTCCCAAACTTGACTGTGGTTTTTGACGATGTAACCAAAAAGATTGATGAAGGCAAAGTAATAGTTGTCGTCTACATGGACTTTAATAAAGTTTTTGACAAGATTCCACGTGACAGACTAATCCAATTATATCCAAGCCAATTGGATTCAAAATTGGCTTGATGGTAGGAGACAGAGTGTGATATTGAAGGGATTTTTTTGAATGGAGGCCTGTGTCCAACAGTGTTCTGCAGGGATTGGTGCTGGGTTCACTTTTGTTTGTCATTTATATAAATGATTTGGATGAGAATTTAGGAAGCATGTTATTAAGTCTGTGGATGACACCAAAATTGGTGGTATAGTCAACAGTGAAGAAGATCATCTAAGGTTACAATGGGATCTTGTCAATTGAGCCAATGGGCTGAGGAGTGGCAGATGGAGTTTAAATTAGATAAATGTGAGGTATTGCATTTTGGTAAAAGAATCAAGGGCAGGACTTATACAATTAATGGTTGGTCCCTGGGTAGTGTTGTCAAACAGAGAGACCTTGAGGTTTAGGTACATAAATTTTTGAAAGTTGCACCTCAGCTTGCTAGCAAGCTTGCCTTAATTCTCAGACCATTGATAATCGGAGTTGGGATGTCATGCTGAGGTTTACAAGGTGGTGAAGCCAATAAGGATATTATTAAATTGGAGAGGGTTCAGATTTTTGATTTGATTTATTATTGTCACATGTACCTAAGTCCAGTGAAAATGTTTGTTTTGCATGCTATACAGACAGATCGTAACATGTAAATATCATAGCGTGATTGAACAGAGCGAGAAATACAATGTTATGGCTGCAAAGAAGGTGCACAAAAAGCGAGATCAACATTAGATTTAAAATTTGAGAGGTCTATTCAGAAGTCTAATAACAGCAGGGAAGAAGCTATTTTTGAACCTGTTGGTACGTCTGTTTAAGCTTTTGTATCATCTGCTTGACAGAAGAGGTCAGAAGAGATCATAACCAGGGTGGGAGGGGTCTTTGAAGATGCTGACTGCCATTCCGTGGCAATGAGAAGTGTAGATGGAGTCAATGGATGGAAGGTTGGCATGTGTAATTTTCTGGGCTGTGTTCACAACTTTCTGTAGTTTATGTTCACGGGCAGAGCAGTTGCTGTACCAAGACATGATACATCCAGATGCACCACAGAAGGTGTTCTATCTGTAAAAGTTGGTGAATATCCTGATGGACAAGCTGAATTTCCTTAGCCTCTGAGGGATGAAGAGGCATTGTTGTGTCGCCTTGACCGTCGCATCTACTCGGGTGGCCTAGAACAGATTGTTGGTTATCGTCACTCCTAAGAACTTGACTCTCTCGACAGTCTGTACCTCAGGTCCATTGACATAGATCAAGAGAGGCCTCTTCCTTGCTTCCTGACGTCAATGATCAGCTGCTTACTTTTGCTGACAATGAGGGAGAAATTGTTATGTTTGCACCACATCACCAAGCACTCTGTCTGTTTCCAGTATTCTGTCTCATCATTGTTTGATATTGGACCTAAAACTAGGGGGCACATTTTTAAGGTGAGATGAGAAAGATTTAAAAGGGACCTAGGGGACAACGTTTTCATGCAGAGGGTGATCTCATGGACTACAAGGAGAACTAGTCATTTGACTGCAGATTTGGCTCAAAGGTAGAAGACAGAGGGTGATGGTGGAGTGTTACCTTTCAGACTGGAGGCCTGTGGCCAGTAGTGTGCCACAAGGATTGGTGCTGGGTTCACTGTTTTTCATCATTTATATAAATGATTTGGAAGTGAACATAGAAGGTATAGTTAGTAAGTTTGCAGATGGCACCAAAATTGAAGGTGTAGTGAACAGTGAAAAAGTAAAAGGGAGTGCTCAGAGTACAACAGGATGTTAATCAGATGGGCCAATGGGCTGAGGGGTGGCTGATGAAGTTTAATTTAGATAAATATGAGGTGCTGCATTTTGGAAAGGCAAATCAGAGCAGCACTTATACACTTAATAGTAAGGTCTTGGGGAGTATTACTGAACAAAGAGACCTTAGAGTGCAGGTTCATAGCTTCTTGAAAGTAGACTCTCAGGTAGATAGGATAGTGAAGAAGGTATTTGGTATACTTTCCTTTACTGGTCAGAGCATTGAGTATTGGAGTTGGCAGGTCATGTTGTAGCTGTACAGAACATGGGTTAGGCCACTTTTGGAATATTGCATGCAATTCTGGTCTCCCTCCTATTGGAAGGAATTTGTTAAACTTGAAAGGGTTCAGAAAAGATTTACAAGGATGTTGCCAGGGTTTGAGGATTTGAGCAATAGGGAGAGGCTGATTGGTTGGGGCTCTTTTCCCTGGAGCATCAGATGCTGAAGGGTGACCTTACAGAAATTTATAAAATTATGAGGGGCATGGATAGGATAAGTAGACAAGGTCTTTTCGCTGGGGTGGGGGAGTCCAGAACTAGAAGGTTGAGGTTGAGAGGGGAAAAATTTTAAAAGGGACCTATGGACAACGTTTTAACACAGAGTGGTGCGTGTATGGAATGAGCTGCCGGAGGAAGTGGTGGAGGCTGGTACAATTATAGCATTTAAAAGGCATCTGGATTAGTATACGAATAGGAACGGTTTAGAGGGATATGGGCTAAGTGCGAATTTGGACTAGATTAGGTTGAGATATCTGGTTGGCATGTATGAGTGGGACTGAAGAGTCTATTTCTGTGCTGTACATCTGTGACTCCAGTAACATTCCCATTGGTGGAACAGATTCAAGGCAATTGGCAAAAGAAACAATGAAAAATGAGAAACTTTCACAATCAGAAGTACACAAGTTGAGTATGTGGTCAAGTCAGGTTCAGGCTAATGGAGAGATTCTTGATTAGTAAACAATTAAGGGTTATGCGCTAAAGACAAGAAAGTGGATGGGATGAATGTTGGATCAGCCATGATCCTATTGAATAGTGGAGTAGGCTTGAGGGACCGGACGGTCTGTACTTATGTCCTGCAGTCTCAGCCGAGGCTGAGGAATGGATGTTTATTATCGAAAAAGGAAGAATATGCAGGGCTACGTGGAGGGGAACAGGAGTAGCACCATGTGAATTGCTGTTATGGAGATCGGTGCAGAAATAGCAGGAAGAATAGCCTATACCTTTGCTACAACCATTTGTGAATCTGTGAATTACGTCCTAAAACCAACAAGGGACTGGTCTTCTTAGATTCATTAATGAACCAGGTTCAGTTAATAGCTTATTATTTATTTATTAATTAAATAACTATCATAATAGGATTGAATTTGAAAGAGGGAAATGTGAAACAGCTAGTAAGACTGTAGATTTAGGTAAGATTGACTAAATTGTAAAGAGCGATGGATTGCTCTGGGCAGTTCTGTTAGTGAACAAAACGACAGAAGATCAGTGGAATGTGTTCAGAAAACAAGTGAAAATGATATAAAATCAGTTTACAACCTTAAGGGTCAAGAGCACAATTTTTCAAAAATACAGCCTTGGTTATCCATACAGAGATAAGGAACAACATAAGAATAAAAGAAAAATTGTCGTCTTTTTTGAAGAAAGGTACGGATCATGGCGGGGAGAAAGAGTCAAGTGGATAAATCCCCAGGACCCGATCAGGTGTACCGTCGAACTCTGTGGGAGGTGATGGAAGTGATTGCTAGGCCCCTTGCTGAGATATTTGTATCGTAAATAGCCATAGGTGAGGTGCTGGAAGACTGGAGGTTGGCTAACATGGTGCCACTATTTAAGAAGGGTCATAAGAAAAAGGCAGGTAACTATAGATCAGTGAGCCTGACATCAGTGGTGGGCAAGTTGTTGGAGGGAATCCTGAGGGCCAGGATTTACATGTATTTGGAAAGGCAAGGACTGATTAGGGAAAGTCAACTTGGCTTTGTGCGTGGGAAATCGTGTCTCATTAACTTGATTGAGTTTATTGAAGAAGTAACAAAGAGGATTGACGAGAGCAGAGCAGAGGACATCATCTATATTGACTTCAGTAAGGCATTCGATAAGTTCACTGGTTAGCAAGGTTAGGTCACATGGAATACAGTGATAACTAGCCATTTGGATACAGAACTGGCTCGAAGTTAGAAGACTGAGGGTGGTGGTGGAGGGTTGCTTTTCAAACTGGAGGCCTGTGATTAGCAGTGTGAGACAAGAATCGGTGTTATCTCCACTACTTTTCATCATTTATATAAATTATTTGGAAGTGAACATAGGAGGCACAGTTGGTAAATTTGTAGATGACTCCAAAATGGGAGGTGTAGTAGACCTCAAAGAAGGTTACCTCGGAGAACAACAGGATATTGATCAAATGGGCCAATGGGCTGAGGAGTGGCAGATGAGTGAAGATCATCTAAATTTTAATTTAGATAAATGTGCATTTTGAAAAGGCAAATCAGGGCGGGACATACACACTTAATGGTAAGGTCCTGGGGAATGTTGCTAAACAAAGAAACTTTGAAGTGCAGGTTCATAGCTCCTTGAAAGTGGAGTCCCAGGTTGACAGGATAGTGATGAAGGCATTTGGTATGAGTTGAGAGATCACGTTGCGGCTTTACAGGGCGTTGGTAAGGCCACTTTTGGAATACTGCATGCAATTGTGGTCTCCCTGCTATAGAAAGGATGTTGTGAAACTTGAAAAGGTTCAGAAAAGATTTACAAGGATGTTGCCTGGGTTGGAGGGTTTGAGCTACAGGGGAAAGCTGAATAGGCTGTGGCTATTTTCCCTGAAGCATTGGAGGTTGAGGGGTGGCCTTATAGAGGTTTATAAAATCATGAATAGGATGGATAGGATAAATAAACTAGGTTTTTTTTCTCCAGGGTTGGGAGGGTGCAGTTTAGAGTAAAAAGGGAAAGTTTTAAAAGGGGTCTGAGGGACAAGGAAGTGCTGCCAGAGGAAGTGGTGGAGGCAAGTACAATTACAACATTTAAAAGACATCTGGATGGGTATATAAATAGGAAGGTTTAGAGGGATATGGGCTATATGCTGGCAAATGAGATTAGATTAATTTAGGATATCTGGTTGGCATAGACAAGTTGGACAAAAGGGTGCTGTACATCTCCATGACTCTGACTCTATGGCAAAGGAAAGAAATGACAGCAGATATTGAGCTACAAAAGGGAAATCAAAAGAAATGCATGCAATTTTTTGAATTATTTGGATAAAGAGGGTGGTGAAGAGATATATGGCTTCTTGAAAATTGCTAATGTCTGCCATTTTCTTGTATTCGCCTCACCATTTAACAAATATTTTGCATCAGTGAATTATCAAAATTAATGGAAGGAAACTGAGTTATGGTGAAGCTAATAGCATTAAAAAGTGCCAAATATTCAGGAATCGCTGGATTCTATTCAGTGTTTTAGGAGAACATTGTAAATGTCGTAATTCTAACCTTCCAAAGTCTCCTGCTTTGGGAACCACTCCTTTCGATTGAAGCATGGAATTTTTCAATCTGCTATTTAAGAAAGGTGGGTGAAGGGAATTTCGAAACTCAGTATTTGAACATCTCAAAAAAACATTCAGTTGATTAGAGAGAAGCAGCATGAATTTGTAAAGTGTAGGTCATGTCTGACAAAACTGATAGGTAAGGTGACTAAAATGTGTTCAGGAAAATATCTGTGGAAAGAAAAGCACAGTTAATGTTTCAAGTATAATACAGCTATTCATTACTCTGTTTCTCTACCCTCAGATGTTGCCAGACTGTCAAATTTACAGAATTGAGTTGAACAATAAAACAGTTGCGTATACAAAAAAATTAAATAGAGAATATATTTATATACAGCTCAAACTTAAGGATTTTTTAAGATACAATAAGAATATAATCATATTAATCCCAAAAGCACCCCATGATAGTACTTATAACAAAGAGAATTCCTTCCTTTATCACCCATACAGGCTTTAATTTAACTGTAGCTTCAAATCCAACATTTGAGAGTCTAATAACCTGTTGCTGGAGCCTTCCTACAACTGAGCTTAAACTTTCTCAGATTCAAAAAAACCCTGTCAAGGTTTTAATCAAAGACTTCCGGTCAGGAACTTTGACTGAATTCCTTTCATTGAGGTAATCTTTTTCTTAACATTTCAAATAAACTCATTTTCTTAGAAGCAACCACTTTACATCGACAGCTTGAGCCAAGACCCAGCAGAACTGCGCAACCTGAAGCTTAATTCTTTTTCTCCCCCAAGTCCTGATTAAAAGAGGAAATAAAAGTTAATTCATGACCTTCCAAGCTAGAGCCTAATGCGCAGCTATTTACTTTGTCCATTCTTAATTCTTCTAATGAAAACAAAAGCCTTTCATTTTCTCTGATTTGTGCTTTTAAAAGAAATTACCATGGCTGCAGAAATACTAATCATTAAATTCCTTCTGACATGGAAAATCTATATATTATTGGTTAAAATACAAAAATCCAAACTCAAAGATAAATGATATGAAAACATATATAAATCACATCACGACTTTCAGAAGACCTTTTTGGCAGATCCAGTCTGAGGATAAGGTCTGCTAAAATTAAAGTTCATGGAATTGAAGTTATTGAAAGTCAGATTACTGACTGGGACAGGAAATTGTGTTTTGAACAGAAGACAGATGATAAGCAAAGCTCCCCTTCTTTATTCATCTTTGCACTGATTGAAGACAGCATATTTTATTAAACAAGAAGTTTTATGTCTTCTGAGAACTTTAATTATCAGGAACAGGCAAGAGACATGGTTTTTTAAGTTTTAAAAGAAAGCTAAATGTTTATTATTCAACACCTGAATGTGCACAACTTCCCCCAACCCTGCATTTATTCAGATATACACACACTCAGGAGAAGATTGTAATTATCAAAGTAGCATCCATTTATAATTCAAGATCTCTGTTACACTTGTATTTTCCCAGGTTGAAGACGTGAAGTGATGCAGGCTTGTAATCTCTGTTCACTGAAGAAAGCTCTGGTAGTTTATAAAGATGGATTCGCTGTTGCAGATTTCACTTATTGTACTCCAGTCGAGGTACAATAACGAAACCCTGATACAGTTCCTCAGATAGAAATGTCAAGGCCAGCTTAAGCCGCATGTGGCTTATGACAGATGTTCTTAGGCAGGGTCTTTGCTCTTTGTTAGCATATATGTTTCTCTCTGTCTAACCAGAACATGCATTTTAAAACCCTTCGCAAAAACTTTGTTATGTGACCAGAGCAACTCTAATCTCTTCCAATTACTCTCTCAATTAGTTTCTAATGGTTTGACTATTGGCAGGCAATGGAGTCCAGATTCATATACTATTTTGGTAAAATATGCTTTTCTCACCCATTGTTTCTGGGTATTGTGTTTGGAGTCACAGTGGCTGCATCAGTATTGTGAAAAGTCTTTTACTGAACGGATCTGGTCAGACCCTAGTTGGAATATTGTGAGCAGTTTCCGTCTCCGTAACTAAGGAAGAATGTACTAGCATTGGAGGGCGTCCACAGGAGGTTCACAAGAATGATGCCAGGGATTAAAGGGCATAACAAGAGGATTAAAGACTCTGGGTCTGTATTGGATAGAGTTTAGAAGGCAAAGGAGGGATGTTATTGAAATTTACAGAATATTGGGGAAGATGTTTCCATTAGTAGAAGAGACTAGGACCTGAGGGCACAGCCTCAAGAGTGAAGGGACGACTCTTTAGAACTGAGATGAGGAGAATATTCTTCAGCCAGAGGGTGGTAAATCTGTGGAACTCATTGCCGCAGAGGACTATGGTTGCCCTGTCATTGGGTATATCTAAGATAAATAAGCAGGTTCTTGATTTTTAAGGGAATCAAGGATTAGAGGGAGAAGATAGGAGAATAGGGTTGTTATTCAAGTTTCAAATGTCTTATCTAAAGTGAGGTCAATTATAACTTTTAAATGAGTGGTGAATTCTTGATATCCAAATGTGTTAAGGAATGTTGACCAAAAACAGGTTTATAAGTTAAGTCACAATTTTCCATGGGTTCACTAAATGGTGGAATGGGCTGAAGGGGAGATGGTGGTGTAGTGGTAATATCACTGGACTAATAATACAAAAACTCAGGCTATTGTTCTACGCATGTGGGTTTGAATCCCACTATAGCAAAGGGTGAGATTTGAATTCATTTTAAATCTGGAATAAGAACTAGCCTAATGTGAACCATTAACTGTTATTTGACATAAAAATCCATCTGGTTAACCAATGTCTTCTAGGAAAGGAAATCTCCTATTCTATCTGACTGTAGACCTAGGGCAGTTCTTAACTGTTCTCTGAGCAATTAGGGATTGGCAATAAATTCTGGTCTAGCTGGGAATACCACGCTCTACAAACAAATTATAAAGGGGCTAAATGGCCTACTCCTAATCTTATGCAAGTTAATCTTTCTCAAGCGTTATCTGTTTTTAGTGCTGCAGCAGACAGTTTAGAAAATGATTGGGTCTAGGAGACCATGGCGAATTGTCAGTGTCATCTCCTGGTACCTTTCTTTGTATTTCTGTAATGATAAAGAGACTGAATTCAATGAGAGCACAACTGTTTTAACTGATCCATAACTAACGAAGTTATTGCAGAGCTCTACCGTTGTTTATAAACTGCCAAAACAAGTGCACGGGATTTTAAAGTTTATAAGTGAACTTTGTTTGACATTGTTTTTGTAGTTGGCTGGGGAACAGACCAGAGCATTGGTGGTTTTGGAGAAGAGCCAGGGATTAAATCACAGCTTGTAAATCTAATACGATCCGTACGAATGGTGATGAGATGTAAGTTCTGCAGATCTGTTATCCGATCTCAATCAAACTTAATCTGCAAAGACTTTGAACCCTATCTGCCTCTTGTTTAGTAAAGGATTTTGATTTTTTAAAAAATTATCCCCAGCAAGCTTGAAGCTTGGTGATTACGATCTTTTACCAGCCACAGGACAAAAGTAGATTCCTGCTTGCCCTCTTGTGCAAATCATCTCTCTTATTTTTCATAAGAACATTAAGAAATTGGACCAAGAATGGGACACCTGGCCTGTCAAGCCTGCCCTGCCATGCTATAAGATCATGGCTAATCTGTCCCAGGCATCAACTCTTTTTCTTTCATGCCATCTCCTCATAGCCCTCAACTACTGAATATTTCAAAATCTATACACTCTCTTTAAATATTTTGTAATCTGGCCTCCATACTTCTCTGGGATATAAAACTCAAGACATTCACTACTCTTTGAGGAAGAAATTCCATTGTAGCTCAGTTTTTTAAATGACTGCCAGTTATGCTGTAACTGTGTCCACTAGTTAGAGATTCCCCTACGAGTGGAAATATTTTATCAACATTGGTCAAACCTTCTCAAAAACTTGTGTGTTTCAATAAGATCACATCCTCATTCTTTTGATTCTAATTTATTCTAATGAATAAAAGTCTAATCTATTTATCGATTCTTAATCTGTCAAGCCCTAATTCCAGGAATCACTCTGGTGAATCACTTTTAAATAACCTCCAATACCAATATACCTTTTCTTAAAAACAGGGACCAAAACTGTACACAGTACTTCAAATATGGCGTCACCAACACCTTTTATAGTTGGATCAAGACTTCCTTATTTTTAAACTTCAACCTCCAAGCAATAAAGGCCAAATTCTATTTAGCTTCTTAATTGCTCGCTGCACCTGTATGTTAATGTTTCACATTTCATGCACAGAACACTCAAATCCCTCACTGCTAACTTTTTTGGTGGGTCTCTCTCCACTTAAATAATAAGCTGCCTTTTGCTCTTCTTACCAAAGAGCATGACCTTACATTTTCCAACATTTTCCTACATCTGACAAGGTTTTACCCACTCACTCAACCTATCTGTAACCCCTCGGACCCATTAAATGACCTCAGCAAATTCCTCCCACCTATTTTTGTACCATATGTAAATTTGAGTACTTTACACTCAGTCATCACCTCCAAGTCATGATACATGATTGAGGCCTAATTCTATGACTCTTCACTATTTACCCCTTCCCAACATGAAAAAGACCCATTAATTCCAATTCTCTGTTAACCAAATGTCAATCCATGCACATACATTATCCCCAGTAATGTAGCTTCTGTTTTGTGTAATAACATTTTATGTGACACCTTATCGAATGCCCAAAAACACAATATCTACCAATTCATTACCTTCTGCTTGTTATATCCTCAAAGAAGTCTAGCAAATTTGTCAAACATGATTTCCCTTTCAGAAAATCCTGTTGATTGTTGGATTGCATTAAGCTTTTGTAATTTTCCTGCAACTTCTTCCTTAATAATGGACGTAAGAATTTTCTCAATGACCAGTATTGAGCTAACTAGCCTACAGCTTCCTGCTTTCTGACTCCTTCCCTTCTTGAACAGAGGCATCATATTATCGGTTTTCCAATCCTCCCAGAATCTAGTGAGTTCTGGAATATTTTGAATAATGTCTCCCTATAACTGCAGCCACATCTTTTAAAATCCTTGGATGCAGGTAATCAGGTTCTAATGAATTATCTGCTTTCAGTCCTATTAGTTTGTCAAATACTTGGTCTTTTGCAATAGAGACGGTCAGCAAGCCCTTTATTTCCATTAGTATCTTACTAGTCTGATATTTTTGGGATGTTTATGGTCATCTCCACCATAAAAACTGATGCAAAATGGTGTCTTAAATTATCTGCCTTTTTCCTTGTTCCTCATTATCAATTCCCCAGTAACTTCAGCTTTTTTTTAATAAACGCATAGAAGCTCTTGCTGCTTGTTCTTCTATTTCTTACCAATTTACTTTCGTAATCAAATTTCTCCCTTTTTATTAGCTTATTAGTCATCCATTGCTGCTTCCTAAAATACTCCTCCTCCTCTGATCTATCACAATGTTTTGCTGCTTTATATGCCTTAGTTTTTAATAGATACTTTTTTTGGCCACCTTTGTTAACCATGAGTAGTTCATCTTTCTCATTGAGTCCTCCTTTTTGGCCCAAATAACTTTTGCTGTGCATTCTGAAATATCTGCTTAAATATTATTTAAGCTCCCATTATTTCCCTTGTAGGTACTGCCTTTTGTATTTAAATAGCGTTTGCATTTTCTTAAACTTACTTTTCCTTTTTACGTACCTCCTTCTTGCATTATTCATCTGGGAGCTATTTCCTTTCCAGACTTGATCTCACTTACTATTTATCATCTTTTTCTTCTTTCCATTATCCTTTTAATTTAATAACCTAGAAGTAATTTCATCCATTATTTTACAACTTTCCCATATTATGCTTATTTTTGGCAATATTATCTTCTATTTGGTCTAACAGGTCATTTATAGGTTTTTTAATTCTGTGTCTTTCTTCATCTTTACTCTCACTATTTGAATTATTTCATAACTCTTCTAGAATTGTCAATCCCTCTGTCACTTCACTTCTTCCTCATTATTATCATTCCATTGCTCACCTACTGACCTTCCCCTTATTCTATTTTCCCAGCCACTTCAGGCAATGTTTTCTTCATACCTTATTCATTGCCCCTTATTTAAGTTGAGGATGCCTGATTGAGAACTCGGTTGCTCTCCCTCAAACTGAATTTGAGGTTCCACCATATTGTAAAATATGATCGTTACTCTCTAGAGAATCCTTAGGTATAAGATCACTTATTAATCCTACCTCTTTACATATTATGAGATCTAAAGTCACTTATTCTGGAGTACATCCTGCAATTTGCTGCTTTAAGAAATAATCTCTGACACGCACTACAAATTTGTCTTTCATGCTCATCTGATTTGTCCAGTCAATATGTAGATTAAAATCACCCATGAACATTCTATATGCCTTCATTAATTTCCAATTTATACTTTACCCTATAGTGAGGTAACTCTTTTGAGGACTATAGGCAACTTGTTTCCTTTGCTATTTCCTTATTTCCATTCAAACTGATTCCAAATCACAACCTATCACATTTACTCCAGTTAGTGGGCGGCACGGTGGCACAGTGGTTAGCACTGCTGCCTCACAGCGCCAGAGACCCGGGTTCAATTCCCGACACAGGCGACTGACTGTGTGGAGTTTGCACATTCTCCCCGTGTCTGCGTGGGTTTCCTCCGGGTGCTCCGGTTTCCTCCCACAGTCCAAAGATGTGCAGATCAGGTGAATTGGCCATGCTAAATTGCCCGTAGTGTTAGGTAGATTAGATTAGATTACTTAGATTAGATTAGATTAGATTAGATTAGATTACTTTACAGTGTGGAAACAGGCCCTTCGGCCCAACAAGTCCACACCGACCCGCCGAAGCGCAAACCACCCATACCCCTACATTTACCCCTTACCTAACACTACGGACAATTTAACATGGCCAATTCACCTGACTTGCACATCTTTGGACTGTGGGAGGAAACCGGAGCACCCGGAGGAAACCCACGCAGACACGGGGAGAATGTAAAAGGGGTAAATGTAGGGGAATGGGGTGGGTTGCGCTTCGACGGGTTGGTGTGGACTTGTTGGGCCGAAGGGCCTGTTTCCACACTGTAAGTAATCTACTCTAATTCTCATCACCACACTGACATCTTCCTTTATTAACAATGCCATAATACCACCTATTTTTTTGGCTTTTCTCTGGAATGTCAAATACCTTTGAATATTGAATTTCCAGCTCTGTTCACTCTGCAAACAACCTGGCTAAGAAGTTATTTATTTATTTCTATTTGTGTTGTCAAATCATCTGTCTTGTTACAAATTCTGTATGCATTTAGATAAAGAGTCTTAAACTTTGACATTTTACTGTCAACAATTATTCTGGTTCTAATTTCAACTGCACCCTTGCTTATATTTTCTGCCCCTTCATGTCACAATTTGCTAGTGGTCATCTCTTCACTACCCTTCCTCTCGACTTGTTTCTTTTTGAATTTTTAAACTTTCTATCAATTGAACCCTCCTCTCGCTAATTATTTTATATCCCTCCACACAACTCTAATAATATAATTCACTAGCTTGCAGGTCCCAATATGTTCAAGTGAAGCCTGTCCCAACAGAACAGCTCTCTCTTTCCTCAGTAAAGGTGCCATTGCCCCATGAATTGGAATCTTTTTGTTCCAGACTAGACTTTGAGCCTAGTTCTTTAAAATTAATTACCCTACACCAAATTGCACATGGCAATAATAATCCTGATATGTTACTTCTGCTTTTCAGTTTAGACTGTAGCTGCTCATAATCCCTTGTCAGAACCTCCTTCCTAGGCCTACCAGTGTGTACCATGACAACTGGATGCTACTCCTCCCATTCTAAGTTCCCCTCTAGTCCTGAACCCTGGTACCTGGTAGGCAACATAGCCTTTTGGACTCTGTTATTATTTATTTTCCTTACTATACTATGTATTATTTATATTATTATCATCTTTCTCAATTTCTTCCCCCATCATGCTCTGGTCAGTTTGCTCATCCTCCCAGCAGACAATATCTTCATTCACAACTGGACCGAGAACTTCATTCCTATTGAACAAGACCACTCGCAGCCTCTCCTCCAAAGCTAGGTTCTAGATACTAATACCTGCCTCAGTCAAAGTCATAAACCCCTGTCTCTGATACAGACTAAATTTGATGTAATGAACCTAAGGAATGTGACTATCTCTTGAAACACTGTGGCCCGGTAACTGTCTCCCTCCCTGATATGTAACAGTATTTCAACCTTAGACTTCAGCTCATCAACTCTGAGCCGAAGTTCCTTTAGCAGCTGACACTTGTTGCAGATATATTGATTGTGGATTGCACTGGTGTCCGCCAATTCCCACAAACTACAGCTGCAGCACATCGCCTGCCCAGCTATCTCTTACTTAACTAATTTAGACATTAAGTATTTTAAAAGTGAATTTCTTAATTGCATTCTTCAACTGTAATAATGTCTCCTGATTTAAATTGCTTGGCAAACAAAAAAAAACTCAGGAGAAATACCTACCAATCACCTACCTGTTTTCCTGTGATATCACATTTTAGCTCTGACAGTAGAAATGGATTGGAAGGGGTTCTTTGTAGCTTTTGTCTATTTTCTACCACAACTCCATGCACTCTGTCTGCTTCACAGTTAGTGCTGACCTGCTGCACACTCTTTCCGGTTCCATTTGGATAGGTGGGAAGTGGTGATTCATTGATTTATTTTTGAACTAAGGGTATGGTACACTTTGAAGTTGCCTCTTCACCCCAGCTTCTTCTGTTCCCAACTCCTAAGTTGCTAAATGCTCCACAATATTTTACCATGAGGGAAAGTCTATTAAGCTGTAGCCCATCATCATTCAACTTATTCTTTTCAATGTCCTTATTTCTGGCAAGAGCCTAGGTGAAATCTTGCCTGTTATGTTTCCCTGTTTTGACAGTCTGTGTTCTAAGGCCAGTTATGGCACCATGCCTGTCCATTATTGACTTGGCTACATCCCACTAATTTAGTAGAAGCTAGTTACAGAATCTACCTGACCAGTTTTCATACTGTGCAATGTATTTGTCATCTGAGCTAACAGTACATGTATTGAGGTTATTCCACATTGATGAACAATAAAATAACTGACATTATTTGTTTCTTTCTAGTGCCGTTGATAGTATTGAACTCCATAACAATTGTACTCTTGTTACTTTTTGGATGAAGAAATGCAAAAGAATGTCAACACTTTCCTCTGTGGTGATAAGATAACATGGGATTTTTTTACACAAGTAGAAAATTACAGCACATTTTACTGTTTAACTTCATGATCTCCTTTGAAGTTCCTTTGAACTGTAGTAAAGACAAACTTGTGGCATTGCATAATTCAGACTTTTGTAGACATAAATAAAAGAAAATGGGATCAATGCAAAAAATGATTTCAACTTTTCAGTGTCCTGTTCCAGTTAAACTGTGGAAATGTACAGTTCTGAACATTGTGTTACATGGTGATGTGAGTAATGCAGAGGAGGAGCACAAGTCACTTTATTGCACTGGGAACAACATACAGGTGAGAGTTGGATAAATGAGGGAAGGTACACAGGATAGAACACTTTGAAGAAGATTTGATTTGTTCCAGACATTGCTTATCATGTCTATTTGGTGCTTCACTGTTGAATTTCACAGATTGCAGCTCTCGGACACAGTTATTTTTGAATTTTCAAGGAATTGCAACCAAGTGACAAAATCAAGTATTTTATGACCAATCAAAAAGAAGTTCTATGGTAATAAGGTATGTGTGCTGAAGCTGGATATGTGGAGGATAGCATAGTCTTAATCCTTATGTCTTCTGTGACTTCTGATAAATCACTAATCATTCCACTATCTCTTAAATTATCTCACAGCTCAACCAATGTGCTATACTGGATCAGTATGAATTTCCTCCAGTTAAACATTGGAAAGATAAAACAATTGTTTTTGACTCTTCTACAATCTCTGTTCCCCTAGTGACTGGCTCTATATCTCTGGAAATTATCAGAAGTTGAACCATACACTTCATAACATTAGTGTCATATTGATCCTGAAATGAATTTTTGGTCACATATCTGAACAATGAATAGCAGCACCTTTTCTCATTTCTCTAACATCACATAGGTCTACCACTGCCTTAGCTGACCTATTGCTGAGACTCTCATCTATACTTCTGTCACCACTCAGAGTCATACAGCATGGAAACAGACCCTTAGGTCAATTTTGTCTGTGCCAACCAAGTTTCCCAAACTAAATTAGTCCCATTTGCCTGCATTTGGCCCGTATCCTTCCAAACCTTTCCTATTTGTGGACCTATACAAATTTGTAAGTGCATCTACTACTTCCTCTGGCAGTTTATTCCACATAAAATAAAACACCCTCGAAGTGAAAAAACATTTTCCCTCAGGTGCCTTTTAAATCTTTCTCGTCTCACCTTAAAGTTATGCCCTCTAGTTTTAAACTTCCCACCCTAGGGAAAAATTGTTTGGTATTCATCATATCTATGTCCCTCATGACTTTATAAACCTCAAAAAGATTACCCCTCAACCTTCAATGCTCCAGTGAAAAAAAAAGTACTAGCCTATCTAGACTGCGCTTATAACTGAAACCCTCCTTGTCAATCTTTTCTGCACCCTCTTCAATTCAATAATATCCTTTCTATACCAGGACCACAACTACACAGTACAGCGTGGACTCAATGGATTGCAGGCCTCCTCGTGGAAGCCCAGCCCAAACTTCTGGCTTCACGGTGAAGTCCAGCGTGAACTCGCTTTAGAAGGACTGGAATGCTGATCTTTTACCTTTATTTCTTTATTTTTCTAATTTGTATCTAAGATATTGTACCTAGGTATCCTTGTACCTGGGTTGGCACTGGAAATGGCAACTTTGTACACTTTGCATTGTACTCCTATATCTGTGTACTTGAGTACATGTGACAATAAACCCAACTCTAATTCTAATTCTACTCCAAAAATGGTCTCATCAATGTCCTGTAAAACTGCAACATGACATCCTAACTCCTATACTCAATAGTCTGAACAATGAGGGGAAGCATTTGAAACATCGCCTTTACCACTCCATCTACCTGTGACACAACTTTCAATGAACTATGTACCTAATTCCAGATGAAGGGATTTTGCCTGAAACGTCAATTTTCCTGCTCCTCAGATGCTGCCTGACCTGCTGTGCTTTTCCAGCACCACTCTAATCTTGACTCTAATCTCCAGCATCTGCAGTACCCACCTCTGCCTATGTACCTAAACCCCTAGGTCTCTCTGTTCTACAACGTTCCCCATTGTCCTACCATTTACTGTGTAAGTTCTGCCCTGTTCATCTTACAAAAATAAAACACCTCACATTTATCTAAATTAACAATTCATTGGCCCAATTGATCAAGATCTCTTTGACCTTAGATAACCTTCCTTATTGTCTACAAATTACCAATTTTGGTGTCATCTGCAAAGTTACGAACCATGCTCTGTATACTCTCATTCAAATCAACTTGATCACTCAACCCACTCTTGGCCAGTAATCCTCTGCAAACTTGAGGTTATCCAAAAGTCTGTTACCCATGCTTTAATTTTACTAAGTCTAGTTGTCAATCAGATTTGTCCTCACTGACCTACATAGGCTCCTGGTCAAGCAATGCCTCAGTTTCAAAACCCTTGGTTTTTATTTTCAAATTCCATCATGGCCTTACCCCCCACTGTGAAATAAAGTGTTAGAATCATAGGATCCCTACAGAGTGGAAGTGGGCCATTCGGCCTATCAAATCTTTTACTGTCACTCTGAAAAGCATCCCACCCAAACTCTGTAACCCTGCATTTCCCATGGCTGACTCACGTAGCCTGCACATCTCTGGGCACTATGGGCGATGTAAAGCGGCAATCCACATAACCTGCACATCTTTGGACAGTGGGAGGAAACTGGAGTACCCAAAGGAAACCCAGGCAGGCATGTGAAGAATGTGCAAACTCGATACAGACAATTATCTGAAGCTGGAATCGAGCATAGATTGTCAGCGCTGTGAGGTAGCAGTACTAATCACTGAGACACTGTGCTGCCTCTTAATTATAGTCTGAATAGCTACTGAGCATGTGCAAAGGAAGGTGTGTTGTACATGTCTGAACAGGTTGATCAAAAAACATTTAAGGGGACTTTGGTATAATGGTAGTGTCACTACCTCTAGGCCAGAATGACCAGATACAAATCCCACCTGCCCTGGAGGTGTGTCACAACCTGTCCCAATGAGTTCATTAAAGATGATGATAATACAAGTTGTCAGGGACCCTCAGGATTTAATAAATTAATTTTCATTTTTCAAAGTGATCCAGAGTGAGGAATAGTACTGAAACCACAAATAGAGCTAAGTTGGCACAAAAGATATCAGTGAAAGAACCGCTTTACAAAATGTATTAATTTTCAGGCAGTCTATCAGAGAAAGATAGGATTTTTATCCACAATAATTAGAAAATCTGGTGAAAATCCAGCTTTTATTTTCTGCTCACCTGAAAGACAATTCTGCAACCCTATTAATTAGTTCAAAATTTAAAAAGTTCTCATACATCATTAAAACAATAACATTTATGAGAGTACAGGGCCTTTCAAGGTAACCAGAACGCATCTATTTAAAATCATTGCAAGGATAACGGGGACATTTAGAAGAATCATTTTCTATGTAAGTCGATGTTATAACACAACTCTCAAGCAGGTGGGACCTGTTAGCACATGGAATAGTTCACCAAAGACAGTAATGGAAGCAGAATCCAGTAGGGCGACACAGTGATTAGCACTGCTGCCTCACAGCGCCAGAGACCTGGGTTCAATTCCCGACTCAGGTGATTGACTGTGTGGAGTTTGCACATTCTCCCCGTGTCTGTGTGGGTTTCCTCCAGGTGCTCCGGTTTCCTCCCACAGTCACAAAGATGTGCAGGTTAGGTGAATTGGTCATGCTAAATTGCCCGTAGTGTTAGGTAAAGGGGTAAATGTAGGGCAATGGGTGGGTTGCGCTTCGGCGGGTCGGTGTGGACTTGTTGGGCCGAAGGGCCTGTTTCCACACTGTAAGTAATCTAAAATGGATAAATGTTGAGGGAAAATAAATTGAAATTTAAATTGGACTGAATACATTGTCCTGGATTTTCCAATAGTCACATAGCCATTTTTGCAATGTAGATGGGAGCTGTATATCAGGGCCCTATGGAATCCCTGATGTAGACTCTGAGGGAATTGCTCAGGAAATTGAAGTTTACTATTGGTAATTCCTCTATGCCTGAAACCTTCTGAAAGTATCCACTTAAATTGGAGAATTCAAAGGGTTCCGCTGCAGTTAACTAAATTGTTATCCATGAAAAGTTAAACAATTAAAAAACCTGATCTAACTCCTGGATAACTATCAAACTGATCCTCCACCTTACAGACAACAATCCAGGAACTGACTGCCCATTCGTCACTAAACTCATCTCTCTCCTCGGGCAGATACAAAAGCAATGTTCAAGAGACATCTTGGCAGATTAATGAATAGGCATGAAATACAGGGATATGGACCTGTGTAGAGGCAAAATATTTTTAGTTTAGAAAGGCATCATGCATAGTCTTGGTGGGCCTAAGGATCTGTTCCTGTGGTGTACTGTTCTTTGGTCTTATCATTCAACCTCTCTGACTATACTTTCCCAAACTCTTACACCCCTCCTTCCCACTGTAATCTGACATCCCATCCAGCCAAACCTGATAACCCCTGTGCACTCCCAAACATGCTCCACTGCTTACTTAGCTCTTTCTGACTTTGTGCTCCAGCATAATGATTACACGGTCCGAACCTTTCACCCTAACTTTACACTTTCGCACGACCTGTCAAAGTGGCTGTCGGTGATGCTGGATATTCAAGTCGCAGAATACCATATCTATGACTGTGAAATAAAAGGATGTGATGATTTTCTTCAACTAGCCTGCACTGAGAGACCTGTCAAATTAAGAGTGCACTCTGCATTTCTGAAGGAGCTCTGGAATCTCGTCAGAAATGAGATGCTCTTTCTCAATGTAAAAATGTAGGAGCACTCTGGCAACTTATCTGGTAGCATTTTTTTTCACACAACCAATATAAACTAAATGAAAAACTGAGTTGTTAGAGTGGTGTTCCTCAGAGAGGTGTATAAGTTAAAAATTAATCATGCTCAAGATCAAATATGAATGTTAAAATGAAAGAATTAATTAACCCAGCTCTGATTCTGCCACTACTGCCTATTCTTGCTCACTGTCAATCCTATTTTACACTATTTCAAAAGGCAGTCAACCACATTAATGTAGACAAAAAAAAACTGCAGATGCTGGAATCCAAAGTAGACAATCAGAAGGCTGGAAGAACACAGCAAGCCAGGCAGCATCAGGGGTCAACGTTTTGGGTGTAACCCTTCTTCAGGACTTCGGGTGAGGGGATCTGCAGATAAAAGGTAGGGGAGGGTTTTGGATGGGGAGGTAGTGATAGGTGAACAGGTAGAGGCTAAGGCCTGGTTGGTTGATGGAAGGAATGAATCCTGTTGGTTGCTGGAAGGAAGGGTTGATCAGATGAATGGAATGGAGGGGGAGGGGTTGGAAAGGGAGTCGAGGAATGGGAAGGGAGGTTATTTGAAATTGGAGAACTCAATGTTGAGATCTCTGGGCTGAGGGTGTCTAAGCAGAAGACAAGATGTTGTTCTTCTAATTTGCAGTCTGATTCACTGTGGCAATGGAGGAAGCTGAGGATGATCATATCGCAGAGGGCATGGGAAGGGGAATTGAAATTGGCGGTGACTAGGTGACCCGGCTGAGATCCTTGGCGAAACATGCTCTTAGTTTACGTTTGGTCTCACTGATGTAGAGAAGACCGCATCGGCAGTACCTGATACAGTAAACTAGGTTAGAAGAGAGCAGGTGAATCTCTTTCCCACCTGGAAGGACTGTTTGGGGTGCTGGATGGAGGTGAGGGGGTAGTGTACCAGCAGGTTTTACATCTTTTACGGTTGCAGGGGATTTGGTGGTGCAGGATTGGTGGGGAGTGTGGCGCAAACCAAGGAGTGATAAAGGGAGCAGTCCTTGTGGAAAGCAGAGAGGGCTGGGGAGGGCAGTGACAGAAACGGAGGAATTGGGAAAATGGGATGGAGTTCTTGCAGCATACTGGGCGAGAGGAGGTGTAGTCCTGGTAGTTATGGGAGTCTGTGGGTTTATAGTAGATGTAAGTTCGTAGACTGTCGCCAGAGGGTCGACAAGGGAGGGGGTGTCCAAGATAGACCATGTGAATTTAAGGGCAGGGTGGAAGTTGTTGGTGAAGTCAATGAACTGTTGTTTAGATTAGAGTGGTGCTGGAAAAGCACAGCAGGTCAGGCAGCATTCGAGGAGCTGGAAAACCAACGTTTCGGACAGAAGCCCTTCATCAGGAATGGAAGCAGGGAGCTTTTAGCGTGAAGAACTGGTCCACTTCAGCCTGAGTGGAGGATGCAGTACTGACACAGTCATCAATGTAACGGCGGAAGAGTTGGGGAACAGTGCCTGTGTAGGTGCTGAGAAGGGACTGTTCGACATAGCTGGGGTCTATGCAAGTGCCCATATTAATGTAGGCTGTAGCCTGTAGGTCAGAACAGGTAAGGACAGCAGATTTTCATCTCTAAAGGACATTAATGAAACAGACATTTTTTTAAATGACATTGGTTCTCATTAACTGGATTTTAATTCTAGATTTTTATTAAATACAAGCTTCACCATCCCATCGTGAAATTTGAACTCACGTTCCATAACATTAGCCTGGCATTACTAATGCAGTGACAGGACAGTAACCATTAGGAGTCCTCCCAATCCATCTCGGAGGTCACCCTTTCCCAACAAGGGTTCCTCTTGACGTGGCTGAGACTTCACGATCATTCTGACTCCGCCCAAAGGCCCGTTTAGTTGGCGGCCGGTGTGGATGCTTACAGAGAGAATAAAGATTTAAAAAAATCATTCGTGTAAACCGGTTAATAAACGCTAGTGACAGACGTAATTTAAACTTCAAATGGAAAATAAATGAAGTGATTAAAAATGTTGATATAGGCCGAAAGGGCCAGGTCCCGTGACGGAGGAGGGGCCAGGTCCCGTGACGGAGGAGGGGCCAGGTCCCGTGACGGAGGAGGGGCCAGGTCCCGTGACGGAGGAGGGGCCAGGTCCCGTGACGGAGGCGGGGCCAGGTCCCGTGACGGAGGCGGGGCCAGGTCCCGTGACGGAGGAGGGGCCAGGTCCCGTGACGGAGGAGGGGCCAGGTCCCGTGACGGAGGAGGGGCCAGGTCCCGTGACGGAGGAGGGGCCAGGTCGAGCCGGGCTGGTTGACCAGGGGGTTGTCCTGGCAACGCGGGTGGGTGACAAACCGGAAATAGGTGAATGGTAGCTGCCAATGTCAGGGTGACACCAGGAGGTGGAGGATTATATTCAATGTTATTTTAACGGCAGAAGCTCTGCTTATTTGTTCACAAGCAGTATTTTACCTTTATGAAGAAAAAATAAGTAAGTACACGTTCTTCATTGCAACGGAGGTGATTAAGTCTCGAACTTAATGCATTGCGATACATTTTGGATGGAGTGTTAGTATTTAGTGGGATGTGGAGAGGGAAAGTATTTTAACATTAGATTGTCTTCAAGTGTACATGAAAGCAAATGAAAAACGTCAATTTGCAGATTAGCTACGGGCTATTTTTGAATTCAGGAACACGCTTGGTCGGTGCATTGAGTAAAGGAGTTGGGACGTCATACTGCACCTGTATAGGACATTGAGACCACTTTTAGAATACTGCGTACAATTCTGGTCGCCGTTCCATAGGAAAGATGTTTTTAAACTTGAGAGGATGCAGAAAAGACTTATGAGGATGATATCAGGCTGGAAGGTTTGAGATAGTGGGAGAGGCTGAATATGCAGAGGCTTATTTTCCCTTGGTGCATCAGAGGCTGAGAGGTGACCTTGTGGAAGTTCATAAAATCACGAGGGACAGGGATAGGTTTTTTTCCTCAAGTGGAGGAGTTCAAAATGAGAGGGCATGGTTTTAAGAGGAGAAGGGAAAGATTTTAAAAAGGGCCTGAGTGGTAATGTTTTCACACAGGGCAGCACGTGTATGGAACAAACTGCCAGATAAACAGTGGAGGTAGGTACAATTACAATATTTCATAAGCATTTAGGTGGGTACTGTGTATACGAATCGGGAGGGTTTAAAGGGATATGGGCCAAATGTGATCAAACTGGACTAGGTCAGAATGGGATATCAGCCCTGACAAGTTGGACCAAGGGGTCTGTTTCTGTGCTGTATGACTTTCTGACAGAAAACCATGTGTTAACAATCTGGCTTTTGACTGTCTGAATCATCAGATACCAACCCCAAAAATAGGCTTTCAATTTAACCTAATATTTAAGGACTATTAGAGTCATAGAGATGTACAGCATGGAAATAAACCCTTCGATCCAATGTGTTCACGTCAACCAGATTTCCTGAATTAATCTAGTCCCATTTGCCAGCATTTGGCCCATATCCCTCTCAACACTTCCCATTCATATATCCACCCAGATGCCTTTTAAATGTTGTAGTTGTACCAGCCTCCTCCTCTACTTCTGGCAGCTCATTCCATACACGCACCACTTTGTGTGAAAAGTTTGCCCCTTAGGTACCTTTTGAATCTTTCCCCTCTCACCCTAAACCTATGCCCTTTACTTCTGGACTCCCACTCTGGGGAAAAGACTTTGTCTATTTACCCTATCCATGCCGCTCATGATTTTAAAACTTCTGTGAGGTCAACCCTCAACCTCTGTTGCTCCAGGGAAAACAGCCCCAGCCTATCCGTCTCCCTTTAGCTCAAACCTTCCAACTCTGGCAAAATCCTTGTCATTTTTTTCAGTATCCTTTTAAATTTCACAATGATTTTCCTAAAAGGAGAGCAGAATTGGAAACAATATCCCAGAAGTGACTCAACTTAGAGTGAATGATTTTTAAAAAAAGTTCTGACGTTTTAAAATATAATGAAACGCAAAATAGTAAAACATGTTAAATACATAACAACACTCTTCCGATAAGAGGGAGACTAGAATTGTACACAATATTCCAAAAGTGGCCTAACCAACGTCCTGTACAGCTGTAACATGACCTCCCAACTCCAAGGTCTCTTTGTTCAGCAACACTCCCTAGGACCTGAGCATTAAGCGTATAAGTCCTGCTCTGATTTGCTTTCCCAAAATGTAGCACCTCGCATTTATCTAAGTTAAACCCCATCTGCCACTCCTTATTGATCTGTCTGATCACGATCCCATTATAATCTGAGGTAACCCTCTTCGCTGTTCACTACACCTCCAATTTTGGGGTCATCTGCAAACTTACCAACTATACCTCCTATGTTCACATCCAAATCATTTATATAAATGATGAAAAGTAGTGGACCCAGCATTGATTCTTGTGGCACTCCACTGGTCACAGGCCTCTAGTCTGAAAAACAACTCTCCACCACCACCCTCTGTCTTCCACCTTCGAGCCTGTTCTGTATCCAAATGACTAATTTTCCCTGTATTCCATGAGATCTAACCTTGCTAACCAGTCTCCCACTGGAGAACATTGTCAAACGCCTTACCCAAGTCCATATAGGTAATGTCCACTGCTCTGCCCTTATCAGTGCTCTTTGTTACTTCAAAAAACTCAACCAAGTTTGTGAGACATGATTTTCCACGCACAAAGCTATGTTGACTATCTCGAAGTCCTTGCCTTTTCAAATACGTGTAAATCCTGTCCCTCGGAATTCCCTCCAACAACTTGTGCACCAATGGGCATTTGGCCCATATTCCTCTAAACCTTTCTTATTCATGTATGTGTTGAAATGTCTTTTAAATGTTGTAACTGTACCTAATTGTATAATCTACCCCCTCCTGTGGCAGTTTATTCCATATATGAATAATTCTTTGTGGAAAATAATTGCCACTTATGTCCCTCTCCAATTTAATAAATCCTTCCTTATCTATACACCTATTCCTTTTCAGAATACCAGTCCTACCATTTTTCATAGGCAGCATCTACTTTGTGACTTTGGGCCTCATTCCAATCACCCTGATCCAGATGTTGATTTGCTGCTTCAATGAAATATTTGCTAATATTGACTCTGAACTTGCAGTAGGCAAAGGTGAGGACTGTAGATGCTGGAAACCAGAGTTTAGATCAGAGTGGTGCTGGAAAAGCACAGCAGGAAAGGCAGCATCCGAGGAGCAGGAAAATCGACGTTTTGGGCAAAAGCCCTTCATCAGGCCTTGTACACAAAATTCACTGCCCTGCCCTGCCCTCATCAGTCATCTTTGTCATTTTATCAAAAACTCAATCAAGTTTGTGAGACATGAACTTGCCCGCACAAATTCATGCTGCCTATAGCTAATAAGTCTGTATTTTTTTTCAAAGGTGAATAAATTGTGTTCCTAAGAATCTTCTCCAATAATTTTCCCACCACTGGCATAAGGCTCATTGGCCTGTAATTTCCTGGATTATCTGTTTAACAAAGGAACAACAATGGCTATTCTCTAGTCCTCTGGAACTTCTCCTGTGACTAAAGAGGATACAAAGATTTTGTGCACGACCTCAGCAATTTCCTCCCTCGCCTCTGTGTACTGGGATAAATCCCACCAGGTCCTGAGGACGGACTTGTTTTCAAAACACCCAGCAACACTTTTTTTTTTAAATATCGATATGCTCTGGTTTATCAACATACCCCTTTTGAGACTTACTATCCACCATTTCCTTCTCCTTTGTGAATACTGGTGCAAAGTTTTTGTTAATGACCACCCCCTTCCTCTAGCTCCACATATACATTTCCTCCTTTTGTCCTTGAATGGACCTACCCTTTCTCTAGCTACCCTCTTCTTCTCTTATATATGTAGAAGGGTCTTCCAAAGACATTTCGCAGTCCCTTTTAGCCCTCTTACTTCCTTGTTTGAGTTCTTTCCTGTTATCTTTGTATTCTTCGAGGCTCTGTCTGTCTTCCATTTCCTAAGCCTTATGTATGTTTCCTTTTTCTTTTTGACTAACCTCTAAATAGCTACAATACCATATGTACTACAATACTATATGTACTAATCTGAGCTCTTAAATTCTTCTGCTGTCCCTATCACACTGCTTGTGTTAAAACAAATAGACTTCAGGCAGCCAGTGCCTCCATTTCAATAACCCCCCCACCATCACCCCCCATCTTTCTTCGTCTTAGCCTTACCGGCCTTAGTCTCAAACTCCTCGGTCATTTTACTTGCTGATCTACTGCCCTGGTTCCCACCCTTCACCACACTAGTTTAAATCCTCCTGAGTGACACTAGCAAACCAGGCTTTTTGTCTTCCCTCCCTGGAAGACATCCCAATGACCCACATATCTGAAACCCTCCCTCCTACACCAACTCTTTAGCCATGTATTTAACTGTACAATCTTTCTATTCCTAGTCTCACTGGAATGTGGCACTGAGTAATCCTGAGATTACAATTCGAGACATCCTGTTCAATTCGCAATCTAACTTCCTGAACTCCCTTTGCACTACCTCAGCTCTCTATCTGCCTGTATCGTTAGTACCAATATGTACTATGGCCTCTGGCTGCTCACCCTCCCTTTTGAGAATATCCCACACCACTCAGAGACATCATTAACCTTGCCACTAGGGAGGCAGCACACCATCCTGGATCTCTTTTGCAGCCACATGAGCATTTATCTGTGCTGCTAATTGTAGACTCTCTTATGCTATTGCTCTTCTGCACTTTGACACTCCCTGCTGTACAACAGCAGTGGTGGTGCCAGTGGTCTGGCTGCTGTCATCAATCCCTGAATACCCAAAATGATGTACTTGTGACAGGAGATAGCCACAGGGCACCCTTATCCTAGACATGGTAAATGCTGGGTTATGGGGATTGGGTGGGGTGGGATACTGAGGGGAATGCTTTTTTGATGGGCTGAATGGCCTCCAACTGCACTGTTGGGATTCTATTATTCTAAATCTTACATACCCATAATGTTTTAGAGTAGTAAAAGTTAATGGAAATTGAAAGTAATAGAACGAAAACTCACCTATCGACCCCTTACTAATCAGGACCCCTTCTGTCCAAAATGTCACTTTGAACTTGTACTTTCACAATAACGATGTTCTCTGAAAGACATTACTTAAAGTCACTTTCTCACCCTTTTCCCAAATGCTATCTTAACATCAAGGCACTCTCATCTCATCTCATCTCCAACATTCAGCTCTTTAGTCCTTTGATCATCAGTATACTGACAAAAGTGGTAATCAACAATGCAAACCAGTAAGAATAATCTGCTCACTGATGCTCAGTGTTGGTTCCACCAGGGCCATTCAACTCCTAAGCTCATTATAGTCTTCATTCAAACATGGAATGAAGAGCTAAACGCCAGAGGTGAAGTGAGAGTGATGGCCTTGATGTGTGTAGCATCAGCAGGTGTAGCAAAACATGGAAATTACAGGGAGTGTTCTTTGCTGGTTGGAATCATTCCCAGCATAGAGGAAGATTGATATGATCATTAGAGATTGTCATCTCGGTTCAAGGACATTCTCACAGGAATTCCATGAGGTAATGTCCTCGGCTCAGCCATTTTCAGCCGCCATTAAACATCAAGGATTAATGGTTAGATTCTCTCTTGTTCAAAATAATAATTGCCTGGAGTTTATGTAGCACGACTATTACTTGCCACTTATCAGCCTGGTCCTAGGCTCATCCATTTTTAGCCTATTCATTCATGACCTTTCCTCCATCAGAAGATCAGAAGTGAAGATGTTCACTACATAATGTTCAGCATCATTCATAACTTCTTAGATACTGAGGCTGTGTTTGGATGTGGACTGCAAGACATGGACAATATCCAGGAGTAGGCTGATAAGTGGCAAGCAATAGTCGTGCCACATAAATTCCAGGCAATTATTATTCCAACGAGTTTTTACAAATACATAAAGGACGAAAGGGTAACTAGGGAGAGAATAGGGCCCCTCAAAGATCAGTAAAGCGGCCATTGTGTGGAGCCGCAGAAAATGGGGAAGATACTAAATGAGTATTTTGCATCAGTATTTACTGTGGAAAAGGATATGGAAGATATAGACTGTAGGGAAATAGATAGTGAAATCTTGCAAAATGTCCATATTACAGAGGAGGAAGTGCTTGATGTCTTGAAACGGGTAAAGGTGGATAAATCCCAGGATCTTATTAAGTGTACCGAGAACTCTGTGGGAAGCTAGAGAAGTGATTGCTGGGCCTCTTGCTGAGATATTTGTGTCATCGATAGTCACAGGTGAGGTGCAGAAAAACTGGAGGTTGGCTAACGTGGTGCCACTGTTTAAAAAGGGTGGTAAGGACAAGCCAGGGAACTATAGACCAGGGAGCCAGACATTGGTGGTGGGCAAGTTGTTGGAGGGAATCCTGAGGGACAGGATGTACATGTATTTGGAAAGGCAAGGACTAATTAGGGATAGTCAACATGGCTTTGTGTGTAGGAAATCATGTCTCACAAACTTGATTGAGTTTTTGTGGAAGTAATAAAGAGGATTGATGACGACAGAGTGGTAGATGTGATCTATATGATCTTCAGTAGGTTTCGACAAGGTTCCCCATGGGAGACTGATTAACAAGATTAGATGTCCTGAAATACGGAGAACTAGCCATTTGGATACAGAACTGGCTCAAAGGTAGAAGACAGAGGGTGGTGGTGGAGGATTGTTTTTCAGACTGCAGGCCTGTGACCATTGGAGTGCCACAAGGATCGGTGCTGGGTCCTGTACTTTTTGTCATTTACATAAATGATTTGGATGTGAGTATAAGCAGTACAGTTAGTAAGTTTGCAGATGACACCAAAATTGGAGGTGTAATGGACAGCGAAGAGGGTTACCTCAAATTACAACAGATGGACCAGATGGGCTAATGGGCTGAGAAGTGGCAGATGGAGTTTAATTCAGATAAATGCAAGGTGCTGCATTTTGGGAAAGCAAATCTTAGCAGGACTTATGCACTTAATGGTAAGGTCCTCGGGAGTGTTGCTGAACAAAGAGACCTTGGTGTGCAGGTTCATAACTCCTTGAAAGTGGAGTCGCAGGTAGATAGGATAGTGAAGAAGGTATTTGGTATGCTTTCCTTTATTGGTCAGAATATTGAGTACAGGAGTTGGGAGGTCATGTTGCAGCTGTACAGGACATTGGTTAGGCCACTTTTGGAATTCTGCGTGCAATTCTGATCTTCCTATTGGAAAGATGTTGTGAAACTTGAAAGGGTTCAGAAAAGATTTGCAAGGATGTTGCCAGGGTTGGAGGATTTGCGCTATAGGGAGAGGCTGAACAGGCTGGGGGTGTTTTCCCTGGAGCGTTGGAAGCTGAGAGGTGACCTTATAGAGATTTACAAAATTATGAGGAGCATGGATAGGGTAAATAGGCAAAGTTTTTTCCCTGGGGTCGGGGTGTCCAGAACTAGAGGGCACAGATTTAGGGTGAGGGGAAAGATATAAAAGAGACCGACAGGGCAACTTTTTTACACAGAGGGGTGGTACGTGCATGGAATGAGCTGCCAGAGGAAGTGGTGGAGGCAGGTACAATTGCAACATTTAAGAGGCATTTGGATGGGTATATGAATAGGAAGGATTTGGAGGGATATGGGCCTGGTGCTGGCAGGTGGGACTAGATTGGGTTGGGATATCTGGTCGGCATGGACGGGTAGGATTGAAGGGTCTGTTTCCATGCTTTAAATCTCTGACTCTATTTTGAACAAGAGAGAATCTACCCATCACTCCTTGAAGTTTAATGGCATTACCATTGTTGAATCCTCATTGTTAATATCCTAGGTCCAGTCCTTGACTAGAAACTGAACTGGCCCATCCATATAAATATAGTCAAATAAGAGCATGTTTAGAATTCTGCAGCTTAACTCCAAATTCTTCAAAACCTTTTCTGTCTTTTATAATGCGCATGTCAGGAATATGATGGAATACTCTCAATTTGCCTGGGTGAGTGCAACTCAACATCTTTCTCAATAAGATTGACAATGTACAAGACAGAGCAGTCTGGTTAGCACCACATCCACAAACATTCACTCCCTGCACACTGAAGCTCAGTGCCAGCAGTGTGTACCACCTACAAGATGCCTTATCAAAATTTACCAAGGCCCTTACAGCATGACCTTCCAAACTTATGACCTCCACTACTTAGTAGGAGAAGGCTAGCCGATGCATGGGAGCACTACCGCCTGCAAGTTACCTAATCTTGTTTTCCAAATGTATTGCTGTACCTTCACTGTTGCTGGGTCAAAATCCTGGAACACCTCCCTCAAAGGCTGTGCGTGTGTGTGTGTGTGTACACACCAAATGGTTTGCAATGATTCAAGGCAGCAAGTCACCACTAACTTATAAAAGGCAACTGAGGATGAGTAATAAATGCTGTCCCAGCCAGCGATGCCCATAAATCGAGAAGATAGGGAACTCAGGGAAAATAAATATTGATGTCTTGAAAATAGTCCATATTACTGAAGAGGAAATGCTGGAGGCCTTCAAAAACATGTCCTGGAAATTTATACAGCTTTCTAATCAATTGTATCCCATGATATTTTAGGGAGTTAGGGAAGACATTTCAGGGCTCCTAGCGGTAATATTTATATCATTTACAGCAATGGGTAAGGTGCCAGAGTACTGGAGGATTGCTGATGTGCCTCTCACTGAGAAGAGGAACATGATGAATCTTGAGATTAGAGATAGAAGTTTGATTTGGAGTTGGGCGAGTTTGGACAAGCTAGGACCTTTTCTTTACAGCAAAGGAGACGGAGGGAAGATATTATAGAAGTGTATAAGTTCATTAGAGGCATAGATAGGGTGAATGCACTCAGTCTTTTTCCCATGGTTGGGGAATCGAGGTCTAGAGGGCATCAGTTTAATGTTATTGGGGAAGAATAAAAGGGAACCTGAGGGGCAACATTTTTCACACAGAGGGTGGTATGCATATGCAGTGAGCTGTCAGCAGAAGTGGTTGAGGCAGGTACATTAACAGTATTTAAAAGGCATTTGGATAAATACTCGGATCAGAAAGTTTTAGAATTTATGGGCCATGTGCAGGGAAATGGGTTAGTGTGGATGGATATATTGGTCAGCATGGAAGATTCTGTCTCTGTGATATCAGAATCTGTGTCGAGTTGATGAAGCTACAACACAAAACTACCTGTGTGGCAATCAGATTATGCTGCAAATAAAAGACAGCATTAGAGCCATACAGCACAGAAACAGACCCCTCTGTCCAACTCATCCATACCAACAAATTGTCCAAAACTAACCTAGTTCCACTTGCCTATGTTACGACCATATCCCTTTAAACCTTTCCTTGTGTACCTATCCAAATATCTTTTAAATGTTGCAACTGTAACTGCATCTCCCACTTCATCTGGCAGTTCATTCCACATACAAACCACCCTCTGTGGAAAAGGTTGTCCCTCAGCTCCCTTTTAAATCTTTCTCCTCTAATTATGCCCCTCATAATTTTGTAAACCTTTATAAGGTCACCCCTCAACCTCCAACGCTCCAGGGAAAACAGCCCCAACCTGTTCAGCCTCTCTCTATAGCTCAAATTCTTCAACTCTAGCAACATCCTTGTAAATCTTTTCTGAACCCTTTCAAGTTTCACAACATCTTTCCGATAGGAAGGAGACCAAAATTGCATGCAATATTCCAACAGTGGCCTAACCAATGTCCTGTACAGCCGCGACATGACCTCCCAACTCCTGTACTCCATACTCTGACCAATAAAGGAAAGCATACCAAACGCCGCCTTCACTATCCTATCTACCTGTGACTCCACTTTCAAGGAGCTATGAACCTGCACTATAAGGTCTCTTTGTTCAACAACACTCCCTAGGACCTGGTCAGCATGGACGGGTTGGACCGAAGGGTCTGTTTCTATGCTGTACATCTCTATGACTCTATGACAAAAATAGAGGACCCAGCATCGATCCTTGTGGCACTCCATTGGTCACAGGCCTCCAGTTTGAAAACCACCACCACCCTGTTGCTACCCTCCAGTTTTCTGGGACCTTACCCATGGCTAACATGTAGTCTTTCTGCTGCCATGCTGTCCCGCATTTCTCATAGAACCAGGGTTGTTGCCCTGACTTAGTGGTAGCATGGGGGATACTCTGGATAGATGTGATTACAGATAGTGGTTTGGTACATTGCTGCTGATGATGATGACTTGCAGCACCTCAAGGTTTTGAGTTGCTAGATCTGTTCAAAGTCTGTCCCATTTGGTATGGTGGTAATGCCACACAACATATGTACAGTATCCTCAATGTGAAGATAGGACTTGGTCTTCACAAGACTGTGTGGTGGTCCTTGCTGATGATACTGTGATGGAAACATGCATCTTCTGTGACAAGTAGATTGTGGAGAATGAGGTGCGCTACCCTTTGTTTCTGCCATTACTTACTGCAATAGATGAATGGTTCTTGCCCAACTTGGTCAGGAGTGCTGTTGTCAAGCCACGCTTTGTGATGGGCATCAAAATCCCCAATCCAGGTTCCGTTCTGTGAAATGCCACTCTCAGTACTTCTGCTAAATAGTGTTTAACGTGGAGAAGTGGTGATTCATCAGCCAAGGGGCTGTACACAGTAATGAGCAGGAGGTCACCTTGTTTAAATTTTACTTGGCTAAGGGGTGACCTTATAGAGATTTATAAAATCATGAAGAGTATGGATAAGGTGAATAGCCAAGGTATTTTCCTAGGGTAGGGGAGTCCAAAACTAGAGGGCTTAGGTTGAGGGTGAAATATTTTAAAGGGACCTGACAGGCAACGTTTTGATGCAGAGGGTGGTGTGTGTGTATGGAACAAACTGCCAGAGGAGATGGTGGAGACTGGAATAATTACAACATTTAAAAGGCATCTGGATGGGTACGTGAATAGGAAAGGTTTAGAGGGATATGGTCCAAATAATGGGACGAGATCTCCTCCACTTCCCGCTCCTCCTCCAATCGCCACCACCCACTGGTCCTCACCTACCACCCCACCAACCTCCATATACATCGTATCATCCGTCGTCATTTCCGCCACCTCCAAACGGACCCCACCACCAGGGATATATTTCCCTCCCCTCCCCTCCCCTATCAGCGTTCCGAAAAGACCACTCCCTCCGTGACTCCCTCGTCAGGTCCACACCCCCCACCAACCCAGCCTCCACTCCTGGCACCTTCCCCTGCAACTGCAAGAAATGCAAAACTTGCGCCCACACCTTCCCTTCCCCCCCCCCCCCCCCCGACTTACTTCCCTCCAACGCCCCAAGGGATCCTTCCATATCCGCCACAAATTCACCTGCACCTCCACACACATCCTTTACTGCATCCGCTGCACTCGATGTGGCCTCCTCTATATTGGGGAGACAGGCCGCCTACTTGTGGAACGTTTCAGAGAACACCTCTGGGACACCCGGACCAACCAACCCAACCACCCCGTGGCCCAACACTTCAACTCCCCCTCCCACCTCACCGAAGACATGCAGGTCCTTGGACTCCTCCATCACCAGACCATAGCAACACGACGGCTGGAGGAAGAGCGCCTCATCTTCCGCCTAGGAACCCCCCATCCACAAGGGATGAACTCAGATTTCTCCAGTTTCCTCATTTCCCCTCCCCACACCTTGTCTCAGTCCCAACCCTTGAACTCAGCACCACCTTCCTAACCTGCAATCTTCTTCCTAACCTCTGTGCCCCCACCCCCACTCCGGCCTATCAACCTCACCTTGACCTCCTTCCACCTATCGCATTTCCAACGCTCTCCCCCCACCAAGTCCTTCCTCCCTACCTTTTATCTTAGCCATTCTTGGCACATTTTCCTCATTCCTGAAGAAGGGCTCATGCCCGAAACGTCGATTCTCCTGCTCCTTGGATGCTGCCTGACCTGCCGCGCTTTTCCAGCAACACATTTTTGTCACTTTTTCTCCTACTAGATGTGTTTAGGTTACCAGAGCGGATGAGTAGGACCAAAGGGTCTATTTCCGTGCTGTACAACTCTATGACTGGACGATGCCATTAAACTTCAATATTGTGGAGTGACTCCCCCATTCCCTACCATCATCATCACCACCACCACCTCCATTGTTCTGCTACCTCTAGTAGATCTGTCCTGCTAGTAGGACAGAACATATCAGAGGATGGAGATGATGGTGTCTGGAACATAGTAAGGTATGATTCCATGTTTGTAATGTTGCTTGATTTGTCTATAGGTTAGCTCTCCTAATCTCAGCACAACATCCAGATGTTCAGAACTTTGCAGATATGATGTGGCTGGGATTTCTGGTGTCTACACTGATGCCGTGTGATCTGTCCTGTTTCATTCCTTGGTTTAGATTTTGTAGTGACTTTACCACAACTGACAAGGCCATTTCAGAGAAACTTTAAAAGTTGTCAACATTGCTGAGGTCTGCAGTCCTAAATAGGCCAGAGCAGGTGTGAATACTGGGCAAAGATGGCAGATTTCCTTCACTAAAGGTGACAGGATGGGTTTGTACAACAATTGACACTGACACTGATACTGTCTTTAATATTGGAAATTCCAGTGACAGTCTTGCTTAACTGTGTACCTCTAACATTGGTATACTTTGAAACATCCTATCACTGGGTAATAGTAGAGTAGTACACTGGTTCCAGGATTTGTTTAAGGCCCAGCCACAAGGCCCACAATGTGATAAATGAGAGAATGTAAACTGAAACTTATAAGATTCTGGGGTCTTGACAGGGTAGATGCTGAGAGGATATTTCCCCTCAAGGAGAAATCTAGAACAAGCAGACTTTATTTAAAAATAGAGGGTCTTCCTTTTAAAATAAGAGATTAGGAGAATCGTTCATTAGAGGGAGATGATTGCTGGTTTTCACCTGAGGATCACCAGGTCTCTAGTGAGGGAAGAGTTTTAGAAGGAGAGTCCTTCATGGTAATGTCAGCCAGTGTGGAAATTGAGGTAAAAACAAGGGCTGCAGATGCTGAAAACCAGAGTCGAGATTAGAATGGTGCTGGAAAAGCACAGCAGGTCAGGCAGCATCCGAGGAGCTTGGGAATTGAACCCACCCTGTTCACATCATGCTGTATTGCAAACCAGCTGTCAACCAATTGAACTAACTGACCTCCATAGCAATATATTTGTTTGTATGATTTTGTTCTACACTGTTTTTATCCTGGATGTGAAGAAACATTGGTGTGGATCTGAGAATCAATGCATGCCTTTGTACCTGGATCAAAACCTTAGCATGCCCTTTCTAACAAATTTATGGGTGCAGTACCACCACAAAGAATGTAATAATTCAAGAGGAAGGCCTAGCAGCACATTTTTTCAGTACGTGGACAAGCAATAAATACAGCCTTTTTAGTATTACTCCTCTACCTAGAGCAAATAAGAAGTAGATCTGCCAATCTGAGTGCTTTTTTGTTCCTTTCCCTATTTTATGTTGACAGATTATATTTGTTAATAGAGAATGGCAACACGACGAGCATTAAAGGCTGTCCTAGTAGATCTCAGTGGAACATTACACATTGAAGATACAGCCATATCTGGTGCACAGGAAGCACTACAGAAGTAAGTTTGCCCCCACTTACTTTCGTTACCTTTTACTTACCTTCCCTTCCAGATCCACATTCCAGTGAAGATCTCGACCCACAGGAGGGGTCCCTGGCTTCCGCAATCTGTCAAATAAACACTAGCAATTCTCGTTCTGCAAGATTTCACACTTTATTATCACTGTCGGGCTCAGGTTGTCCAGCAGCACAGACGTTAAACACTTTTCCATGTTCCTTGGAGAAACTGTGCAAATGGCTTAAAAGAAATTCAATTTTTATAACTGTTTTTGAAAAATAGTACAGCCTTAATTACAGAGTAAATCCAATAAAATTTAATAAAATGACATTATTGGCTTAACACATGTCTATGATATTTCCTGGGAACTAACTTTGCACATTTTATCTTTTGGCACCAGTGTCTCCAAGGTTAGCTAGGATGGTTAGTAATGTCCTATCTAGCTTAGTTAATTCCATACTGTGAAGGAAGCATTGTCTGCTCATGTTTGGTTCAGCTAGTTCAGGAATGCAGCTTTTAGCAGGGTAAAAAGCCATTTTAAACAGAATTGTCAATTTTCAGCCTAGAAACTATTTTGTTATGTTACTTTATATTACTACATTAAGAAGCCATTTTGCTGTTAGTAAGGGCATGTATTAATTGGTTGCTCCTGACAACAGCCTAAATCCAGAGTTTAGATTCTCACCAGTATTTTTTTATTTGAGTTTTTGTTTTGGCGTTGGGCCCTTCAGGGACAATGGATGCGTGTAGGCCAGCATGTTCAGGGCCATCTGGTTTGAGAGTTACCCAATCTGGTAAAGTGGTGCTCAGGTTCAGAGGAAGGGAGGGATCACAGACAGTGCTAAAATAGGCATTGACCCCTTTGCACTTTATTATGGAATCATGAGATTTGGGTGTCACTAGCTCGACATTATTTATTGCCATTCCAAACTGTCCTTGAGAAAATGTAGGTGAGATGTTTTCATCATCTGTTGCTGTCCATGTGGTGTTGGCGCTGTTAAGAGAGGGGAGTTCCAGCACATTGACCCAGCCACAGTCAGGGTGCTGTGTGGTTTAAAGAGGAACATCTACATGGTAGAGGTGGCAGGTTTCAAAGATTCTATTTGGGGGCTGTGAAAAGTTGTGCTGCTTTGAACTGTGTAGTGATGAGCCTTTGAAGTGTACCTAGAGCACCAATCATCCAGGTAAGGGGAGAATATTCTATCATTTTCCTAACTTGTGGCTGGGAGACAATAACCAAGCTTTTGAGAGTCAGGAGGTGATTTACCTGCCACAGAATTCCCAGTTTGTGACCTGATATTGCAACCACAATTTTGATATCCTGGTCCAGTTCACTTTCCAGTGAAATTGCTTAGCACTAATATAGCGCACACATAATTTTCCATTTATTAACCCAAACCTGGGTATTGTCCAACGCTTGCTGTTTATGGGCAGGGACTGCTTCAATATCTGAAGGGTCAGGAATGGTGCTGAAAAATTGCCTGATGAAAATGTTACAACTTTGTGTCTATGTACATGTTGAAACATAGTCATAGAAATGTACAGCATGGAAACAGACCCTTCAGTCCAACTCGTCCATGCCAACCAAATATCCCAACCTAATCTAGTCCCATTTGCCAGTATTTGGCCCGTATCCCTCTAAACCCTTCCTATTCATGTACCTATCCAGATGCCTTTTGAATGTTGCAATTGTACCAGCCTCCACCACTTCCTCTGGCAGCTCATTCCATACATGCATCACCCTCTGCGTGAAAAAGTTGCCCCTTAGGTCTCTTTTATATCTTTACCCTCTCAGTCTAAACCTATGCCCTCTAGTTCTGGACTCCCCCATCCCAGGGAAAATACTTTGTCTATTTATGCTTTCCATGTCCCTCATGATTTCATAAACCTCTACAAGTCACCCTGCAGCCTCCAACGCTCCAGGGAAAATAGCCCCAGCCTGTTCAGCCTCCCCTATAACTCAAATCCTCCAACCCTGGCAAGATACATGTAAATCTTTTCTGAACCCTTTCAAATGTCATAACATCCTTTCGATAGGAAGGAGACCAAAATCGCATGCAATATTCCAAAAGTGGCCTAACTAATGTGCTGTACAGCTGCAACATGACCTCCCAACCTCTATGCTCAATGCTCTGACCAATAAAGGAAAGCATACCAAAAGCCTTCGTCACTATACTATCTACCTGCGACTCCACTTTCAAGGAGCTATGAACCTGCACCCCAAGGTCTCTTTGTTCAGTAACACTCCCTAGGACCTTACCATTAAATGTGTGGTCCTGCTAAGATTTGCTTTCTCAAAATGTAGCACCCCGCATTTATCAAAATTAAACTCCATCTGCTACTCCTCAGCCCATTGGCCCATCTGATGAAGACCCTGTTGTAATCTGAAGTAACCTTCTTTGCTGTCCACTACACCTCCAGTTTTGGGATCATCTGCAGACTTACTAACTATACCTCCTGTGTTCACATCCAAATTACGAAAGGTAGTGGACCCACTACCAATCCTTGTGCCACTCCACTGGTCACAGACCTCCAGTCTGGAAAAACAACCCTCCCCCACCACCATCTGTCTTCTACCTTTGAGCTAGTTCTGTATCCAAATGGCTATTTCTCCCTGTATTCCATGAGATCTAACCTTGCTAATCAGTCTCTCATGGGGAACCTTGTCAAACCCCTTACTGAAGTTCATATAGATCATGTCCAGTGCTCTGGCCTCATCAATCCTCTTTGTTACTTTTTCAAAAAACTCAAATCAAGTTTGAGACACTTGTGATTTCCCATGTGCAAAGCCATGTTGATGATCCCTAATCAGTCCTTGCCTTTCCAAATACATGTACATACTGTCCCTCAGGATTTCCGTTTGATATGCGTTTGAAGACATCCAGCTCTGTAATATGGACATTTTTCAAGATGCCACCATCTATTTCCCCACATTCTATATCTTCCATGTCCTTCTCCAACATAAACACTGATGCAAAATACTTGTTTAGTACCTCCCCCATTTTCTGCGGCTCCACACAAAGGCCGCCTTGCTGATCTTTGAGGGGCCCTATTCTCTCCCTAGTTACCCTTTTGTTCTTAATGTATTTGTAAAAGCCCTTTGGATTCTCCTTAACCCTATTTGCAAAAGCTATCTCATGTCCCCTTTTTGCCCTCCTGATTTCCCTCTTAAGTATACTCCTACTCCCTTTATACACTTCTAAGGATTCACTTGATCTCTCCTGTCTATACCTGACATATGTTTCCTTCTTTTTCTTAACCAAACCCTCAATTTCTCCAGTCATCCAGCAATCCCTACACCTACCAGCCTTTCACCCTAACAGGAATATACTTTCTCTGGTCTCTCTATCTCATTTCTGAAGGCTTCCCATTTTCCAGCCAACCCTTTTACCTGTGAACGTCTGCCCCCATTCATCCTTTGAAAGTTCTTGCCTAATACCATCTAAATTGGCCTTCCTCCCTATTAGAACTTCAACTTTTAGATCTGGTCTATCCTTTTCCATCGTTATTTTAAAACTAATAGAATTATGGTCGCTGGCCTCAAAGTGCTCCCCCACTGAAACCTCAGTCACCTGCCCTGCCTTATTTCCCAAGAGTAGGTCAAGTTTTGCACTTTCTCTAGTGGGTACCATCCACATACTGACTCAGAAACTTGTCTTGTACGCACTTAACAAATCCCTCCCATCTAAACCCTTAACACTATGGCAGTCCCAGTCTATGTTTGGAAAGTTAAAATCCCCTACCATAACCACCCTATTATTCTTACAGATAACTGAAATCTCCTTACAAATTTGTTTCTCAATTTCCCGGCTGACTATGGGTCTGTAATGCAATCCCAGTAAGGTGATCATCCCTTTCTTATTTGTCAGTTGCACCCAAATAACTCCCCTTGATGTATTTCCAGGAATATCCTCCCTAACTACAGCTGTAATGCTATCCCTTATCAACTCCCACCCCCCCCTCCTCCCCCAAACCCCCAACTTCTCTCTTGCCTCCCTTTCTATCCTTCTTATAGCATTTGTATCCTGGAACATTAAACTGCCAGCTCTGTCCATACCTGAGCCATGTTTCTGTAATTGCTGTGATATCCCAGTCCCATGTTCCCAACCATGTTGAGTTCATCTGCCTTCCCTGTTCAGCCGCTTGCATTGAACTAAATGCAATTTAATTTATCAGACCTACTTTGTTCTCTGCTTTGTTCCTGCCTGCCCTGACTGTTTGACTCACTTCTTTTCTCATATGTTAACTATGATTTCACCAGTCTGTGAAAGTTATGTTTGGGGTGATGGCTTTTCATGCGTAGAAGTGGTTGTTGCTTATTTTTTTGAAAATAAGTATTAACTTGTGCCTATTACCTTATACAAATTTTAATTAAGTGATGTTAATGCTTTTCTTGTTGTGACTTTAAGATTAATGGAAAGTTGGTTATTATTGTGGGTATTTATAAATTATTTTAACTTGCTTCTGTGCTGGTCCAAGTACTTCATGTATCAACAGAATTCCAGACGATCTTGTTAGTGTATGATCACGTCAGCTAATAAATGAATTCGTAAGAACAAAAAAGCTGTCCCTAAAAGTCAAAAAAATAATTTTCAACCAAGTCTCGAGGGGAATGCTTGAAAAAGAATAATTTAATTTAATGCCAGCTTGGGACTTGAAATAAGATGGATCATCCACATGGGCACTTAGGCCGAGGATAGTTGCAAATATGCCAGCTTTACCTTTTGCAGTTCTGTACTTTACTGACCAAGTTGTCATGGTGTCACCGAGCTGCTTTTGGCGATGAACTTTGAAGTCTTCCACCCTGAGTTCATCCTATGCCCTTGTCTGTTTTGTGCCTAGACTCTGGACAAATGTGCTGATACCTTTATTAATATGATAGCATATTTATAGAACAGAATGTGTATGCAACTTCCTTTTTGCTACTAGGCATCTCTCTTCAATTTATAAAGCTTGTATAGTATCAACAGATTTTTATGCTTAGTTGTGGTTAACAATTTCTTTGATTGGAAAAAATCTTCAGTGAAGTCTTAAAATTTCATTGATTTCTGAAATAAATTGTCAAAAATAACTGGTGGATGTTTCTATATGTTTGGATTTAACTTTGGTTATAGTTTCTAATGACATTTCAAAGATAACCTCTACATTTGTGCAATTATTTTTTTAAGAAAGAAGCTGTTTTATGCAATGAGCTGAGAAAGAAGCTAGCATTGACTTCAGTAATTTACATAGGTTGCGCAGTGCTCCTGTAGCTGTGAGGTTTGTGACTAACACCACCAAGGAGTGTAAACGAACACTGTTTGAACGACTACAGAAGCTCAACTTTGACATCCACGAGGAAGAGATCTTCACATCTCTAACGGCAGCCAGAAATCTTGTTGAGCAAGAGCAGATCAGACCGTTACTCTTGGTGGATGATAGTGCACTTGAAGACTTTGAAGGTATGCTGACTCTGAATGGCTTTGAATGGGATGGTACAGAGGGATAAGACTTGTCAAAGATCCAAACAACTACTGCACTGCAGAAGGAGGCTATTCAGCCATCATGTCTACTGGCTGTCCAAGTCAGCCTGATGACTTAGTGCCATTCTGCTGCCTTTGCATCATATCTTTGCATATTGTTTCTATTTAAATAATTATCCCTTTTAAATGCCTCAATTGAACCTGCCGTCTCCCACTTTTCTAGGCAGTGCATTTCATACTCCTAATATGATATTGATCAAATGCAGACAAACGAGACCAGTTTAAATTGTGTACGCTGGGCTTGTTTCCATGCTATAGATCTCCTATAACTACTCACTGTGTGAAAATGTTTCTTCTCACAGTCCATTTATTTCTTTTGCAAATCGCTTTAAATTTGTGCATTCTCGTTTTTGATCCTTTTAGAAATGGGAACAGTTTTTCCCTCTTTGCTCATGATTTTGAATACTTCTATAAAATTTCCTCTTAGCCACCTTACCTGTGAAGATAAGAGTCCCATCCTGTCGATCCTCCTATATCTGAAGTTTCTCATCCCTGGAAACACTTCTGCATTCTCTCCAATGTGTTCACATCTGACCTACAATATAGCACCCAGAACTGTACACCGTACTGCAGGTAGGGTTTAACAACCATCTTAGACAAGTTCAGCATCAACGCCTTGCTATTTTGCTTTATACCCCATCAAGTAAAGCCTCGGATGGTGTATGTTTCATTAATTGCACTCTCTCTCTCTGCCTGTCATACAGCTTCAATGAGCTATGCACAAATACATAAATCCCACTGCTCTTGTACCCTTTGAAATTGTTATATTGTCTCTAGATGTTCTTCCTGCCAAAATGCATCACCTCGTGCTTTGCCACCTCTTTGATAACTCCCTTACCTTATCTGTGTCCTTTTGAGATTTGCACTGTCCTTCTCACTGTTTTCAATATATCCAGGTTTTGTAACATCCATAAAGTGTCCCCTTACTAACCGTTGAGGAACCCTACTACAAACCTTCATCTAGCCTGAAAAATATCCATTGAGCTGAATTCTCTTCCTTATTACTCAACCAATTTGTAACAATGTTGCTACTGTCACTATTATTCCAACTTTTTTGTGTAAAACAATTGAGTAAAGTATAAAATACTTTCTGCAAGTCCATATATACCATATCAACAATATTACCATCAGCAACCCTTGTTACCTCTTCAAAATGTCCAGCAAGTTAGTTAAACACCATTTCACCTTTGGAAATGTGTGCTGACTCTTCCAAATCAACCCATCTTTATCCACGTGACTACTAATTATTTCCCAAATGATTGTTTCCAGAAGCTTTCCAATAACTGAAGTTAAACTGACTCTCTGGAGTTATCCTTGCAACTATTTTCTAAACAAGGCTGTCAGGTTTGCAGTTCTCAAGTTTTCTGGCACTTTCCTTGCAGCTAGGGAAGATTGAAAGATTATGGCCAGTGCCTCAGCAATTTCCGCACACCTTTCCTTCAACATCCTTTAATGCATCTCATCTGGTCCCAATGCCTCATTAGCTTTAAGTACCAAAACTCTATCTGACACTTCATCTTTATCAACTTTTGTCCTTGTAATTTAAAATTCGCTATTATGATGTTGGTATGAAGGCTAGCTGTCACCCTGAATCAGATGTTTGAATTTGCTCAAAAAAAAAGTTGTCAGGCTGCTCACTTTCAGATTAGACTAAACTGAGATCCTTTTTGCTTGCTGAAGTGGGTGGAAAAGATCTTGTGGCACAGTTTGAAGAACAGCAGGGAGCTATTCCAGTGCCCCTGAAAGCCATTTCAATTCAAAAATAAACCAATAGAAACAGATGAATTGGTCACTTATCTTGTTGATTGTGAAACAATGCACAAATTGACTGCCACATTTGTTTGCCATAACAATATCAACTATGCATTAATATTGTTTGGTTGTGATGCACTTTGGTACATTTTAAGGACGTGAGGTAATTTGCATCCGACCCAGGATTGAATAAGATATGAAGCTTACAGAGCAATGGAAGTTTATCTAACTGCATGTGAATAGGTGGAGCAACCAGAAATTTGGATGAAATAAAATCAAATAACGTTTGAGAACTTCTCTTTTAATTAACAAAAAATAATCAAGAATTGTCTCTTCTTGGAGCACTTTCTATCGAGTTCAAAAAGTTAATCAAAATGTTTATTTTTCAGGAATAGACACAAGTGATCCTAATGCTGTGGTTATTGGATTAGCTCCACAGCACTTCAATTACACTACATTGAACAAGGCATTCAGGTAAGAGTAAAAGTTAAAATAATGGAGAGGCCCATGCCTCTGAGTCAGGAAGCCTGGGTCCAAGTCCCAACTGCTCCAAAAGTGTGTAATAACATCACTCAACAGGTTGATTAGAATGTATATGAAAGTGAAATAATATTGTTATGTTGGATGGAAATAGCCTCGTGACACTCACTGTCTCAGCTTGCAAGTGAGGAATGTATGAGGTTACTGAGGGAGCCTGTTGTACCATAGCCGAGAAACTCAGCACCTCCAAGGGAAAGGGAGGAACTTTTTGGAATTGACCTGGAGTTATCTTCATTTTCAGGTGTAAGCACAAAAACAGGCATCGTCATGGCAAGTAATCTTTGAATAATAAAATTTTTTAACATAAAAAAAACTGGCAGGAGATAAATTGCCTACCCTGTTTTTAAAAAAACATTAGATAGATATCAGGAGAAACAACGGCTCAGCGGCTATCCTTCAAGTCCTCTAAGAATAAGTGATCACAGCTTATTTACTGTTCTATATTAAAGTGCGTAACTATAATTTATCTACCAATCCAATAACTTAACTAGTCTACATCCTTTTGCACCTCTTTGCATCTTCCTCATTGCTAACTGACATTCCTAGGTTTGTATCATCAGGAATATGAAAACAGATATGTTTGCATTCAGTCCTTCATTGAAGTAATTGTTATTAGGTAATAAACTGCTGTGGGTTTAGCAATGATCCTTGAGCCATTCTGTTAATTGTACCTTGCATGTAATATATGACCATCAATCCTGATTATATAATCTGCCATCTTCTCGCTTGCCTTGCCTTGTTTCCAAAAAAGTATGTCTCCCTATTTAGCAGAGTTTTCACCCCCCCCAACTTTGCTGTGTGAATATCATTCTTGATTATTCTTTTCTTTGTGGTTTTTTTTTCAACTAATTTTGCTTCTTTCTTATTTTATCCTTTATCTTAAGACAACCTGGGTCCGGCTACCTTAGCAACCAAAAGTACGGTTGGACAGGCTGCTACAAATGATCCCTATAGCTAAAGATTGCAAGATACATCTCTTCTTCCTCTCTGGAGGTCAATATGACAGTCAGCATTCCCTCCCCCACAGTCCAAAGATGTGCAGGTTGGATGGGTTGGTCATGCTAAATTGTCCATCATGACGAGGGATGTACAGGCTAGTTGGATAGACCAAGGCAAAATGCAGGATTACGGAGATAGGGTAGTGGGGTGGCTCTTCGGAAGGTCAGTGTGGATTTGATGAGCCGAATGGCCTACTTCCATACTTTAGGGATTCTATGTCGAGAGTTCTAAAATGGAAAAATGCAGAAGATTCAAACAACTTCAGAGTTCCAATAGTTGATAGATATCAACTGCAAAGGATGAAGGTACCTAGACTTCTGTGAATTATTTAACAATTTTACAACTTTGTTAAACTATTCGAAGATCAAGGTTCTGTGTAGGTGGAATTAAGATTTGGTACAGCCTTGACTACATGGAAGAGCTAATCAGACAGAATTTACCAGATACAATATCTTGCCTACCAAACCCAAGTAGGCAAGGCTGTTGACAGCATTTTTTTGTCTGCTTGTAAAGAAGTGATATTTACACATCAAAGATAGACACATGAGAAAATTATATTCTTTAATCAACCATGACAGAAAAACAAAAAATGTTCCAAATTAAAAGGAAAACTGCTGAAACTATGAAATAAGATGGAAAAATAGTAACCAAAAAAATCTGCCTTTCTGAGGAAGGGTTACTAGACCTAAAACATTAACTCTGATTTCTCTCCACAGATGCTATTGGACCTGCTGAGCTTTCCCAGCAATTTCTGTTTTTGTTTATGATTTTCAGCATCCACAGTTCTATTGGTTTTTATTTGGTATTTAACTCATTGGTACATCACTGCCAAGCATGCCCACCTTTAAGAAGTTCTGGACCACTCTCTGACAGGATTTACATTCTAATCCTTTTTGCTGTCCATGCTCATTAATTTCAATGTTGCTCCTCATGTTTGACCAGGTATTTGCTAAAACCTGTTCCCACAACCACACCACATTCTTCAGTGACTGCCTCTGGCTCAGACTCACCCCATGTGGATTTCAACAACCGTTTCATCCTTAGTGCTTTGAATCCACCCAGGATTCTCGTGATGTTCTAAGTTCTACAGACAGCTGTTCTCACTGCACCCTGAGATATACACTCAATGCTATGTTTCATCATGTGCACACTCTTGAGATCTCTCTCCAACAGCATCATCACGCTGGCTCAGGGCTGCACCACTCCCCGGTTCCACTTCATCCGCTGGTTCAGTCCGTGTGCTAACAAGAAACTTTTTCTTTTCCTTTCAGACATCAAGGCACACAAGATGCAATACCTCAGAGATACCTACACCCCTCTGAAAACTTTCCTCCCTTTCCCTCTGACTTCATCCCCTCCCTGAACCCTACCTCCTTACTGTCCCTCCTGACGTTCTGCTCTCCGATGCTAAATGTTCTGCACTCTGCAAAGGTCTCAGTTTTATCCCTCTGTCCCCACCTTAATGAATTTTGGGCACAACGTAAAATTAAACTCTTCTTCTGTCGCCTTCAATGCCCATTTCTTTGGACAAGAGTCCTCTCCCTGTCCCTCAGACCCCTTCACTCACCTCCAACACTACCAGTTCTGTGAACAGCTAACCCGAGAATGCAACTTTAAAAAAAAGGGTTTTGTGATTTACACACGAAAGAAGTGAAACTATCACTGTATTCTAACAGATGAAAGGCTTAACAGACAATCAATTCTTCAATGTATAATTTCAGTTACATCACACTGCAGATTTTTGCTATAAATTCTGTGTTACGATTGAGCCCTCCACAAACACCTGATGAAGGAGCGTCGCTCCGAAAGCTAGTGTGCTTCCAATTAAACCTGTTGGACTATAACCTGGTGTTGTGATTTTTAGTTCTGAGGAAGGGTCACTCAACCCAAAATGTTAAGTCTGATTTCTCTCCCATGAAAAACAGTAAACTGTTTAGCATTTCCAAACTGCATTTGAAAGTATCTGGTGGTGAACCACCTTGGATGTGAACTTATTTCAGTACTAGGACAGTTAATCTGGAAAATGACTAAAAATTGGAACAGAAAGAAAGACTTGCATTTATATACCGTTTTTCTAGACTTTGGAAATCTCCAAGTTTATTACAGCAATGAACTACCTAAAGTACTCACTATTCAGAAAATACAGCAGTCAATTGCTTCCATAAATAACAATGTGATAGTGATAATTACTTTTCTTGGTAATGCTGGGTGAAGGATGAATTTGGTACTTTCATATGAGATCTAACCGGAAGATAAACGTTTTATGTGCTCACGTAATTGAATTGAATTTATTGTCACGTGTACCGAGGCACAGTGAAAAGTTTTGTCTTGCAAGCAATACAGGTAGATCACAGAGTTAAGTAGTATAGACAGTAGATAATAGGTAAACAGCAGCAAAAACAAACAGATAGGTACAGGCAAATGCTAAGAGTTTGTGAGTCCATTCAGTATTCTAACAATAGTAGGGTAGAAACTGTTTCAAAACCAGCTGGTGTGTGCATTCAGGCTTCTGTACCTTCTCCCCGATGGTAGAGGTTGTAGAAAAACATTGCCAGGGTGGGATGGATCTTTGAGAATGCTGGTGGCCTTTCCTTGACAGTGGGCCTGGTAGACTGATTCTATAGATGGGAGGTTGGCCTTTGTGATTGTCCAGGCCGAGTTCACCACTCTATAACTGTCTCTGATCTTGAATGGTGCAGTTGCCATACCAGGTATTGATACATGCAGACAATGCTCTCGATGGTGCACCTATAAAAGTTGGTAAGGGTATTCGTTGTCTTGCCAAATTTCCTCAGCTGCCTGAGGAAAAAGAGACATCGTTGGGCCTTTGTAACCAGTGCGTCCACATGGAGTCCAAGAAAGCTTGTTGTTGATGACCATTGCCAGGAGCTTGACACTGTCCACTCGTTCCACCTCTGTGCTGTTAATGTGTAGAGGGGCATGAGTAACATCCCACCAAGACTCAATAATGAGTTCCTTGGTTTTGCTGGTATTGAGACCTAGATTATTCTCAGTGCACCATTTTTCTAGGTCTTCCACCTCCCATCTGTAGTCTGTTTCGTTGCCATCTGAGATTCGACCGACTATGATGGTGTCATCAGCGAACTTGTAAATGGCATTAGTCTAGTATTTGGTGATGCTGTCATGGGCATACAGTGAGTACAGTCGGGGGCTGAGTATGCACCTCTGGGGGGCTCCAGTGTTGAGTGTTAGTGAGGATGAAATATTTTCCCAATCTTCTCTAATTGTAGCCTGTGGATCAGGAAACTGAGAATCCAGTTGTAGAGAGTGGGGCTTAGTCTGAGATCATTAAGTTTAGTAATCAGTCTTGAGGGGAAAATAGTATTGAAGGCTGAACTGTAGTCAATGAGTAGGATTCTTACATAGCTGTTCTTGGTGTCAAGATGTTCTAGGGAGGAGTGAAAGACAAGTGATATGGCATCTGACGTGGATCTATTGGGTCAAGAGTAGTGGGGAGGCTGGTGTTGATTAATGCCATGACCAGCCTTTCAAAGCACTTCGTGACCACCGAAGTTGGGGCCACTGGGCGGTAGTCATTGAGACATGCTGCATGAGCCTTCTTAGCCACAGGGATGATGTTGGCTCTCTTGAAATAGGCAGGGACAGTGGCCTGCTGCAGGGAGAGGTTGAAGATGTCCAAGAAGACCTCTGCCAGTTGATCTGCGCATGCTCTGAGTGCGCAGTCTGTTACCCTGTCTGGTCCCATCGCTTTCCTTGGATTCACACGAAGGAAAACTGATCATACCTCTGATGCAATGACTGTTGAGATAGATTCGTCAGGATTTGTCGGAATAGGTGTTATCTCTCTGCCGAAATTCTGCTCAAAGTGAACATAAAAGGCGTTGAGACGATCTGGGAGGGATGTGTCATTGCTATTTTGCACTGTCTCTTTTTAGAACCTGGGATGTCATTCAGTCCTTGCCATAGTCATCGGATGTTTGTCTGGCTTTCTAGTTTAGATCAGTATTGGTCCTTGACTGTCTTAATGGCTCTGCGAAGGTCATACTTAGATTCCTTAATTTGAGTATGTCTCCTGATCTGAAGGCCTCACGCCTGGTTTTGAGCAGGTTCTGCATGTGCTGATTCATCCAGGGTTTCTGTTGGGGAACATCCCGGATTGACTTCCTCGGTATGCAGTCCTCCACACACTTGCTGATAAAGTCTGTGGTGGTGATGGCGTAGTTGTCCAAGGTTCATGCAGACTGTTTGAACATGGCCCAATCAGCCGATTCCAGACAGCACCGGAGTTGATCTTCTGCCTCCTCCGACCAGCACTGGACATGTATCTGCGAGGGGGTCTCCTGCTTGAGCTTTCACCTGTAAGCCGGGAGAAGAAGCACGGCATTATAGTCAGAGTTCCTGAAATGAGGGCCGGGGATGGAGTAGTAGGGATCCTTCACAGTTGGTGTAGCAGTGGTCTAAAATGTTCGGGCCCCTAGTGGGGCAGATCATGTCCTGGTGGTACTTGGGCAACACCTTCCTTAGATTGGCTTGATTGAAGTCGCCAGTTACAATAAACAGGGCCTCGGGGTGTTCTGTCTCCAGGGTATTAGTGGTGGAGTACAGCACGTCCAGAGCTTCCTCAACCTTTGCTTGTGGTGGTATACAAAGTGACGTATCAGTGTTGCTGCTGACCAGTACCTTAGTGTTTTACAAAGCTGAGCTGAATGCAGTTTGTCTAATGGACTTGGCTTTATAGGCAGAAAGGGTTATGGAAGGTTTTGAGTTCTTGGAAAAATATATTTTCAGAGTAATTTCACTTGTCTTGAACTGGTAACTTAACAATGGGGCCTAAATTCTGGAATTACTTCTGTAAACCTCTCCACTTCTCTACTTTTCTCACCTCCTTTCTGTGAAGCACTTTGGAATGTTTTAATATACTGTATTAAGAGTGTGATCATAAATGTGTTTAAATGAATCAATTGCTTCCTAATTCTTGTAGTGTTGAAAAGGGAAGGGGGAAGTCTTGATTCTTAGTTATGGACAACAATAATAATTTTGCAGGTACACCTTAAATGTATTATGCAGAGTATCTTAATGAGTTGAGGGCCAGACGTGGCTTGCTTCTACTCCAGAGTTTAATAACATGTTGAAATATTCTCTAGGTTCACACAAAAAACAACCCTGGCAGGGTACTGTACCCATAGAACTATGTTTACAGAAAAGGACAATGAAAATCTTTTTTTTCTCTACATACAATTACTCCTCATATAAACTTGGTCTATGTCTGTCTTCTCTTATCTGGTCTTTCACCTAGGTTAATTTTAGATGGTGCTCCTCTAATTGCTATACACAAGGCAAGGTACTACAAAAAACTGGATGGCTTATCACTTGGGCCAGGACCTTTTATCACTGGGCTGGAATATGCAACAGATGTCAAGGCCACAGTAGTAGGAAAACCAGAGAAACCATTCTTCCTTGAGGCTCTCCGAAGCATTGGATGCCAACCAGAAGAGGCAGTTATGATTGGTGATGTATGTACTGAGCTTGTCAACTGACTGAATTTGTCAACTGAACTTGCCCTTCTTTCACTCCTTCCTTTCCATTTTTTTTAAAAATTCAGTATTTGGCTTTAGCTCTCCTTCTGTTTGGTCTCCTTTGGCCTTAAAAGGAAACAGTAAAGACCAATGGCATAGCTAATGTACTGTTAATATTGCCTTCTATTGGTTCATTTTTTTTGGAGGTTAGAATCTGCTGGTACTTTCAGATTCAGAATGAATTTATAGCACAGTCTGTTACGAGTTGGTCAGGTGGTCACTCCTATCACATGTAAGGACTTCATTTGTTTCACAATTTTTAGCAATTCTTTGTGTTCTTGCAGTATCCTTATTAGGTAAGTGGAACATCTTTGACATTGAGTCTGGGCAGCCATGCTCTGGTCAGACAGAGTAATATTTCCTAGAAATTTGTTTCAATCCTAGATACAGAAAGAATATCACTCATCATTACACCTGCCTCGGTTCTCCAGAATTGAGTGGTACTTGGGATGGGGGTCTCTAAGCGAAGTGTCACAGTACTTGGTCTGATTTGTTGGTTTTTTTGCATTTCGATTACATTTGACTCTAGCTGTTATGGTTTGTTTTATGGATACCAGTTTACAGTGATGTTGGGATTGCTGAAATCTGCCTTTTTAGAATGAATTAGTGAGTTTTTAAGTATTTTACACTCACTAATTTCCTCAAGTTCAGTGGCTGAGCCACTATTCTGTTGATTTGGAAATGTTTCTTTTCCTGTCCATAATAAATGCAGCAAGCCCAGTGGTCCGACAGAATACTTGACATGGTTTTTAGTTTACCATATACAGAGATATCTCCTCACCTGCTGAGCTCTGCCAGTTGTTAAGGCTATAAATCACTGCGTTGAATTTGGTTTTTGTAAATTAAGTCAAACAAATGGTAGAAAAAAATTAGTTTGCATTAACTGTATCTCTTATAGATAACAGTAAAGTCACTTCCATGCTGGTGCTCAGTATTACGATAACCCTTAAAACACACTTATTGGTTTTGCATCACTTTTTGAAGAATAGAGGAGCTGTATAATATTTAAATTTGAGAAAGACTGCATGCAGGAAGCTACAGAACAGAGAATCATAAAATCCATACAGTGTGGAAACAGCCCATTCGGCCCATTGAGTCCATACCAGACTCTCTGAAGAGCAGGGGGAGATGATTGCTTAGTGGTATTATCACTGGATTGTGAATCTAGAGATTCAGTTAATGTTCTAGGAATCTGGGTTCAAATGTCGCTGCTGCAGATGGTGAAATTTGAATTCAATAAAAAAAAGTCTGGAATTGAGACTAATGATGACCATGAATCCATTGTCTATTGTCAGAAAAATCCCATCTGGTTTATTAATTTCCTTTAGGGAAGGAAGCTGCCATCCTTCCCTCATCTAGCCTACATCAGATATCAGATATAATATGGTTAATTGTCCTCTGGGCAAATAGGAATGGGCAATAAATGCTGCCTAGCTAGCAACATTCTCATCCTGTGAAAGAATAAAGGATACCATCCAGAACTGACCCCTACCCTATAATCCTGAATTCCCCATGGCAATTTTCCTAGCCCCATTCCTGATAAAAGGCTCCTGCCACTCTCGACTCAGATCTCCAGCATCTGCAGTCCTTGCTTTCTCCTAAACTTCCTAGCCTGCACATCCCTATACACTTTGGGCAATTTAGCATGGCCAGTCCACCTAACCTGCACATATTTGGACTGTGGGAGGAAACTGGTGCAACCCAGAGGAAACCCATGCAGACATGGGGAGAATGTGCAAACTCCACACAATCAACTGAAGGTGGAATTGAACCCAGGTCCCTGATGCTGTGAAGCAGCAATGCTAGTCATTAATCCATCCTGTCCACTCGAGGGATTTAGGAGTCCTTGTCCATGAATCTCAAAAACAAGTACATCCAACTTTAAAGGTAATAGGAAAGCAAATGGAATGCTGGCATTTATTTCAAAGGGAATAGAGTATAAAGTAAGAAAGTTTTACTAAAATTTTAACAATGCGCTAGTCAGACCACTGCTGGAACTTTGTGAACAGTTTTGGGCTTCTTTGCTGTACATCTCTATGACTCTATAAAAGATATGTTGACATTGAAGACAGTCCTGTGAAGATTCAATAGGCTGACAATAGCTATGGAGGAACTGTCTAATGAGGCAAGGTTCAGTGGTTTGGGCATTAACCAAAAAACAAAAAGAACTGTGGATACTGGAAATCCGAAACAAAAACAGTCATTACTGAAAAATCTCAACAGGTCTGGCAATATCTGTGGAAAGAAATTAGAGTTGATGTTTTGGGTCCACTGATCCCCCTTCAGAACAGAATTCTGTCTTTTGAGTAGTTTTGGGCCTGTACTCATTGAAATATAGAAGAATGAGAGGTGTCCTTATTGAAATAGGCAAGATTCTCTGGGGACTTAACAGACAGATGTAGATTGGTTGATTTCTTTCAGTGGGAGAGTTTGGGACCAACAGGCATAATTTCAGAATAAGGTGCCACACATTTAAAACAGATGAGGAGGAATTTCTTCTGAGGGTAGTAAATCTGTGTAATTATTTACTGCAGAGGGCTGTCGAGGCTGGGTCATTAAATATATTCAAGTTTGAGGTAGATTTTTTTTATAAGTAATAGAATCAAGGGTTATGGCGGGGGGAAGGCAGGAAAGTGGAGTTGAAAATTATCAGATCAGTCGTGATCTCATTGGGTGCCAGAGTTGATTCGATGGACTGAATGGTCTACTTGTACACCTGTGTTTTATCATCTTATGGTCATTTTTGCTTTTATGAAATTTCTAGCTTCACCCTAACCAGTAGTTTCAGATTGAATGCTGACTAGTGCAAAATCATCTTCAAAATATCTTGAATCGTATATTTAAAGATTCACTGAAATAAATAGATTGGGGTGGCATGGTGGCTCAGCAGTTAGCACTACTGTCTTACAGCGTCAGGGACCCAGGTTCAATTCCACCCTCAGGTGATTCTGTGTGGAGTTTGCACATTCTTGATGTGTCTGTGTGGGTTTCCTATAGATACTCCAGTTTCCTTCAGTGGTCCAAAGATGTACAAATTAGGTGGATTAGCCATGGTAATTGCCCCTAGTGTCCAGGAATGTGCAGGCTAAGTGGATTAGTCATGGAAAGTGCAGGGTTACAGGGATAGGTAGGGTTGGGAGTGGGTGAAATGATCTTTGGAGGGTTGGTGTGAACTTGATGGACCAAATGGCCTGCTTCCACACTATAGGGATTCTATAATTCTATGATGAATGACATTAAGAATATGCCACAGCAGTATTAGATAGTCAGTCATTTAAAAGATTTAAAATGTCTGCCTATAAGAATCTCTATTTATATTGACCTTGATGAGGAAACAAGATCTCGGATTTTGAAATGTAAGGCATAGAAAGTGTAAGCCAAAGAGTTGAATAAAGTGTTGATTGAGTCAATGATGGAGGAATGTGTCCAATTTTTTTGGCAATGGAGCAGTTTAAGAAAATTGCAGAAAATATTGTTGAGATTGTATTTTTAAGAGAAGGTATGGGATATGAAGGTTAAGAGAGCCTATAGAGCCATCCAAAATTCTGAAAGTTTTGATCAAGTAATTTGGAATAAAAGTCTATTGTGATGGTATCCTTAAGATATACATTTAAAATCACAAACTGAAGGGAGATTTATGTTTTTCAAAATACAGTTTGGTTTCTGGAATTCATGAAAAACTTAGTGCAGTGATCTAAATTTTCCTATTTCCTCTCCTCCTCTTGCTCTCCCTCCATTCTCTTTCCCTTATTCCACCTCCCCACACACCTCCACTTTTCTTCCTTCTGTTTTCCCTCCCTGCGCCATTCTGTTGTCCCTCCCTCTCCACTTCCAATTGCATTGCCTGAACTGTTACCTTCCTGTGAAGGTAACGGTTGTCTTCCTCCAGCCTCTTCTCATTCCAGTCCCCTCAAACTCCAATCAGTTCTCTTGTCCTCCACTACCTTCCATGTCCACCTTTTGTGGAATATTAAAAATTGTTTTTTACCACTATGTGCAAATATATGCATGATGATTATTTATACCTGTTTTAAATGAAATGCAATTGTTAACTACTGACTACATTTTATCTGTCTTCCTAAACATCACTTCATATTCCATTTTGGCATGTATTTCATATTATAAACAAGCGAACTATACAGCAACTTATAAAACATACGTTTGTGGCATTTTTTTCATCTGTGTACCATGGTTTGCTCACAAGAATCATCTTGAATTCTTGCCTTTAACACAACAATAACTTGTGTTCTTGATTAATCTTCATGTCGAAGTAAATATTCATTTTATCTCTTATGGCCTTAGGAAGATTACCTATTACTGACATTATGCTGACTGGTCTATGCATAACTTGCTTATCTCTTCTTAAACTGAGGTGTTACATTGGTAACCTTCCCATCCAATTTCCATATTGAGTAACAGTTTAAAAGATTGTAGTTAAAGTTTCTGTTATTTATTTCACACTTCATTCAGCATTCTAGAATGTAAATGATCAGGGCCTGGTGCATCAATCATTTGAGTTTCATATCTACATTTGGCAACTATTTCATTAACTTTTTCATTATCACTATGCAATATGCTTCTGTGGGAATAGGCCAAGTTCACATTTAGCATCTTTCATCCTTCAGAAGATATTTTGTGTTCCATCTCTAATTAGCCTACACTTTTTTTAAACCAGCCTTTTATTTTCTGCTGTTTAGGAAATTCTTTACAGTTTTTGGGAGATATACAGCTTTGTTTACAGTTTATCTCACCTTAATCTACTCTGCTTCCTTGCTTATTTCTGTTGCTTAATTTTTTTTCTGTTGCATCTAGTGTAGAAAAGGAGAAATGTTAACTTTGACTAATTTTTTTGTCTATAGGATGCTAGGGATGACGTTGGTGGAGCACAAAATGCTGGGCTGTTGGGGATTTTGGTAAAAACTGGTAAGTATGCTTATAACTATTTCCGAAACTTATAGTGAATGTTTTATTTTGCCATCGCCACCCATCCAGACTAATTCAGTAAAAAGGGGTAATACTTTGCCTTCTGAATTTTCTTTAGATGTTTACTTAGGTTAATATGTTGTCTCTTTTTTTTTATTTATATTCTGAAATTGCTCATAAAAAGGTGAGACATTTTCACAATGATGTTATTACTTACCATCATTTTAAGAGGGATAAACCAGGAAGCAACAGTACAGTGAGTCTAACGTCTGTGAAATGGAAACCACTGGGGAAGAAAATTGCAGGAACAGAATTAATCTCCACTTGGAGAGCCAAAGTTAATCAAGATGGGTCTAGAAAAGTCCACATGGCTTTGTAAAGGGGAGATCACATCTAACAAATTTGATTGAATTTTAAGGATATGCCTAGGTGTGTAGATGATATTACAGTTGATGTACTCTACATGGGCTTCAGTAAGGCTTTTGACAAGTTCTCACCTGGCAGACAGGTTAAGAAGGTAAGACCCCACGGATCCAGGGAAATTTGGCAAATTGGATCCAAAATTGACCTAGTGGCAGGAAGCTGAAGGTAACGGTTGTTGAAGACAGGCTTCCAGCAAAAAAAAAACTATGTCTAGTGGCATACCAAAGGGGTGCTGTGATCCTTGCTGTTTGTTGTATACATTAATGATCTAGACATGACTGTAGGCAGTAATGATCAGTAAATTTACAGATTACATGAAAATTTGAGGAGATTACAGGATGGTTTAAACTTTGGAGGCAGCAGGACAAGTAGATAAGGAAGTTAAGAAGGCTAATGGGATACTTGCCTTTATTAGTCAATGCATTGAATAAAAAAGCAAAGAGGTTATGATGGAGTTGTATGTTTTAGGCTATGGCTGTAGTAGTCTGTGCAGTTCTGGTTGCCACATCATAGAAAAGGTCTGATTGCACTAGAGAGAGTGCAGAGGGGATTCACCAGGATGCTGCCTGGGCTGGAATGATTCAGCTATGAAGAGACCCTAGATGACTGGGGTTGTTCTCCCGAGAGCAGAGAAGGCTCAGATGATTTGAGATACAAACTTCTGAGGTGTGTGTTTGAAAGATTCCTTAAATCTGTGCCCCGTTGGTTATTGATCTCTCTATTAAACAGGATGTTTAGAGGTAATTTGAGGAAAACATTTTTCACCCAGAGAATTGTGGGTTTCTGGAACTCGCTGTCTGAAAAGGTAATAGAGGTGGGAACCCTCAAAACACTCAGAAGGTTAAGATGAGCACTTGAAACACCTTAGCATACAACAGTATGGGTCAAGTACTGGAAAATGGGATTAGAACAAAGATTTTTCCTTGGGGTGGAGGAGTCCAGAACTAGAGGGTATAGGTTTAGAGTGAGTGGGGAAAGATATAAAAGGGACCCAAATGGCAACTTTTTAACGCAGGGGGTGGTGCATATATTGAATGAGCTGCCAGAGGAAGTGGTGGAGTCTGGGACAATTACAATGTTTTAAAGGCATCTGCGAGGAGAAAGTGAGGTCTGCAGATGCTGGAGATCAAAGTTGAAACTTTATTGCTGGAACAGCACAGCAGGTCAGGCAGCATCCAGGGAACAGGAGATTCGACGTTTCGGGCACAGGCCCTTCTTCAGGAATCTTCCTGAAGAAGGGCCTGTGCCCGAAACGTCGAATCTCCTGTTCCCTGGATGCTGCCTGACCTGCTGTGCTGTTCCAGCAATAAAGTTTCAACTTTGATCTCCAGCATCTGGATGGGTATGTGAATAGGAAGGGTTCAGACGGATATGGGCCAAATGCTGGCAAATGGGACTGGATTAATTTAGGATATCTGGTTAGCATGGATGATTTGGACCAAAGGGTCTGTTTCTGGGTTGTACATCTGACTCTATGACCAACATAGACGTAATGGGCCAATGTCCTTTTCCCTTGCTATAAAAGCTCTGTGATTTATGATATTGAACAACATTTTAAAAAATGTAATCATCAAATGAATTCTCTGTTGCTAGTTCATATAAGCTATTTGCAAAAACAAAAATAATTCTTTGATGTATCACCAACACTCATTTTACTGCTGCTTATTTCCTTCAGGAAAATACCAACCTGGAGATGGAGGAAAAACAAACCCTCCTCCATATTTGATATGTGATGCTTTTCCACAGGCTGTCGACCACATACTAAAGAAACTTCTGTAAAATTCATAAAATGGATAACATCCTAGGTAGGCCACGTACTACTACAGATCACCAAACAACTTCAAGTTATTTTCAAATGACAGAATATCAAAATTTCATGTGTTGAAATTCAATCAAACACAAAGCAAAATACAAAATTTTGCACAGTTGTGACAATGATGAATCAAACTGATGTTTCATGTATTTCAATACCTATGGTCCTGGAAAATTGTCAAATTAATTTTGGAAGAAGGTTGTTATTTGTCCAAGAACCACAAGCCTCTGTTCTTGTGGAGCAAATATCTATCACCTAATAGCATCTGGTATTCTTGACTGTTTCCAAAGCATAGAACTAAACCTCTAACGTGGTGCTCACTTGTCTTTGTATATCTACTTAATCTGAAATATATGGTCCCCTGTAAGATAACTGAGGTTGCGGATCCATAATTTATCTAAATATTTTTACCACCACAGACCAATCTCTTCACTTTTCTCTGGTCTGTTAGTAAGCACGTACCTGTCATGTCATAGCAACTAAAATCTTTCAAAGATTTTTGGCATAAATTCCTTTGTAAATAGACCCCAACTGACTCACTGATGTTACCTGGTATCTCATTCACTGTTATTTAAAGGTTCACATGTTTGAACAAAGTCGTATCAAGTCATCGAACATACCAGGTTCTTTTCAGTTTTCCCATTAACACATTGTTCAAGCTTGCAATGTTTATGCCTACTAATTTTATTTTCAATATGCAAGTACAGAAGCTTGCATATAATTGTACTGCACTGTTTATTAATGAATGCTGATACATATTCTCTCAATTTTCCATAATATCTTGCTTGCTTTCTTACTGCTGCTAATTTTGAATCCAATACAAATGTTGCATTGAGTCCAAGCATTTATTTAGATCAGAAATGAGAGTCAGCAGAGCACCTTTACACACCCCATTCAATTACCAGCCCATTTCGATTTGTCAAGCCATTGTCCATAATTTAACTACTTGTTGAGTTCAGATTAATGAATCTGTGTAATTGTCAAATCTGGTTGTGTCACCATTTTGGAAAATGGAAATTGGTCTAGAAATTCTGCTTTAGCAAATTCCAGCAGTTACAGCAGAATTGGAGCTCGTAGGGTTATCTACTGATGATCTTGCCAAAATGTAAAAGATTCTGGTGAAGGCAGACATGCACTAGGTACAGAAATAATCCATATGCTAAAATGAGTTGACCCATAATCCAACCAATATCCTAGTTTGCTGTGATCTGCCTATACTTGTAAAACAAATCTTTTCACTGTACTTAGCTACATGTGACAACAATAAATCAAAACAAATTAAAAACCAAAAGAACTGTGGATGCTGTAAGTCAGAAAAACAAAACAAAATTGCTGGAAAAGCTCAGCAGGTCTGGCAGCATCTGTGGAGAGAAATCAGAGTTAACATTTTTCAGTTAGACAATAGACAATAGGTGCAGGAGTAGGCCATTCAGCCCTTCGAGCCTGCACCGCCATTCAATATAATCATGGCTGATCATTCCTAATCAATATCCTGTTCCTGCCTTATCTCCATAACCCTTGATTCCACTATCTTTGAGAGCTCTATCCAACTCCTTCTTAAATGAATCCAGAGAGTGGGCCTCCACTGCCCTCTGGGGCAGAGCATTCCACACAGCCACCACTCTCTGCAGGTAGACTGGGAGAATCAGGATGGTATTGGGCCTCAAGAAAGAGACTTTGTGGAGTGCCTCAGAGATGGATTCTTAGAGCAGCTGGTGCTGGGGCCGACCAGGGAGAAGGCAATTCTGGATCTGGTATTGTGTAACGAACCAGAATTGGTCAGAGACCTCGAAGTGAAGGAGCCATTGGGAAGTAGTGACCATAATACAATAAGCTTCAATCTGCAATTTGAGAGGGAGAGGGTACAGTCGGAAGTGACAGTACTTCTATTGAATAAAGGGAACTATGGAGCTATGAGGGAGGAGCTGGCCAAAGTTCAATGGTGCAATACCTTAGCAAGGATGACCGTGGAGGAACAATGGCGGATATTTCTGTGTATAATGCAGAAGTTGCAGTATCAGTTCATTCCTTAAAGGAAGAAAGATCCCAGGAGGAGGCATGGGCGGCCGTGGCTGACGAGGGAAGTAAAGAAACATATAAAGTTAAAAGAGAAAAAGTATAACATAGCAAAGATAAGTGGGAAAACTGAGGACTGGGAAGCTTTTAAAGAGCAACAGAGGATTACTAAGAAGGAAATACGCAGAGGAAAAATGAGGTACGAAGGTAAACTGGCCAAGAATATTAAGGAGGATAGTAAAAGCTTTTTTAGGTATGTGCAAGGCAAAAAAATGGTTAGGACAAAAATTGGGCCCTTGAAGACAGAAACAGGGGAATATATTACTAGGAACAAAGAAATGGCAGAGGAATTAAATTGGTACTTCAGATCTGTGTTCACTGGGGAAGACACAAGCAATCTCCCAGAGGTAACAGTGGCTGAAGGACCTGAACTTAAGGGAATTTATATTTGCCAGGATTTGGTGTTGGAGAGACTGTTAGGTCTGAAGGTTGATAAGTCTCTGGGGCCTGATGGTCTGCATCCCAGGGTACTGAAGGAGGTGGCTCGGGAAATCGTGGATGTGTTGGTGATTATTTTCCAGAGTTCAATAGATTCGGGGTCGGTTCCTGAGGATTGGAGGGTGGCTAATGTTATACCACTTTTTAAGAAAGGTGGGCAAGAGAAAGCAGGAAATTATAGACCAGTTAGTCTGACCTCAGTGGTGGGAAAGATGCTGGAGTCTATTATAAAGGATGAAATTACTGCACATCTGGATAGTAGTAACAGGATAGGACTGAGTCAGCATGGATTTATGAAGGGGAAATCATGCTTGACTAATCTTCTTGAATTTTTTGAGGATGTAACTCTGAAGTTGGACGAGGAAGATCCAGTAGATGTAGTGTACCTGGACTTTCAGAAAGCTTTTGATAAAGTCCCACACAGGAGGTTAGTGAGTAAAATGAGGGTGCATGGTATTGGGGGCAAAGTACTAGATTGGATTGAAAATTGGTTGGCTAATAGGAAACAAAGGGTAGTGATAAACGGCTCCATTTCGAAATGGCAGGCAGTGACCAGTGTGGGACCGCAGCTTTTTACAATATATGTTAATGATATAGAATGATAAGCAATAACATTAGCAAATTTGCTGATGATACAAAGCTGGGTGGCAGGGTGAAATGTGATGAGGATGTTAGGAGATTACAAGGTGACCTGGATAAGTTAAGTGAGTGGGCAGATGCATGGCAGATGCAGTTTAATGTGGATAAATGTATGGTTATCCACTTTGGTGGCAAGAACAGGAAGGCAGACTACTACCTCAGTGGAATCAATTTAGGTAAAGGGGCAAAGAGATCTGGGTGTTCTTGTACCCCAGTCAATGAAGGTAAGCATGCAGGTACAGCAGGTAGTGAAGAAGGCTAATAGTATGCTGACTTGAATATAGAAGCAAAGAGGTCCTTCTGCAGCTGTACAGGGCCCTGGTGAGACCACACCTGGAGTAACTGTGTGCAGTTCTGGCCTCCAAATTTGAGAAAAGACATTCTGGCTATTGAGGGAGTGCAGCGTAGATTCACGAGGTCAATTCCTGGAATGGCAGGATACCCTTACATTGAAAGACTGAAGCGACTGGGCTTGTATACCCTTGAGTTTCGAAGACTGAAAGGGGATCTGATTGAGACGTATAAGATTATGAAAGGATTGGACACTCTGGCAGTAGGAAACATATTTCCACTGATGGGTGGCTGATTACTACCAAAAATAATCTGCATGCGTCTTCCTCACAGGATACTTTAGTATGATACAGTTTGGGGAGAAAAATTCTGCAACAGTACTAAATTTAAGGACATTTGAAACTGCAATTTTTAATATTATGAGAAAAGACTTAAGACATTTGAAAGTTTTAGGCAGCATTTCTTTTATTTTCCCATCTCACAGTTCATAAGTACAGGTATAATTTATCAAAACATTTTAAAATTATCTTGAATTAAAGATAATGAACTAAGAGAAAATGCTGAGCAAATTTTTGTCCATTGACTGTCAATGAGGCAAATAATGGCTTTTGAACAGCATTAACCTTCTAACACAAGATTTAATCTTGGCATGGTATGAAGCAGCCATGAGCAGCCAATGGATAAAGAGGCCAATAAATCATAACTCCCAGCTAATACCTGAAATTACTTAGATACCTACATATCATAAAAACTGTGTAATTTAAAAAGTGAGATTTTTTTCACCAAAATGTTTCTTTCTCTGCTGCCTCTGTATATTGTGAAATGCTTGCCATCAATGACAGTTCTAACATTTGCTTCAATCACTGAACTGTATGTGAGTGGTGTTTTGGTGACCTTTGTTTGAGCTATTGTTTTGCATGTCTCCATTATGTTAAAAGCACCTGTAGTCAAAAGTCTAGAAATGATACTCCTATTGAATTTTCAACTTGCAGATGCCAACTTATTCTTAAAGAAACAGTTTTGCTTTAAAATGTCATAGGTCACCATAGCCAGCCTTCAATCTGGAAGAAACATTTTTTGTTGTAATTGTTTTTTGCATCTCTTGATTCATACAGATTCATATTCACGCTGCCAGGCAGTGTATTTCTGACAAAGATTCTTAGCAGATGGTTTGGTATGAATTATCACGTCAAGAACATCATTTGTGGAGATTGTTTCCAGTTGAAAAGTGGGTAGGCTGTTTTTTCCTGAATGCAAAAGAAGTGAAAATTGTACATGCTTTATCTGGAATATAGTACCTGAACAAGTGAAAAATCACGCTCTCCCAGTCATAGCACATTCAGCTCAACTACATGATTTGATCTGAACTTGATTGGCCAAGATCTAGAATACTCATTGCTACCCTTTCCACTGCCAGTGCCAGACTGGCCAAATGCTTCCAGTATTTTCTGGTGGTTTTCTATCCAGGGATACCAGAAATTGTTTTGAGACTACCTTTTACTCGCATCCATAAGCTTCCTGACATCCCATTTGAAGCCTCTTATAACAAATTTCTTTACTCTGAATGCAGCCAGCATGTTATCCCATCATCATTCCCCTAACCCATTCAATGAAACTTGCCCAAAGGTAAAACAGTGGCCCAAAACAATGTATGTAGTTCACCAGGTGATCAAAGTAAGGCCAAAACTCAATTCCCTTTGTATAATTAGTCAAAGAAACAACAGGTTTAAAGGCTGAATGTAATGGTATCAGTGTAGGCTTGTTACCAACTGGAAAATTAATGGTGACTGCAAATGGCCATTTTCAGGAAGCCTAATGGCATTAAGTTCCATCTGGCAGCTACTTTTCACTATCAGACCTCCCAGAAATTTAGTGCACAGGGCACCATCCCACCCTGAAAAGCTGCCAGCTATTGCTCTACAGCATAGTAAGATGATTGACGATGGAGCCACTTAAATAATGTGTGTGGAGAGGATTTGCCAGGGGCAGTTAGAGAGATTGTGTTAAGAGGTGAAGTGGGGGCAGGGAGGTTGTTTTACTGTGAAGATCACCATTCTCACTCTTTTTGACAGGGGCAATGTTAAAATGTTCAGGAGGGAACATACTAAAATCTAGTGTATTCCTCATTGTAGACCTGCATATCCTGGCCTCTCTTGATGCTCATGAGATACCAGTAACAGCAAGACCGTTAACAATGGCCATTTAAGGACCTCAGTTGTCCCTGAGGTGGGAAAACCGTCAAGAGACCTCATGGCCTAGACCTAACTAAGGGAAGGCATGAAGGTGATGGGATGTCTTCCTGTTCAATCACCCAGCACAGCCTAGACCATCTTTTGAACTTTCGTCCAGAGGAATAAAATTCCACCCCAGATGGAACAGTCTTGTGAAGTCTACCTTCAGAACATCACAAAATAACAGTATTATGGTTGTTTAAATAACAAACAACTCCTCTTTAGTCATGATTATGGTTTTTAAGGATTTGTGAAATAAAGATATGATGAACATATTGTGAAGAGAAAAGATCAGTAAAGCCAAATCCCTTCCAGCCAGAAGCAAGAGAAATTATAATGAGAAGCAAAAGGCAGAAGAATTAAACAAGTACTTTGATTTTGTCTTCACCAAAGATGACATAAAGAAATGTGAGAGCACCAAGGGTTTAGTAAAATTGTGGAATTGAAGGAAATCAGTATTAGTAAGAAAATGGTCTGGCAGAATTAATGGTGTTAAACGCTAACAAATTACCAGGGCTCGATAATCTACATTCCTAAGTACTAAAGTAAATGGTTGTGGAACATTTAATAAGTTGGTGCTCACCTTCCAAGACTCTATTGACTCTGGAGCAATTCCTACAGATTGGAGGGTTGCAAATTTTTTTTTTACATTATTCATTCGAGATGTGGGTGTCACTGTTGGATCAGCATTTATTGCCCATCCCTAAATGCCCAGAGGACAGTTAAGAGTCAACAACATTGCTGCGGGTCTGGAGTCACATGTAGGTCAGACCAAATAAGGATGACAGATTTCTTTCCTAAAGGATACTAATAAACCAGACGGGTTTTTCTCTAACAATTCGCAATGGTTTCATGGTTTGACTTTTATTTACACATTATTATTGAATTCCAATTCCGTAGGTCATAATGGAATTTGAACCCAGGTCCCCAGAACATTACAAGGGTGTCTGGATTAATAATCTAGTGATAATACCATTCGGATATTGCCTACCAGTTAACATAACCCCAGTACATGAAAAGTGAGGGAAAGAGGTTTTAAAAAAAATTACAGACCAGTTAGCTTAACATCTGTAGTGGGGAAAATGCTACAGTCTATTATAAACGATATGATAACCGAACATTTGAAAAGCATCAACAGTATTAAACATGGGTTTGTGAAAGGCAAACTCTGCTTAACAAATCTACTGAAGTTTTATTTTTCAGGATTTAACTAGTAAAGTGAATGAGGAGAATCAGTGGATATGGTACATTTGGATTTCCAGAATGCTTTTGATAAGGTGCCTCATAAAAGGTTAGTGGGCACACGAAATGTGGTGTATGAATCAAGAATTGTTTGTTAGACAGCAAGAGAGTGGGAATAAATGTTTTTTTGTTTTGAGCAATTAGCAGTGCCCAATTAAGTACCACAAGGTTTAATGTTTGGACCCAACTATTCATGATGGATAATATATGATCTAGATGGGAGAACTAAATGCATATTTTCAAATTTGCTGGTGACTCAAAACTGAGCAGGATTATGGGTTATAAGGAGGCTGCAAGGTGACTTGATAAGTAGAATGAGTGGGCAAGCATATGACAATATAAGATTGCCAAAAGTTATACACTTCATTGTGAAAACCAGAGTATTATTTAAATTGTGATATATTAGGCAATGTGAATGCACAAAGGGATTTGGGTGCCTTTGTACACCAGTCAATGAAAGTAGACAGACAGATGCAGCAAACAGTTAGAAAAACAAGTGTATATTGGTCTTCATTGCAAGAATGTCTTATTACAGTTATTACTCTAGACCACACCTAGAGTATTACATGCAGAATTGGTCTCCCTACGTAAGGAAACATATACTTGTCATGGGGAAGTGTAGCAGAGTCTCATTGGCTGATAACCAAAGTGCAGGTGTGTACTGTAATAAGATATTGATCTGACTGGCCTGTAAATGTCAGAGTTTAGAAGGATTGGAGAAGATTGAAATGTATAAAATTTTAATATAAAATTTGAGCATTCTAAATTGGACAGAGCAGTTACAAGGGAGGATGTTTTCCTTCGTTTGGAACTCTAGAGCCAGAAGACAGAGTCTCAGAATATGGAGTAGATTAATTTAGGATCAAGATGAGGAAACATTTCTTCACTTAGAAAGACAATGAACCTGTGAAATCCTCAACCACAGAAGACTCTGGAGGCCCAGTCACTGAATATATTTAAGATAGAGAGGTACATCTTTAGACTTTAAAGGCATCAAAAGATAACTGGAGAAAGTGGGATTAAGACATTGAGATAGAAAATCAGCCATGCTCATATTAAATGGTGGCGCTGAATTGAAGAGCCAAATGTCCTCCTACTGTTCCTAGTTTGTATATTCAAAAAGGAGCAAACCAGAAAGCACAGTAATTTGTTTCACACAATGTATTAGTTACGATTTCAATCACTATTTTTGTGTGGCTAATGTATTTGCTGCTCAGTTTTTTTTTCTTTAGTCTACCTGGTTGGTGATTTTCTAATGCATCAAAGATCTTTCTCACAGGTCGCATAGCTGCCTCTTTGCAGACCAACTTGATGTCAGAGCCAGAATAACCTTTGGTCTCCTGTTATAGAAAGTACAGAATTAAATGATACAAGGAATGTGGTTGCGTTTTTGACAAATTTAAACTGATGTCTTTTGAACTGCTCCCACATGAATGTCACACAAAGAAAATAGCAGAAATGTAGAGCATCTTGACCCAAATCCACCACATGTGTCATTAGAAGGCAAAGTTGCTGTGAAAATTAAACCATGACAAGGAGTATTGGGAAATCAAAAGTGGCAAAAAAAAAATCAATTAAACAGGAAGACAAGATGATATGGGAAATGGAGTGCTGGGGTGGTGGTGGTGGCATTGAGGGGAGGTGGAACTACACAAGATAGCTTGGAAGAAAATTCTTGGATGCTGACTTGTTCTTTGCAAGCCTGCCCTGCAGTTGCATTGTACTGCGGTTGGCTGAATCCTACTTAAGTGGCACCTTTATCCCTCACTTGAGAGGGAGTCCTGCCTTGGGAGCAGCTGGTAGTCCATCATTTCTGTCAGCACCAAGAGTCAATAGTGGCTATTACTGAGTCCAGGACAGGGTGGGAATTGAGGTTGTGTCAAGCAAATGGTGTGGAAGAAGTGTGTTCTTGATCCACAGAGGCACCCCTGCTCCTCCTCTTCTCCCCCCCCCCCCCCCCCCCCCCAAAAATTGAAGTCTACCCATTTGTTCCCGCCTTTCCTTACATAGGTATGTAAAATCAGTCTGCCTCACCATCCATTTTATCGCCAGGGTAATGTATTAATAGCTGAAAATGTGTTGCTGGAAAAGCACAGCAGGTCAGGCTGCATCCAAGGAGCAGGAGAATTGACATTTCGGGCATGAGCCCTTCTTCAGGAATGAGGAAAGTATGTCCAGCAGGCTAAGATAAAAGGTAGGGAGGAGGGATTTGGGGGAGGGGCATTGGAAATGCGATAGGTGGAAGGAGGTCAAGGTGAGGGTGATAGGCCAGAGTGGGCGGGGCAGAGAGGTCAGGAAGAAGATTGCAGGTTAGGAAGGTGGTGCTGAGTTTGAGGGATTTGACTGAGACAAGGTGGGGGGGTGGGGTGGGGGGGGGAGGGGAAATGAGGAAACTGGAGAAATCTGAGTTCATCCCTTGTGGTTGGAGGGTTCCTAGTCCTTCAACTACAGAACTGCAATAGTTGTCTCCCTTTTCTGTGAATTCTTATGTCCCTTCAATGTATATTTCTGCAGCGGCCTATCTTCTGTCTGCTCCTAAATACTCAACACTTGTCAAAATTGTGCATGGTCCTAAACAACTGACCTCTGAATGAATTCCTGCAACTGGAAGGCTTCAGCACCCGGTGTCTGCTGTGTTGCAGAGCACAAATCATTTATTTTTCCTTGAGGGCACTTGAGATTTTTCGTGACTAGCTTTTCATTCTCTCTTTTTTTTAAAAAAAAAGTTCATGGGGGTATATATTGCTGGCTAGGCCAGCATTTATTACCCATTTCTAAGTGCCCAGAAGGCAGTTCCAAGTCAAACACATTGCTGTAAGCCCAAAGTCATGTACAGGCCAGAATTTATAGGATGGCAAATTTTTTAGAGGATATTAGTGTATCAGATGGGTTTTTACTGACAATCAACTGTAGTTATGTGGCTGCAATTAGACTAGCCTTTCATTCCACATTTATATCGAAGTCAAATGCCTGCCATGGCAAGATTATTTAGTTGATGCATTCTGGTATTACCTTCTGTAATTGTGTTGACACATGGACACTTAGTGGCTACTGGCAAAAAACAAATAACAATACAGCATAGGAACAGGCTCTTTGGCTTACCAAGCCTGCACTAATTCCTAATTCTTATTTAGACCAACTACTTGTTGCCCATAGGCAGTTTCTATTTCTCTGTTCACCTCCCATTCAGTTGTCTATCAAGATATTCTTGGAAAAAATAGAAACATGGACTACTTTCTAAATGGTGAGAAAATTCGTAAAGCCAAAGTACGGAGTGGACTGGGAGTGCTAGTTGAGGATTCTCTGAAGGTAAACATGCAGGTTGAGTCCGTGATTAAGAAAGCGAATGCAATGTTGTCAATTATCTCAAGAGGGTTGGAATATAAAAGCACTGTTGTGGTACTGAGACTTTATAAAGCTCTGGTTAGGCCCCATGTGGAGTACTGTGTCCAGTTTTGGTCCCCACACCTCAGGAAGGACATACTGGCACTGGAGTGTGTCCAGCGGAGATTCACACGGATGATCCCTGGAATGGTAGGTCTAACATATGAGGAACGGCTGAGGATCCTGGCATTGTATTCATTGGAGTTTAGAAGATTAAGGGGAGATCTAATAGAAACTTACAAGATAATACATGGCTTGGAGAGGGTGGACGCTAGGAAATTGTTTCCATTAGGTGAGGAGACTAGGACCCATGGACACAGCCTTAGAATTAGAGGGGGTAAATTCAGAACAGAAATGCGGAGACATTTCTTCAGCCAGAGAGTGGTGGGCCTGTGGAATTCATTGCCACAGAGTGCAGTGGAGGCTGGGACGCTAAATGTCTTCAAGGCAGAAATTGATAAATTCTTGATGTCACAAGGAATTAAGGGCTACGGGGAGAATGCAGGTAAGTGGAGTTGAAATGCTCATCAGCCATGATTGAATGGCGGAGTGGACTCGATGGGCCGAATGGCCTTACTTCCGCTCCTATGTCTTATGGTCTTATATGGCTTAAACATTGTTAACATGACTGCTTCTACCAACTCCACTGCATTCCAAGCATCCACCACCGTCAGACATTTTGCCTGCACTTATTCCATAAACTTGCCCCTCTCACCTTGAATCTATGTCCTCTTGTAGTTGACGTTTCTACTCTGGGGGGGAAAAAAGCCCCTGACTACCCATCCTTATCTATGCCTCTCAATTTTGTAGACCTCTATCAGGTCACTCCTCAGCCTCCACCTTTCTAGTGAAAGCAAAGCTTCCCTGGCCCCTCCCCCTACCGAAAAATCCCCTCAACCTGCTAAACAGCCTCTGTACCCCCTCCAAAACATCCATGTCCTTCTGATAGTACGGCAATTCGAACTGCACACAATATTCAAATGTGGCCTAACTGAAGTTTTTCACAGCTGTAACATAACTTGGCAACTTTTATATTTGATGTCCTGGTTGATGAAGGCAAGCGTTATCCACCTGTGTTGCCACTTTCAGGGATCTGTGGACCTGTACGCCCAGATCCCTCACTAAGTCAATGCTGCTAAAGGTTCTGCCATTTATTGGATAATTCCCTCCTGAATTTGATCTTCCAGAATGAATCACCTCACATCTGTGCGGATTAAACTCCATCTGCCATTTGTCTGCCCAAATCTGCAATCTATCTATATGCTGTTGTATCCTTTGCCAATCCTCCTCACTATCTGTAACTCATGCACTCTCTCACGCATTCTCTCTCATGCACGTACACACATACATATAAATCTATGGGGTGAATTTGTATTTGCAGATACATTCTATTTGGCTCAAAACACACAATCTGCAAGAGGTCAATGCTGGTAGTCGATCCATGTAACATTTTATAAATTCCTACTTTGGAAATAACCAGTCCAACTTAAGATTGGGATACAGACAGACTCTAACCTCACACCTCTAATGCATTGTCTGAGCTAAGATGTCACCTTTTGTTATAAAACCTTATCTCAAAAATGTGACTTAAAAGTAGTGCTGGGATATACATATTAATGAACTGAAACCTGCAAGCCATCCTAAAAAATGAAAGACTTAAAAGCAATCTAGGTTTGTTCAATATATTGTTTCAGTTGAATGACACTGTAATTCTTTGCTATAAAGTCTGCGTCTTATGATCCTGCTCCACAACTACCTGATGAGGGTGTTGCATTCCAAAAGCTAGTACTTCCAAATAAACCTGTTGGACTATAACCTGATATTGTGTGATTTTTTAACTTTGTCCACCCCATTCCAACACCGGCACCTCCACATCCTAGCCTTAAGGTACCAATTCTACATTTATTTGCGCCTTAGTGATTTTAAGTTCATCTAGATAGCTGAGTATTCCTTTGTCAACTGGATTGAAACTTTTTTCTTTGAGGCTTCTCTCTTCCACCCTTAAGCAATCTTCTATTTTCTACCCTATGCACCTGCCCTTGCAGCCTTCCTCTCTCCCCTACATCCCTTTGCAGCCTGCATTCCCTCCCTAGGGGCATTGTGGGTGTACCTCCACCGCATGGACTGCAGGGGTTCAAGAAGACAGCTTAACACCACTTTCTGAAGAATAACTAGGAATGAGTAATAAAAGCTGGCTGGTCAGCCAGAAATGCCCACATCCCCCAAATGATTTGAAGTAGTATTCTGCATTACATCCCTTGCAGTGTTCCCACTCTCTCTAATGACCTCCATTGAAACCTCTCCCAGTTCCCTTGTAGTATGACCCCTTTCTACCAGAACCCTGTCAGTCTCAAAAAGAGAAGTTGCTGGAAATGCTCAGCAGGTTTGGCAGTATCTGTAAAGAAAATCAGAGTTAATTTTTCAGGTATGGTGACCCGAGGTTGAGGAAGGGTCACCGGAACCAAAATGTTAACTTCTGTTTCTCTTCTCAGATGCTGAACTGCTGAACTTTTCCAGTTTTTGTTTCTGATTTACAGTATGCATAGTTCTTTCGGTTTTTATTTAGTATTTAATTCACTGCCACATCTCTTCTGGGCATGTCCACTTTGAAGAAACCCTTACAGTCTCAACTTCTTTCCTCCCTCCTTGCAGTTCCCAGCCCCAGTGAATACAGTGAAAGCTGGCCTCCACCTTCCCCAACAATTGATCTGCTGCCTGCACTCCCTTCCCTAACCACTCCTCCATCACAGGCAGTTTCTCAGGCTTAGGCTCTGTGAGCCTATCAGCGAGCATGGGAGAGAAACAGCCTATGATTGGAAGAGTTGGTCCTCACTGATTATCTCACTTTCAATGATGTAAATATGCCGGCGTTGGACTGGGATGGACAAAAGTCAGAAGTCACATGACACCAGGTTATAGTGCAACGGGTTTATTTGTAATCACAAGCTTTCAGAGTGCTACTCTTTTGTCAGGTGTAGTCACCCAACAAAGCAGCAGCGCTCTGAAAGCTGGTGATTTCGAATAAACCTGTTGCACTATAACCTGGTGTTGTGTGACTTCTGACTTTCTCCACCTTAATAACGGAGTTGAGTTCTCTCTGGTCTCCCCCAGGAGTGATTTTTTCTAGGTAATATGGGGGAAATTTATGGAGGAATATTTTGAGATCTGGTACATTGCATTCAGAATCCACTCCCTCACCTAGTTTCCCCTCCAGATTTGCTACTTCTCCCATACAGTCTTATCCAACAGTCTGCTTGATTCTATTATCTTTTCATAGAACATTTACAGATTTCCAGAAAATGTGTGCATCAATGTCAGATAATGACCAATTTTTCAGACAGCATCACCTAGCAATGGTTCCGCAGTTGCTATTTAGAGCTTTTCTAAACCCATCTTTTGTTTCTTGTCCAATATTAGCTCCAGAACAAGCTTTTTATCCAATCAGCATGACCAGTTTATGAATTTAACTTGTGAAAAATTAAATAGCAGTAAATATAAACCACTTAATCTAAGTCATATCTTTGTTACTTAGCAACAAAATAAATCAACAACTATGACATTGTGTTCAAACAATACCAACACCACATTTTGCATTAGTAACTCAGAATAATTTTAATGAACTTGTGCGTCGATGCAATACCCACCTCTCCTAATAAACTATAGTCCAGTTCAGTCTGAAGTTCCACACCCCCACTGTTACTGACAGGAGGCAGCCAATGAAGAATCATTGCTTGCCTTGCTTCTTTGGAAGGAAGATCTACTAAAATCCGTTTCTCTAATCGGCGTAACATGGCATGGTCCAATTCCCTGCAGAAAAGGTTTGATTGGCCCTATTAATATAAAGATGTTTTGAAGCTTCAACTCTTCTGCACTCAGTTGGCCTAATGACCAAACTTAACCATTTTGTCAGATCATTTGTTCCAAAGGGCAGACACTTTCGTTCTGAAGACTAAAAAAAAGGTGCAGAAATTGAAACCTTAGAGAGCAGTGTAAATAGCGATATATCCAGAACTCATGAGACCCATAATAACATTTAGAAGTCTTTGAAACGCCCACGTAAACATCAAATTCAACCGATAGCCATTTTAAAAACGTATTTTAAAAACATTCTATTAACTGCCCATAAAATGGTCAGTCAAATAAAGCTCACAATTCATTTGATGTATGTGTAAGTGACTCCTGCTGATCATAGCTATATTAGTGGGGTATTGAATCACAACCAAGTTTCATAATGGGATTCTAAAGCACAGCTCAACAAAGCCTCTTGAGATGAATATATTCAAGCATTTTGAAGTAGTGAAATGCATAAAAGTAGATAAATCCCTGTACCTGTGGAAAGCAAAGGAAGGGATTGCTGGGCCCCTTGCTGAGATGTATGTATAATTGACAGCCACGGGTGAAGTGCTAGAAGACTGGAGGTTGGCTAATGTGCCATTATTTTAGAAAGGCTGTCAGAAAAAGCCAGGGAATTATAGACTGGTGAGCCTTATGTCAATAGTGGGTAAGTTGTAGGGGATTCTGAGGGACAGGATTTACATGTATTTGGAAAGACAAGCATTGATTAGAGATTGTTAATATGGTTTTGTGCATGGGAAATAGTGTCTCGCTAACTTGACTGAGTTTTCTGAAGAGGTGACAAAGATTGAAGAAGGCAGAGTGGCAGACAATGTCTATATAGACTTCAGCAAAGCCTTCAACAAGGTTCAGCAAGTTGACTGGCTGAGAAGGTTAGATTACATTGGATCCAGGGGGAACTAGCCAATTGGATACAAAATTGGTTTGAAGGTAGGAGACAGGGTCATGGTAAAAAGTTCCTTTTCAGACTGGAATCCTGTGACCAGCGGTGTGCCATAAGGATCATTTTATACAAGTGATTTGGATGTGAATTTAGGAGACTGAGGGGTGACCTTATAGATGTTTATAAGATCATGAAGGGCACAGATAGGGTGAATAGCTAAGGTCGCTTTCATAGGCTGGGAGTGTCTAAAACTAGGATTAAGGTGAGAAGGAAAAAATTTTAAAAAGGGCCAGAGGACTAACTTTATCCCACAAAAGGTAGTGCGTGTATGGAGTAAGCTGCCAGAGGAAGTGGTGAAGATGGGTACAATTACAACACTTAAAAGGCATCCGTATGGGTATATGAATAGGAAGGGTTTAGATGAATTTGGGCCAAATGCTAGCAAATGGGACTAAGTCAGACTGGGATGTCTGGTTGGGGTAGATGAGTTGGATCAAAGAGTCTGTTTCCATGCTGTGTGTCTTTCTGACTCTATTTCACCATCCATTCCAGTGTTGGTACAAATATGTACCAAAATCTCTCGCTGTTTGCTCTCCCTATTTGACTGTTGTTTAATTGTGCAATGGTTTCCCTAACAGTGGCACCAGGAAGGCAGCATACCATTGTGAACTGATGTCTATGACAGCAGAAATTTCTCTCTACCCCTTACAATGGAATTCCCTCTCACCATTGCTTTCCTGACCTTCATTCTCCCTTCTCCTTATAAGCTGATACTCCTGTCTTTGGTTCTGGCTATACTTCCCAGAGGAAGGCAGGATTCAGAACTGGAATACCAATTCAAAAGCAAGATGCAGTTAGGAACTCTTGCACTTCCCACCTCCTTTAATGGTGGTTAAGTTTTCAATCATTACCTGCTAATTTGTAGGGTCACTACCTCATTTAATGTCTAAAATAATACTCAGCCTAGACATTTTGCGTTCCAGCTGCTACTTAAGCTTCAAACCCAGAGATTGAGCTGCTCCAGATAAAAACATGCGGTGCCCACTGTATGCAGAAACATACTGGAGTTTCCACATGGCACAGAATGCCTTCAGTGGAACTCTGGTGTCCTTCCATCTTCCATTTGTCCAACTACTAACTAAATGTCTTCGTTTGAGTCAATCCCCTAATTTAGAGGGGAAAAATAGATAGCAGTAAAACTCGTTGTCAAACCATTACTGTTATAGAACATAGAAGAATACAGCGCAGTACAGGCCCTTTGGCCCTCGATGTTGCGCCGATCCAAGCCCACCTAACCTACACTAGCCCATTATCCTCCATATGCCTATCCAATGCCTGCTTAAATGCCCATAATGAGGGAGAGTCCACCACTGCTACTGGCAGGGCATTCCATGAACTCACGACTTGCTGAGTAAAGAACCTACCCCTAACATCTGTCCTATACCTACCCCCCCCTTAATTTAAAGCTATGCCCCCTTGTAATAGCTGACTCCATACGTGGAAAAAGATTCTCACTGTCGACCCTATCTAAACCCCTAATCATCTTGTACACCTCTATCAAGTCACCCTTAAACCTTCTTTTCTCCAATGAAAACAACCCCAAGTGCCTCAGCCTTTCCTCATAAGATCTTTCTACCATACCAGGCAACATTCTGGTAAACCTCCTCTGCACCCGTTCCAGTGCCTCCACATCCTTCCTATAGTATGGCGACCAAAACTGCACACAATACTTCAGATGCGGCCGCACCAGAGTCTTATACAACTGCAACATGACCTCAGTACTCCGGAACTCAATTCCTCTACCAATAAAAGCCAGTACGCCATATGCCTTCTTCACCGCACTATTTACCTGGGTGGCAACTTTCAAAGATCTGTGTACATGGACACCAAGATCCCTCTGCTCATCCACACTACCAAGTATCCGACCATTAGCCCAGTACCCCATCTTTTTGTTACTCTTACCAAAGTGAATCACCTCACACTTAGCTACATTGAACTCCATTTGCCACCTTTCTGCCTAGTTCTGCAGCTTATCTATATCCCGCTGTAACCTGCCACATCCTTCCTCACTGTCTACAACTCCTCCGACTTTCGTATCATCCGCAAACTTGCTCACCCAACCTTCTAACCCCTCCTCCAGGTCATTTATAAAAATGACAAACAGCAATGGTCCCAAAACAGATCCTTGCGGAACACTGCTAGTGACGGCACTCCAAGATGAACCTTTGCCATTAACTACTACCCTCTGTCGTCTTCCAGCCAGCCAACTTCTAATCCAAACCTCCAACTCACCCTCAATGCCATACCTCCATATTTTTTGCAGTAGTCTACCATGGGGAGCCTTATCAAACGCCTTACTAAAATCCATATACACCACATCTACCGCTTTCCCCTCGTCCACCTCCTTAGTCACCTTCTCAAAGAATTCAATAAGGTTTGTGAGGTACGACCTGCCCTTCACAAAACCATGCTGACTATCCTTGATCACATTATTCCTATCCAGATGTTCATAAATCCTATCCCTTACAATTCTCTCTAAGACTTTGCCCACAACAGAAGTGAGACTCACCGGCCTATAGTTACTAGGGTTATCCCTACTCCCCTTCTTGAACAAGGGAACCACATTTGCTAGCCTCCAATCTTCTGGCACTACTCCTGTAGACAACGAGGACATAAAAATCAAGGCCAATGGCTCTGCAATCTCCTCCCTTGCTTCCCAGAGAATCCTAGGATAAATGCCATCAGGCCCAGGGGACTTATCTATTTTCATCCTTTCCAGAATTTCCAACACCTCTTCTCTACATACCTCAAAGCCATCCATTCTACTTAATTGTGACTCAGTATTCACATTGACAACAATGTCCTGTTCCTGATTGAATTCATTCAGTGTCTCCCCAATCTCTTCAGCCTCCACACACAACTTCCCACTACTATCCTTGACTTGACCTATTCCTACCCTAGTCATTCTTTTATTCCTGACATACCTATAGAAAGCCTTAGGGTTTTCCCTAATCCTACCAACTAAGGACCTTTCATGTCCCCCTTTGCTGCTCTTAGCTCTCTCTTCAGGTCCTTCCTGGCTACCTTATAATTCTCAATCGCCCCAATTGAACCTTCCCGCCTCATCTTTACATAGTCCGCCCTCTTCCATTTAACAAAGGATTCCAATTCCTTATTAAACCACGGCTCCCTCACACGACCCTTTCCTCCCTGCCTGACGGGTACATACTTATCAAGGACACTCAATAGTTGCTCCTTGAACAAGCTCAACATATCAATTACGCCCTTGCCTTGAAGCTTACTTTTCCAAGCCACACATCCTAAGTCATGCCTCACCGCATCATAATTTCCCTGCCCCCAGCTATAACTCTTGCCCTGTAGTGCACACTTATCCCTCTCCATCACTAGAGTAAAAGTCACCGAATTGTGGTCACTGTCCCCAAAGTGCTCACCTACCTCTAATTCTAACACCTGGCCTGGTTCATTACCCAGAACCAAATCCAGTATGGCCTCACCTCTTGTTGGCCTATCTACATATTGTGTCAGGAAACCCTCCTGCACACATTGGATAAATACTGACCCATCTAACGAACTTGAGCTATAGCTTTCCCAATCAATATCAGGAAAGTTAAAGTCCCCCATAACAACCACCCTATTACTTTCACTCTTCTCTTGAATCATCCTTTCTTCTACGTTTCTAGGACTATTAGGTGGCCTGTAAAAAACTCCTAACAGGGTGAGCTCACCTTTCCTATTCCTAACCTCAGCCCAAACTACCTCAGATGGCGAGTCTTCATCCATCGTCCTTTCCACAGCTGTAATACTATCTTTGACAAGTAATGCCACACCTCCCCCTCTTTTACCCCCACCTCTGACCCTACTAAAACATTTAAACCCTGGGACCTGCAATAGCCAATCCTGTCCCTGTTCTACCCATGTCTCCGTAATAGCCACAACATCGAAGTCCCAGGTACCAACCCACGCTGCAAGTTCACCTACCTTATTTCGTATATTTCTTGCATTGAAGTATACACACTTCAAGCCACTTTCCTGTTTACAGGCACCCTCCTTTGAAATTGATGCCATGTTCTTAACCTCCCTACACTCCAGGTCCTGCACCCTAAAGCCCCTGCAGAGTTAGTTTAAACCCCACCCAAGAGCACTAGCAAACCTCCCCCCAAGGATACTGGTGCCCCTCAGGTTCAGGTGCAGACCATCCTGTTTATAGAGGTCCCACCTTCCCCAGAAAGAACCCCAGTTATCCAAATACCGGAATCCCTCCCTCCTGCACCATCCCTGTCGCCACGCATTTAACTGTTAATGTTCTGTGACATTACACCTTGATTGTGTGTATTATTTTTTGGATTTACTCAATAGAAGTTACCTCCAATCAGCTCTGTGCTCTCACTTGTGTCTACTCTCCACTCTCTTTATGCTTAACGTTTAGATTTTAGTTTTTTGAGATTTTTTTGTTTCTTTCCAGTTTAAATTACTGGTTAATAAAAATCAATATTTACTTGCGAAACACTTCACATTTTGGAGGCAAAATGCAGCACTTCCTTCCCAATGCACTAAATTGCTAACTTATTCCCTCTGATGCATTCAGTTCTGGCAGTACTGGTATTAAAAGGGGCAGCAGAGGTGGGAAGCTGGACCCCTTTTGCATAACCATTGAGACAGGAAACAGATTACAGCTAATAATATTGATTCATCAAATATTAAAGGGCAGAAAATGTATGTACAAAATGAGAAAGAATTGAAAGTGTAAAAAAAAAATTAATTCTTACCAAGGTAAGTTAGAAGCTGCCAAAACAAAGACAAGGTCATCAGAACGAGCCAAACCATCCATCTGGACTAAGAGTTCAGTCTTCATCCGTCTGCTTCCTTCGTGCTCTCCCCTGTAACGAAAACACAAACTGCTTCCTCAAAAAGTAAAATACTGTGAATGCTGGAAATGTGCAGCACAGAGATTGCTGGAGAAACTTGACAGGTCTGGCAGCGTCCATAAAGACAGAAAGAGTTAACAAGTCCAGTCATACTCTTCTCCAGAACATAAGTTCTGAAGAAGTCATACAGGAATTGGAATTTAGAAACAAAATTTTCCTATCAAATCACACAACTCATTCTACTGACAAGAAAAGCCCCAAATTGTGACAACTGTGACAACCAAGCTAACTAAGGATGATATAGCCAAACAGGAGGTTGCAATAAGAGGTAAGACAGTGCCACATAAAGCAATTTTCAATACAAGCTAGTGTGTGAGAGTACAATTCGGGATGGACATCAGTGACTTTTCCAGTAATACAACATCCCAGAAATCGTAAGAAGAAAATCTTGGCTATGACATGGGCTAAACCCACATCAATTTATATGGGGAAGATTAAAAAATATTAAAATGGGTTCAACAATTACATTAAAAATAGGTAGGGAATTTAGTTAGCCTGATAGTAATTCGTGTTACTTTTATGAAAAAAAAGTTGTCAGATTAAAAAGTAATAAACACACAAGCAAGTTCGAACTGCTGCTATAACTGTGTCTGGTATTCTGCTATGGGGAACTCAAGGCCAGGGGACAGGGGAAGTAGATTTAGACTTTTGGCACCCATGCCATTTTGATTTGTGGGAAACAAGTTATTTATCTGAACCAGACCATTTTACAAATAAAATGATAGACTGTCTCTGTGACCTGGTGTATAAATATCTGATGTATGTTGCTGTTTGGCAGAGACCTGCCTTAGAATCCTTTCTGCGAAAGTCTTCTCCTAATGTTGACTCAATAAATGATCGTTAAACCTGCTGAGTCTCCCACAGATTATTCTGTAAAATAACCTACTTCAACACGGTAAGGGTCTTGTTTACAAATGAACATATTGTAGAGAGATAACAGATTGTCAGCAATCTTTGTGGAAACAGTAGTGGGTAACATGAGTGGGGCTGCAGCTTCGCCTCCTGTGGGTACACAAAGAAAGAGCGTTAGCAAGAAAAGGAGGATGGAGAAATTAGGACTGCAGACATATGGAGGGTCCAACATCCACCTCAATCAGATACTTAAGAGAATGGCAAGTGAAACAGAGGGTTGTTGCAGTCTTATCCAAGGTGAAAGAGGAGAGGATAGCTAAAGGATAGTGTCAATGGGCTGAAGAATCTAGATACATGCAAATTATTGCAGTTTGGTACAACAAACGAGGGAAGGGTGCATACAGGAGAATTCGAAGCTAAACTTGGAGAGATGAAGTTGACTTGCAGATAGGTTGGAAATCAGTTTGGAGGAAAGTGTTTCCAGTTTTGAGAAGGTTGTGGAGACAGTGACAGACTTTTATGAGAAAAGACATATATAGTCAAAGTCATTATATATATATATATATAGACATATATATAGTCTGTGGATATATAGTCAAAGGTTATGCAGTGGAAAGAGAGTGACTAGGAATCATGGGCATTGAGTCAAGATTAGAGTGGTGCTGGAAAAGCACAGCAGGTCAGGCAGTATCCGAGGAGCAGGAAAATCAATGTTTCGGGCAGGAACTCTTCATCAGGAGCCCTTCATCACTATTCCTGATGACGGGCTCCTGCCCGAAACATCAATTTTCCTGCTCCTCGGATGCTGCCTGACCTGCTGTGCTTTTCCAGCACCATTCTAATTTTGACTCTAATCTCCAACATCTGCAGTCCTCACTTTCACCGTCATGGGGCATTGGCCAGAGCCAAAGCCATTGATTCAAGAATCCAGTGGCTGCACATGTTTGTTTCAGTTCATGAATTAGTAATGTAGACCAGAAGGTTCAGCACAAAGCACAGGTATAAAATTGCATGGGACAGTGATGAGTAAAGGTTAATGCATCAATGCAGATAAGAGAGTTGATCTGTAAATGGTGCTGAACCATCAGCAAACATACCCACTTCTGACCTTAAGATGGAGGAAAGGCCACTCATGAAACAGTTAATGAAGTTTCACCGCCACAAAAATTCAAGTCGCTGATCCATAATTGTTGGGCCTACCTTTACAAGGCCACAATTCTCCAATCCTCTGTCATTACTCCAGAATCCAGGGAAGACAAAGATTATTGCCAATGCCATTGCAATTTTCATTCTCACTTCCTCCAATATCCTCAGATAGACTCAGAGATGTACAGCATGGATACAGACCCTTCAGTCCAACTCATCCATGCCGACCAGATATCCCAATCAAATCTAGACCTTTTAGTCAGCACTTGGCCCATTTTCCTCCAAATGCCTTTTACATGTTGTAATTGTACCGGCCTCCACCACTTTCTCTGCAATTCATTCCATACATGCACCATCCCCTGCATGAAAAAGTTGCCTGTAAGGTCCCTTTTATATCTTTCCACTCTCACCCAAAACCTCTACACCCTCTAGTTCTGGATTACCCCAACTCAGGGAAAAGACCTTATCTATTTATCTTATTCTTGCCCCTCATGATTTTATAAACCTCTATAAAGGTCACCCCTCAGCCTCCAACGCTCCAGGGAAAACAGCCCCAGCCTATTCAATCTCTCCCGAAAGCTCAAATCCTCCAACCCTGGCAACATCCTTGTATATCTTTTCTGAACCCGTTCAAGTTTCACAACATTCTTTTGATAGGAAGGAGACCAGAATTGCATGCAATATTCCAAAAGACACCTAACCAATGTTCTGTACAGCCACAAAATACCTCCCAACTCCTGTACTCAATACTCTGACCAATAAAGGAAAGCATACCAAAAGCCTTCTTCACTATCCTATCTACCTGTGACTCAACTTTCAAGGAACTATGAACCTGCACTCCAAGGTCGCTTTGTTCAGCAACACTCCCTAGGACGTTACCATTAAGTGTATAGGTCCTGTGAAGATTTGCTTTTCCAAAATGCAGCATCTCACATTTATCTAAATTCAACCCCATCTGCTACTCCTCAGCCCATTGACCCATCTAATCAAGATCCCGTTGTAATCTGAGGTAACCTTCTTCGCTGTCCACTACACCTCCAGTTTTGGTGTCATCTGCAGACTTACTAATTATATCTCCTATGTTCACATCCAAATCATTTGTATAAATGACGAAAAGGTACTGGTCCCAGCACCAAACCTTTTGGCAGTCCACTGGTCACAGGCCTCCAGTCTGAAAAACAACCCTCCACCACCACCTTCTCTCTTCTACTTTTGAGCCAGTTCTATATCCAAATGGCTAGTTCTCCCTGTATTCCATGAGATCTAACCTTGCTAATCAGTCTCCCATGGGGAACCTTGTCGAATGCCTTACTTAAGTCCATATGGATCACATCTATCTCATCAATCCTCTTTGTTACTTCTTCAAAAAACCCAATCAAGTTGTGAGACATGATTTCCCATACACAAAGCTATGTTGCCTATCCCTAATCATGCCTTTCCAAATACATATAAATCCTGTCCCTCAGGATTCCCTCCTACAACCTTCCCACCACCGACGTCAGGCTCACTGATCTATAGTTCCCTGGCTTGTCCTTACCACTCTTCTTAAATAGTGGCACCACGTTAGCCAACCTCCAGTCTTCCAAAACCTCACCTGTGACTATCGATGATACAAATATCTCAGCAAGAGGCCCAGCAATTACTTCTCTAGCTTCCCACAGAGTTCTTGGGTACACCTGATTAGGTCCTGGGGATTTATCCACCTTTAAGCATTTCAAGACATCCAGCACCTCCTCCTCTGTAATATGGACATTTTTCAAGATGTCACCATCTATTTCCCTACATTCTAGATCTTCCATGTCCTTCTCCACAGTAAATACGGATGCAAAATACTCATTTACTATCTCCCCCCTCTCCTGCAGCTCCACACAAAGGCTACCTTGCTAATCTTTGAAGGGCCCTATTCTCTCTCTGTTACCCTTTTGTTCTTAATGTATTTGTGAAAACCTCTTTGGATTTTCCTTAAACCTATTTGCCAAATGTCCCCTTTTGCCCTCCTGATTTCCTGCTTAAGTGTACTTCCACTGCCTTTATACTCTCTTTACTGTCTCTATACTCTTTCTCTCTCCTGTCTATACCTGACATATGCTTCCTTATTTTTCTTAACCAAACCCTCAGTTTCTTTAGTCATCCAGCATTCCCTATACCTACCGGCCTTTCCTTTCACCCTAACAGGAATATACTTTCTCTGAACTCTCGATATCTCATTTCTGAAGGCTTCCCATTTTCTAGCCGTCCCTTTCCCTGTGAACATCTGCCCACAATCCGTTTTTGAAAGTTCTTGCCTAATACCATCAAAATTAGCCTTCCTCCAATTTAGAACTTTAACTTTCAGATCCATCTAATCTCATCCCACTGTCTTTGCAACTTCAAGTATTAACAGCTTATCAAACACCACTTCGTTATCAATTTTAAATGCTTCAGATTGACTGAGATTCCTGCTTTGTCATTACGGCCTAGGTAGCATCTGGCTTATCATTAAAGACAGATGCAAAGTATTTATTTAGTGCCTCAAACATGCCTCTTCCCTCAGTGTGTAAATCCTCTTTTTTAGTCCTTTAATCATGCCTCCTTTTACTACCCCTTTTTACTACTGACATGCTTACTCAAACTTCAGGATTGTCAACTGTCAGTCTTTTCTCAGATTCCCTCTTTGTTTTTCTCACATCCTCTCTGAACTTCTTGTATTCAGCTTGGTTCTCAACTGTATTTACTATCTGACACTGTCATAAGCATACTTTCTGTCTTAACTTAATTAACATCATCGATATTGTACCATCGATAGTCACAGATGAGGTGCCGGAAGACTGGAGGTTGGCTAACGTGGTGCCATTGTTTAAGAAGAGTGGTAAGGACAAGCCAGGGAACTGAAGACCAGAGAGCCTGACGTTGGTGGTGGGCAGGTTGTTGGAGGGAATCCTGAGGGACAGGGTGTACATGTATTTGGAAAGGCAAGGACTGATTAGGGATAGTCAACTTGGCTTTGTGCGTGGGAAATCATGTCTCACAAACTTGACTGATTTTTTTGAAGATGTAACAAAGAGGATTGATGAGGGCAGAGCAGCAGATGTGATCTATATGGACTTCAGTACGGCGTTCGACAAGGTTCGCCATGGAGACTGGTTAGCAAGTTAGAATACAGCCATTTGGAGAACTAGCCATTTGGATACAGAACTGGCTCAAAGGTAGCAGACAGAGGTGGAGGATTGTTTTCAGACTGGAGGCCTGTGACCAGTGGAGTGCCATTAGAATTGGTGCTGGGTCCACTACTTTTCGTCATTTATATGTGAGCATAAGAGGTATAGTTAGTAAGTTTGCAGATGACACCAAATTTAGAGTGGACTGCGAAGAAGGTTACCTCAGATTACAACAGGATCTTGATCAGATGGGTCAAGGGGCTGAAAAGTGGCAGATAGAGTTTAATTCAGATAAATGCGAGATGCTGAATTTTGGGAAAGAAAATCTTAGCAGGCCTTATACACTTAATGGTAACGTCCCAGGGAATGTTGCTGAACAAAGAGACCTTGGAGTGCAGGTTCATAGCTCCTTGAAAGTGGAGTTGCAGGTAGATAGGATATTAAAGAAGGCGTTTGGTATGCTTTCCTTTATTGGTCAGAATATTGAGTACAGGAGTTGGGAGGTCATGTTGCAGCTGTACAGGACATTGGTTAAACCACTGTTGGAATATTGCGTGCAATTCTGGTCGCCTTCCTATCGGAAAGATGTTGTGAAACTTGAAAAGGTTCAGAAAAGATTTACAAGGATGTTGCCAGGGTTGGAGGATGTGAGCTACAGGGAGAGGCTGAATAGACTAGGGCTGTTTTCCCTGGAGCGTCAGAGGCTGAGGGGTGACCTTATAGAGGTTTACAAAAATACGAGGGACATGGATAGGATGAATAGACAAAGTCTTTTCCCTGGGGTCGGGGAGTCCTGAACTAGAGGGCATAGGTTTAGGGTGAGAGGGGAAAGATTCAAAAGGGACCTAAGGCGCAACGTTTTCACACAGTGGGTGGTATGTGTATGGAATGAGCTGCCAGAGGAAGTGGTGGAAGCTGGTACAATTGCAACATTTAAAAGGCATTTGATGGGTATATGAATAGGAAGGGTTTGGAGGGATGTGGGCCGGGTGCTGGCAGATGGGACTAGGTTGGGTTGGAATACCTGGTCGTCATGGACAGGTTGGACCGAAGGGTCTGTTTCCATGCTGTACATCTCGATGACTCAATGATTCTAATACCTCATTTGACGTTCTAAGAGCACTAGATTGTTTGTGCTACCTTTTCATTTTGAGGAAATATACCTTGTGCCTGAACCATGAGGCAGATAGATTCTTGATTACCCAGAAGATTAATGATTAAATCAAGGATATCCAGGAATTTGGGTTGAGGTGAAAATCAGCTCAGCCATGATATTATTGAATGACGCAGTAAGCTAAAAGGACCGAGTGGGCTTCCTCTTGTTCATAACCACCTCCTCTTTGAAGGTAGCTCATTGTTCAGCCATTGCTTAGATTGGAACCAAAGGTCCATGAGATATCTGGCCCAGCTATGTTCTTGTTTCACCAAAATCAGATCTCCACCAATTTGTTATTCTTACTCTGGATTGATAAATGCCTTTTCAAATTGCACCATAATGTTTAAGCTGACAATGATCATTGGTCCTAAAATGTTCTCCTACTGACACCAATCTATTTGGTTCACCTCAATCACAAGAACCAGGGCTCCTTTCATTTGGACTGAACACACACCACTGTAGAAAATGCTCCAGAATTCAATCTAGGAATGGCTGTCCGGTGCTGCTCCTTACACTACAATTATGACAGTCCATATATATTTAAAGTCCTGCATTAAACCTACTCTATGATGTTTACACTTCTCTAATTTCCTTGTATATTTGTTCCTCTACACCCCTTCCTACTTATGGTTGTGTATAGATTAAACCAAGCAGCGTAATTGGACCCTTCTTATTCTGCAGCTCTAGTCAAATTAATTTTTCTTGAAACCTTTGAAACATTCTCTCCCTCTCCTTAAACAAAAACACCATCTCTCCCTTTTTTTTAAGGTTTCCTGTACTTTCTAGACATGTAAATCAGGAATATTTAATCCCCGCTCCTACCTTTCATTGAACCAGATTTCCATTATCACCACAATGTTATGATTCCATATGCAATCTGCACTTGCAATTCCCCAATCTTATTAATTATATACGTTCACATGTATGCAGCCGAACAATGTCACCCTGATTCAGACTTTCCAATTCTCTCCCTTACTCTGATCCATCCACTTCTACTTTTTCAACTTTTATTTCAGTCTCATCTGCCTCCCCCAGCATTTTATGTATTCTCATATTGCATCCTAAATACTGCTCATATACAAATAAGGAACAAGAGTTGGTCACATAGGGCCATCAAGCCTATCTGCCATTCAGTAGGATCATGGCTGATCTGATTTTAACCTTAACTCTACATTCCTGCATATCCACAATAATCACTCATCCCCTGCTAATCAAGTATCTATCTACCTCTACCTTAAAAATATTTCAAAGTTCTGCATCCAATGCCTCTTGAGAAAGGGAATTCCAAAGACTCAACTCTCAGAAAAAGAAGTTTCCTCATCTATTTTAAACCTATTTATTTTTAAACTATGATGCCAAATTTTCGATTCTCCCACAAGAGGAAACATCCTTTCAATATCCACCCAACAAATTCCCTACAATCTTGTATATTCCAATTAAGTCACCCTGACTAACTCCAGGGGATACGGGCTAAGTCTGTCTACTCTTTTCTCATAAGGCAATCTGCTCATTCCAGGTAATAGTTTAGTAAACCTTCTCTGAACTGCTTCCTAGTTCACTGCCTCTAGGCCAGGAGACCCAGGTTCAAATCCATAACATCTCTGAATAGGGTGAATGAAAAATAAATCTAAAACCGTATACCATGTACTCCTATATGATATTTCAAATCACACATTGACCAGTCTTATTTTCATATTTCAGTGCTCACTTGGTCGTGGCACTGAGGGTAATCTAGAGATTACTAATTTAAGAGGTCCTGTTTGCCAACTTTCTACCTAGCTCCCCAAACTTTGATTTCAGGACCACATCCTTTTCCTACCTTGGTCATTAGTACCACTGCAGACCATGATATCTGATCATAATTTTACCTTTCCTAAGAAGAACATCCTGCAGCCATTCTGTGACTCCTCGACCTTAGCACAAGTAAGGCAACATACCATTCTGGAGTCATATCAATTACGGGTGGCATGGTGGCTCAGTGGTTAGCACTGCTGTTTCACAGCGCCAGGGATCCGGGTTCAATTCCAGCCTCAGGCGACTGTGTGGAGTTTGCACATTCTCCCCATGTCTGCATGGGTTTCCTCCGGGTGCTCCAGTTTCCTCCCACATTCCAAAAGATGTGCAGGTCAGGTGAACTGGCCATGCTAAATTGCCCATAGTGTTAGGTGCATTAGTCAGGGAAAAACGTAGGGAAATGAGTCTGGGTCGGTTACTCTTCGGAGGGCCAGTGTGGACTTGTTGGGCCGAAAGGCCGAAAGGTTCCACACTGTAGGGAATCTAATCTAAGCCTGTCTGTTCCCCTGGAGAATCCCTCATCACTAATAGGTTTCTACTATTCTTCCTCCCCTCATTCCTGAAGAAGGGCTTATGCCCGAAACGTCGATTCTCCTGTTCCCTGGATGCTGCCTGACCTGCTGCGCTTTTCCAGCAACACATTTTCAGCAGCTTCCTCCCCTTTTACACAGCTGGACCACTTGTGATGCCACAGGCTTTGCTCTCACTATTCTCCTTCAGGGATCCATCATCTTCACCAATATCCCGACTTTAAAGCCAGTTGGTAGTGGGACATCTGGGGACTCCTGCAGTACCTGTCTGTCTCTCAGATTGCCTGGCAGTCACCCATTCTCTATCTGCCCACTTACCTCTAACTTGCAGTGTGACCACCTCTCTGAAAGTGCTTTCCATGTGGTTCTGTGCCTTGTGGATGTACCTCAGTAACTCCAATTACTCCTAGACCTCCTAAACACGGAGTCATTTAGGTCACGAGAATGTCCACAACTGCCTACATATCACTTGACAGAGATTCCACTTGGTTGAGCTGCCCTGACATATATTGAGTATGTATTTTACTTCAATTTTAGTTACTTTTACTTATATGAAGTTATTTTAAGTGTAATCGTGTACTACTTGCAATAGAGCTGAATAGAAATTTGTTACTTTTATTGACAAATCAACACCATTTACTTTGTTAATAAATCCTTACCTTCCCTGCCCATGTTTGGAAATTTCTATTGTTTAAAATTATTGTAATTGTAACACAGTTACTATCATCAGCTGCTCAATAACTCATAATTGCTATGTTTCTTTGTTGCTACATCATGTTCCAGAGACACCACCCCTCCCTCCCTCAATACTTGACGGCAAGTCCCTGCTGTCCCCATTCTCTCATGCTCTCTCACATCTTTTACATACACAAACACACAGTTTCAGAAGCTGCTGTCTCTAATACACACACAGTTTAATGTGGCCTCCTTCTCTGTCTCACTCACATACTGTTTATGAAATGGCTGCCCCTGTTCTCTCCTTGTTGTTTATGAAGCCTACCTCTGTCACTTACCTCACAACTTACTCCCATGTGCGCACACCAGGGCAGACTTTCACCCACAAGGTGAGAGATAGTAAAAATAATTTTAAAAATAAAAAATACAATTGAGAATACTGACCCTGGGACACTACCACGTTGGCTCATCACAGACTCCAGTTCGTCCAGGAAGATAGTAGAGGGAGCATGAAATCGAGCAAGTTCAAACAATACCTGGAAAAACCAAGAGGTAATGCGCTTTAGAAATAAAATTATATATTAAAATAAGGATAACATTGTGCAACCTAGAAATGGGGAGAAAAACACAATATTAATAAAGAAGAACAAATCCAACCCAGTCAACTACCGTCCCATCAGTCTACTCTCAACCATCAGTAAAGTGATGGAAAGTGTCATCAACAATGCCAAAGCTGCTCAGCAATAATCTGGGGAAGGTTACCCTACAAACAATACAGCCTGACACAGACATACACATGGAATCATACTTTGTAAAAACGCAGACACCACCATTACCACCCAAAGTGTGCTGTGGCACTGGCAGTGCAAACCTACCAGAATTGGTGACAGTGGTGTACAGCTGGGAAGAATTTGTCTTGCGAGTTCTCAATAAAGCAGGGTTTGTTAAAATGTGTGGAACTTTTAAATATCAAAATGAAGAGCAAGTTCTGGCTGTACTCAAACAAGAAACATATGACAAGCAGTTAAAAAGTCAAAAAACATATGAGCCTTTATTGCAAGGGGAATGGAACTTAAGTATAAGGGAACTGTTTAGTGCTTTGATAAGATCACTTTGAGTGCTGCGTTTAATTTTGGTCTCCATATTTAGGGAAGGATGATCAGGGAAGGATGGTCAGAGAAGGATCACTAGTTTGGGAAAGAGGTTTATCCTGTGATGAAGAGGTTAAGTAAATTGGAAATGTACTCTGGAGTTTAGAAGAATGAGAAATGATCTCCTTGAAACATTTTAGACTCTGAAGGGGCTCAATATTGGGCCAACTGGATTGTTTAGAACTGAATTTTTAAAAATTTACTCATGGGACACCGGCATCACTGGCTGGGACAGCATTTATTGCCCATCCCTAATTGCCCTTGAGAATGTGGTAGTGAGATGCCTTTTTGAACTGCTACACAGTCAGTGTGATGTCAGTAGATCCACAATGCTATTAAAGAGGGATTCCCAGGATTTTGACTCAGTGCCAATGAGGAGAAATTTCTTCAAAGGATTGTGAATCTTGGGAATTTTTGACCCCAGAGATTTGCAGATGTTCCAGTGTTGAGTAAATTCAAGTTGGGATAGATGGAATTTTGGAAGCCAAAGCATAGAGGTAGCAAACAGAAAAATCAGGTTAAAGCTATTGATCAGACTTAGAGTAGGCTGTAAAGGTTAGATCAGAATGGTGCTGGGAAAGCATAGCAGGTCAGGCAGCATCCGAGGAGCAGGAAAATCGACGTTTAGGGCAAAAGCCCTTCATCATTCCTGATGAAGGGCTTTTGCCCGAAACGTCGATTTTCCTGCCCCTCAGATGCTGCCTGACCTGCTGGGCTTTTCCAGCACCACTGTGATCTAAACTCTGGTTTCCAGCATCTGCAGTCCTCACTTTTGCCTAGAGGTTAGATGTCTAATCCCATTTCTAGTCCTTTTTGAAACTGAAGTTACTAAGTACAATGTATGGCTCAGTGTCACATTACACATGGTATTTACCATATTTAATAGTAGAAGCCTTCCAAGGGAGACACCTATGAAACAAAAATATTTGACAGAGGAACTGACAAAAGTTCCCTACCCTGACAAGTTTTTCAGAATCTCCTCTCCATTTGCTGACAATGGTAGAGGCGGAAATGTTGAAGAAAGTCGTGTTGCATTCAGTGGCGACAGCCTTTGCGAGCAATGTTTTTCCAGTACCTTAACAAAATATAGTCATTAATATTTCTTAAGACACTCAAAGAAATTAAAAAGACTCGTTTGTCTTTAAAAAATATAATCAGATATTATGCAAAATTTATAAAGGAGTATATAGCAATGAGGATACTTTTGAATAATTTGTTGATAACCATGTACAACTCACTTTGTGTTGTTTAAAAACCATAGAACATCAAGCTGTGGCTAATAACATTGATCCAAAACAAAATATTCACTTAAAATCATAAACATAGCTCCCTCAATGGGCCTAATGGGTCAAAGGTACTGGCAAAGATACCATTAAATTGCAAAAGAGAAACTTCAGCTTTCATTCTTTTTTGATGCTGACCTTATTAAATGCAACAGGTAGCAGTTGGGGCACTTAGAATTCTGGGCTAGTAAGTAAAAAAAGTTAACTAAGAACAGAGAGCCTGGTTGAAAGGGTAAAAGTGTGAATGTGTGACTGGTAGCTGAGTGAGCATGACTATAATGCTCACTATAATCAAATCGTCTGTCAACACTTACTCTACTGCCCGTCACTGGGATGATTTTCAGCTCTGTGGATCCATACACTAGTAACAATAAGAGTTAGGTAAAGAGCAATTGGGGAGAGAAAAATGGGAAAATTAATTGACATATTCTCAAACATTAACATGGATGTGATCAATCAAGTTATGCTGACCAGGGTGATCCTGTACTTGATCCCTCTCATCCATATTGATTTGGCAAATCTCAGCTGGAGAAATGGCAGGAGTCTTAGTTTCTCAATTTCAGTGTTGCTGCTTAAAACTATACTGAAAATTATTTACTGAGTTATTATTAAATCTGTCAGGAGTCAATCTGAAGCCACGCATTAAATCCACTCAGGCAGCATTGCTACACAAGAATACTGCTCCACTGTTAGCTTAGAATTTAGAATTGGTATCCATGTGAATAGGGCAATATATTAGAATGGACTGAGGATTAATTAGTGGACAGAGAAGTCAGTAGATGAAAATAGGACATATTTACACCAGCAGGATACTGCAAGGATTTAAGATTCAGCTGTTAATGACTTAGATGAGGAGACTAAATGTGCCATATCCAAGTACAGTGAAGTTAGGTGGGCGTGTAAATGGTGAAGAGGCCACAAAAATATTATAGACAATGGGCAAAAATATGGCAAGCATTGTGGCGAAGTTTGAAATTATTTACTTTAGCAGGAGAAGTAAGAAAGCAGAATATTTTTTCCTATACATAAGATTCGGACATGTTTGTATTTAAAGAGACTTTGGTATCTTGTACAAGAATTGCAGAAAGTTAAGTCATCTGCAGAAAGCAGCTAGAAAGGTAAACGGTGTGCTGACTTTTTTTTAAAAACAAAGAAACTGAAATAAAAAAGTAAAAATGTCTTACTACAGTTATAAATAGGGAATTGTGAGGCCACTCTTGAAGGAATGTGTACATACCCAAGGAAGAACATAGAATCATAGAACAGTTATATTAAAAGGCCAGTCAATTGGTTCTTCATTTCCACGCTTTTCTCTGTAGGAGAACACGACAACGATAGTATGGCTTGTAGATTTTCCTAGAATTTGTTCCTATAATAAGGAGAAAGTGAGGACTGCAGCGGCTTGAAATCAGAATCTGGAGTGTTGTGCTGGAAAAGCACAGCCAGTCAGACAGCATCCGAGGAGCAGGAGAATCAACATTTCCAGCATAAGCTCTTCATCATTCCAAGCGCCTCATGCCTGATGAACAGCATATGCTCGAAACATCGATTCTCCTGCTCTTCAGATGCTGCCTGACCGGCTGTACTTTTCCAGCACCACACTCTTGTTCATATAATAGGATGATTTTCCTTTGAGGATAAATTGAGTGGACTAGGTTCAGAGTTTTGAAGAATTAGAGATGATCTAATTAAATATAGAATAATCTTAAGAGGCTTATTGCTGAAAAACATTCCCATAGCTAGGTATCTAGAATATAGGCTTGCAGTCTCAGAATAAAGTCAGCCATTTACGATGAATTAATGTGAGATCTGAACACATGGACAGCCAAAAGGATCATAAATCAGTATTTCTTTATTCAACTGCTATTAGGTCATTACAAACAGGAAGGGAAACATAGAGTAAATAGTTCCTTGCTTATCCTATGTACATGGAATTACCATGTGAGTTGTATTGGGCTGAAAAGTTCTTCGGTCTCCCTTCCTTTCTACCCTCTCTTCACCAAACACTCTTTCCCAGTGACAGCCTGTTCAACTGCTCTAGCAGCTCTCCCTTGCTGTTGCCAATTGCTGGTGGAGGGCTCAGAATTGCTCTGTTTCCTTGCTCAGTGACCTCCATCACCACTGGCACCCAATCCAAGAGGATTGTTCTTTGACAACAATTAAGTGGACTGGGCCGAAAGTTTGGAAGAATGCGAGGTCATGTAATGAAATATAGAATATTCTTGAAGGGCTTGTTGTTGCAAAAATATTCTTCCAGGCTGGGAATGTTAAACACAGGGTTGCTGTCTCAGACAGAGTCAGCTATTGACAAATGAGATAAGGAGAAATTTCTTCAAAAGATTCTGAATTTTGGGAATTTGCTATCGGAGAAAGATGTGGGTGTTTCAGTCACTGAATATACCAGAACAGAGGGAACAGTCTGGGATAATAAGGGAATTATAGTTTATGGGAAAACTATGGGGAAGAAAATTGGTTATGATCTTACTGAATAATTAAATAGACTTGTAGGACCAAACAATCTACTGCAGCTCCTTATGTTTATTTTTAAGAACAATTTGGGGACAGGTTGGTGGAATAGATTGAGTCAGAATTTGAATTCAGTTCAGATAGAATGAAAGTCTGCATCATGAGCAGCAAGGGTTAGGAGTCCCTAGAATTTTCTTTATGTAATAGTATTGCCTCCTTTTCAGCATTTATTCCATGTGAGACCAATGCAGCTGCAACATTGCTGATATGCTCCAGTTACAACAGGACAGTCACTTAATTTGACAATCAAGTGATGAATGAGCCTCATATATACCTGTATATAAGCAATGGGTCCCATTTGCACTCTAACCACACTGGAGTGTATGTCAGTTTCTTTTAAAGCATGCATAACTAACAGAACATTTATAATGTTTTTTATCCTTCCTTAAGAGATGAAATGATCATTATAGCATGTACTTCTTTAAAGATATATAGGGAGAAAGCCTAAAAGGAATAAGACTTGACAACAGCCTTCAATAGCTTTACGTTCTGTTACTAAATCCTTTCCATGCTATTTAGCATCTTTAAGAGGCATGTCTAATAGCAGCCCAACAACAGCAACCACAATATGGCCAGAAAAGGGGTTCTAGCTGGTCCGCCAATCTGTTGTTCAAAATGCAGCCAAACGCAACAATAAGATTTTGAAAGGGGCTGTACCCCAATCAGAAGCTGGTCCCCTCAAAGCATTTATTTCTCATTGGCTCATTAATGAATAGCAGGATTTCTGTCGGTCAGGGATGGTGTGAATATCTGACAGACTATTGGCAGGGAGTGGGAGAGCATCACTGTGAGGATTTTGACAATGGGAGGAGAGACTGCAAGATTGAGATTCAGCTGGACCATCTCCATAAGTACTATTTACAAAAGCAGACAGAGAGGAGGAAATTACAATGAAAGGCAACCCCTATTTTTCATTTGAATTTCACTGTTCTGGCCAACTTGTTCTTTCTGAAATGTGCTCATTTGCCACACACACATACACACAGGACACCTCGACCAACTAATCCCCACCCTGAGTGAGAAAAAAATTGTAATGTTGCCCTGAACACGTAACTGAACAACTCTCCTCCAGAAAGAATGACAAACAGGACTTTGGTTTGTCCAGCAACTTACTTGAACTCTTTCGAAAGCCAAAAGCCACTGTATGCAATCAGTCATACTGGACTTAAGTTCTATTAATAATTGCAGCTTCCAACATCTGGCCCTCATTCTATTCTTCGTACATGAACCTGTCACTTCTGCTACACTAGTTCACTTTGGTGAGCAATCTTTCCTCCCAATATCATATCAGAAATGAAGACCATGAGGATCCTGGCTATGACCTGTTCAGAGCTTCTTAAAGGAATACCAGAGTTAACTCAGTACCCTTGAGAATGAATATCAGCCAGGATTCCTATCCAGTATCTGCTTCTGAAAAGTGTGCAGAAGTGGTCATATAGTGATCTATGATGGTAAAAGCACTGTATAAGTTGTTTTTGCTGCCGTTATTTGATAATATTAGTTTTGCCCCTTAAAATACATTGTAGTTTATGATTTCCTGATCCAAAAGCAAGATCATTATTTATTTTATTATTAAACAATTTCTGTCTGTGCTAATTCTCAAAAAATTCCTTTTGAGTTCTCACAAGAGGCCATCAGGCTTTAACTTTGGTTGTCTCTGCACAAATCAACCTGACCTGTTCAGTATTTCCACATGTTTTTGTTTTTAATTCCAAAATAAAAAATCCTTACCTGGTGGTCCATAAAGTAACAGTCCTTTCCATGGGGACAAAATCCCAGTAAACAACTGAGGATACTAGAGGTAAAGACGTACAAGATTAAGCATCATATGTATAATCAGGAAAACACAGAACATTATTTTAAATTAAAAATAACTTGCCTTAATAGGATAGACAACAGCTTCTTTGACAAGTCGTTTGGCTGGCTCCAGCCCAATTATGTCATCCCATCTCACATTTGGATTATGTAGATAAATATCCTTAAGTAGATAAAATCAATTTAAACTTTTAAAATATCTAGAATTTGGAATTATTACTTTAAATTTCTTTTAAGATTTCGTTAAAAATCACACAACATCAGGTTATAGTCCAATAGGTTTATTTGGAAGCACTAGCTTTCGGAGCGCTGCTCCTTCTCAAGATTACAATTGCATAAATATTTAAATAGCAGCTAAAGAACAAAAACATGATAGCAATGCCAAACAACAAAAATATGATTTGCATTTTGTGCAAGATCCTTCACCAGATTGACTTGTTGTCCATTTTTACTAGTTCTACTTCAATTTCATGTTTGCAAATTTTAAAAAAAATTTCTAAGTTCCATCTTACATTTGTGCTCATAGTTCATAATTACTTAGGCTGAAACGCACTACAAATACCTGCCTATAAGGCAAAACCAAAGCTACAAGTTGAAAGACTGTTTTCTCACAATCCTTTACATTCTTTTGCTGAAGCTATTGAGAGGCTGTTCGACTATAGGTGATTCAGGTTTAGAAATTAAATTTCTCTACAACTTACCTTACTGACAACAACAGCAAGGTCTCTCAATTCACCATTCATTCCGATGAAGGCACCCAGAGGTTTTATCAGGCGTTCCTACCAACAAAAAATTTCAAGCACGTTAGTACACCAGTACATGGTAGATGACTTTGAACATGTATACCTATCAACATATCTCTTGATGGAATGCAACATCCATCAGGCTACATGTCTGGATCACGTTGTTAGATTTCTAACATTTCATTGACAAATACTGAAAATCTCTGAACTGGCCTTTAAAATATAGAGAGAAAAAAACCCTGCAGATGCTGGAATCCAAAGTAGACAAAGAGAAGGCTGGAATAACACAGCAGCCAGGCGACATCAGGAGTTCTCCAATTTCAAATAACCTTTCACCTATCCCCTGGCTCCCTTTCCAGCCCCGCCTCCTCCTTCCATTTCACCTCCTGTCTCACTATCTCCCCACCCTCAACATTACTCTCCTCCCTGGCTCCTTGACCTGACCATCTTCTTTCCCACCAATCTGCTCCACCCTTTCCACTGACCTAAGACAATAACCAGGCGAAAGTGAGATCTGCAGAATGCTGTCAGAGATCAGAGTCAAGATTAGAGTGGTGCTGGAAAAGCACAGGTCAGGCAGCATCTGAGGATCAGGAAAATCGACATTTCAGGTAGGAACCCTGGGCTGCCTGACCTGCTGTGCTTTTCCAGCACCACTCTAATCTTGACTAAGACAATAACCCTCTACCCGCATCCACCTATTACTATCCCACCTACCTTTCCCCCAGCCCCAACCCTCTCCCTCTATTAATTTTTGAACTCTCTTTTTCTCTCAAGTTCTGATGAAGGGTTTCAACCCAAAATGTTGACTTCTCCACCTCCTGATGCTGCCTGGTTTGCTGTCTTCTCCTGACCTCCTGTTTGTCTACTTTAAAATACGGAATGCAGTCAATCCTGTTACCAAACAAATGAAAGGGTTCAGGTAACTCTCAGTTAAAATAACACCAAGAATAGAATCACTTATCATATTTTCAATGACGAACACAAAAACATAAAAACTATGCAACAGGTAAAAATGGTACAGAAGTGATTTGGCACTAATGATAGAAACAAGAGCAGTAGGTCGGCAAGAAAAATGACCAAGGAGGAATTAGAGACTAAGGCCAGTAAGGCTAAGCGGAAGAACAGACAGGGAGAGATTACTCTTTTTTTCATTCATTTGTCGGGGTTGGGTGTCGCTGGCTGAATAGCATTTATTGCCCATCCCAAGTTGCCCTTGAGAAGCTGGTGGTGAGCTGCCTTCTTGAACCACTGCAATCTATCTGCTGTGGGTTGACCCAAAATGCTGTTAGGTAGGGAATTCCAGGATTTTGATCCAGCAGCAGTGAAGGAACAGCAATATATACAAGTCAAAATGTTGAGTGGCTTGAAAGGTAACTTGTGGGTGGTTGCATTCCCATGTATCTACTGCCCTTATTCTTCTCGATGGAAGTGGTCATGGAGTTGGCAGGTGCTGTCAAACATTCATCGGTGAATTTTTGCAGTGGATCTTATAGATTAGCAGCAGTGTGTACTGAGTGTCTTGGAGGAGGGAGTGGATGTTTGTGAATGTGGCGCCAATCAAGCGGTTACTTTGTCTTGGATAGTGTCAAGCTTCTTGACTGGTGTTGGAGCTGCATTCATCTTGGCAAGAAGGAAGTATTCAATTACATTCCTGACCTGTGCCTTGTAGATGATAGAAAGGCTCTGGGGAGTCAGGAAGTGAGCTACTTGTCACAGTATTTCTAGCCTCTGACCCTCTCTTGCAACCACTGTGTTTATGTGGGAAGCTCTGGGTCCATGGTAACTCCAGGATGTTGATAGTTTGATATTCAGTGATAGTAAGATGATTGATGGTCAAGGGGCAGTGTTTAGATTGTCTCTTAATGGTGATGGTCATAACATTTGTACGGCACGAATATTACAACCACTTGTCAGCCCAAGTCTGAATGTTGTCCAGATCTTGTTGCATTTTAACATCGATTGCTTCAGTATCACAATCTTAAATGGTACTGAACATTGTATCATCAGCAAACATCCCCACTTCTGTGGAGGGAAGGTCATTGATGGAGGGAAGGTCATTGATAAAGCAGTTGAAGATGGTTGGGCTGAGGCCACGACCCTGAGGAATTCCTGCAGAGATGTGTTGGAGCCAAGATGACTAACCCCAATAACTATCACCATCTTCCTATGTGCCAGGTATGACACCAACCAGCAGAGAGTTGGCCTCCAATACAAGTGATTCCAGTTTTGCTAGGGCTCCTTGATACCACACTCAGTCAAATGCAGTCTTGATGTCAAGGAATGTCACTCTCACTTCTTGAATTCAGCTCCTTTGTTCACATTTGATCAAAGGCTTTAATGAGGTCAGGAGCAGAATGGTCCTGGCAGAACCTAGACAGGTCTTCACTGAGCAGGTTATTGCTGAGCAGTTACTGCTTGTTAGCACTGTTGAGGATATCTTCCATCGTATATTGATGATCAAGAGTAGACTGATGGGGCAGTAATTGGCCAGGTTGGATTTGTCCTGCTTTTTATGTTCAGGACATACTTGGGCAATGTTTTAAAACATCAAACAGAACACAGTTGTATCTGTACTGGAAGAGCTTGGCTAGAGGGGTGGCAAGTTCTGGAGCACAAGTCTTCAGTGTTCTTGGCAGAATATTGTCAGACCTCATAGCTTTTCAGTGTCTCCAACCATATCATGTGGAGTGAATCAAAGTGGCTGAAGACTGCTATCTGTAATGCTGGAGCCACTGCAGAAAGCCAAGATGGATCATCCACTCAATACACATGACTGAATATTGCTGGGAATGTTTCAACCATATATTTTGCACTGATGTGCAGGGATCTTCCATCATTGAGGATGGGGATATTTGTGGAACCTCCTCCTCCAGTGAGTTATTTCATTGTCCATCACCATTCACGATCGGATGTGGTATGACTGCTGAGCTTAGATCTGATCTGTTGGTTGTGGGAATCACTTAGCTCTATCTGTCACTTGCTGCATATAATGTTTGGCATGCAAGTAGTCCTGTTTGGGAGCTTCATCAGGTTGACACCTCATTTTTCGGTATATCCGGTACTTCTCCTAGCATGACCGCCTGCACTCTCCAAAGAATAAGGGGTGGTGGTAATGATTGAGTGGAGATATACCAGGCCACAAGGTTACAGATTGTGCTGGAGTACAATTCTGCTACTAGGAGAAAGTAAAGACTGCAGATAGTGGAGATCAGAGTAGAGAGTGTGGTGCTGGAAAAGCACAGCAGGTCAGGCAGCTTCCAAGGAGCAGGATAATCAATGTTTCAGGCATAAGCCCTTCATCAGGAATGAGGCTTGTGAGCTGGGGGCTGAGAGATAAATTAGAAAGGGGTGGGGCTGGGGGGGCGGGGACAGTAACTGACAGTGTGGTAGGTAGATGAAGCGGGGGGTAACCACCTCACTGCGATAATCACCTCAGTAGAGGTATCGCACTCTCAGCTACCTTCCCCCAAGCCCCACCCCCCTACCCCATTTATCTCTCAGACCCCGGCTCACAAGCCTCATTCCTGATGATGGGCTTATGCCTAAAACTTCAATTCTCCTGCTCCTTGGATGCTGTCTGATCTGCTGTGCTTTTCCAGCTCCACACTCTGGACTACAATTCTGCTGTTGTTGATGGCCCACAAGCGCCTCATGGCTGCCCAATCTTAAGTTTCTAGGTTTGTTCTAACTCTGTCCCAATTAGTGTAGTGATAGTGCCAGACACACAATGGCCAGTATTCTCAATGTGAAAGCAAGCCTTTGTGTCCACAAGGACTGCACAACGGTCACTTTTACTGATACTGTCATGGACAGAGGCATCCACATTTGGCATGTTGGTAAGGATGAGGTCAAGTACGTTTTTCCCTCTTGTTGATTCCCTCACCACCTGCTGCAGACCCAGTCTAGCAGCTATGTCCTTTTGGACGTGACCAGCTCAATCAGTAGTACTGCTGCTGAGCTACTTTTGGTGTATAGTGTTTGCTAAATGTTGTTTGACATGGAAGAATACCAATTCATCAGTGGAGGGAAGGCAGTACGTGGTAATCAGCAAGAAATTTCCTTGCTCATGTTTAACTTGAAGCTATGAGACTTCATTGGGTCCGCAATCAGTGCAAGCACACCCAGGGCAACTCCCTCCCAAATGTATACCACTGTGCTGCTATTTCTGCTGGAGGGTGTTTGTTAGGTGCATCCAGCAGGGTTTTGTGAAGCAATAGGGAGTGGCACGGTGGCTCAGTGGTTAGCACTGCTGCCTCACAGCACCAAGGACCCGGGTTTGATTCCCGCCTTGGGTGAGTGTCTGTGTGGAGTTTGCACATTCTCCCTGTGTCTGCGTGGGTGCTCTGGTCTCCTCCCACAATCCAAAGATGTGCAGGTCAGGTGAACTAGCTATGCTAAATTGCCCATAGTGTTAGGTTCATTAGTCAAGGGTAAATGGATTTTTTATCTCTAAATATAGGGTAGGAGAATGGTGCTTGGTGGGTTACTCTTCAGAGGGTCGGTATGGACTTGTTGGGCCAAAGGGTCTGTTTCCATACTGTAGGGAATCTAATCTAATCTAACTAGGGAGGGGGGCATACTAGACCTAGTGTTGAGGAATCAGCCCAACCAGTGATTGAAGTTTCAAATGGGGGAGCATTTTGAGAACAGAGGTCATAATTTTATAAATAGATAGATAAAAGATTAGTCCTCAGGTAAAAGTACTAAATTTTGGGAAGGCCACCTATGACGATATTAGGCAGGGACTGGGGAATGTAGATTGGGGATGACAAGGACCTGAGTGCAAGCTCAGAGTGATGGGACAACCCTTTGGAACGGAAATGAGGAGGAATCCCTTCAGCCAAAGGATGATTAGTATGTGGAACTCATTGTCACAGAAGGCTGTAGAGGCCAAGTTATTGAGTGTAATTAAGGCAGAGGTAGATAGGTTCTTGATTGGCAGCATGGGTTTGTGCAGGCAAGGTCATGTCTCACCAATTTGATTGAGTTTTCGTGAAGTGACAAAGATTGATGAGGAAAGGGCAGTGGATAAGGTACTTCATAGCAGACTGATACAAAAACAGAGTCTCATGAGATTTGGGGTGAGCTGTTTAGATAGATCCAGAACTGGTCTGGTCATAGAATACTGAGAATTGTGGTGGATGGATGCTTTTCGGAATGGAGATCAGGAACTAGAGGTATTCCGCAGAGATCAGTGTTGGGACTTCTGTTTGTTTTATATGATCTGAAAGAAATGTAGATTGTCTGATTAGCAAGTTTGCAGATGACACCAAAATTAGAATTGGTGAGGAAGATTGTCAAAGGATACAGCATCATATAGATAGATTGCAGATATGGGCAGAGAAATGACACATAAAAGGTTAATCTGGACAAATGTGAGGTGATGCATTTCAGAAAATCAAATTGAGGTGCAAATTATTTAATGAATGGCAGAGCCCTTAGGAGCACTGACATACTGAGGGATCTGGACGTATAGTCCCACAGACCCCTGAAAGTGGCAACACAGGTGGATAAGGTCAAGCTGGCAGATAGCTCGCTTGTCTTTATCGGCTGGGGCACTGAATATAAAAGTTGGCAAGTTATCTTACAGCTGTACAAAACTGGAATTTTGCATGCAGCGTGGTTGCCAAACTACCAGAAGGACATGGATGCTTTGGCGAGGGTGCGGAGAAGATTTACCAGAATGTTGCCTGGTATGGAGGATTTTAGTTATGAGGAGAGGTAGGATAAACTCAGATTGTTTTCACTGGAAAGATGGAGGCTGAGGAGCCACCTAGTAGCTCTCTACAAAATGATGAGAGGCATACACAGGGCGGATACTCAAAGGCTTTTTCCCCTGGTAGAAAGGCCCTACAAGACTGCACAGGTTCAAGGTGAGAAGGGGAAAATTTAAGGGAGAAGTTTTCCCACGGAGGGTGCCTGGAATCAGTGGAAGTGATGGAAGTAGGCATGTTTACAACATTTAAGGTGCCTCTTAATAGACAAATGAATGAGAGGCAAACAGGGATAGAAACCACTCATGGGCAATAAGTAGTGGGTCTAAATAAGGACTAGAAATGAGCACAGGCTTGGTGGGTCGTAGGACCTGTTCCTGTACTGTACTGGTGTATTTTTGGATTTCAAGTAGCATCATTTTCAAGAAAATCAAATCTGGTCTCAAAACCTTTCATATCTTCATAACCAAACTCACTGAAGGATCTTGGTTGTAATGTAGGCTGTTGACTGCTATTTCAGTTGATGAATCTTTGACAGCATTTTGAATCATACCTCGCAAGTCAATGATCTGGCCCTGTACATAAAATAAAAGTGAAATAAAATTGAGAAAACTTGCTCAAGTTTCAACATCAACATTTCTCTTATCAGTCACAGGACCAAGAATGAGCATTTTAGCACCTACCCGTCTGGGATGAAGTCCTTCTCCAACTTTAATAGTAGACACATTCAAACCAAACTCTGATGTCTCAGGAGGTGTAGACTGCCCATTATCCTGAATTAAGCACCAAAAAAAAGTGATCATAGTGTCAGAGATCAGAAGAGGTCCTTTAGCTCATTGAGTGTACGCCAACAAAAAATACTCCAAATCTACAGTTGTCCCATTTCTCAGCATTTGGACCACAACCTTGAATGTTGTGATATTTCAGGTAACTCATCCAAGCACCTGTTAAAGGTTGAGGTTTCCTACCTCAACTACTGCCCAAGCAGTGCATTTCAGATTCCCACCACCCTCTGGGTGAAAACTTATTTTCACAAAGTCCCTCTAAACCTTCTAAGAAAAAGCCACAGATGCTAGAAATCTGAAACAAGAACAGAAATTGCTGGAAAATCTCAGCAGTGACCCTTCATCAGAAAGGTATGGATTTTATACAGAAGATGGAGGTATGGGGGGTGGGGGGGGAGTAAACGTTAGGTGGGCATAGAGCCCAAAGAGAGAGAAAAACAGTTGGACACATAAAGGAGTGTCAATACGTCCATCTGAGGGAATGATTAGCTCCAAATGGGGACTATTAGTGGCTGACAATGGGTAGTCTGTCGTAACAGCCTATATCACAAGGTTTGGTGTATGGGGATAGGGGAAAGCATGGGGAAAGCATGGGAAAAGTTGCTCAGGCCCCAAAATTATGGAACTCAATATTGAATTGAGAAGACTACATGGTTCCCAAGCGGAAAGTGAGGCACTGTTCTTCTAGCTTGCACTGAAGCTCTGCAGCCAGCCCGAGACAGAGATTAGAATAGATCCCCTACAGTGTGAAAACAGGCCATTTGGCCCAACAAGTCCACACCGACCTCCAAAGAGTAACCCATTTCCGTCTGACTAATGCACCTAACACTATGGGCAATTTAGCATGGCCAATTCACCTGACCTGCACATCTTTGGACTGTGGGAGGAAACTGGAGCACCTGAAGGAAACCCACGAAGACCAGGGGAGAACGTGCAAACTCCACACAGACAGACAGTCACCTGAGGCTGGAATTGAACCTGGGTCCCTGGCGCTGTGAGGCAGCAGTGCTAACCACTGAGCTACCATGCCACCCCCCAATGGTGCATTAGTCAGATGTTGGCCAAAGAACACACTGGTGTGTTGAGGCTGCAAGTAACTGGAAACTCGGTCTTTTTTGTAGACAAAACATTGGAGTTCTGTGAAACGGTCAGCCAGTCTGCACTTCATTTCCCAATGTAGAAGAGACCACATTGTGAACAGAAAATACAATAGACTAGATTGAGTGAAGTGCAGTTAAAGTGCTACTTCACCTAGCAGGTCTGTTAGGGGCCTTAGATACTGAGGAGTTAGGAAGTAAATGGGCATGTGTTACACCTTCTGCAATTGCAGGACAAGATGCCATGATGTTGTGAAGACATGTTGGGATATTCCTCTGAGCTTTTTAATGTCCTGCCATTCATTGAGTATTCCCTTATCTTGATACTTCTTCCAAAGTGTATCACCTCACACTTTTCAGAGTGAAATTTCATCTACAACTGAGCTGCGCTGACCAACATGTCCAAATCCTCCTGTGAACTAAGACCTTCTCCCACTGGAAACTATCTGGTCAATCTTTGTGTAATCTGCAAACTTACTTATCATCTCCTCCACATTCTCTTCTCAAAGAATAATAAGGAACGCAGCACTGATTCTTGTAAATCTCACAGGTTACCAGCCTGCAGTCACACAACAACCTTCTTCCACCACTCCACCATCTCCTATCCTAAGCCAGTTTTGGATCCAACTACCCAAACTACCCTGGATCACATGTGCTTTTACCTTCATCAGTCTTCCACGTAAGGACCTCAGGAAAGGCTTCGCTGAAATCTATACAAACTACATCAACTACACTACCTTCATCTACACACCTGATCTTCTCCTCAAAATATTCTATCAAACTTGTTAGTCATGACCTCCCTCTGACAGAGTCATGCTGACTAGCCTTGATCAAACCTTGACTTTCCAAGTGGAGATTAATTCTCTCCTTCAGAATTAGCTCCAATAGTTTTCATACTAGTTGTAAGAGAGACTTAATAGCCGGTCATTTCCCCATTTTTTTCTCCACCACCATTCTTGAAAAGTGGAAACATATTAGCTGTCCTCTCCTGAGGCCAGAAAGGAATTGAAAATTGGGTCAGAGTCCTTGTAATTTCCTTCCCTGTCTCCAAGAGCAGTTGAAGATACAAATCAAAACCAAAAGAACGGTGGATGCTGTAAATTGGAAACAAAAACAGAAGTTGCTGGAAAAGCTCAGCAGGTCTGGCAACATCTGTAAAGAGAAATCAGAGTTAACGTTTCGGTCCAGAGATCCTTCCTTAGAACTGATGTTAGCCAGGAAAATTTTGGTTTAGATGCACAAAATAGGATTGTTATTTTTACACACTTCAGTGAACTGTTTGCATATTTGCACCTCTATTCCCCACTCACTGTCTGGGGGTTTATAATTCACACCCTGCAGTATTACTACTCTCTTTTTATTCCTAAGCTCTACCCACAAAACCTCATTTAAAGACCCTCATTACGGTGGCTCAGTGGTTAGCACTGCTGCCTCACAGCTCCAGGGATCTGGGTTCGATTCCAGCCTTAGCCAACTGTCTGTAGGGAGTTTGCACATTCTCCCCATGTCTGCATGGGTTTCCTCCAGGTACTCCGGTTTCCTCCCGCAATCCAAAGATGTGCAGTTTAGATGAATTGACCATGCTAAATTGCCCATAGTGTTCAGGGATGTGTAGGTTAGGTGCATTAGTCTGGGGTAAATGTAGGGGAATAGGTCTGGGTGGGTTACTCTTCGGAGGGTCAGTGTGGACTTGTTGGGCCAAAGGGTCTGTTTCCACACTGTAGGGATTCTAAGGACCCTTCCAAAATATTGTTCCTCCTTACTGCAGAAACTGACTCTTTAATTAATAAAAGTAATATTGCATCTCCTATCCTACCCGAGGATCCTACATCCTGGAATGTTGAGTTATCAGTCCTATTCCTCCTTCAAACATGTTTCTGTGATGGCAACAACATCGCAATGCCACATCTCAATCCATTCCCCTTAACACATCTGTCTTATCTATAATATTCCTAGCATTAATATACAGGCCATCCAGCCTCGCCCAACTCCCTTGAAATTCAACATTACTGAACTCCTTCAGCCTTAGTTGCTTTATAAAGGTATGCTTTGTCCTTATTGACCTAATGCCCTGCCTCAAACACGTTTAAGTTCCTCCCAACCACACAGGCAAACCCATCCACAAGGATGTTAGTCCCATTCTGGTAAAGGTACAGACCATCCCTCTGTACGGGGCCTACCTTCCCCAGAAATGATCCAGACATCTAAAACCATCCCTCATGCTCTAACTCCTGAACCACACATTCATTGCCTCTTTTCTGCTATTTCTGTACTTGCTAACATGAGGCACGAGGGATAATCCAGAGGTTACAATCTTTTGAGGTCCTGCTTTTTAATCTACTGCTTAGCTCAATTAATTCGTGATGCAAGACCTCATCCCTCATTCTGTCTTTACCAATGTGTACTTCAACCCCTGACTTAGACTGCAGCAAATGTCATGCTGTTGAATATCATGTGACCTAACCCTCAGGAATAGGATCAACCAAACTTGACAACCTTAGCTTGGGATATAGGGGTTCAAAATTTTGTTAATGAAAAAGGTGCTACAATTCAGCAGTCACATCATGGCCCAAATTACAATAACACTTGGTGATTTGGCTACAGGAGAAAGAAAACTCAGAATCGTAGTTTCATTGTATCCACAGTATGGAAACAGGCCATTCGGCCCATAAAGTCCATATATCCCTGAATACTATGGGCAATTTAGCATGGACAATCCACCTAACTCGCACATCTTTGGACTGCGGGAAAAAACAGGAGCATCGATGGAAACCATGCAGATACAGGGATAATGTGCGAACACCATACAGGCAGTCACCAGAGGTTAATATTGAACCCAGGTCCCTGGCACTATGAGGCAGCAGTACTAGCCACTAACCACCTTGCCACCCTAAACTGGATAAACCATATTGCATTGAAGAAAGAGTTGTAATTTTTTTTAAAATCTCAAATGGTTTACTACAAAGTAGCGTTACAATCCAGTTAATATATTGCAACATTGAACCAAATGCAAATCCTATCCTGACACCCAGTGGCTTTACCACATAACTACATCCAGGCAGACGGGTTGAAGCTAGTTTTAAACTTTTGAATAAAATGATTGCAAGATGAATATTATCTGAACAATACCTGGAGAAAAAGGTTCTAACAAATTTCATTATAAGCCTCATTGAATCATGTAGTACAGTAAAGGCCCTTTGACCATCAAGTCTGTATTATGGGGTGTAGGTTTGCTTGCTGAGCTGTAGGTTTGATATCCAGACGTTTCATTACCTGGCTAGGTAACATCATCAGTGGTGACCTCCAAGTGAAGCGAAGCTGTTGTCTCCTGCTTTCTATTTATATGTTTGTCCTGGATGGGGTTCCTGGGGTTTGTGGTGATGGCATTTCCTGTTCGTTTTCTGAGGGGTTGTTAGATGGTATCTAGATCTATGTGTTTGTTTATGGCATTGTGGTTGGAGTGCCAGGCCTCTAGGAATTCTCTGGCATGTCTTTGCTTAGCCTGTCCCAGGATAGATGTGTTGTCCCAGTCGAAATGGTGTTTTTTTTCATCCGTGTATAGGGCTACGAGGGAGAAAAAGTTGTGTCTTTTTGTGGCTAGCTGGTGTTCGTGTATCCTGGTGGCTAACTTTCTTCCTGTTTGTCCTACGTAGTGTTTGTGGCAGTCCTTGCATGGAATTTTGTAGACGACGTTGGTTTTGTCCATGGGTTGTACTGGGTCTTTTAAGTTTGTTCGTTTTTGTTTGAGAGTGTTGGTGGGTTTGTATGCTACTAGGATTCCGAGGGGTCTTAGTAGTCTGGCTGTCATTTCTGAGACTTCTTTGATGTATGGTAAGGTGGTTAGGGTTTCTGGCTGTGTTTGGTCTGCTTGTCGTGGTTTGTTCCTGAGAAATCTGCGGACTGTATTTTTTGAGTATCCGTTCTTCTTGAATACATTGTATAGGTGATTCTCCTCTGTTTTCCGAAGTTCGTCTGTGCTGCAGTGTGTGGTGGCCCAGTGTAGTGGGCGGCACGGTGGCACAGTGGTTAGCACTGCTGCCTCACAGCACCAGAGACCCAGGTTCAATTCCCGCCTCAGGCGACTGACTGTGTGGAGTTTGCACATTCTCCCCGTGTCTGCGTGGGGTTTCCTCCGGGTGCTCCGGTTTCCTCCCACAGTCACAAAGATGTGCAGGTCAGGTGAATTGGCCATGCTAAATTGCCTGTAGTGTTAGGTTAGGGGTAAATGTAGGGGTAAGGGTGGGTTGCGCTTCGGCGGGGCGGTGTGGACTTGTTGGGCCGAAGGGCCTGTTTCCACACTGTAATGTAATCTAATGTAATCTAATCTAATAATCTAATGTAATCATTGGAGTAGTGTTCTGATACAGCTTCGTTTGTGTGTGTTGGGATGGTTGCTGGTGTAGTTAAGTATTTGGTCAGTGTTTGTCGATTTTCTGAATACGCAGGTTTGTAGTTCTCCGTTGTCCTTTCTTTCAACTGTGACGTCCAGGAATGCGAGTTTGTTGTCAGTTTCTTCCTCCTTGGTGAACTTTATGCCTGTGAGGGTGTTGTTGATGATGTTAAATGTCTCTTATCTTGTTTCGTTTTGTGATGACAAAGGTGTCATCTACGTAGCGGACCCAGATTTTTGGTTTGATGGTTGGTAGGGCTGTTTGTTCTAGTCTTTGCATTACCGTTTCTGCTATGAATCCTGATAGCGGAGATCCCATGGGTCTGCTGTTGGTTTGTTTGTACCCGAAAATACAACAGGGAAATTGCATGCCAAAAACCGTTATTCAAACAAGCAACAAATCAACAATGGACAGACGCGGTAGAATGAGCCATAAACACTAAACAACGACAAACACAGATAACGAAAAATCGGGACCTGAAGAAAAAAACTTGACAAACTCACAAACAAAGACAAAACTGATAACACAGGGGCATGGAGAAAGAACTTATCAGACCAAACCCTATCAGACACAGAAAAAGCAGTACTAGTAAAAGGACTAAATTTCAATTACCAAGACGCTGACAAGAAGGATTTCCTAGCGGCATTAGAAACCACATTGAAGGACAACAAACTCACGGAAGAAACACAACAAACGATCAGACAGACAGTTGCACCTACTCTGAGCCGAAAGAGGGAAGGAAACAAACTGAACACACAAGAAAAGAAAGCCCAAGAAAACCTCAAAAAAGACAAAAACATCGTTATATTACCTGCAGACAAAGGTCGGCTCACAGTCATCCTGGACAGAAGGGACTACATAGAGAAAGCCAATGCACTACTCGCAGACACCAACACCCACCAACAGGTGACGCTAGACCTGACCCCACAACTAGGAAACAAAATTACATATCACTTAAGAAAATTACACAGTTCCAGACAATTAAATAAGATGGAATTCCAGAAAATGCAACCAGACGGGACCAACACCCCACGATTCTACGGACTACCAAAAATCCATAAACCAGGAGCCCCGCTCAAACCTATAGTCTCACTATCCGGAACACCAACTTACAGACTGGCCAAAAACTGAAATACCTAGTAGAAGAGTCACAGCACTCCATCCACTCCACTCAGGAATTCCTAAAAATCATCAAAAACACCAAAATAGAGGAAGATGAAATAATGATCTCATCCGACATAACAGCACTGTTCACCTCCATCAACGTCGACCTGGCAAAGGAAACACTTACCACACCTTTAGATGAGACCATTACACCCCCCCCAATCACCATCAATCACATTACCAACGAAAACATCATGAATCTAGTGGACCTGTGCCTCACCACCCACTTCACCTTCAACAACATAATCTACAAACAAACTAACAGCACACCCATGGGACTTCCGCTATCAGGATTCATATCAGAAGCGGTAATGCAAAGACTCGAACAAACAGCCCTACCAACCATCAAACCAAAAATCTGGGTCCGCTACGTAGATGACACCTTTGTCATCACAAAATGAGACAAGATAGAAGAGACATTTAACATCATCAACCACACCCTCACAGGCATAAAGTTCACCAAGGAGGAAGAAACCGTCAACAAACTCGCAATCCTGGACATCACAGTCGAAAAAAAGGACAACGGAGAACTACAAACCTGCGTATACAGAAAATCGACAAACACTGACCAAATACTTAACTACACCAGCAACCATCCCAACACACACAAACGAAGCTGTACCAGAACACTATTCCAACGAGCCACCACACACTGCAGCACAAACGAACTTCGGAAAACAGAGGAGAACAACCTATACAACATATTCAAGAAGAACGGATACTCAAAAAATACAGTCCGCAGATTTCTCAGGAACAAACCATGACAAGCAGACTAAATACAGCCAGAAACCCTAACCACCTTACCATACATCAAAGAAGTCTAAGAAATGACAGCCAGACTACTAAGACCCCTCGGAATCCTAGTAGCACACAAACCCACCAACACTCTCAAACAAAAACTAACAAACTTAAAAAACCCAGTACAACCCATGGACAAAACCAACGTCATCTACAAAATTCCATGCAAAGACTGCCACAAACACTACGTAGGACAAACAGGAAGAAAGTTAGCCACCAGGATACACGAACACCAGCTAGCCACAAAAAGACACAACCTTTTCTCCCTCGTAGCCCTAAACACGGATGAAAAAACCCCACCATTTCGACTGGGACAACACATCTATCCTGAGACAGGCTAAGCAAAGACATGCCAGAGAATTCCTAGAGGCCTGGCACTCCAACCACAGTGCCATAGATCTAGATACCATCTATCAACCCGGCAGAAAATGAACAGGAAATGACATCAACGCAAACCCCAAGAACCCCATCCAGGACAAACATATAAATAGAAAGCAGGAGACAACAGCTTCGCTTCACTTGGGGGTCACCACTGATGATGCTACCTAGCCAGGTAATGAAACGTCTGGATATCAAACCTACAGCTCAGCGAGCAAACGTACACCCGAAACCTCAACCTGAGCTACAAATCTTCACAAATGTTGCAGTCTGTATTATCAAAAATGTACTACTACCTACACCAGTTCCACTTTCTCGAAATAGGCTATATCAACATTCTGTATCAGGAGAATTGAGTTTGCATATCAAGTGATTTACTGCAATCAAAATGGAAGTTTTATTCAACTATCCTGTATGGATGACTTCTAGATTTGATGTTCCCCACAAAAACTAACACAGATCTTTCTTGGTGTATTTAATCAAAACTTTTCACAAGTTTATCTACTAGGTCAAAGGTGAAGCAAATCAGACCATTCCTCCTTTCCTGATTGTTGCTAAATCATAGTTCACACAGCATTCCCGAAAATCTTTTTTGCACTCTATCCAATGCTTCTCTATCCTTTGTTGTAATACAGCAACCATAACTGTACCTAATACGTAATGTGCAGTTTAATCAACATTTAATACAAGCTTTGCATAAATTCTCTACTTTACAATTTTCTCCCTCTGGAATTAAACATTAGTTTAATGGTCTGCTCTACATTATTTCTTTAATACTGCATGGCATTATTTGAACTTTTAAAGGTTTAGCTAATGCACTCCCAGATCTCAATTCTCTGATCCTATTACTATACTTTAATGTTATATCCGACCTCTTGATTCTTACCAAATGTTAATGTTTTTTTCTATTAATTTGCCAACCAGTTGAGCAGTCTGAAAGTCTATATCTTGTAATTTGTTGTGGGTATCTTCAGTGTTAACAATCGCTCCCAATATGGTGTTGTCCACAAATTTTGAAATGGAGCTTCTGATTCCAAAGACCAAATCTTAAAATATAGGTTGTGAGCTGTGATCTGAGTACATTCCCCACCTTTGTCATTCTGAATAGGTAATCTTTACCCCCCACTCCCTGGTTTACTTTGTAGACTGTTAGCAAGCCGCACATGCTTTGATCTTATTCATCAGTCTGTTATGTGTGAGATTTTAAACATATATTTGACAAGTAATATATTTATTGCTTTAGAATCATAAATCCCTGTAGATCAGAAGCAGGTCTTTTGGTCTATCAGTCCACACCCCGCTTTGAACAGCATCCCACCTAAATCCACCCCGTACCCTATCTTTGTAACACTGCATTTCCCATGGCTATTCCACCTAACTTGTACATCTTTGGACTGTGAGAGGGACCTGGAGCACCCACAGCAAATCCACGCATACACTGGGAGAAGGTGCCAATTCCACACAGTCACCCAAGGCTAGAATTGAACCTGGGTCCCTAACACTGAGACAGCAATGCTAACCACTGAGCCATCATATGTCTAGTCATAAGTCTTCACACAATTTAATTAAGCTGATGAAACAAGAATGGCCCCTTTCAATGCCAAAATCTCAATAGTTCTAAGAATTTCCCCATTTAATTCTAATGTTAAGCTGGCTTCTCTACAGATTTCCCTTCTTAAGCATAAGTACAATATGATCTGTCAGTCCTGCAGAACTGTACCATTTTACTAAAGTATTACTAAATATATGTAAGTTTTTTCTGCTAGCTCATCACCAGATCATTTTAAAATGTCTGGAAGCAATCTTTCCAGAGTAAGAGCTTTATCATCTGTTTGCTTGTTATTTCTTGGCTTTTAATTTTAAATGCAATTATATGACTTTGAATCTCATCCTCTGATAGTGTCCAACCAAACCACTTCCCTGGTCTGTATATATGAAAGCAAAATAAATATTTAATATTTGTCATTTTACTATTTATTTTATCCTCATCTTTGCAGCTTTAGTTCCATTTTGATTAGATTAGATTACTTACAGTGTGGAAGCAGGCCCTTCGGCCCAACAAGTCCACACCGACCCGCCGAAGCGTAACCCACCCAGACCCATTCCCCTACATTTTACCCCTTCATCTAACACTACGAGCAATTTAGCATGGCCAATTCACCTGACCTGCACATTTTTGGACTGTGGGAGGAAACCGGAGCACCCGGAGGAAACCCACGCAGACACGGGGAGAATGTGCAAACTCCACACAGAGAGTCGCCTGAGGCGGGAATTGAACCCAGGTCTCTGGCGCTGTGAGGCAGCAGTGCTAACCACTGTGCCACCGTGCCGCCAAGACTTGCATTCACTTTATTTATGTGCTGTAGAATATGTTGCTATGTTTAAAGTTTCTTATTAATTTAATTTCATAATTCCTCTATGTCCTCTGAATGGTGTTTTGAGTTCCCACATCATTAGAGATGAATGCTCTTTAAATTTTGGTACACTGGCAACCAGCATTACATGGGTAGATTCACTGTCAACAACTGAATCCTTATTAGTATCAGTACCTCAGTTGGAAAGTAGGGAAGGACGTACACATGAGGTCTTCAGCAAAAGCTTGTTCATTGAGAGTGTGCCTCACTCTTGGTTTTATTAGTATTACCAGCAAATCACATGACAGAGTCATCGAGCTGTACAGCATGGAAAAAGACACTTCGGTCTAACTTGTCCATGCCTACTATATAACCTAAATAAATCTGCCAGCATTTGACCCATAACCCTCTAAATACTTACTCTTCGTACACCCATCCAGATGCCTTTTAAATGTCACAATTGTACCAGCCTCCACCACTTTCACTGGCAGCTTGTTCCATACATGCAACACCCTCTATGTGAAAACACTGCCCCTTAGATCCACTTTAAATCTTACCCTCTCACCTTAAACCTCTAGTTTTGGACTCCCCTATGCAGGGGAAAAGACCTTGACTATTCACTCTATTCATGCCCCTCATGAGTTTATAAACAAGGTCAGACACTCAAGGGAAAATAGCCCCAGCTATTCAGCTTCTCCCTACAGCTCAAACCCCTAATCTTGGCAACATTCTTGGAAATCATTGAACTCTTCCAAGTTTCACAACACCTTTCAAAAGCAGGGAGACCAGAACAGAACTCAGTTTTCCAAAAGCAGCCAAATGAATGTCCTGTACAGCTGCAACATGGCCTCCCATCTCCTGTACTCAATGCACTATCCAATAATGGCAAGCATACCAAATGCCTTCTTCACTATCCTATCTACCTGCGACTGCACTTCCAAGGAACTTTGAACCTGCATTCTAAGGGTCTCTTTGATTGGACACACTCCCCAGGATCTTAGCATTAAGTGTATAAGTTCTGCCCTGATTCACCTTACCATCATGCAACAATTCTCATTTACTAAATTTACTTCATCTGCCACTCCTCAACCCATTAGCCTATCCTATCAAGGTCCCATTGTATGATGAGGTAACCTTCTTGGCTGTCCACTATACCACTAATTTTGGTGTCACCTGCAAACTTACTAAGCATACCTTCTATGTTCACATCCAAATCATTTAATATAAATGACAAAAAGCAGCACACCCAGCACCAATCCTTATGCACACCACAGGTCACAGGCCTCCACCACCACCCTTTGTCTCCTAGCTTCAAGCTAGTTCTGTATCCAAATAGCTAGTTCACCCTGTATTCTGTATGATCTAAGCTTCCTAACCAGTCTACCATGCAGGATCTTGCCAAATGCCTCATTGTAGTCCATATAGATCACATCCACCGTTCTGTATTCATTAGTCCTCTTTAGACTTCTTCAAAAACTCAATAAACTTAGTGAGATATGATTTCTCATACACAAAGCCATGTTGACTATCCCTCTCCAGTCCTTTGCTTTCCAAATACACATAAATCCTGTCCCTCAGAATCCCCTCCAACAACATGCCTACCACTGATGTCATGCTCACCAGTTATAGTTCCCTGGCTTTTACTTACAACCTTTCTTTAAAATGTGCACGATGTTAGCCAACCTCCAGTCTTCTGGCACCTCACTGAACAATGAACAAATCTCTCAACAAGGGGTCCAGCAATCACTTTGCTAGTTTCCCACAGAGTTCTAGGGTATACCTGATCAGGTCTCAGGGATTTATCCACCTTTACGCTGTTTAAGACATCCAGCATGTCCTCCTCTGTAATATGGGCACTTTTCAAGATATCGCTATTTATTTCTCCAAGTTCTCGTGGCTCCTTATCCTTCTTCACAGTAAACACTGATGCAAAATACTCTGTTCTGAACAGAGAACCCGAAACATTAACTCTGATTTCTCTCCACAGATACTGCCAGATCTGCTGAGCTTTTTCAGCAATTCTATTTTGTTTCTGATGCAAAATACTCATTTCGTATCTCACCCATCTCCTGTGGCTCCACACATAGGTAGCCTTACGAACTTTAAGAGGCCCTATTCTCTTCCTACGTTTTCTTTTGTCCTTAATATATTTGGATTCTCCTTAACACTATTTGCCAAAGCTATCTCATGTCACCTTTTTGCCCTCCTGATTTCCTTTTTAAGTATACTCATACTGACCTTATACTCTTCTAGAGATTCACTCAATCCCTGCTGTCTATACCTGGCATTTGCTTTCTTCTTTTTCTTGACCAGAACACAATTTCTCTAGTCATCCAGCATTCCCCTTCACTCTTATAGGAACATACTCTCTCTGGACTCTGATCTTCTTTTTGAAGGCTTCCCAATTTCCAGCCATTCCTTTGCCTGTTTATATCCACCACTAAGATATATAACTGTCTTCTGTGAAAAAGGTGTCAACCTGGTGAAGCTACCAAACGGGGCTACTTGCATGTCAAACAGCATACACAGCAAGTGATAGACAGAGCTAAGAGGTCTCACAACAAAGATTAGATCTATGCTCTGCAAATCTGTCAAACCAAGTTGTGAATGGTGGTGGCCAATTAAACAACTCAATGGAGGAGGAGGCTCCACAAATATCCCCAGCCTCAAATGATGGCAGAACCCAGAACATCAGTGCAAAAGATAAGGTTGAAGCATTCACAGCAATCTTCAGCCAGAAACACCGAGTGGATGATTCATCTTGGTCTCTTCCAGTGTCCCCACCAATTCAGATGCCAGACTTCAGCCAATTCGATTCACTCCATGTGATATTATGAAACGGTCGGTGACGCTGGATACTCCACAAGGTCAGAAGTGGGGATGTTCACTGATTCCTGCACAATGTTCAGCACTATTTGCAACTCCTCAGATATCAAAACAGTGCATATTCAAATGAAACAAGATCTGGGCAATATCCAAGCTTGAACTGACAAGTGGCAAATAACAGTCATGCCACAATTGCCAAATGGACAGACTTTGGGGAGTCAGGAGGTGAGTTACTCGCAGTATTCCTAGCCTCTGACGACCTCACACAACTGGGTGTGACAAATGTCTCGATTAGAGTGATGTTGGAAAAGCACAGCAGGTCAGGCAGCATCCGAGGAGCAGGAAAATCGACATTTCGGGCAAAAGTCCTTCATCAGAAATAGAGGGCTTTTCCTCGAAACATCGATTTTCCTGCTCCTCGGATGCTGCCTGACCTGCTGTGCTTTTCTAGCACCACTGTAATCTCAACTCTGGTTTCCAGCATCTGCAGTCCTTGTTTTTACCTGGGTATGACAAATGCCAGGCAATGACCATCATCAATAACAGACAATCTAAACACCACCCCTTGACATTCAATGGTATTACCATCATCGAATCCCCCATGATCAACATCCTGGGGAGGGGGGGCTTACCATTGAACAGAAACTCAACTGGACTCACCACATAAACACAATGTGTACAAGAGGAAGTCAGAGGCTCGGAATATTTTGAGTAACTCGCCTCCTGACTCACCAAAGCCTGTCCATCTTTTCCAAACCATAAATCAGGAGCGTGATGCATTATTCACCACTTGCCTGGATGGGTGAAACTCCAAGAACACTCAAGGAGCTCGACACCATTCAGGTTTGGCACCACATCCACAAGCATCCATTCCCTCCACCACCGGCAGTCAGAAGCAGCAATAGTGTGTCCTATTTACAAGATGCACAGCAGAAATTCACCCAAGATCCTCAGACAGCACCTTCCAAACCCATGACTACTTTCATCAAGAAGGACAAGGGCAGCAGATACATGGGAACAACCTTAAGTTTCCCTCTAAGCCACTCATCATCCTGACTTGGAAATAATTGCAATTCCTTCCCTGTCACTGGGTCAAAATCTTGGAATTCCCTCCCAAATCATATTGTGTGGCAACCCACAGCAGGTGAACTGCAGTGGTTCAAGAAGGCAACTCACCACCACATTCTCAAGGGCAACTAGTGATAAGCAATAAGCACTGTCCAGCCAGCAATGCCCACATTCACAAACAAGCACACAGTCATATGCAACTTAAGACCAAGTACAAATTAGCTACATGCTGTTAATACTTTTAACAATTCAGGAACACATGAAAACCTCATAGGAAACATAACTCTGGAAATCTCTTCTCAGAAACAGTCATTCAATTTGATTCACCAAATTCATCTTGTGATGTTAGTTAACCCTTTCAGGAACTAACTGGTTTGTACAACAAATCCAACTACAAATCCTAAAGAGAAAGATGCGCAACACTCAAATATAGTGTACCACTAAGGACGTTCATTCTCTGGTGTTGCACAGACCTCTATTTAAAAGAGATAAATCCGAATTAGAAATATTAGAGGTCACATTTCAATTTATATAACACTCGCCAGAACTGACCTGATTTTGATTTTTCTGCTCAGTTTTTTTCATTCCAGTTTTGGAACATGGACGCTGTACTGTGGAGATTTTAGGAAGCGCTTTAGAAGCACAGCTTAGAGTCCTAAATTGAAGAATGCAGCAGAAACTTCATTTAGAATAAATTTGCATTACAGACTATTTCAAGACTATTCTCTAATTTAAATACCTACACTAAAAATGTTACATCTGTATGCACCTCTTGTCTACATAAAGTACTTCCTGTTGTGACACTTCTGCTATACTCTTTTATTAAGGTTTTTCATTATAATTTCCAAATCTAGATTTATATAAATTATATGTATATACATTTTCATGACAATTGTGCTGCCATAATCACTGACTTTCTGATTCCACAGCCGTAGCTAAGTAGCAGAGAGGAGGGTATCAGAAGGATTTCATGTGGTAAGAAAAATCCCAGCAAAAGATGCTGCAATTTACCTAATGGTGCCAGAGGAGCACAAAATACAACATTTTACACTTGTCCTCCTATTGATTGCCAATATGCTTCAGCCTGGCAGGGAAGCTACGGTGGGAATGTTAAAATGCTACTTTGACCCTAGTTAAAATGAATCAACATTAGAAGCTAGAAATTAGCACTTATGAGATTCCTGCCCAAGCCCAGCAGCCATTTCTCTGCCTTCCAAAATCAGACCATCATCTGAGTAACAAGTATTGAACAACCTATGGTGCCTTGAAAGTAAATGCAGCATCTTGTTAATGTCTGTATTATAACAAGTTACAAAAAAGTCATGTTTAAAAAGTAAATACCTTTAAGAAAGTATTTTACTAGCTATTTCACCTTGTGTGCATGTTCTAATTCTTATTACATTTAGTGGAATTTACTTTTAAAAAATAAATATTTTTGTTTTTGCTTTTTATTTTCTGTATTGCTGCTTATGAAAGCAAATCCAGACACAATCTTCCATTAAAGAATGCTTCAATTAACTGAACATTGAGAGGTGAATATCTTGCCACAGAGAGAGGTTGCTGGGGTCAGTGATTCATGATTTAATAACTCATTGCTAACTTTACTTCAGAGTGACCATCATCCATTGAGTGGCATGTTCAGCACAGAGATAGTGAATAAAAAGTTTCTCTATATCTTATTCCATCCTAGGAAATTAAGGTGATATTTAAAATTAGAAAATAAGTTAATAAGTTAAGAAAATTGACTTTTACATGGTGTTGGATATAACATTTCTTTTTGATGTTATATTTGGATTATTTATTTTTACCTCTTTAATTTACCTCCACTCCGTGATTGCAATTTTGAATTTTCTAAAAGCAAAATAAAGAAAGTTAAGTTAAAACAATCAGCAATCTTTTCATTTAAGCACATTGGAATGATTAAACAAATAAAATTTGTGTTGCAGACGTTTCGTCCCCTGTCTAGGTGACATCCTCAGTGCTTGGGAGCCTCCTGTGAAGCGCTTCTGTGATGTTTCCTCCGGCATTTATAGTGATTTGTACCTGCCGCTTCCGGTTGTCAGTTCCAGCTGTCCGCTGCAGTGGCTGGTATGTTGGGTCCAGGTCGATGTGCTTATTGATTGAATCAGTGGATGAGTGCCATGATGTTGAGTGCCATGAGTGCCTGGCTGTTCTCTCCAGGGAATTCCTAGAGGCATGGCACTCATCCACAGATTCAATCAATAAGCACATCGACCTGGACCCAATATACCAGCCACTGCAGCGGACAGCTGGAACTGACAAACGGAAGCGGCAGATACAAATCACTATAAATGCCGGAGGAAACATCACAGAAGCGCTTCACAGGAGGCTCCCAAGCACTGAGGATGTCACCTAGACAGGGGACGAAACGTCTGCAATACAAATACCTAGCTCCGTGAACAGAGCCACAACAACGAGCACCCGAGTTACAAATCTTCTCCCAAACTTTGAAAACAAATAAAAGGTGGAAAGTATTATAAAACTGGGCCAATTGTGGAGAAAAACTTCAAATTTTCCACAACCCCTTTAGGCAATTATTCAGATCAGATTAACCCAGAATGGATTACAGAATACCCACTTTCTGTGCAAACTAATCTCCTAATTGCCATCTCACCCAAAAGAGATCCAACATTTTCTTGAAGGATTCTGCAAATAAGCATTCATCATACAAAATGTTCCTATTGCCCAAATAGAATCATAGAGATGTATAGCCTGGAAGCAGACTCTTCGGTCCAATTCGTCCATACCAACTAGATAACCTAGTCCCACCTGCCAGCACTTGGCCCATATCCCTCCAAACCCTTCCTATTCATACACCCATCCAGATGCCTTTTAAATGTTGCAATTGTACCAGCCTCCACCACTTCCTCCGGCAGCTCACTCCATACACGCACCACCCTCCACATGAAAATGTTGCCCTATAGGTCCCTTTTAAATCTCTCCCCTCTCACCCTCAACCTGTGCCCTCTAGTTCTGGACTCCCCCACTCCAGCGAAAAGACTTTGTCTATTTACTCTATCCATGCCCCTAAACCTCTGTAAAAGATCACCTCTCAAGCCTCCGACGCTCCAGGGAAAACAGCCCCATCCTATTCGGCCTCTCCCTATAGCTCAAACCCTCCAACCTTGGCAATATCCTTGTAAATCTTTCATGAATCCTTTCAAGTTTCACAACATCCTTCCTACAGCTGGGAGACCAGAATTGTACACAATATTCCAAAAGTGGCTAATCAATGTCCTGTATAACCGCAACATGACCTTGCAATTCCTATAGTCAATGCTCTGACCTATAAAACAAAGCATACTAAATGCTTCCTTCACTATCCTGTCCCTGAGACTCCACTTTCAAAGAACTATGAATCTGCACTCCAAGGTCTCTTTGTTCAGCAACAATACCCAGGACCTTACCATTAAGTGTATAAGTCCAGCCCTGATTTTCCTTTTCAAAATGCAACACCTCACATTTATCTAAGTTAAATACTATCTGCCACTCCTTAGCCCATTGGCCTATCTGATCAGGAGCTTGTTGTACTCTGAGTTAACCTTCTTCACTGTCCACTACATCTCCAAATTTTGATGTCATCTGTAAGATTACTAATTATACCTCCTACATTCACATCTAAATAATTTTTATAAATGAAGAAAAACAGTGGACCCAGCACCAATCCTTGTGTCAAAGGCCTCCAGTCTGAAAAGCAACCCTTCACCAGCACCCTCTGTCTTCTACATCTGTGGAAATAATAGTTTAACATCCAACCCAATCTTGCCCTTATATAAAAGCATGAAGTGCTGGAGAAACTTGGCAAGTCTGACAACCTCTGAAGAGAGAAAGAGAATCAACATTTACATTGCAATCTGACAGCTTTGGAACTGGAAAGGGATTTTTAGATGTTGGCGACAAAGAGGGGAGGATGAGAAGTGGGTGAGAGTGCCCTGACCAAAACCCAAAGGGAGTGTTAATAGTGGTAAAGAAGCAATAAACATGTAAACTAGATGCAAAAGACAGGTGTGATAAGGAGAAAATGGATTCACTCAGTGAAACATCAAGACGTAAACAAGACATGGCCAGGGAAAGACAAGGAAAATAGGACCGAGAACATGCTCTGAAGTTGCCGAACTCAGTACTGAGTCCTGAAGGCTGTAAAGTACCCAAGCAGAAAGTGCTATGTTGCTGCTCCAGTTTTCATTGAGGTTCCTTGGGAACACTTTACTGGCACCAAGATGGAAATTAAGAATGAGAGCAAGTTTGCCTTTACCTACCTTGTAAAAATAATCATTGTTACAACCTAAAAGTGGTTGTAGGAAAATTTCCAGATTTTCTCCACAAATAGCTTAGGTGCTTAAGTTGAAAACCCAACTGAACTAATTGGTTCTCACAATCTCAAAGTAGTGCCTTCCTTATTTTAAAAGCTTTGCTCAAATTATGCAAAGCCTTACTTTTCATATGTATGTTTAAGTATGATCAAGTATGTAGCCATGGTGTTTTAGATTGAAACTTGTGCCCTTTTTTGAAACACTATCTTCATTATGCAAAGACATCAATAATTTTACAATTTTTACAGAGTTTCCAGAAAATCTCACGACTACCTTAAATGTATAAAAAAACTGCAAGTCAAATTTCTAATATCCAAAAGAGTATAAATAAAATTTAGGGAATACATGCGTCACAGTCAATATGATTAGATATATCCATTATATTTTCTTCATTAATTAATACATTTCAAACCTCTGTCTCTTTCAAAAACATGGATTCAACATTGATATTTGACAACAGGTGTGACACTGGTGAATTTAAATTCTTCAGTCCAAGGATGGCCGGTTAGCAAGGTTAGAGTTCATGGAATACAGGGAGAACTAAGCATTTGGATACAGAACTGGCTCAAAGGTAGAAGACAGAGGATGGTGATGGAGGGTTGTTTTTCAGACTGGAGGCCAGTGACCAGTGGAGTGCCACAAGGATCGGTACTGGGTCACTGTTCATTTATAAAAATGATTTGGATGTGAGCATAAGAGGTATAGTTAGTACGATTGCAGATGACACCAAAATTGGAGGTGTAGTGGACACAAAAAAGGTTACCTCAGATTACAATGGGATCTTGATGAGATGGGCCAATTGGCTGAGAAGTGGCAGATGGAGTTTAATTTAGATAAATGAAATGTGCTGCATTTTGGGAAAACACATCTTAGCAGGACTTATACACTTTATGGTAAGGTCCTCGGGAGTGTTGCTGAATAAAGAGACCTTGAAGTGCAGGTTCATAGATCCTTGAAAGTGGAGTTGCAGGTAGATAAGATAGTGAAGGAGGTGTTTGGTATGCTTTCCTTTATTGGTCAGAGTATTGAGTACAGGAGTTGGGAGGTCATGTTGCGGATGTACAGGACATTGGTTAGGCAACTGTTGGAATATTGCATGCAATTCTGATCTCCTTCCTATCGGAAAGATGTTGTGAAACCTGAAGGGTTCAGAAAAGATTTTCAAGGATATTGCCAGGGTTGGATGATTTGAGCTATAGGGAGAGGTTGAATAGCTAGGGCTGTTTTCCCTGGAGCGTCAGATGCTGAGGGTTGACCTTATAGAGTTGTATAAAATCATGAGGGTAATGGATAGGATAAACAGACAAAGTCTTTTCCCTGGGTGGAGAGTCCAGAACCTGAGGGCATATGTTTAGGGTCAGAGGGGAAAGATATAAAAGAGACCTAAGGGGCAACCTTTTCACGCAGAGGGTGGTACGTGTATGGAATGAGCTGCCAGAGGAAGTGGTGGAGGCCAGTACAACTGCAACATTTAAGAGGCATCTGGATGGGTATATGAATAGGAAGGGTTTGGAGGGATATGGGCCAGGTGTTGGCAGGTGGGACTAGATTGGGTGGGATATCTGGTGAGCATGGACGAGTTGGACTGAAGGGTCTGTTTCTGTGCCGTACATCTCTATGACTCTATGATGTGTAAAGAAGCTAATTTTCTCAGATGTCATAGTACTTATCAACTGATGGAATAACTTTCTTCAGTATGGAGCATTTTCTACTCATATTTCTGAAAGAAGAATGATTTTTCAGAACAGGAGGTAATATTTGTATTGAATTTTATTTTTTTAAAATGTTGTGGCACTGCTTGACAAAGTAATAGTGTTCTGATATATATGTGCTACAGATAGTGAGAGCGAGAATGAGTCTAAAAACAGATAGTCAGTTCTTCTATAAAGCGATGGTTGCGTTCTTCTACAACCCTGCATTATAGAAAAATCATGCTTTAGAAATAGCGCTTAAAGTGCTGGCTGTAATCACATTACAGCCAACACAAATTTTAAAAGTTTGCACTGTAGTAACAGCGTCCCCAATTGTTACAGCGAATCCGTATTGACGAAACACATGTTATAACAGAATGTATACATTTTTTAGGCAACTGCTAGCCCTCTGGTGGCCCGGTGACCCGGTGGTTAGCACTGGTACCTCGCAGCGCCAGAGACCCGGGTTCAATTCCCGCCTCAGGCGACTGACTGTGTGGAGTTTGCACGTTCTCCCCGTGTCTGCGTGGGTTTCCTCCGGGTGCTCCGGTTTCCTCCCACAGTCCAAAGATGTGCAGGTCAGGTGAATTGGCCATGCTAAATTGTCCGTAGTGTTAGGTAAGGGGTAAATGTAAATGTAGGGGTAGGGGTGGGTTACGCTTCGGCGGGTCGGTGTGGACTTGTTGGGCCGAAGGGCCTGTTTCCACACTATAAAGTAATCTAATCTAATCTCTTGTCAATATAAAATCAAAGCTGAATTTTAAAGCCAATTATTTATTTACTTGTAGTTTTCTGATATATTAATTCCTTATACAGGGTAAATACTTCTTAACACCTATGCTCCACAGGAAGAGAGATGCAAACACAGAGGGGAGCGAATCGCAGATAATAAGGAAATGTGGCTGAAATTACCAAATAATTTGTTTCTGTCTTCACTATAGAGGATACAAAAATATTCAAGTAACAGCGGGAACTCAAGAGAGGAATCTAATAAAAATTTTAGCACGGCTGCATTGATTGCTCAGGTGATTCACTATAAGAATTAGGACATCTTTTTGAGGTTATACAAAATATTGGTGAGGCCACTTTTGGAGTAATTGTGTACAGTTCTGGTCGACCTGCTATAAGAAGGAGATTATTAAATTGGAGAGGGTTCAGAAAAAAAATTACCAGGATGTTGCTGGGACCGGAGAGTTTAAGTTATAAGGAGGGCTGGATAGGGTGGGAGTTTTTTAAAACTGGTGCATAAGGTTGAGGGGTGAGTTTATGGAGGTTTATAAAATCATGAGGGGCATAGATAAGGTGAAGAGCAAAGATATTATCCCCAGGCTGGAAGACTTCAAAACTAGGGGGCATATCTTTAAGGTGAGAAGAGGAAGATTTAAAAAAGGGAAGTAAGGGCCAACTTTTTCATACAGAGAATGGTTAGTATTTAGAATGGATAGCCAGAAGTGGTGGATGCAGGTACAGTTACAACATTTAAAAGACATTTAGACATGAATAGGAAAGGTTTCGAGGAATAAGGGAAAAAACGGAGGGAAGGGAGACCATATCTTGAAACCATGTGCAGTTTTGATTTCCTGATTTAAAAATGAATGTAAATGCATTGGTGGCTTTTCAGAGGTGATGATGCTAGATTGGACAGACTGGTCATATTTCCACTCAAGTTAGGGAGCTGGAGCTGGTGCTGGATGAACTTTGAATCATTCAGAAGGCTGAGGGGGCGATAGAAAGAAGTTATAGGGAGGTAGTTGCACATAAGTTATCGGGTAAAGATAGCTGCGTGACCATCAGGAAAGGGAAATGGAACAGGCAGATAGTGCAGCGATTCCCTGTGGTTATTCCCATCAATAATAAGTATACTGCTTTGGATACTATTTTTCTTTGAGGGAGTACTAGGGTAAAGCCACAGCGACCAGGTCTTTGCCACTGAGCCTGGCTCTATGGCTCAGAAGGGAAGCGGGGAGAATAGGAGAATGATAGTAAGAGGAGATTCTGTGGTTGCGAATGAGACCTCCAGATGGTATGTGGCCTCCTGGGTGCCAGGGATGTCTCGGATCGAGTCTACAGGATTCTTAAAGGGTAGGGTGAGCAGCCAGAAGATGCGGTACACATCGGTACCAATGACATAGCTAGGAAAAAGGAAGTGGACTTGAAAAGTGAATATAGGAAGTTAGGTTGGAAGCTAAAAGGCAGGACAAGCAGAGTCGCAATCTCAGGACTGCTATTGGTTCCATGGGCTAATAAGGCTAGGAACGGAGAGCAAGTGCAGCTGAACAAATGGCTGCAGAACTGGTGTAGGAAGGAGATATGTGGATCATTGGGATACCTTCTGGGGAAGACGGGACCTTTACAAGGAGGATGGGTTGCATCTGAACTGGAAGGCACAAGTATCCTGGGCCGGAGGTTTGGTATAGCTCTTTGGGAGGGTTTAAACTAGTTTGGCAGGGGGATGGGAACAAGAGTCACAGATCTGAGAGTCGGGTAGCTGGGGAACAGGCAGACACAGCATGCAAAGAGTCTGTGAGGAAGGACAGACAATTGATAGGGCAAAGTTGCAGTTAGTGTGAAGGGCTGAAGTATGTCTATTTTAATGCAGGAAATATCAGGAATAAGGGTGATGAACTTAGAGCATGGATCAGTACTTGGAGCCAAGATATTGTGGCTACTATGGAGACTTAGATATCACAGAGCAGGAATGGATGCTGGATGGTCCAAAGGAATAGGGAGGGAGGTAAAAAAAGGTGTGGGAGTAGCATTGTCAATCAGAGATAATGTCACAGCTGCAGAAAAGTGGGGGGGGTCATTGAGGAGGGTTTGTCTACAGAGTCAGTATGGGTGTAAGTCAGAAATAGCAAAGGATCTGTCACTTTATTGGGAGTTTTCTATAGACCCCCCCAATAGCAAGAGAAATATGGAGGACCAGATTGTGAGGTAGATTTTGGAAAGGTGCAGAAGTAGCAGGGTTGTTGCCATGGGTGACTTCAACTTCCCTAATATTGGATGGAACCTTCTTAGTGCAAATAGTTTGGATAGAGTAGATTTTGTCAGGTGTGTTCAGAAAGGATTCCTGACTCAGTATGTAGATGGGAGGCCATATTGGATTTGGTGCTTGGCAATGAACCAGGTCAGGTGTCAGATCTTTTGGTGGGAGCTCATTTCGGTGATAGTGATCACAACATCCTGACCTTTACTATAGTGATGCAGAGGCATAGAAGCAGAAGATATGGGAAAGTATTTAATTGGGGGAAGAGGAATTACAATGCTATTCGGCAGGAACTGTGGAGCAAAAATTGGGAACAGATATTCTCAGGGAAATGTACGATAGAAATGTGGAGGTTGTTTAAGGAGCACTTGCTGTGAGTGCTGGATAGGTTTGTCCCACTGAGGCAAGGAAGGGATGGTAGGGTGAAGGAACCTTGGATGACAAGAGATGTGGAACATCTAGTCAAGAGGAAGAAGGAAGCTTACTTAAGGTTGAGGAAGCAAGAATCAGACACTGCTATAGTGGGTTACAAGGTAGCTAGGAAGGAACTAAAGAATGGACTTAGGAGAGCTAGAAGGGGGCATGAAAAAGCCTTGGTGGGTAGGATTAAGGCAAATCCCAGACGTTCTACATGTTAGGAATAAGAGGGTGGCCAGACTGAGGGTAGGGCCGATCAGAGATAGTGGAAGGAACCTGTGCCTAGAGTTGGAGAGAAAGGGAAAGTCCAAAATGAATACTTTGCTTCAGTATTTACTAGTGAGAAGGACCTTGTCGTTTATGAGGACAGCATGGAACAGGCTAATATGCTTGAACAGGTTGACGTTAAGGACGATGATGTGCTGGTAATTTTGAAAAGAAATTAGGATAGATACGTTCCTGGGCCAGACGGGATATACCCAAGGTTACTATGGGAAGCAAGAGAGAGTTTGCTGCGCATTTGGCAACGAACTTTGCATCCTCACTGTCCACTGAAGTAGTACCAGATGATTAGAGGGTGGCAAATGTTATTCCCTTGTTCAAGAAAGGGAATAGGGATAACTCTGGGAATTAGAGACAAGTCTGTGTTCCATTGGTGGTGGGCAAATTATTGGAGAGAAGTCTGAGACACAGGATTTATGATTACTTGTGAGGGACAGATCATGCCTCTCAAGCCTTCTTGAATTCTTTGAGGACAAAACACATTGATGAAGGTAGAGCAGTGGATGTGGCGTACATGAATTTTAGCAACGTGTTTGATAAGGTGCTCCATGGTACGTAAGGAGGTGCTCATTCAGAACGTAAGGAGGCATGGGATATAGGGAAAGTTGGCTGAGTGAATACAGAATTGCCCACAGAAGACAGAGGGTGGTAGTAGATGGAGAGTATTCAGCTCATTGAACAGTACCACAAGGATCTGTTCTGGCAGCTCTGCTCTTTGTGATTTGTATAAATGACTTGCAAGAGGAAGTGGAAGGGTGGTTTAGTAAATTTGCCGATGATACGAAGATTGGTGGAGTTGTGGATAGTGTGGAAGGCTGCTGTAGGTTGCAATGGGAATTGACAGGATGCAAAACTAGGCTGAGACATGGCAGATGGAGTTCAACCTGGAAAAGCTTGAAGTGATTCATTTTGGAAGATCAAATTTGAATGCAGATTACAGGGTTAAAGGCAGGAGGCTTGGCAGCGTGGATGAAAAGAGGAATCTTGGGATCCACATTCACAGATCCTTCAAAGTTACCCAAGTTGATAAGGTTGTTAAGAAGGCGTATGTGTGTTGGCTTTCGTTAGCAGGGGGATTGAGGTTATGCTGCAGCTCTATAAAGCCCTGGTTAGACCACACTTGGAATATAGTGTTCAGTTCTGGTCACCTCATTACAGGAATTATGTGAAAGCTTTAGAGAGGGTGCAGATGAGATTGACCAGAATGCTGCCTGGACTAGATGGCATGTCTTATGAAGAAAGGTTGAGGGAGCTAGGGCTTTTCTCATTGGAGTGAAGGAGGAGGAGAGGTGACTTGATAGAAGTGTACAAGATGAGGAGAGGCATAGATAAGAGTGAATAGTCAGAGACTTTCGTCCCCAGGATGGAAATGGCTTTCACAAGGGGGCATAATTTTAAAGGTGACTGGAGGAATGTTGAGGGGAGATGTCAGAGGTAGGTTCTTTACACAGAGTGGTGGGTGTGTGGATTGTACTGCGTAGAAGAGTCAGATACATTAGGGACATTTAAGCGACTCTTGGATAGGCACATGGATGATAGTAAAATGAAGGGTACATCTGTTAGTTTGATCTTACAGTAGGATAAAAGGTCTGCACAACATCAAGGGCCGAAGGGCCTGTACTGTGCTGTACTCTTCTGTGTTCTGTGTTCTTAAGTTTAGAAATTTCTAGGGTGACTTGATTGAAGGAATGTACAAGATCCAGAATGGTCTTGAAAAAGGTGAGCGTACAAAGGATAGTTCTTCTCCACTCCAGAGTTGAAAAATGTGGGGCTGGAAAAACACAGCAGGCCAGGCAGCATCCAAGGAGCAGGAGAATCGATGTTTCAGGTATAAGCCCTTCTTCAGGAAGTTGATTCTCCTGCTCCTCAGATGCTGCCTGGCCTGCTGTGTTTTTCCAGCCCCATGTTTTTCAACTCTGGTCTCCAGCATCTGCAGTCCTCACTTTCTCCTCCTTCTCCACTCCAGACCTAAGAGGCAGTGTTTTAAAATTTTGAGATGGAGATTAGAAATTATATCTGCAAGAGTGGTGTGAGAGAGTGTGTCTGTGTGAGAGTTTAGCATTTTTTCCAAGACAAAAGGTGGTTAGATTCTGGAATAGACAGAGGAAATCAAGAGTTATTGGGGTAGTTGGGAATATGAAATTTGAAACACAAACAAATTAGTCACAATGTTATTGAATGGTAGAGTCTATTTCTGCTTCCAGTTCATATAAAATATGGTAATTTTACATGCATACTAAAGTACTCTTTGGAATTTTGACTTTGCTGGATAGAATGAATTAACTCTCTATATGCAGTTTTCATTTCAACAATCTGGGACTATGTTATACTTACCATCATCTGCTGTTTTTTTAGTTAATTTTGGATACCGTTGAAATTTGACGTAATAGTAGCTTTCATACTCCATTAGGATAGTCTCCAGGTCAATATTATCACAAACTTCAAAACGTCGTAATCCTAGACTAGTTTCTTGTTCCAGAGTGTTTGCTGTATCTATATAACTATTCACAAACACAGAATAGAAATGTAAAGTAAATCTCAATTGATTATATTATTCAAATAAATGTAACACTCAAAGACATTGACAGAACTGTACTATCCAAAAAGAACATTTAGAAAAAGAAAAACAAAACATTAAAAAAAAACTCAAGATTATTCCAACTACTAACAGAAACTGAGTCGAAAAGTGTGGTGCTGAAAAAGCACAGCCAATCAGGCAGCATCTGAGGAGCAGGAGAGTCGACGATTTGAGCATAAGCTCTTCATCAGGAATTGGGGGGGGGGCAAAATGGCTGAGCGATAAATGGGAGGGGGTGGGGCTGGGGGGAAGTTAGCTGGGAATGTGATGCGTAGATGAAGGTGGGGAATGATGGTGATAGGTCAGAGAGGAAGATGGAGTGGATAGGTTGGAAGGGAGATGGACAGGTAGGACAGTTCATTTGGGAAGCAGAGTGGCACAGCGGGAGCTAAAAAAAAAGAGGACGGTGCCAAGTTAGAGGGTGGATCTAGGATAAGGTTGGGGCAGGGGAAGTAAGGAAACTGGTGAAATCAACACTGATCCTGCGTGGTTGGATGGTGATGAGGTTGGTTCCAAGGTAGAAGGTGAGCCGTTCTTCTGCCAGAGATTGGGTGGCTAGAGTTTGGCGGTGGCCCAGGACTTGCATGTCCTTGGCAGACTGGAAGGGGAAAATTGAAGTGTTCGGCCACAGGGTGTGGGGTGATTGGTGCGTGTGTCCCAGAGATGCTCTCTTAATGGTCCGCAAGTTGGAGTCCTGTCTCCCTAGTGTAGGGGAGACCACATCAAGAGCAACGGACACAACAGATGACGTGTATGAAAGTACAGGTAAGTCTCTGTCAGATGTGGAAGGATCCTTTGGGGCCACACCTCTGTCCTCAATTCCGTCAAAGCCCCAAAGGATCTTTCCACACTTCAACTCCCCCTCCCACTCTGCCAAGGACATGCAAGTCCTGGGCCTCCTCCACCACCAAACTCCACCTTAGGGCCTTCTAACAACATGGGATCAATGTTGATTTCACCAGTTTCCTCATTTCCCCTGCCCCCACCTTATCCCAGCTGCAACCCTCCAACTCAGCACCGCCCTCTTGAACTGTTCTACTTGTCCATCTTCCTTCCCATCTATCCGCGTCACCCTCCTCTCTGACCTATCACTATCACTCCTCACTTTCATCTATCTATCGCATTACCGGCTAGTTTCCCCCCAGCCCACTCCCTCCCCATTTATCTCTCAGCCCCCTTGGACCCCTCCCATTCCTGATGAAGAGCTTATGCTCGAACGTCAACTCCCCTGCTCCTTGGATGCTGCCTGACCGGTTGTGCTTTTCCAACACCACACTTCTCGACTCTGATCTCCAGCTTCTAATGTCCGCACTTTCTTCTACTAACAGAAACTTTAAAACGTCCTCTCCATAACATTTGGGACAAAAACGGTATTGAAACTTGAGTATCTTGTGCAGTTCTAGTCACATCATTACAAAATCGCACCAGGAAGGAGAAGAGGAGGTTACAAAGATAGTGCCAGGGCTGAAAAGTGCAGCTAACAGGAAAGATTGGATAGGCTGGGTTTGTTCTTCTTGGTACAAAAGGAGGCTGACCTCCCCACCTACGTTCGGGACACCACCCATGCCCTCCACCTGCTCCATGATTTTCGCTTTCCCGGTCCCCAACGCCTTATTTTCACCATGGACATCCAGTCCCTGTACACCTCCATCCCCCATCACGAAGGACTCAAAGCCCTCCGCTTCTTTCTTTCCCGCCATACCGACCAGTACCCTTCCACTGACACCCTCCTTCGACTGACTGAACTGGTCCTCACCCTGAACAATTTCTCTTTCCAATCCTCCCACTTCCTCCAAACGAAAGGAGTAGCCATGGGCACCCGCATGGGCCCCAGCTATGCCTGCCTCTTCATAGGATATGTGGAACAGTCCATCTTCCGCAACTACACTGGCCCCACCCCCCACCTTTTCCTCCGCTACATCGATGACTGTATCGGCGCCGCCTCGTGCTCCCACGAGGAGGTTGAACAGTTCATCCACTTCACCAACACCTTCCACCCCGACCTCAAATTCACCTGGACAGTCTCAGATTCCTCCCTCCCCTTCCTCGACCTTTCTATTTCTATCTCAGGCGACCGAATCAACACAGACATCTACTACAAACCGACCGACTCCCACAGCTACCTGCAGTACACCTCCTCCCATCCTGCCCCCTGTAAAAACTCCATCCCATTCTCCCAATTCCTTCGACTCCGCCGCATCTGCTCCCAGAAGGACCAGTTCCAAAAACGCACAACCCAGATGGCCTCCTTCTTCAAGGATCGCAATTTCCCCCCCGACGTGGTCGACGATGCCCTCCACCGCATCTCTTCCACTTCTCGCTCCTCCGCCCTTGAGCCCTGCCCCTCCAACCACCACCAGGACAGAACCCCACTGGTCCTCACCTACCACCCCACCAATCTCCATGTACAGCGCATCATCTGCCGTCATTTCCGCCACCTCCAAATGGACCCCACCACCAAGGATATATTTCCCTCCCCTCCCCTATCAGCATTCCGTAAAGACCACTCCCTCCATGACTCCCTCGTCAGATCCACACCCCCCACCAACCCAACCTCCACTCCCGGCACCTTCCCCTGCAACCGCAGGAGGTGCAAGACTTGCGCCCACACCTCCTCCCTCACCTCCCTCCAAGGCCCCAAAGGAAACTTCCATATCCGCCACAGATTCACCTGCACCTCCACACACATCATCTATTGCATCCTCTGCACCCGATGTGGCTTCCTCTATATTGGGGAGACAGGCCGGCTACTTGCGGAGCGTTTCAGAGAACACCTCTGGGACACCCGGACCAACCAACCCAACCACCCTGTGGCTCAACATTTCAATTCCCCCTCCCACTCCACCAAGGATATGCAGGTCTTTGGACTCCTCCATCGCCAGACCACAACAAAACGACGGTTGGAGGAAGAGCGCCTCATCTTCTGCCTAGGAACCCTCCAACCACAAGGGATGAACTTGGATTTCACCAGTTTCCTCATTTCCCCTCCCCCCACCCTGTCTCAGTCAAATCCATTGAATTCAGCACCGCCTTCCTAACCTGCAATCTTCTTCCCGACCTCTCCGCCCCCACCCCAGTCTGACCTATCACCCTCACCTTGACCTCTTTCCACCTATCACATTTCCAACGCCCCTCCCCCAAGTCCCTCCTCCCTACCTTTTATCTTAGCCTGCTGGACAAACTTTCCTCATTCCTGAAGAAGGGCTTATGCCCGAAACGTCGATTCTCCTGTTCCCTGGATGCTGCCTGACCTGCTGCGATTTTCCAGCAACACATTTTCAACTCTGATCTCCAGCATCTGCAGACCTCACTTTCTCCACAAAAGGAGGCTGAGCAGACACTTGATAGAGAGGTGTAAAATTGTGAGGGGATTGGAAAGATTGGATGGGAAAGGTCTATCCATCTTACGGGAGGAATCAATCATTACGGGAGGGGTCATTAACATAAACTGAATGATAGAAATATTAAAAGGGAAGTTGACAAAAAAAAACTTTTCATCAGAGGGGGAGACACATCTGGAAATCATTGCCAGAAATGGTAACAGAAACAGATACACTCAGGTAATTTAAAACATGTCTGGATCTGCACCTCAAGTGCTGTATACTGCAGGAGTACAGACCAAATAACTGGAAAGTGAGATTAGATTGAGTGTTCATTTTTGAGCTCACCCACAGTTGATGGGTCAAGTGGCCTATTTCTGTTCTGTAAACTTTCCATGATTCTATAAAGTGTTTCTATAAAACGGACTGCTTTTTCTAGTATATGGATACAATGAGTGACGAAGTGCTAGTAGACAATGAAATTACATAATTGTTTGCAACCTTTGGAGCAGCAAAGTGTAAAACAAAGAACTGCAGATGCTAAAGGTCTGAAACAAAAATATACATTGCTGTAGAAACTCAGAAAGCAGAGCTAACATTTCAAGTCCAGTGACTCTTCTTCAGATCAGGCAGGATAGTCAGCATAGCTTTGTGCGCGGAAAATCATGTCTTATGAACTTGACTGAGTTTTTTGAAGAAGTAATGAAGAGGATTGATGAGCGGTGGACATGATCTATATGAACTTCAGTAAGGCGTTCGACAAGGTTCCAGATGGTAGACTGGTTAGCAAGGTTAGATCTCATAGAATACAGACAGAATTAGTCATTTGGATATAGAATCGGCTCGAAGGTAGAAGACAGAGGGTGGTGGTGAAGGGTTGCTTTTCAGACTGGAAGCCTGTGATCAGTGGAATGCCACAAGGATCAGTGCTGGGTCCACTACTTTTTGTCAAGTACATAAATGATTTGGATGTGAAAATAGAAGGTACAGTTAGTAAGTTTGCAGATGATACCAAAATTGGAGCTGTAGAAGACAGCGAAGAAAGTTACCTCAGAGTACAATGGGATATTGATCAGATGGGCCAATGGGCTGAGGAGTGGCAGACAGGGTTGAATTTAGATGAATGTGAGGTGCTACATTTTGGAAAAGAAAATCAGAGCAGAACTTATACACTTAATGGTAAGGCCCTGGGGTGTGTTGCTGAACAAAGGAACCTTGGAGTGCAGGTTCATAGCTTCTTGAAAGTGGAGTCGCAGGTGAATAGGATAGCGAAGAAAGTGTTTGGTATATGCTTTCCTTTATTGGTCAGAGCATTGAATAGAGGAGTTGGGAGGTCATGTTGAAGCTGTACTGGACATTGGTTAGGCCACTTTTTGAATATTGCGTGCAGTTCTGGTCTCCTACCAAATTGGAAGGATGTTGTTAAACTTGAAAGGGTTCAGAAAAGATTTACAAGGATGTTGCCAGGGTTGGAGGTTTTGAGCTATAGGGAGAGGCTGAACAGGCTGGGGCTGTTTTCCCTGGAGCATCGGAAGCTGAGGGGTGACCTTAGAGGTTTATAAAATCATGAGGGGCACGGATAGGATAAATAGACAAGGTCCTCTTCCCTGGGGTGGAGGAGTCCAGAACTAGAGGGCATAGGTTTAGGATAAGAGGGGAAAGATTTAAAAAAGGGGCCTAAGTGGCAACTGTTTCATGCAGAGGGTGGTGCGTGTATGGAATGAGCTGCCAGATGAAGTGGTGAAGGCTGGTGCAATTAAAGCATTTAAAAGGCATCTGGAAGGGTATATGAATAGGAAGCATTTAGAGGGATTATGGGCCAGTTGCTAGCAAATGGGACTAGATTAGGTTAGGATATCTGATCGGCATGGATGAGTTGGATGAAGGGTCAGTTTCCGTGGTGTACATCTCTATGCCAATGACAGTGTTACTCCAGGTTTTTAAAGGGGGGGTTTCTGGCAAACTTTTGAGTCACAGAGCTGTACAGCATGGAAACAGACTCTTCGGACCAACTCATCGCCTGCTGACCAGATATCCTAAATTAATCTAGTCACATTTGCCAGCATTTGGCTCTTAGCCCACTAAACCCTTCCTGTTCATATATCATCCAGATGCCTTTTAAATGTTGTAATTGTACCAGCCTCCACCACTTCAAGCAACTCATTCCATTCACGCACCATCCTCTGTGTGAAAATGCTTCCCTTTAGGTCCCTTTTACCTTTCACCTTAAACCTATTCCCTAAGCATTGGACTCCCCTATTCTGGGGAAAAGACCTTGGCTATTCACCCTATCCATGCTATGAAAGCTCAGTAAAAGATTAAACAGGATGCAAAGGTTGTGAACAGCCTACTTCAATCAGACAATGTCTGGAGATAGAGATGGAGTTAGTAAATAGGAACAAATTTTGTGGTGAGGAGCAAAGGCAAAGAACTTAATTTGCTACAGACACTCTTAGAGTTGAAGACTGCAAGATATGACACGGGAACAACAATGAACAGACTTGGCAAGAAATTATTTTCATCAGATGTTAGATTTGAGGGGGTAAAGAAAGCAGAGAAAATTGGTTTAGTGAAAAAAAATGAAGTCCGCAGTGAGCAGACAGTCAAAAATGTACTTTTCTCTGAGTGATTTACTCACCCTTCTTCAGTTAAGTAGTGCAAAATTAGAATCAAAAGATTCTTACGCCGGGCTTCTGATCGAATTTCATCCTATAAGAGACAGGGATTTATAGTATTGTTAATGTATTGGCAAGTATACCATAAAACCACTGAATTAGCATTGATTACAAAATATTTTGGATATCAAAAATCTGTCAGCTGAATCCCAGAGCTGACTCCACAGAATTTGGGAAAATTCCGTCAAAGTGTCAATTTCAGGGGTTTTTATGGAAGGTTTCTCTCTGTAAACTCTACCAAGTTTTCCCACGCAATTTTACTGTGCGGACCCCATTAAGTATGCACCACATCCCCATGGCGCCTGTGTCACACTAGCTTCTGCTCACCAGCAGTGGGTGCACTCACTGCCGCCAGGACCTTCAAGATTTCTCAGTGCCATTTTTAAAGCCCAGCTGTGCACCACTGCAATTGCTACAAACCAGAAATAGTTGAAATTTGTGAGGATTTGCTTCAGAGGGGTGTTGACTGGTACCCGGAAGTACTGGTAGGCCAGGTTGTAGACAGAGGGCCAACTTATTTCCTCAGGACTGTCAGAGTAGACCACAGCATCAGACCCTGCTAGTCTGATCTGAAGTTACCATCCAGTTCAGTGCAACATCCACAATCTAGAGGAATGGCAATCCATGCAAAAAGATAAATGACCTTCTGAACTCCAAGATAAGTGGCATGATCTTCTTTCTGCAACCACACACTGACTCCAACTCTGCCACTACACACTCCTCTCCAAGGCTCATGGTCTACCACTCCCACTACTGCATGTTGCATCTTTCATGAACTGCCCTCACCCACCCCAGTTTCCCAGACTACTTATCATTCCTGCACTCCGTGCTTCCTATTCACTTGGAAAAATGGTGAGGTTTCTCTCAACCTGCACCAACCATAAACAGCTGTGCCAGCCATATATATCTCAATCAATCCTTGCCCTTGTTTCATCCCAGGAGAAAGCAGCCATGGGTTAAGACAGGTAGTCAGGTGCCCGCGTGGTGTCTGCCCACCACTATAAGGTATAAATGCTTACCAAATGAGAGGACCACAACCGATCATGTGATGATGCCAAGAAAGATTTAATACCAAGCAGTGCGCTATTCTGCTCTCCCATTATCACTGTGAATGTATGGTTAACATGCCCAAGTTTCTATCCCTATTTTGCAACTCATTTCATCTTTTGTTTTCTGCAAGCACGAGCAACATCCACATAACCTCCACCATGAAGAGACCACCTCCCCCCCCCTTCCCCCGGACACATCTCCTCATGCACTTATGAGGAAGATGACAGACCTTTCAGATCTGCAAATCATCGCTTTACCCATTGGTAGTCAGCACACAAAATCAACAAGGATATGAGAGACCTTGACCTCATTTCAGGTGCCCCTTCCTTGTAAGGGGCCAGGGTGGTGTCAATAGGCACCCAGATAGAAGAGAAACTGCACATAAGCACCTCGGCCTCCACCTCACCCCACACCCAAGAGGTCTCCCCTCAGGACACTCCAGACATGTCCAGTCCATCTACCTCCAAACCTCAACCTCGTGGAAATTCAGCATATGAGGTGAAGCCTTCATTTGGCCAGGACTAAAAATTGTCTGAGCCACCTAGTCACAAAAGAGGAAAAGCAAAGAAGGAACAAACTGATAAGCTGCATTTAAGGTTGGGAATTAAACAGCGGTTGCTTGCCTCTATAGTAAAAATATGTTTACAGTCGTCTTCACCTATCTGACTTCTATTGAAAGTGGTTGCCAAAGAAGTCACGTCTGGATTACTACAGTTGATGATGCTGTATTGCCAGATGATAAAAGGTAACATTCCTTCTGGTGTACATTCTCATTTTCCAACTTGGTCCAATGCTGCAGCTTCCACAAATCCTCACTGTCCTCCATGTACACTTGTTTTGACCTTCAGCAGTTGCCTCATTTCCAATATTCCTCACAGTCCAGAGCACAGTATGTAAGGATTATATGAAGCCGTAAGTCTGTATTGTACTTCAGTAAACCACCAGATTTGAGAAAGCATGGGAATGTCATGTTGAGGAGACATGTTACAGTCATCAATGGCTCCAATTGAAGTTGTTGTTGCATTGTATATAGGGTGAGCTTCATAACATGATGCTCTGACCATTACCTCTGTAGAAACTTTAGCACCCAGTACCTAGAATGCTGTAGTAGATGATAAAACTATTCCCATTCAGTGACATTGATCCCTACTGACCTAGAGGGCATTCCATTGAAGATGGAATGTCTGGAAGTCTCCTGCACTTATACAGCCATACAGCATGGAAACAGACTATTCAGTCCAATTCGTCCATGCTATGTTTCCCCAAGTTAAATGGGCCCATATATTCCTATTCATGTACCTACCCAAATTTCTCTGCTTCAGGATGGCACCCTTTTGCTGGAACCTTTGCATTAGGCTGATCCTAGGCTTCCAGGTGCATGTGTTCCTCAACAACTTCTGCTCCAAGTGTAGTGACTGCACAGACAACAACAGATTCTGTGTCTAAATTCACTGTCAATGGTTTGAATAAGTCATGTGAGGAGTATCAGAAACAAGGCAGTAAGCAGTCACATCACAAATAAATATTTAAACAAGATCCTCAAAACATTGAGGCATCTGAGAAGGAGGGCAATGATTTGCCTCTACGTTTGCACAGCAGATCTGCTGTATGCTGTACAAGCCATGTTGCAAATATGGGGCGATTAAAATAAACCTTCTGATCCCAACCCCACATTATCCAAGAAGGGCAGTATTGTATATAAGATAATAGTGTGAACATTTTGTAGTCCAAGTTGTGGGGTAAGCTGGTCCTGGATCTGTACAGGCTGAGAGATCTTGGAATGTGTTTGTTTATTGTTGAATGTAGATGAAACTTTACAGCTCGCCAGAAACTACCTCTGTTTCACAGTCATTACTATGGATAACTTGTAATGATCAATGATATAGTCAAGGGTGCTGGTGGCGTAGGTGTTTAGTTGACACAGGTGGTGTCTGCATGAGGCCTCTCTGCAGAATTTTGTGAATACAGATTTAATTAACCTGCACTCAGTGCCTAGCTAATGCAAGTGCCCTTTGAAAGGCCTCAGATTGCTCACAGAACCCAGACCCTCAGAGGGTCCATTCTGGCTTGTAGGCAGTAGCCATTTTACATTTCCATTTCGGTTCAGATGAGGATAGAAAACAACTCATGTGGAACGAGTTCACAGAAGCATTATGGTGCAGAAGGTGGCCATTTGGCCCATCCTGCCTGCATTGGCTCTATTACTTTAGTCTCAGTCCATCAATCTAGGTGACCCCCAAACTTTCATGTTCCTTTTGTGTCTTGCACTCAATTCCATCAGATTTAAGCCTCTCCATGTTCCCACCTAACTTACGTCTCCCTACTTTATCTTGAGCCTAGATCTGGCAAATGGAACTATGTTAGGTTAGGATGTCTGGTCAGCATGGATGAATTGGACCGAAGGGTTTGTTTCTGTGCTGTACATCTCTATGACTCTACAGCTCAGTTATGCTAAACATTATGATACACCATTCTCCCTCCCCATTCAAAGCCAATCAATGACCCCTTCCAGTGCCCTCCCAAGATCTATCCTTCTATTAGCTCCCAACCTCAAGTTGGGTTACCCCTTTTCACAATTATTAATTCCTCTGCATACCAGTATGTCCAATCCTCACAACAGATTTAGCGGCCCTGGATAAATCTCAACTTTCAATGAGCAGACCATGACTCCAACATCTCTCATCCTCCTCTCCCATCCACCAAACAACTCTACCCCTAGCTGATGACAGACCTTTTGATTTAACTGAAGACTATTCCTCTTACTCTCTGATCAGGGTCATTTGGTTGAGGCCCATTCAATACATTCATTATATAAGTTGCTCGCACATATTGCTGATGTGGCATTGACATAACACAGGGCTAAACATCAACAAGTCCATCCCCGTTGACTGACCATTGCTGGTAAACACTACAGAATGCCTGGATTTGTATTTGTACTAAAAAGGCAAGCTAAGACATAAAGTAGTGTGAGCCATGTTCTGAATGAGGCAGCAGTGTGCAATAACGAAAAAATGTAGAGATGCTGTGACATCCAAGTAGGCACAAAATAAGTAAGCAAGTGAGCTTAGAGTCCTGAGATGCACTCTGCTCCAATCCATGAGATGTGTGCATATCCCTGCTTACAAAATTGCTATGAACATTATCAACAAGCTCCAAAGTGCAATATCGAAGCAGTGAACTATCTTATTAAAGTAAGAAAGATGTGCAATGAAACTGCTGCTTCGCTAATCTCCAGCCTCCATGGATTGAATGCACATGTGATCACTGACCTGGAGATGCTGGGGAATGCTGACCAAGGTGGATGCCCAGAAAAGAGGCACAGTAGGAATTGGTGCTGTCTAGTTTCTACCTGTTCCTTCAGAAAATAGAAACTTATGTACAAATGAGTCAAGAGTAGGTAATAATGAGACATTAATACATATAAATAGACACCTTGCTGCTCACTAGCAAGATTTTCATTTAGTCATTGACATCTTGCATGCAAAGATTGGTCTTATTTTCTGGATATCCAGAATTTCTTTTTTCTATTCTCACCAAATTTCTCAATTGTTTATGTCGTTACAAATGTGAAAATTTGATTAAACCATGATTGCCCATTCTATCCAATTTCCAGTTCAGGTTAAAAAGAATATGCACAACTTCCCCCCACCATTAACAACAAAACCTTTATTGTAATCTTGAATTCCTAATCCATAACTCTAACTTCAATTCTACCTCTTTCATAAAATTCTTGTACATATATAGACATGTAAAGGACAATGAAAGACAAATACCGTCGTGGTTGGGGGTGGTGAAGGTGCAAGGTGGAATAGGAAAGCAGAGTTCTGGCACCAGTTTGAATCACAGATGCTGATAAATTCAGGTGCTTTCGATTCCTTCTGATTTTTTGCTAAATGATACAAGATGGATACACCAATTCTCAGTCTTCTGTTTGCTGACTGAAATTGCATCCTTTTAGGGGCTCTGAAAATGTTCATGCTGTACCCCCCTGCCCTCTTTTTCCTTTTAATAGGGGATTTGCAGAGAGCTCAGCTTGCAGAGAAAAGAGAGAACAGCTAACTACTAGGAATTTTATTTTACTTCTCTACAAAGACAGGAGAGACAGCAAGAGACCTTGATGCTTTCAGCTATATTGAAACACACAAGACTGTATTAACCTGTCCAGGAACTAAATCAAGTGACGGTTACTATGTTGAGTCCTCTTAAGCAAATATCTATTGCTGATTAAAAAGCCAATCAAAACGTTGTCTCTGGGCAACTTTGCCACATGCACTGTCTTTTTTGTTTGAAATTCTCCCTCACTCCTTGAACAAGGCAACATTACTGGAAGTTGAAAATGTGTTGCTGGAAAAGCGCAGCAGGTCAGGCAGCATCCAAGGAGCAGGAGAATCAACGTTTCGGGCATGAGCCCTTCTTCATGAATGAGGAAAATGTGCCAAGCAAGCTAAGATAAAAGGTAGGGAGGAGGGACTTGGGGGAGTGGTGTTGGAAATGCGATAGATGGAAGGAGGTTAAGGTGAGGGTGATAGGCCGGTGTGGGGGCGGGAGCGGAGAGGTCAGGAAGAAGATTGCAGGTTAGGAAGGTGGTGCTCAGTTCGAGGGTTGGGACTGAGACAAGGTGGGGGTAGGGGAAATGAGGAAACTGGAGAAATCTGAATTCATCCCTTGTGGTTGGAGGGTTCCTCGGTGGAAGATGAGGCGCTCTTCCTCCAGCCGTCGTGTTGCTATAGTCTGGCAATTACTGGAAGACCTGTCAATCCGGATTAGGAACAGCATCTCCAACACCATCACACAACCCCCAGGGCTGTGTGCTCAGTCCACTGCTGTTCATCCTGCTGACACGACTGTGCAGCGAAGCACAGGTTGAATCACATCATCAAGTTCGCTGATGATATGACTGTAGTGGGTCATCAATAGGAACGATGAGTCAGCATACAGAGAGGAGGTGCAGCGATTAACGGACTGGTGCAGAGCCAACAACCTGTCTCAGAACGTGGACAAGACGAAAGAGATGGTTGTTAACCTCAGGAGGGCACAGAGTGACCACTCTCCGCTGTACATCGATGGCTCCACCGTGGAGATCCTGAAGAGCACCAAATTTCCTTGGAATACCCCTGACGGAGAATCTTACCTGGACCCTTAACACCAGCTCCATAGCCAAGAAAGCCCAGCAGTGTCTCTACTTTCTGCACAGGCTGAGGAAAGCCCACCTACCACACCCACTACCACCACACCACTCCCCCGCCCACACCTCCCATCCTCACTGCATTTTACAGATGGTTCATTGAGAGTACCCTGAGCTTCTTCACGGCCTGATTCGAAAATTGCACCGTCTCAGCTTGTAAGAACCTACAACGGATAGTAAGGACAGCTGAGAAGATCATCGGGATCTCTCTTTCCTCCATTACAGACATTTACTCCACACGCTGCATCCGAAAGGCTAAGAGCAAACTCTTCTCTCTCAAACTCTTCTCTCTCCTGCCTCTGGCAGAAGATACCGGCGCCTTCGGTCTCTCACGGCCAGACTGTGCAACAGTTTCTTTCCTCAAGCCATCAGGCTCCTTAACACAGTATAATCGGACTTTTTCCCATCTGAAATTCTTCCATATTGCTGCTAGAAAATGTTTATTATTCATCATTCTTCTGTTACACTGTAACTTGTGTGTTTTGCACTTATGCACTTTATGCTGTGTATGATTGTGCAGTTTATGCTGTCAATGTAGCACCCTCGGTACCAGAGGAACACTGTCTCGTTTTTACTGTATCAGTTGTATATGGTAGATATGACAAATAAAAGCTACTGTACTCATTAGAAAAACAATTCACAATGTGTTTCAATAACTTGTGTTTAAAAATTGCAAAGACCTTTGTTTATTTTTGGTTTAAAGCACTATCTTCTCCCATTTTAGCCCATAGTCAAGAAAAAAAACTAAAATTGGTCTTTACATACTACATGACCCACAGGAGGCAAAAATGGACAGTTTGTGATTTAAAGGAATCCCTGTAGCGCAGGGTCATCAGAATTCCCAAGCAAATTCAAGGCACAATTGAAATAGAGAACCATATCACTCAGAGGACATAAAACAAATAGAATAAGAGATGTTTTTCACACACAGCACACCAGATTAAAAAAACTTCAACACTGAAAAGACAATTTATCTGTTGATACATCTCTGCTAATGATGGAGTCTGGCTATATGTATTTTTCTAAAAAGAATAAGGAGGCCATATCCTCCATTAAAAAATAATTATACATAGGCTAAAGAAACAAAGAATCCCAGAGATAGTCTTATTTGGAACTACGTACAACTCTAAGGGCTAAGTTTTTACAAAATTTAGCAAAGTTTATTATTCAGTGAGATTCATGCCAGATGGTCCACCATGGTCCACAATTGACTTTCTCAAACAATTGTCTGCTCTTCATCTCATCAATTATGCAACTGGCCTCCACGTTTCCTGGCTCATGGAATCATGCAGCAAGAAAGGCATAAGTGCTCATTCATACTGGAACTTGATTCATGTTCATGCTATGTTCATATTTAAATTCCCAACCCCAGCAACTCAGACACTGAAAGCCAGGAACAACTCCTGCACTCTAATCCTGAGCTAGATAGCTCTGAAAGGCAAGTTAGCTACCTCTTTGCTAATAGAGAGCTGGAGATGCCGGTACACAATGGTTACAACTTATTAACATCTCAGAGGAAGGAACTGAATGTACTGTAGCCAATTTTGCAAACAACACAGAAAATAGGTGAAGAGGCAAGTTGCGAGAGGGATGTAAACAGTTTACAGAGAGATATTGATAGATTATGCAAATATGCAAAATGTTGGCAAATGAAGTGTTGAATATCAGGATCTGTTAAAAGCTGAACATTCCTAGTCTTTACCGTGCAGTATGAGATTTGATTTAACAGCTATTACAACAGTAATCAACTTCAAAAATGTTAACATATGAAAATAAAGGGAAGAAATACAAAAAACAAGTCATGATGTCAGTTGAACCAGCACCAACAATGTATCTGGCACCAAATACACCCTATTATCAGTGGGTCATTTTTGAAAATAACTTTGAAAGAATGGTAAACTAATCCTCAGTTGAAGGCAGGCGATGGATGATCATCCTTCAGCACCATGAGTGGCTGTCATATGGCCATTAGTCAAAAGGGTTCAGACAGTTGATTGACACTGTGTAAGCTACCTGCCCCTACAAATATGATATAAACAACAAATGTCAGGGGTCAGAAAAGACTACTCAGGATGGGAGGCAACATGAGAAGTCTACAGAGTCTAGGCCAATTCTGCACTGGAATAAATGCACTAGGGGCAAGGAATTTAGGGAAGCCACTTCACACTGGAAAAAACTGTGTAGGGACTGTGCTAGAGGAACCACACAGGGACCAAGAGTAGGTAGACTCAGAGCAAAGAGGAGTTTCTCATCAAGCAGATTTTGTCAAAATCAATCTTCATTGAACAGTCCTTAGCAGGTAGATGCCGAGAGTATGATGCTGGAAAAGCAGGAGAATAAGCCGTTCCTCAGGGCATAAGCCCTTCCTCAGGCATGATGCCTGAAGGGCTTGTGCCCGAAACATCAATTCTCCGCTCCTCGGATGCTGCCTGACTTGCAGTGCTTTTCCAGCACCACACTCTCACCTCTGATCTCCAGCATCTGCAGTCCTCACTTTCCCCTTAGCAGGTTGATGGAAGACAAACCAGAAGGAGAGGAGGGTGACTGATGGGAGAGACCTCTAACACCTCAGCTGTGAGCAGGATACAGCTCCCATGACTTTAACGAGACAACATTGTGCAATGACAACCTGCTTGTCCTCTGGTATCAGAGAACCATCCCCATTTGTCGTAGTTGTACAGATTCTTCATATAATAACTAATGTATTGCAGCTATATAACTGCTTCATCACAAACTATCAGAAAATACTTACAAATTGTCAAGTGCCTTATTGCAAACATGAACACCAAAACAACAATAGGAGTATATGGGAAAACATGAAGCTATTCATTTTGAAAAGCGAGAACAAAAGAATCATTTAAATCCCAAAGAGACTTGGGTTATTTGTGCACAAAGTACAGAAAGCCAGCATACAAGTACACAAGGCAGCTCATGTAATGTTGGCCCTTATTTTAAGGGGGTTTGAGTATAAGAGTAGGGTGTCTTACTGCAACTGTACAAGATGCTAGTAACACTAAATCTGGAATACTGTGAGCAGCTTTGATCCCCTTATTTAAAGGACAAATATTATTTCAGAGAAGGTTCAGAGAAGGTTCAACAGAATAATCCCAGTATGGAGGGATTGTCTGATGAGAAAAAGTAAACAGGTTGGTACTGTACTCATTGCAATTTAGAAAAATGAGAGGTGAGCTTATTCAAATATACAAGATTCTGAAATAAACAAAATCATTAAGTGCGAGAGAAACACAGCAGGTCTGGCAGCATCTATGGAGAGAAAACAGAATTAACTTTGTTTTATTTAGGGTTCTTAAGGAGCTTCATAGTATAACTGCTCAGAGGATGTTTCCCCTCATGGGAAAATCTAAGACCAGAAGGTATAGCCTTAGTGTAAAATGCAACCAATTTAGGACTGCCAAGGGAGGATTTTTTTTCTCTAAGACAGGAATGTCTTTGGAATTCCTTATGACAGAGAGCTGTGGAAGTAGAGTCCTTGTGCATACTTAAGGCTGAGATAGATAGATTCTTGATCAGTAGGAGAAATCAAGGATTATTGGGAAAGGGTAAGAAAGGGAATGTGAGGAATATCAGATCAGCCATTATCCTACTGAATAGTGGAGTAGGCTCAAAGGTCTGAACAACCTACTCCTGTTTCTATTTCTTTTGGTCTTGCATATCCATTCGATGACTCTAACCCACCTCATTCTCCTTGCCTTCTGCACTTTCTATTCATTCACTGAGAAGACTTCACCACCTCTCCTGTCCCTGCATCACCACTAACACTTCTCTGAGCCACTCACTCAATCCTTCCCTTTATGCCATTGCAGGAAAGCAAAATGTCACAGCCAGCCTGAGCATTCAGAGATTTGATTTGATCAGTGGCCAACTGGGAATCAATGAGGAAGCAGCCAGAAACTTGTAAGTATTGGCAGTGTTATAAAGGTGTAGCTGTGTATTGTACCTTTAAGAGACCGTGAAAGCTGGCAAGGACTGACTGAAAGTACAGAGTGTTCTGAACAATTAAAAAATGTAACATTTGGTTGTGAAACAAATAGCTGGACCTGCGCTGCCAAGGTACATAACAAATTGAAATTCGGCCAGTTTAAATTATGCCCCAAGATACCAAAATCCAATGAATTTGAATTTTAATGTTTGATGACATTGAAACAATGAGACAGTCCAATGTTTTGAGATATATAGAATTGGTTACTTTGAACAGCAAAGAGCAGCCAAGCACCAACAGACCGCCAGCAGAATAGCTCTTTGATAAATACCTGTCCATAAGAAAGTTGTTCAGCAGAAGACAGAAGACAATCTAGAGGAATTCACAGAGGAAGTTTGACATCTGAAGATGGAAATTGGTTTTGAAAAGTGATTTACCATAAATTTAAGAGGGAATTTATGGGGCCAGTATTTTAGAGTGGGAAATAAAAAAATAGGTTTAAGAGAAAGAAGTTGTAAATCGTTGTTGTTTAATGTTCTGTTTTGGACTTAAAGAATAAAATTGCTCAATCTTTTCTTTAAATAGTGATATTTGGAATAGTTCTTTGCCACTCAAAATTTCACAGTGCGAGGTCAGCTTTTCTGTGTGTCTGGTTTAAATTGGTCGAGGGATTAACTCCATGTCATAACTGCAGGAAGTGAAAGATGATTTGTTTTTAAAATATGGCAATTATCAGGCAAAGGAAGAATAAGCTTGTCTTCTCTACCCTTGGTTTGGGGCTGAACTAGAGAGTGCAGCACAGTGTTTGAGGAATTTGAAACCATCTGACACAAGTAAACTAATACCGCTGCAATTTTGTGACACGCCTTTGCCAACTGGATTCTGATATACAACACATTTGACTTGTCTATCAATTATATCATCCTGAACAAAAACAGAAATTTCTGGGAAAGCTGAGCAGGTCTGGCAGCATCTGTGGAGAGGAAGCAGAGTTAGCATTTCAAGTCCAGTGACCCTTTTTCAGACCTGATCATAGCTCAATAAAAATTACTATATATGCTGAAGATGTGTTTTGGCTTTGGGGGCGGGGGGAAGAGTGCAGTAAACAATAGGTGGCGATGAAAGTCAGTGAGAGAGAACAGCAGTTGTACAGACAAAGTACTAGTTAAGGGTCAACCGGGGGGGGGTCAATAGCTACTAATCAGGACCATTACTTTCTGATAATTGGATGGTTGTGGCAACAGTCCATGTGAATGACAAGGCCTGGTTCATGGAGGCTGGAGGTAAGGACATGGGAAAAGGTACTCAGGCTCTACAAATATTGAAATTGATATTGAGCCCAGAAGGCCAACCTGCTCTGGCATCCAATTCTCGTTGCCGTATCCAGGTGAGTGTGAAAAGATTCTCCCGTGCAGCCGGGGGCGCTCCAGAGTCAGTCTCCATGGAAACGGTCGATTCTACTGGCCTGACGCTTACAATAAACTTCAACAAAAAATAATGAAATAAAAAGGAAATTTCACTCTTCCACCGTGTGATATAAAATAGTCAAATTTTGGTTCAATAATACTGAATTTCCTCATTTGTCAGACTTCTGTCGCTGCTTTAACTTTAGTGACTCATACAAATAACTTCAAACCTTATGAACTCGAATTAATAGTTTCAAGTTATAATTTAGTGTTTCAACCGCACTTTTTAAAAAAATCACATTGGTATTGAATATTAATTTAATCCAATAGTGGTGCGAGTTAATCATGGATTTGCGGAGTCCAATGTAGTTGCCATCATCAATGGTCAAAACACAATCGCAAAAAAAAGTTGCCGCACTTCTAATATTCCCACTGTGAATTTAAATATCATGCTAGATAACAAATAAGTTGATAAAATCTAGGATAAAACTAAATTTGAACATTTGGGAAACTTCATTCTCATTTCATTAAGAGCCGCGTCATTGTCATAACTTACTGCCTCTCTCGCTTGATGCGCCGTTTTTAGAGTTTGATAGGAGAGTTCCAAAGACATTGTTTTGTTTGTAGCACTTTTGTTGTCTCCTTACTTTATTAAAATGTTATCGTATTAAATATTTGACAAAAAGATGAAGGGTGAACAAAATGAGGCGTGCACCCAATTTAACCACTGGGGTGATTGACGTGAGCATAAACCAATCCGATTCCCGGAAATACATAAACGCCGCCATCTTGGGAAATTGTATCCAATCAGTGGTGACTATCAGAGTGGGCTGGGGTTCCAGTGATTGACGGTTTGGAGGATGGCATTGAGATTGTTTCAAACTGTAGGGAGGGAGGGCAGAGGCATTTAAACATTAAAACTTTCAGGACTCAACACTGAGTTTAACCACTTCAGAATGTGAATAATCTCTTTACCTTCCCCTCGGTCCTGCTGTGGATGGGCTTCTCCCAGCACAACTAATCCATTTTTAAAGCCAAAAATTGCTGGACAAACTCTGCAGGTCTGGCAGCATCTGTGGAGGGAAAGCAGAGTAACATTCCAGGTCCAGTTATCCAGAGTATCAGGATCCCGGGCATTTATCTTTTTATCTGACAGCCAGGGCTCCCTGATTGGAACAGATTAACAGCCCCATACAGGGAATTTAAATTCTATAAAGTCCAGCTGGCTGACCTCATTACAATCACCAAAATAAATATGAGGTGAACTTTTCTCGTACTGTCAAGTGACATTCATGGCACCTGGTCTACCATGGCTTGGAATGACTTTTCTCATATTGTCTTCCCATTTTTAACCTCATTCATTACTGAACCAGGCACTCTGGCAATCCCCATAGATTTGCAGAATCCAAGGTGCTTGCAATGCCAAGACCTTACTGCAAACATGCCACTGGCACCATATTTAAAGTCTAGGCTGGACACCACTCTCGATGCTGTAAGCCAGGATCCATCCAAACTGTGGTCCTCGAACATTATGACACACTTCAAGCCCTGTCATGATACGTGTTGCTTTCAGCATAGCTAACCCATTTTCACCTACTCATAGTCTCTGCCATCTAGATTTTCTTTTTCCCTATCTTGCGAACAACAACCCTTTTGTTCGCCCAGCTCTTATTTTCTCTCTCTCTTCCCTGGGCTCTGTCTCCACAAATCTGCTCACTCCTTTCCCACCCCATCATCAGTGTAAATACTCCCAATTATCTAACCGCTCAAGGTTTGCGTAAAGATTTGTAGCTCAGGTGCCCATGGCTGTCATTGTAGGTACGTTTGCCTAGGTGGGATAACACAAGGATCATAGGAAAAGCTAAAAAGAGGACAGCAAGTTCTGGAGGCATAGCACTCATCCACAGACTCCATCAATAAATACATAGGCCTAGATCCAATATACCAGCCACGACAATGAACAACCGGAACTGGCAACTGGAAGCAGCAGGAACGGAACCAAATAAGTTCCAAAATACACAGTATCGCAGTGCTTCACAGGAGGCTCCAAAAAACTGAAGATGTCACCTAGACAGAGGATAAAACAGCTGTAAATCAACTTCCCAGCTCGGCGAACATACCTACAACCACAATTACCTAACTGCTTTCAGTTTGACAAGTGGTCGTTGGACTCAAAACATTAACACTGTTCCTCTTTCCATATATGCTGCCAGACCTATTGAGTTTCTCCAGCAATTTCTATTTTTGCTTGATTGAAATCAGCGATTGTGTATTAAGAAACCAATGTGAAGTATACAGAGATTGGCAGCCTCCAAGTAAGTACATAGTGAGGGAGCACCAAGAAGGCAATCTAAGAACCATAAGATTATTCTACGTAGATTCATAAGATACACATGTGTCTGGAGTGTGATGGAATACTCCCCACTTGCTTGGACAAGTGCAGTTCCAACAAGAAGCTTGATACCATCCACAACAAAGGAGCCGCTTAATTGGTACTACATCCACAAACATCCACTCCCTCCACCACCGAGCTCAGTAGCAGTAGTGTGCACTATCTACAAGATACACTGCAGAAATTGATCAAAAATCCTAGACAGTGCCTTCCAAACCAATAACCAATTTCATCTAGGACAAGGCAGCATATACATAGGAATAGCACCATCTGTAAGTCCCCATCCAAGCCACTCATCATCCAGACTTGAAAATATACTGATGTTCCTTCACTGTAGCTGGGTTAAAATCCTGGAATTCCCTTGCTAATTGCATTGTAGGTCTACTTACAGCACATGAATTGCCGTGGTTTAAGAAGGTAGCTCATCACAAAGTTCTCAAGGGCAACGAGGAGTAGGCAATATATTTCAGCCAGCCAGCGATGTCCTAGTCCCACAAATGAATCTCATTGTATGGCAGAGCAGTCTCAATGGGCCAAATGGCCTACTTCTGTTCCTACTTCTTATGACCTTATGAACTGATTTTAATTTGAAATTTGCAATGCCACCTATCCATGATGACTTCTACCCTCATTGATTAATAAGAATATCCCAACCTTTTAAAAACATTTAAAACCTTTTCAGAAAGGTTGTAAAAACTCATAACCTCTAAGAGAAGCAACTGGACTTTGTTTTAAAGAGAAACCCTGATTTTTAAATAGTGGCCTCAAATTTTAGTTCCTCCCATGACAGAAAATATCTTCTCCACATCTATACTCTCAAGACCACTTGGGACTTTATACTTTTAATCAAACCACCTCTTACTCTTCTAAACTCCCCCAGATGCAAATCCAGCTGTCCAATGTATCCTCATTAGACAAACCCCCATTCCAGATATTAGTCTAGTAAGCCTTCTCTGAACTGTCCAAATGCATTTGTCAGTGCCTAATAATCTAAAGTCAATCAAAGATGACGTTTTAAAAATTTCAAAGTATCTTTTGGTTTTAAATGTATTGTTTCATTTTTAGTTTCACATTATTGTAGTACAGAACTTACATATTGTTAAAAAAGCATGCTACTGAAAGTTTTTGACTGTTAATGCAAGAATTCTAAATTTCAAAGGAAGCATAAAATATTTTGCATGAGAAAGGGTACTGATTGGCTCATACAGTAATCCTTTGGCTGTTCCCAAAAGCAGAGAATTCTTCACACCTAATCAATCAATTCTTACAAAACTCAGGATATGTATTTATATGATTAGATTACTTACAGTGTGGAAACAGGCCCTTTGGCCCAACAAGTCTATACCGACCTGCAACCCACCCAGACCCATTCCCCTACATTTACCCCTTCACCTAACACTACGGGCAATATAGCATGGCCAATTCATCTAACATGCACATTTTTGGATTGTGGGAGGAAACTGGAGCACTCGGAGGAAACCCACACAGACACAGGGAGAATGTGGAAACTCCACGCAGTCAGTAGTCTGAGGCGGGAATTGAACCCAGGTCTCTGGCGCTGTGAGGCAACAGTGCTAACCGTGCCCACAATATGTAATGTCTAATGTTATGTGTTGATTCTACATTTAACAGCACTTACTGTGCAAATCCAAATGTCCTAGGAATTGCACTAAAAATCAATTTAAGATTGTCATTCAAACTCACAATGTGGCTCAGTTATTCTTGCAAGAAGCTACTTATATTTATACACAGGGGCCTGTCCACTGCAGGGAAAGGGAACATATCCATGTCTGTGACTTTTATACAATTAAACAAAATTGGTAACAATGGGATAGAGGAGAAAGTGAGGACTGCAGATGCTGGAGATCAGAGCTGAAAATGTGTTGCTGGAAAAGCACAGCAGGTCAGGCAGCATCCAAGGAGCAGGAGAACCGACGTTTCGGGCATGAGCCCTTCTTCAGGAATGATTCCTTGGATGCTGCCTGACCTGCTGTGCTTTTCCAGCAATACATTTTCAGCAATAATGGGATAGAACATAGAACATTACAGTTCAGTATAGGCCCTTTGGCCCTCGATGTTGCGCTGGCCTGTGAAACCAATCTGAAGCTGATCTAACCTGCACAATTCCATTATCATCCATACATTTATCAAAAGACCATTTAAATGCCCTTAAAGTTGGCAAATCTATTACTGTTGCAGGCTGGGCATTCCATCCCTTACTACACTCTGAGTAAAGAAAAATTCAGATAGTAGCACAATGGTGCATTCTCCATAGTAATGCCTGAACCAGTCAGAATTGGTTTACCAACCACTTATTGTTATTTACTCACATGGTAATATTGTTGCTCTCTTTGAAATTTGGAATTCTTGTTGTCAGTTCTGATGAGTGCAAGATGAAATGCATGTGTCTTCTCCAACGAACTAAAATAAGTAATCATTGTTTAAAAAGGGAATGCAATAAATAATTAAAAATGAAAAATTTGTTGTTACAAGGAAAGGAAGGAGCGCAGGTTGGACAGATCTTTCAAATAGCTAGCAATGGTTCAAGGGGCTGAATGGCGTCCATATGTAATATTAAATTCTTTGTTTTGGAAACACCATAGCCAATTACTGCGTAGGAATACTACCAATTACTTATAGGAGACCCACTCACATATAAGGAATCCAAATATGACCTTTTCTGAGCCGTTAAAACAGCCAAGAATCACTTCTGATACAAACTAGAGACCTAGACAGACACCCGATGACTATGGCAAAGACTGAATAGAGTCATAGAGTCATAGAGATGTACAGCATGGAAACAGACCCTTCAGTCCAACCTGTCCACGCCGACCAGATATCCCAACCCAATCTAGTTCCATCTGCCAGCACCCGGCCCATATCCCTCCAAACCCTTCCCATTCATATACCCATCCAAATGCCTCTCAATGTTGCAATTGTACCAGCCTCCACCACACATGGCTTTGTGCGTGGGAAATAATGTCTCACAAACTTGATTGAGTTTTTTGAAGAAGTAACAAAGAAGATTGATGAGGGCAGAGCAGTGATTTATATGGACTTCAGTGAGGCGTTCGACAAGGTTCCCCATGGGAGACTGATTAGCAAGGTTAGATCTCATGGAATACAGGGAGAACTAGCCATTTGGATACAGAACTGGCACAAAAGGGTGGTGGTGGAGGGTTGTTTTTCAGACTGGAGGCCTGTGACCAGTGGAGTGCCACAAGGATCGGTGCTGGGCCCTCTACTTTTTGTCATTTACATAAATGATTTGGATGCGAGCAAAAGAGGTACAGATAGTAAGTTTGCAGATGACACCAAAATTGGAGGTGTAGTGGACAGCGAAGACGATTACCTCAGATTATAACAGGATCTGGACCAGATGGGCCAATGGGCTGAGAAGTGGCAGATGGAGTTTAATTCAGATAAATGCAATGTGCTGCATTTTGGGAAAGCAAATCTTAGCAGGACTTATACACTTAATGGTAACATCCTAGGGAGTGTTGCTGAACAAAGAGACCTTGGAGTGCAAGTTCATAGCTCCTTGAAAGTGGAGTCGCAGGTAGATAGGATAGTGAAGAAGATGTTTGGTATGCTTTCGTTTATTGGTCAGAGTATTGAGTACAGGAGTTGGGAGGTCATGTTGCGGTACAAAAAGCTGCCAAAGCAAGTGGTGGAGGCTGGTACAATTGCAACATTTAAGAGGCATTTGGATGGGTATATGAATAGGAAGGGTTTGGAGTGATATGGGCCAGGTGCTGGCAGGTGGGACGAGCAATTGCGTTGGGAAATCTGGTCGGCATGGACAGGTTGGACTGAAGGGTCTGTTTCTATGCTGTACATCTCTATAACTCTATGACATCCCCTGGCAGCTCATTCCATACACGTACCAACCTCTACATGAAAAAGTTGCCCCTTAGGTCTCTTTTATATCTTTCCCCTCTCACCCTAAACCTATGCCCTCTAGTCCTGGTCTCCCCAATCCCAGGGAAAAGACTTTGTCTATTTATCCTATCCATGTCCTTCATAATTTTGTAAACCTCTATAAGGTCACCCTTCAGCCTCCAACGCTCCAGGGAAAACAGCCCCAGCCTGTTCAGCCACTCCCTATAGCTCAAATCCTCCAACTATATCCATCTATATGAAGTCCATATAGATCACATCTACTGCTCTGCCCTCATCAACCTTCTTTGTTACTTCTTCAACAAATTCAACCAAGTTTGTGAGACATGATTTCCCATGCACAAAGCCGTGTTGACTATCCCGAATCAGTCCTTGCTTTTCCAAAGGATTCCCTCCATTAACCTGCCCACCACTGAGGTCAGGCTCACCGGTCTATAGTTCCCTGGCTTGACTTTACTGCCCTTCTTAAACAGTGGCACCACGTTTGCCAACCTCCAGTCTTCTGGCACCTCACTTGTGACTATCGGTGATACAAATATCTCAGCAAGAGGCCCAGCAATCACTTCTATAGCTCCCCACAGAGTTCTCAGGTACACCTGACCAGGTCTTGGGGATTTATCCACCTTTAACCGTTTCAAGACATCCAGCACTTCCTCCTCTGTAATCTGGACATTTTGCAAGATGTCACCATCTATTTCCCTACAGTCTATGTCTTCCATGTCCTTTTCCACAGTAAATACTGATGCAAAATATTCATTTAGTATCTCCCCCATTTTTTGTGGCTCCACACAAAGGCCACCTTTGCTGATCTTTGAGGGGCCCTATTCTTTCCCTAGTTACCCTTTTGTCCTTAATATATTTGTAAAAACCCTTTGGATTTTCCTTAATTCTATTTTGCCATCGCTATCTCATGTCCCCTTTTTGCCTTCCTGATTTCTCTCTTAAGTATACTCCTTTATATTCTTCTAAGGATTCACTCAATCTATCCTGTGTATACCTGACATATACTTCCTTCTTTTTCTTAACCAAACCCTCAATTTCTTTAGTCATCCAGCATTCCCTATACCTACCAGCCTTCCCTTTCACCCTGACAGGAATATATTTTCTCTGGATTCTTGTATCTCATTTCTGAAGGCTTCCCATTTTACAGCCGTCCCTTTACCTGTGAACATCTGCCTCCAATCAGCTTTCGAAAGTTCTTGCCTAATATCGTCAAAATTGGCCTTTCTCCAATTTAGAACTTCAACTTTTAGATCTGATCTATCCTTTTCCATCACGATTTTAAAACGAATAGAATTATTGTCACTGGCCCCAAAGTACTCCCCCACTGACATCTTAGTCACCTGCCCTGCCTTATTTCCCAAGAGTAGGTCAAGTTTTGCACCTTCTCTAGTAGGTACATCCACATATTGAATCAGAAAATTGTCTTGTACGCACTTACGAAATTCCTCTCCATCTAAACCTTTAACATTATGGCAGTCCCAGTCGATGTCTGGAAAGTTAAAATCCCCTACCATAACAACCCTCTCATTCTTACTAATAGCTGAAATCTCCTTACAAGTTTGTTTCTCAATTTCCCTCTGACTATTAGGGGGTCTATAATACAATCCCAATAAGGTGATCATCCCTTTCTTATTTCTCAGTTCCACCCAAATAACTTCCCTGGATGTATTTCCGGGAATATCCTCCCTCAGCACAGCTGTAATGCTATCCCTTATCAAAAATGCCACTCCCCCTCCTCTCTTGCCTCCCTTTCTATTCTTCCTGTATCATTTGTATCCTGGAACATTGAGCTGCCAGTCCTGCCCATCCCTGAGCCATGTTTTTGTAATTGCTAAGATATCCCAGCCCCATGTTCCTAACCATGCCCTGAGTTCATCTGCCTTCCCTGTTAGGCCTCTTGCATTCAAATAAATGCAGTTTAATTTATTAGTCCTACCAGTATTCCATGCCTGCCCTGACCGTTTGACTCGCTTCTGTTCTCAACTGTACCAGTCTCAGATTGATTTCTTTCCTCACTATCTCCCTGGGTTCTAACCCCCCACCTTACTAGTTTAAATCCTCCCGATCAGCTCTAGCAAATCTCCCTGCCAGTATATTAGTCCCCTTCCAATTTAGGTGCAATCCGTCCTTCTTGTACAGATCACTTCTACCCAAAAAGAGATTCCAATGATCCAAAAATGTCAATCCTTCTCCCATACACCAGTTCCTGACATCACAGGTTCTAAAAAGAGTCATGCAAGATAGCAGACGATAACATATCCCTCCCAGATCGTCTCAATGCCTTGAGCAGAAGTTCGGTGGAGAGGTAACACCTATTCTGACATGTCTTGATGAACCTATCCCAACAGTCACTGCATCAGAGGTCAGATAAGTTCTCCTTCATGTGAATCCAAGGAAAGCAATGGGACCAGACGGAGTACCAGGCCATGCACGCAGAGCATACGCAGATCAACTGGCAGAGGTCTTTTTGGATATCTTCAACCTCTCCCTGCAGCAGGCTAGTCCCTGCCTGTTTCAAGAGGGCCAACATCACCCCGGTGCCAAGAAGGCTCATGCAGCATGTCCCAGTGGCCCTAACTTCGTGGTCATGAAGTGCTTTGAAAGGCTGGTCATGGCATTAATCAACTCCAGCCTCCCCACTACCCTTTACCCACTCCAATTTGCCTATTGGACCAACAGATCCACGTCAGATGCTATAACGCTTGACCTTTACTCCTTAGAACATCTTGACACCAAGAACAGCTACATAAGAATCCTACTCATTGACTACAGTTCAGCTTTCAACACTAATATCCCCTCGAGACTGATTACTAAACTTTGTGATCTCGGGATAAGCCCTTCTATCTGCAACTGGGTCCTCAAATTCCTGACCCACAGGCCACAATCAGTAAATATTGGTGACAATATTTCATTGTCACTAACACTCAACACTGGAGCCCCCCAGGGGTGCATACTCAGCCCCCTACTGTACTCACTGTATACCCATGACTGCGTCACCAAATACCAGACTAATGCCATTTACAATTCGCTGATGACACCACCATAGTTGGTCGAACTATGGACGCATGTGGATGCACTGGTTACAAAGGCAGCTGAGGAAATTTGGCATGACAGCGAATATCCCTGCCAGCTTTTATAGGTGCGCCATCGAGAGCATTCTGTCTGGCTGTATCACTACCTGGTATGGCAACTGACCCATTCAAGATTGGAGACGGTTAAGAGAGTGGTGAACTCGGCCTGGATAATCACAAAGGCCAACCTCCCATCTATGGAATCCGTCTACCAGGCCCACTGTCAAAGAAAGGCCATCAGCATTCTCAAAGAACCATCCCACCCTGACAATGTTTTTCTACAACCTCTACCATCGGGGAGAAGGTACAGAAGCCTGAACACATGCACCAGCCGGTTTTGCAACAGTTTCTACCCTACTGTTCAGAATACTGAATGGACTCACAAACTCTTACCATTCGCCTGGAGCTGTGTTTTTGTTTTTGCCGCTGTTTACCTATTATATTCTATCTATGCTACTTAACTATGTGACCTGCCTGTATTGCTCGTAAGACAAAGCTTTTCACTGTGCCTCGGTACATGTGACAATAAAATCAATTCAATTTAATTCAATTCAATTACAAATTTTGCTTATTTCTAGTGACAATCTCTTATTATACAAGGATAATTATTTTTGTTGCATATCTTCAATAAAGCACAGAAAAACAACATTCATTTGAATTTGTTTGGAATATATTCTCTTGCTTTTCTCAAAAAAACTTACTATTATCTATGAGATTGTGGAAAAGCCTAAATCTTAAAGATCAATATTTTTATTTTTAAAATTTAAAAGATTTAAAAAGGAACTGTATCATTCATTGTTTCTGCATTATACTATATAATTGAACAAAGAACAATAGAGGACAGCAATAGACCCTTTGGCCCTCCAAGCCTGTGCTGACACATTTTGACCTTCCATAATAAAACTGTCTTCACTTCCAGGATCTTTATCCCTCTATTGCCTTCCTATTCATGTATTTGTGTAGATGCTTCTTGAATGCTGCTATTGTGTCTGCTTTCACCCCTTCCTGGCAGTACGTTCCAGGCACTCACCACCTTTTGTGTGGAAAACGTGCCTCCCACAGCTCTTTTAAACATCCACACACTTCCGGCACCTTTAATCGGTGTCCCCTAATAATTGACCCATCCACCCTGAGAAAAGGCCTCATACTTTCCATTCTATCCGTGCCTAATGATTTTATGTCACACAATCTTGCAGTCTAACTTATTTCCACCAATTTCGTGTTTTTTTTTAATATATTCTGGACTCTACATGCACTGAAGTTTCAATTTTTTACGCTAATTTTCTGCCATTTTTGCCTGAAATTGCTGGTGTATGAAAACATGGAGATTGGCCTCCCTGTAATAGAGAACGTATATTGTTTTGATTTTTAAAAATCTTTCATATATCTGTGTAATATGCTACAGGCTGACAAGCCCCCAAGATATTTGCACTCCTCCAATTGCCATGAGTTGAGTAGCCCTGATGTGAATCATGGTTCAGAAGAGATTTACCAGGAGGTTGCCAGGTATGGAATATTTGAGTTAAAAAGAAAGGCTAGATAGGCTGGGACTTTTTTCACTGGAATTTAGGAGGTTGAGAGGTGAACTAGAGTCATAGAGTCATAGAGATGTACAGCATGGAAACAGACCCTTTGGCCCAACCTGTCCATGCCAACCAGCTATCCCAACCCAATCTAGTCCCACCTGCCAGCACCTGGCCCATATCCCTCCAAACCCTTCCTATTCAAATACCCATCCAAATGCCTCTTAAATGTTGCAATTGTACCAGCCTCCACCACATCCTCTGGCAGCTCATTCCATACACGTACCACTCTCTGCGTGAAAAAGTTGTCCCTTGGGTCTCTTTTATATCTTTCCCCTCTCACCCTAAACCTATGCCCTCTAGTTCTGGATTCCCCAACCTCAGGGAAAAGACTTTGTCTATTTATCTTATCCATTCCCCTCATAATTTTGTAAACCTCTATAATGTCACCCCTCAGCCTCCAACGCTCCAGGAAAACAGCCCCAGCCTGTTCAGCCACTCCCTGTAACTCAGATCCTCCAACCCTAGCAACATCTATTCTGAACCCTTTCAAGTTTCACAACATCTTTCCAATAGGAAGGAGACCAGAATTGCACGCAATATTCCAACAGTGGCCTAACCAATGTCCTGTACAGCCGCAACACGACCTCCCAACTCCTGTACTCAATACTCTGACCAAGAAAGGAAAGCATACCAAACGCCTTCTTCACTATCCTATCTACCTGCAACTCCATTTTCAAGGAGCTATGAACCTGCACTCCAGGGTCTCTTTGTTCAGCAACACTCCCTAGGATGTTACCATTAAGTGTATAAGTCCTGCTAAGATTTGCTTTCCCAAAATTCAGCATCTCGCATTTATCTAAATTAAACTCCAACTTCCACTTCTCAGCCCATTGGCCCATCTGGTGCAGATCCTGTTTTAATCTGAGGTAACCGTCTTCGCTGTCCACTACACCTCCAATTTTGGTGTCATCTGCAAACTTACTAACTGTACCTCTTATGCTCGCATCCAAATCATTTATGTAGATGAGAAAATATAGAGGGCCCAGCACCGATCCTTGTGGCACTCCACTGGTCACAGGCCTCCAGTCTGAAAAACAACCCTCCACCACCACCCTCTGTCTTCTAACTTTGAGCCAGTTCTGTATCCAAATGGCTAGTTCTCCCTGTATTCCATGAGATCTAACCTTTCTTATCAGTCTCCCATGCGGAATCTTGTCGAACGCCTTACTGAAGTACATATAGATCACATCTACTGCTCTGCCCTCATCAATCTTCCTTGTTACTTCTTCAAAAATCTCAATCAAGTTTGTGAGACATGATTTCCCATGCACAAAGCCATGTTGACTATCGCTAATTAGTCCTTGCCTTTCCAAATACACGTACATCCTGCCCCTCAGGATTCCCTCCAACAACTTGCCCACCACTGAGGTCAGGCTCACCGGTCTATAGTTCCCTGTTTTGTCCTTAAACAGTGGCACCACTTTAGCCAACCTCCAGTCTTCCAGCACCTCACCTGTGACTATCGATGATACAAATATCTCAGCAAGAGGCCCAACAATCACTTCGCTAGCTTCCCACAGAGTTCTTGGGTACAGCTGATCAGGTCCTGGGGATTTATCCACCTTTAACCGTTTCAAGACATCCAGCACTTCCTCTTCTGTAATATGGACATTTTGCAAGATGTCACCGTCTATTTTCCTACAGTCTATATCTTCCATATCCTTTTCCCCAGTAAATACTGATGCAAAATATTCATTTAGTATCTCTCCCGTTTTCTGCAGCTCCACATAAAGGCCGCCTTGCTGATCTTTGAGGGGAAAGTGAGGACTGCAGATGCTGGAGTAGCAGAGTTGAAAAATGTGGTGCTGGAAAAGCACAGCAGGCCAGGCAGCATCCAAGGAGCAGGAGAATCAACGTTTCGGGCATAAGCCTTTCTACAGGAATGAAGAAGTGCTCATGCCCGAAATGTCGATTCTACTGCTCCTCAGATGCTGCTTTGTCTGCTGTGTTTTTCCAGCACCACATTTTTCAACTCTGATCTTTGAGGGGTCCTATTCTCTCCCTAGTTACCCTTTTGTCCTTAATATATTTGTAAAAACCTTTTGGATTCTCCTTAATTCTATTTGCCAACGCTATCTCATGTCCCCTTTTTGCCCTCCTGATTTCCCTCTTAAGTATACTCCTACTTCCTTTATACTCTTCTGAGGATTCATTCGATCTATCCTGTCTATACCTGACATATGCTTCCTTCTTTTTCTTAACCAAGCCCTCAATTTCTTTAGGAGAAAGTGAGGACTGTAGATGCTGGAGATCAGAGCTGAAAATGTGTTGCTGGAAAAGTGCAGCAGGTCAGGCAGCATCCAAGGAGCAGGAGAATCGACGTTTCGGGCATGAGCCCTTCTTTCCTGAAGAAGGGCTCATGCCTGAAACGTCGATTCTCCTGCTCCTTGGATGCTGCCTGACCTGCTGCGCTTTTCCAGCAACACATTTTCACCTCAATTTCTTTAGTCATCCAGCATTCCCTATACCTACCAGCCTTCCCTTTCACCCTGACAGCAATATACTTTCTCTGGATTCTTGCTATCTCATTTCTGAAGGCTTCCCATTTTCCAGCCGTCCCTTTACCTGCAGACATCTGCCTCCAATCAGCTTTCGAAAGTTCTTGCCTAATATTGTCAAAATTGGCCTTTCTCCAATTTAGAACTTCAACTTTTAGATCTGATCTATCCTTTTCCATCACGACTTTAAAACAAATAGAATTATGGTCGCTGGCCCCAAAGTGCTCCCCCACTGACACCTCAGTCACCTGCCCTGCCTTATTTCCCAAAAGTAGGTCAAGGTTTGCACCTTTTATAGTTGGTACATCCACATACTGAATCAGAAAATTGTCTTGTACACACTTAAGAAATTCCTCTCCATCTAAACCTTTAATGCTATGGACTTTTTCTATTTATCCTATCCATGCCCCTCATAATTTTGTAAACCTCTATAAGGTCACCCCTCAGCCTCTGACGCTCCAGGGAAAAGAGCCCCAGCCTGTTCAGTCACTCCATATAGCTCAAATCCTCCAACCCTGGCAATATCCTTGTAAATCTTTTCTGAACCCTTTCAAGTTTCACAACATCTTTCCAATAGGAAGGAGGCCAGAATTGCATGCAATATTCCAACAGTGGCCTAACCGATGTCCTGTATAGCTGCAACATGACCTCCCAACTCCTGTACTCAGTACTCTGACCAATAAAGGAAAGCATACCAACCACCTTCTTCACTATCCTATCTACCTGCGACTCCACTTTCAAGGAGCTATGAACCTGGACTCCAAGGGCTCTTCGTTCAGCAACACTCCCTCTGACGTTACCATTAAGTGTATAAGTCCTGCTAAGATTTGCTTTCCCAAAATGCAGCACCTCACATTTATCTGAATTAAACTCCATCTGCCACTTCTCAGCCCATTGGCCCATCTGGTCAAGATCCTGTTGTAATCTGACCCTCTTCGCTGTCCACTACACCTCCAATTTTGGAGTCATCTGCAAACTTACTAACTGTATCTCTTATGCTTGCATCGAAATCAGTTATGTAAATGACAAAATGTAGAGGAGCCAGCACTGATCCTTGTGGCACTCCACTGGTCACAGGCCTAGAAAACATAATTTCAGTTTCATGTATTGAGAACATTCCCTTCCAGTCCACCACCCTGCCTCAAATTCCAGTATGAAATATCACAGATTGCAACCACAGAGAAACCAATGATTCAATAATATAAACTTATCTCTCCTGTCGCAGTTGTGGAGAAAAAAAACTGAGATCCAGGTTTGGCAATCTTAAAGCCAAATGGAGGCCCTCCTGTTCTGCGTGACTCATTTCAATAGCAGGAGGCTCGTTTAATGAGTTAATAGACCAGGGATTGAACTGTATCTTTTTAGTCTAGATGATTTAGTAGAATACAATTTTAACAACAAAGACATTTAAAAAACCATGATGTGCATTGAAATGCATAAGTTAAAAGTTATATTATAGTTTCAAGTGTTGAAAGTTCCAAGTGCAATAGTATTATGAAAGAAAATAGACAACCACTGAGCAAGTTCCATTCCTCTTTTGGTAGCTAAGATAAAAAAAATGACTTAGACATGTAAGAACAAATGGAACTTTGAAATGAGTGCTGAGAGTTTGGTAAGTAGGTGAAATCTTCTTCTCTTTAAAAAATTGAATTTGTTGTCTTTCACAATTAACATTTAATTGAAATTTATTTATTTAAATTATGAATTTTGTAACTTCAGTTCTGAGGAAGGGTCATTGGACCAGAAAAGTTAACTCCGATTTCTCTTCACAGATGCTGCCAGACTGCTGAGCTTTTCCAGCAACTTCTGTTCTGGTTTTTCTTTTAACCTGGGCTGATGTAACTCAGATCATATTAATACAGGCATCTCAGTGTGACTTGTCACTGACTGAGACTGAACAAAGTGCTGGGAGTTCAGACATTTTGGTGACTGAACAAAATGTCACCATCTATGTGGGGAAATAGATGGTGACATTTTGAGTAAGGCACTGAGGTAAAGTGGGAAAGATGATGTTCCTTTTGCTTTTTCTAACATTTTCATAATGTAGGAATTTGTTCCTGCTCTGCTAGAGAAGCAAATTGTTAGGTGAGTATCTTAAGTAATTAAAATCTATTCCATTCTTAAAGGTTAAAAATTGTTTCTCCATTACAGAGGAGTTATTAATTGAAAATAAGAGGATGGTAAATGAATTGAGCAAATATTTTGCATCAGTCTTCACTTTGGAGGATATAAATAACATCCCAGAAATATCTGTAAATCAGGATAAGAAAGGGAGCGAGGGTCTGAAGAAAATTACAATTGCCAGAGAAGTGAGACTGAACAAATTGTTTTAGCAGCGGGCTGTATTACAACATGGAGACAGGCAGCCAAATCAAATTAGCCTCCTTATCCTTATACTCATAACACTGTAAAGTTAACATACTCAATAACCCTCAAAATTAACCAGGCGTTTTTAATAACCAGTATCAGATTTTGTGAATAACCATTACCAGACACTACATTTATAGTGTAAGCAAAAGGTTTAACAATACATTAATAATACAGTACAGCAGCTTTAGCAGAGCAATGTTAAATCACAAGATAAATCTAATTCATTTATATGATTTAAAACCAATTTTCCATGATTCTAGATCCCACTCTCACACAAAGACTGATAGACAAACAGATACAGTTAAGGAATAAATCAAAAATAAATAAATGAGATGTAACTTGCCAGTTCACTTAAACAGACTCCACAATCCATAACGTAACTAGGACATGGAATTAGATTTTGCTTGGCTTCAGATGACACCAAGGCATGCAGATACCTTTCAGTAAGTTCCGAGGAATATTTGTTTAATTATTAAAACTGAGATTCTATTCTCTGAACTTCCAATGAGTTGCTAATGAGAGGACTATCAGAAGCCTATCAGAGGGAAATCAGGAGGGAAAAAAGGGGACTTGAGATAGTTTTGGCAAATAGAATTAAGGAGAATCCAAAGGGTTTTTACAAATACATTAAGAGCAAAAGAGTAACTAGGGGGAGAATAGGGCCCCTCAAAGATCAGCAAGGCAGCCTTTGTGTAGAGCTGCAGAAAATGGGGGAGATATTAAATGAGTATTTTGAATCAGTACTTACTGTGGAAAAGGATATGGAAGATAAAGAATGTAGGGAAATAGATGGTGACATTTTGAAAAATGTCCAGATTACAGAGGAGGAAGTGCTGGATGTCTTGAAACAGGTAAAGGTGGATAAATCCCCAGGACCTGATCAGGTGTACCCTAGAACACTGTGGGAAGATAGAGAAGTGATTGCTGAGCCCGTGGCTGAGATATTTGTATCACCGATAGTCACAGGTGATGTGCCAGAAGACTGGAGGTTGGCTAACGTGGTGCCACTGTTTAAGAAGGGTGGTAAGGACAAGCCAGGGAACTATAGACTAGTGAGCCTGACGTCGGTGGTGGGCAAGTTGTTGGAGGCAAACCTGAGGGACAGGACGTACATGTATTTGGAAAGGCAAGGACTGATTAGGGATAGTCAACAAGGCTTTGTGCGTGGGAAATCATGTCTCACAAACTTGATTGAATGTTTTGAAGTAGTAACAAAGAGGATTGATGAGGGCAGAGCAGTAGATGTGAACTATATGAACTTCAGTAAGGCATTCGAAAAGGTTCCCCCTGGGAGGCTGGTAAGCCAGGTTAGATCTCACGGAATACAGGGAGAACTAGCCATTTGGATACAGAACTGGCTCAAAGGTAGCAGACAGAGGGTGGTGGTGGAGGGCTATTTTTCAGACTGGAGGCCTGTGACCAGTGGAGTGCTCTTGTTTGTACAAGTCTCACATTCCCCAGAATGAGCTCCAATTATCCAAGAACCTGAAACCCTCCCTCCTGCACCATCCTTGCAGCTGATATCTTTCCCCATTCCTTGCCTCGCTATCATGGGTAACAAACCAGAGATAACAACTCTGTTTGTTCTAGCTATCAGCTTCCACCCTAGCTCCCTGAAATCCTGCCTTACATCCCCATCCCTCTTTCTACCTATGTCGTTGGTACCTACATGGACAACGACTTGAGGCTGGTCACCCTCTCCCTTCAGGACCCCAAAGATACAATCTGAGATATCACAGACCCTGGCACCTGGGAGGCAACACACCAATCGCGAGTCTCATTCGCTCCCAACAAACCTTCTATCTGAGCCACTAACTATTGAGTCCCCAATAACTAACACTCTCCTTCTTTCCCTCCTTCCTTTCTGTTCCTTAAACCAGCTCCACATTTACATTGTCTGCATCCCCTGCATTTTGCTACCCAATTTCTATGCATCCTAATTCTTGCCTAATCACATTATAATTGCCCTTGCCCCATCGATAACTCTTGACCTGTGGCAAAAGCTCAGTGCGTCTGACAGCATCTGTGAGAGAAATGAGTTAACGTTTCAGGTCCAGTGACCTTTCTTCAGTATGTTCAGAGGAAGGGTCACCGGACCTGAAATGTTAACTTTAATTTCTGTTCACAGATGCTGCCAGACCTGCTGAGCTTTCCAGCTATTCCTATTTTTATAGTCTGTCTACAGATGCTGTGAGACCTACTGAGTTTCTCCAGCACTGTTTTTCATTGGAAAAGTGAGGAAGTAATGTTTCAGTTTTTTTTCAGGTGAGAGCACATTTGGAGTATCAGTCTCTTTATTTAAGGAAAGATGTAAATGCATCTTAAGCAGTTCAGAGAAGGCTCAAGTGGCTAATATTTGGAATGGGTGAGTTGTCTAATTAGGAAAAGTAAGAAGGCGTGACTTATATCAGCTGGGGTTTTGAAGAGTAAGCTGCAATTTGATTGATATATATATGACATTGGGTTTTTATAGGATGGATGTGGAAAGGATATTAACTCTTTTGGAAGAATCTACAACTACTGAGAATAAGAAGTTGCCCATTAAAGAGCGATGAGGAGGAATATTTCTCACACTGGGTTATGAGTCTTTGGAGTGCTTCCTCAGAAGGTAGTGAATGCAGAGTGTTTCCATATTTTTAAGGCAGAAATGGATTTGCAAAGGGGTGAAAGGTGGTAGGTTGAAATGTAGTGTAATCAAATCAACTCTGATCTTATTGATGGTGAACAGGTTTAAGTGGACAAGGGTCCTACTTCTGCTCCTAATTTGTACATAGAACAAAATGTTCCTATTAATTGGTCAATTTCTTATTCAACTATATATATTTATTTATTTTTAAATTTCAACTTCCAAGTTAATACTGGAAATTGAACTATAACACAAACAAAGAGGGTGAACTACTTTTTCTATACCTCTGTGACAATTAATAAAGTATCAAGAATAGAATTTTATTAATTGGCTGTTAGTTATGGCAAAAATCAGTCATTATCATATTTATAAAAATAATTATTTTCATCTCACAGGCCTTTCCTTTATATTAATTATGAAGTAGTAGAGAGATTTGAATAGCTGTTGAAGTTATTTTGAACTTCTGAAGTGTATTACAGACGTTGAAAATGACATGTGACATGTGTCTCACACCTTAGTTATAAAGTAATAGCGCTGTGAAACTTCTACTTAACACTATGTGGATCTCGGAGCTAAGTCAAGCCAACCATGAAAAGATATGTAATTTAACTAAGCATGTTGATAACCTACAGCCATTTAAATGGGCCACATGAGGCTTTGGTCAAACGCTTTACAAAAATTTGTTTAAGCTGTCTTCTCTTGTGCCTTACCACATATTGGAAATTTATCCATATCCACCTACCCTACACACATCTTTTAGAACAAATTCCAATGTATTACGTTGTCGCTGATCTAAGCAAGATTTCTTGTTAGGCATGACAGCTGCAACTGGAAGACCACCTGGGTGAAGATCCTAACCTTAATCATATCGCTTCCAAGACAAGCACTGGTTTCTGTCATTATTCTCCAAAACTCTGCCGTTAAAACTCACATCCTTGCTTTCAAGTCAGTCCATGGTCTCATCTGTCCCTCTCTCTATAATCTTCTCCAGCCCCACAACAATCGAAGGCATCTGCACTCCTCTGCTTCTGGCCCCTATGCACCCCCAATTTTAATTGCTCCATTGTTGATGGTTGCACCTTCAGTTGTTTAGACCTCAGGTTCTGGAATGGTTTCCCTACACAATGTTTCTATGCATGCCTTGTTAGCTTTCTTTTTGTTAAAGGCTATAAGTATATGTTGTTGTTGCAATTGCTCCTCTTTCACGCTGACTTTACAGCAGTTAAGAGTTTTACATGAATATCATCTCTATTAATGTGGACAATGTAGTGAGTTACACATCTGGAATCTGGATTGAAAAACAGCAGAAAATGTAATGAGAGTAAATCTTTTTAACTGTTATAATAGTCATTGCTATCATAATCAATGACTTGCATTCATATTAAGGCTGTTGGTTTAATAGCAGTATTTTCTGTTTTTACGGCAGCCCTTTAGTTAAAGATGGAGTTTCCTGATGAAAGGCTTATGCCCGAAACATTGATTTGCCTACTCCTCGGATGCTACCTGACCTGCTGTGCTTTTCCAGCATCGCACTCTCGACTTTAGTTAAAGATGACTGTTTTGCCACGGCCCCATCTAACTCACCATGACACCTCAATGTCTGAAACTAAAGAAGCTTTAGATTTTTTATTCGAAGAAAAGACAGAAGGTTATGTGTTGTTGAGAACACAGAGATCCCAGAGGGGAATTGTACAAATACTTCACATGAAAAACAATTACAGGGCTATGGAACCTAGTGGCTAGTGGGACCAATTGTATCTTTCTTTCAAAGATTGACCAAAGGCTCAATGGCTTGATGGGCCTTCTTCTGTACACTGTGATTTTTTAAAAATCTTGATCCACTGTTTGATTGTAACTTAATCAAAGTTAAATTTTGTGTTAACAACATTATTTCTGGTTATAAAATAACTTATGTCCACTTAAAGCCATTACCTCATTGGTTCCCAGAATTAACTTGGTGAGATTCAAAAAAACTGCATATGCTGGAATCCAAAGTAGATAGGCAGAAGGCTGGAAGAACACAGCAAGCAAGGCAGCATCAAGAGGTGGAGAAGTCAACATTTCAGGTGTACCCTTCTTCAGGACTAGGGGTGGGTGTGGAAGGAGCTGTAAATAAAGGGGTTGGCGGGGGACGGGGTGGTGAAGTAGGGATAGATGAAGATTGGTACAGGGTATGACCTGGTTGGTCAATGGAAGGAATGAATCTGGTTGGTGGCAGGGAGGAGTGGAAGGGAGGAGGAGGGGCTAGGAAGGGAATCGAGGGATGGAAAGGGAGGTTATTTGAAATTGGAGAACTCAATGTTGAGTACTCTGGGCTGTAGGCTGCCTAGCCAGAAGATGAGGTGTTGTTCCTCCAATTTACAGTTTAGTTCATTGTGGCAATGGAGGAGGCCAAAGATGGTCACAATAAACTAAACCGTAAATTGGAGGAACAACACCTCATCTTCCGGCTGGGCAGCCTACAGCCGAGAGGACTCAATATTGAGTTCTCCAGTTTCAAATAATCTCCTTTCGCATCCCTCGACTACCTTCCTAGGCCCTCCCCCTCCCTTCCACTCCTCCCTGCCATCAACCAGATTAATTCCTCCCATTGACCAAACAGGTCATATCCTCTACCTGTCTTCATTTATCCCCACTTCACCACCCTCCCCCCGCCAACCCCCTTTATCTGCAGCTCCCCCTATACCCACCCCCGGTCCTGAAGAAGGGTTACACCCGAAATGTCGGCTTCTCCTCCTCCTGATGCTGTGTGGCTTGCTGTGTTCTTCCAGCCTCCTGCCTGTCTATTGAGAATTAACTGGCAGTGGAAGAGGCCCACACCAAGTCCTCAGTCCAGCAAGTTTCGCTGCCTAGGTTGGCAGCTGGCATTTGGTAACCACCTAGGCACATTGCAAGACATCTCCTCCAGATTTCTCTCTCACCAAGGCATGAAGCACCTTGCCCAGGGCTGTAAGGTTGGTACTCCGGGAAAACTCCCCTGTTGGACTGAAAAAATGCAAATCATCACCTCAAATCCCAGGTGTAATACTATTGATGACAATGCCAAAACCACCAGTCTCTGACCAGCCGACAACTTTCCAAGTTAGGACTTTCTGTACTTGAGTTGCGGAAGCCCTGCCTCCAATGTATTACTGGCCAACTGGCAATTAAATGGCTGCACAACAGCTGATTTTTTTCCTCAGTGGGTTCCCATTCCTTTCCTTTACAGCTGAGGGAGTTCAGCACTCCATTCCACAGTTTCAGTTAATAAGAAAGTAGTTATGAGCGCAAGCAAATAAAGAGTATTCAGCTAATGCCCATCACCTAGAGTCATTGAGATCTACAGCATGGAATCTGACTCTTAATCCAACTTGTCCATGCCGACCAGATATCCTAGATAAATCTAATTTCATTTGCCAGCACTCGGTCCATATCCCTCTAAATTCTTCCTATTCGTATATCCATCCAGATGTCTTGTATACAATAAAACATCTTTGCTGTCTTAATATTTTCAAACTGTTTTTCCAAAGTCCGGTCCTGGGTAACCTAGAAGGTATCTTTCAATTAAACACTGGGAAGACAGGAAAAAATGCCTTTCATCTTAATCACAAACTTCAATCCACAGACACTGATTCCATTCCCTGGTCACTGTTTCAAAGTCTGCATGCTACTTGATCACATGCTGAGCTTCCTACCTCCAGCCTCAGTTCTGCAGAAGAGACGTACTCGTCTTGAAATGTTAACTCTTTTTCCTCTCCACAGCCAGACCTACTGAGTCTACTAGAATTCTGTTTATTTTTACTTTATGTCCTTCTCACCACAAAGAATGCTATTTTCTTTCTCTACCGTACTTGCTGTCACTACCTTTGAGACCAACTCGATGCCCTCTTAGTAAGCCTCCATTCTTCTAACTTTGACAAATGTACTGTGCTTGATGAATTTCAATGGATTTTACTTCCAATTTAAATTCACATGCTTGTATTTAAATTTCTGAATAGTTTTACTTCTCTTGATCTCTCTAATCTCCTTCAGCCCTACTACATTCTGGGCTCTAATATTACTGTTGATTCCCTATTCCTTTGCTACACTACTGGTGAACATACCTTTAGCAATTTAGAAACCATGTTGTGGAATTTCCTTGTTTATGTATAAGACCATAAAACCGTAAGAAATAGGAACAGGAGTCGGCTATTCAGCCCCTCAAGCATGTTTCACCATTTAACAGTGAAACCATTCATGACTGATCTGACATTCCTCACATCCACTTTCTTGCCTTTTTCCCATCATCCTTACTTTCCCTACTGATCAAGAATCTATCTATCTCAAAACATAGACAAGGACTCTGCCCCATAGCTCTCAGTGGAAATGAGTTCCAAAGACTCACACCCTCAGAGAAGAAATTCCTCCTCATCTCAGTCTTAGAACATGCCCCTACTACTCTGAGTAAAGAAACTACTTCTGACATCTGTCTGACATTTATCACCCCTCAGTTTGAAGCTATGCCCCCTCATGATAGCCATCACCATCCGAGGAAAAAGGCCCTCACGGATGAGGACGGACACCACTTCAACTGGGACAATACATCCATCCTAGGACAAGCCCAACAAAGACACGCACGAGAATTCCTAGAAGCATAGCATTCCAACCGGAACTCTATCAACAAACGCATTGAGTTAGACCCCATCTACCACCCCCTGAGAAAAATCCTATCTTTTATAACCTTTCCAACACTTTATCCACATCGAAGTAAGGCTCACTGGTCTATAATTACCAAAGTTGTCTTCTTGAACAAGGAAACATTTGCTATCCTCCGGTCTTCTGGTACTATTCCTGTGGGCAATGATAACAAAGATCAAAGCCAAAGGCTCTGCAATCTCTTCCCTGGCTTCCCAGAGATACCTAGGATAAATCCCATCTGGCCCAGGGGATTTATCTTTTTTCACACTTTCTAGAATTTCTAACACCACCTCCTTGTGAATCTCAATCTCATCTAGCCTAGTAGCCTGTTTCTTGGTATTCTCCTCAACAATATTGTCTTTTTCCAGTGTGAATACTGATGAAAAATATTCATTTAGCACTTCCCTATCTCCTGACTTCATGCACAACTTCCCACTACTGTCCTTGATTGGCCCTAATCTTACTCTAGTCATTCTTTTATCCCAATAGAAAGTTTTAGGGTTTTTCCCTAATCCAATCCACCAATAACTTCTCATGTCCTCCCCTCACTCATCTTAGCTCTCTGTTTAGGTTTTTCCTGGCTACCTTGTAACTCTCAATCACCCTAACTGAACCTTCATATCTCATCCTAACATAAGTCCTCTTCTTCCTCTTGACAAGATATTCAACTTCCACAGTAAGCCACGGCTCCTGTGCTCAACAACTTCCTCCCTGTCTGACAGGTACATACTTATCAAGCATACACAGTAGCTGTTCCTTGAATAAGCTCCACATTTCTATTGGGCCTATCCCCTTCAGTTTCCTTCCCCATCCTATGGATCCTAAATCTTATCTAATCGCATCATAGTTGCCTTTCCCCCAGCTGTAGCTCTTGCCCTCCGGTGTACACTAACCCTTTTCATCGCTAAAGTAAACATAACTGAATTGTGGTCACTATCACCAAAGTGCTTACCTACCTCCAAACCTAACACCTGGCCGGGTTCATTACCCTGTACCAAATCTAATGTGGCATCGCCCCTTGTTAGTCTGTCTATACACTGTCAGAAAACCCTCCTGCACACAATGGACAAAAACTGACTCATCTAAACTACTGTAGTATTCCCAGTCAATATCTGGGAAGTTGAAGTTCCCCCATAACAACTACCCTGTCACTCTTGCTCCTATCGAAAATCATCTTTGCTATCCTTTCTGCAACATCTCTGGAACAATTTGGAGGTCTATAGAAAACTCCCAACAGGGTGACCTTTCTTTTCGTTTCTAATCTCAGCCCATACTACCTCAGTTGACAAGTCCTCAAATGTCCTTCCTGCCACCGCAACACTGCCCTTGACTAACAATGCCACACCCCCACCTCTTTTACCATTTTCTCTGTTCTTACTGAAACATCTAAATCCCAGAACCAGTCCTGTCCCTGCTCTACCCATGTCTCTGAAATGGTCACAACATCGAAATCCCAGGTGCTGACCAATGTTGCAAGTTCACCCACCTTATTCTGGATGCTACTGGCGTTGAAATAGCCACATTACAAATGAACTTCTTGCTTGCCAGTGCCCTCTTGTGACCTTGAAACTTTATTTCGGACCTCCCTATTCTTAACCTCCTCTATACTCTAACTACAATTTAGGTTCCCATCCTCCTGCTGAATTAGGTTAAACCCACCCAAAGAGCATTAGCAAATTTCACCCCAGGATATTGGAACCCCTCTGGTTCAGGTGAAGACCATCCTGTTTATAGAAGTCCCACCTACCCCAAAAAGAGCCGCAATTATCCAGTGTGAGAGGTAATTTCGGTTTAAACTTTAAGATGTGCCTGGACCACAGACTGATCTATAATAAAAGACAAAACTTTTGTTTCTTTTCTAACAACCATTTTATATACTCAAAAGTAGAATAGTTTAAATTGTGCAGAATGCTGACAATTTGTGAACAGAGTAAAAACAAGCAGGCTCTTGATTGATGAAGCCACTAACACAGGCAGGGAAGGATGAGTCCTTGACTGATAAGACTCCAGGATGGGGGAACGACTTGAGACATCTGTTTCAGATTAAAGCCTTTGACTGATAAGACTACAGGGTGAGAAAAACAACAAACTTTGGAGACTCTGGAGCCTTTTGTTGCAGACTTTGTGATAAAAATAATGATGTTTTTAAGAATGTGAACCTCATGGCTTGTTGGAGCCAAGGAGAGGAGGGACTTGTGCTGTATATAATGGGAGACTTTGTAAGCCTCAGCGCGCTTTTTCTCAGAAGAGTGCCCAACTCTGCAGACTTGCTAATAAAACTTTGTTTTCCTGAATTTGTCTAGAGCGATTATTGAGAAGCGATTTTCGTTTCTAACATCCAGGAATCCAAAAACCTCCCTCCTGCACCATTCCTGTAGCCAAGTGTTCAACTCCTCTCTCTCCCTATTCCTTGCCTCGCTAGTACATAGCACAGGCAACAAACCAAAGATAACAACTCTGTTTGTCCTAGCTCTAAACCTCCTGCCTTTGGAGGACCTAAAGTCTGAATACAGGCTGTGTCAAGAGTAACCATTTAATACATGCTCTTACTAACAACAAAATGGCTTCCTAATGCAAGTAGCATGACAAAACAGCTTCGAGGCTGCAAATTGACAATTTTACTTAAAATGGTTTTTAACCCTGCTAAAAGCTGCATTCCTGAGTACTGAATCAAAGATCAGCAGATGATACTTCCTTTACAGCATAGAAATAACTAGAATCGATAGGACATTACTAGCCGTCTTAACTTGCAATTGCAGGTGCAAAAAGAGATAAAGAAGCTTGTTTGTGTAAAACAAAGTTGGTTCCCAGTAAATATCATTGGGCTAAGTGGCTGTCAATAATGTCATTTTATTAAATTTGATTGGTAATTGTTTGAATTTGCTCTGTAACCATGGCTGTACTTCTTTTCAAAAAACGATATTAAAATGTCTTTGTCTTAAGCCATGCGCACAGCTTTCTCCTACAAACACAACCTGTGCCCGGCCGTGATAATAAAGTGTGAAATCTTGCAGAACCAGACTGAATTGCTAGTGTTTTTTGACCAATCGCAGAACCAAGAGACTCCCCCCCCCCCCCACCCCCTGTGCTTAGAGATATAGATCAGATTAGATTAAATTCCATACAGTGTGGAAACCTTTGTCTTCTTACCTATGTGGACCACGACTTGGGGCTGCTCCCCATCCCCAAAAAATATCCAGAAAATACGATCAGAGACATCAAGAAGCCTGACACCTGGGAGGCAACACAGCACCCGTGTATCATACCTGGTATAGCAACTGTACCATTCAAGATCGGAGACGGCTACAGAGAGTGGTGAACTCGGCCCGGACAATCACAAAGGCCAACCTCCCATCTCTAGAATCCGTCTACCATGCCCATTGTCAAGGAAAGGCCGCCAGCATTCTCAAAGATCCATCCCACTCTGGCAAAGTTTTTCTACAACTTCTACCATTGGGGATAAGGTACAGAAGCCTGAACACACGCACCAGCCGGTTTTGAAACAGTTTCTACCCTACTGTTGTTAGAATACCGATTAGAATCTTAAACTCTTAATATTTGCCTATACATGTGTTTTTGTTTTTGCCGCTGTTTACCTATTATTTACTTGTCTATGCTACTTAACTCTGTGATCTGTCTGTATTGCTCACAAGACAAAGTTTTTCACTGTGCCTTCACATATTGACAATAAATTCAATTCCATTCAATTCTCTTCCTCTAGTAGTGTACATTTCTGTGGCTCAGGATTTTGGTTGGGCTGATTAGGTTCTCTTGAACACCTCTGGAATGTGTTATGTTAAAGTTGTTACAAATACATGCTGTGGTTGGTAGTCAATATGAAGTGACTGAAATAGCAAAGATGTTCAGTTCTCCAACACCTCGATGAGGGTATCATCATCATCATAACCTTTGGTCTCTTTCATGGGGATGAAAGATTTGTCTCTCGTTTGGATAGTTGCGTGACAAGCAAGGGTCAAAGTGTGGTGCGGGAATATCACAGCAGGTCAGGCAGCATCCGAGGAATAGGAAGGTTTGTGTTTTAGGCATTAGTTCTTCATCAGCAGTTTTGGGGGCGGAGGGGTGGGGAGCTGGGAGATAAACACGGGCGGGCACTTGGCTGGAGGGCAATAGGTGAATGCAGGTGGGGGGGTGGTGATGGTGATAGGTCAGAGCGGAGGGTGGAACAGATAGGTGGGAAGGAAAATGGATAGGTAGGACAGTTCAAGAGGATGGTGCTGAGTTGGAGGGAGGGACGATGAGTAAACTGGTGAAATTAAGTGTTAAGCAAGGAGACTAATCATTCACCATATAGATTGGAGACTTACAGGGTGTTCAGACAAATGTTGATTTCCAGATAAGGTTGGAAATATCGTATTGTTGGAAAGGCTGATAAGGCACGAGATTGTTCTGTGAGGGCCTAACCTCATTCTCCTCAAGGGTTGAGATTACTTGTTGACAGAGACCTCGGGACATTGGGATCTACACCATGCTGTTTTATTTTCCCTCCATTTTGGTGGGGTGCAACGTATGGAATCCAAAATTGCCTTTGCACTTCAGCAGGTGAGATGAGAGTCACACCATACAATAGTGATCACAAATTGACCAAAGTTGAAGCCATGTGAGCCATTGAAGCAGGTTTTGGAGCATGGGGGTGCGGCCAGGGCTGACGTGCTGCGTCACGACGTCGAGCATGGCGTCACGATGCAGTGCATAATGGGACGGGCCGAAAGATGGCGGATTTTGACGAGTTGAGGGTGAGTGGTCTAGTGAGAGAGGGAAGAGGGAGTCAGAGAGACAGAGGGAGAGAGGGGGGAGCGGAAACTGGAGAAAAGAAGGAGCCCAGCTGGAAACGGCGGGCCAAGGGAAAAGAGGCAAGGCAAGACACTGAGGAACGAGCAACCCTGACCAGGGAAGCGTTCCTGGTAATTAGATTTTTTTTAAAAAAATCCTCAAACCGGAACCTCAACAACTAATTGGCCGCCGCGAGAAAATTTATATGAAACGAATCAGTCGGTCTGTAATGATCTGGAAAGCCCAGATATTTACCTCCCCACTAGTGACCGGGCCGTTAGGCCTTTGATTTGACAACTGTCCCCGCCTTTTCTCTCTGGGCAGCTGCTCCTGGGAGCAGGAGGTTATCTCCTAACTCTTTAAAGGGAATTTAGTCCTGATTACTTTAAGTTTTCGTTTTACTAAACTGCATTTTCGGTGATTTCTTTCCTGCCACGTTCTTTTGTCTTTTATGATTTAGACAGCAATTTCCATATCTTTTAATGTTGATGTTTCAAACTATATTTGTCTTAATGTTTGGTGGGCATTTTTGATGGTGCCAATTCTTCAGATCTTTAGTTTGTTTTTTTTTCTTATCTAAGTAAATAAAATGTTTTTTTCAATTGTGATGTAATGTACAAATGTCGTTTGAACATTTTAAAAAAAAAACTTTAGTCATAAAAACTTCCCTTTTTACATAAAGAGCTGTCTGTTCCCGTTGTCTTAAGTCCGTGACCACTTAGCCATGTCAAGTTTCCCTTGTGGGGAAAAAAAACTTGTCCCTTTTTAACACACTTGAATAGTCAAACCTAAAGTGTCACAATCTGATTGGATGTTTTGAATCCAAATAAGGGATGTCTGCTGTTAGGTCAAGTTAACTGATTTAAATAAAACACAAGTTGATATTTGGGTTCAGCTGGGTGCAATGTGAGTACTGACAGTGTCATAAGATAAAGAATATAGAATACTGCCATTGATATGATTCTGATGAACACTTCTTTTGTCATTAAGGTGTTAACGATGTACAGATGGAAAAGGAGGAAGAGGGTTGACGATGTAATCAGATTGAATTAACATAATTAGTTTAATGCTAAAATATTATGATTTACCTAATTTGAGGGTCTGACTGATGTAAATGATAACCCAGTGCTAAAATACAGTTTGTTGTTGAAGTGATTTTCCATCAATTCTGAAAATTCTCAAGTTATGCAGGGTGTTGCTTAGTACTGATGGATGAACTTGAGATAATGGATTAAGTATATATTGACAAGCTAAGAGTATTATTTTAGTGGTGTATTTTCACAAACAATTAACAAACTAAGAAGAAATTGTTCCCTAGTTGGAGAGTAGATTCATGTAGAGACTTCTTAGACTTGGCAGCCTGAAACCACTCGACTTGGCACGTTCATGTGTTTGCATGGTCATTTCATGAAAAGCATATACTCAATCAAATAAGAACTTAGAGCTTTGTTAATAGCTGTTTTGAAAGTTGGTAAGGCATAAAAGCAGTTTTTCTAATTTATGAAAACAATTTTTAACAGGAGCTAGGTAGAGATTCACAAATTGACACTGTAACCTATGCTTTTGGTGATCCCCAGCTGATTTAAAGTGTATTTTTATGATCCTGCTCTGAACTACCCAGTTGTAGGCAGAAAATCTCCTCCAAAGATTTTCTGTTTCCAATACCACTTTAACACACCCCAGCCCTGTTCTCATTGGAGTCATCCAGAGATCTATCCTTGACCCATACTAATTCTCAGCTCATTTCAATGCTGTCCCTTGACTGCCTTATCTGAGGACATGATGTCAGGTTCTTAACGTAGGTTGGAATCACCTGGTTCAACTTCACCACATCTCTTTTGATTCCTCCAGTGTCTTTATTGGTAGACTAATTTCACTGATGTCCGGCCTGGATAAACTGCAATTTCACCAAATTGAACATTGGGAAGACCAGCCAAAGCAAGCCAGTGTTTTCAGATGCCATGCCTAACTATTCGCTTACTGCCAGTTCCAGTCACCTTCCTTGCCACTATGAGTCTTTACTGAACTGTTTGCAACCTTGAAGCAGTATTTCGCTCTGCGAAAAGCTCTGACCTTGTATCCTCCTTTGCAATTAACTTTGGCTTTTGATTGCTTTGTTATATTTTGAGTTGTGCATGCAAATTCTGGGTGTTTACATAAAGTACTGTGTTTTAAGAGTGCTTTCTGCAATTCTCAAATCTGCAGGTAGGGAGTTTAGATACTAATCCCTGGGATGACAGGATTGTTTCATAAGACACTGGGGAAATTGGGCCTGTATTCTCTAGAGTTTCAAAGAATGGTAGTTAATTTAATTGCATTGTTTTTAAAGACAATTCTTAAGTCATGATTGGATAGTTGTAAGTAGGATATCACCTTGGCTGGAGTTTCTAAAATGCAATGTAATTTCAGATTAAGTGATTACCTATTTAAAATAGAGATGAGGAATTTTTCAGCAGATGGTCAATCTTTGGAATTCTCTACCCCAGGGGGCTGTGAAAGCTGTGTTGACCAGCTTCAAGATTGGAATCAACAGACTTCTGCAGCTAAAAACATCAAGGGACATAGACAAAGCAGATCTAATTGGATGGCAGGATGAATTGCCTACTCCTGTGTTCCTTTGGTGACTTCCATAAATTATCTTTTACTACTTATTATATGTGAATGATCCAGATGCATAACAGAAAGCTCTCTTATGATTTGAGCTGGCTGTTGTAACTTATACATGTATTTCTATTGAGTTCTGTAACCCATCTGAATGAGGACTGAAACATTTGGTGAGCTGTGAATAGATATGAATCATTAAATTGTTTTATACCTCCCTTAACCTTCGTTCTCTCCTTGGGGGAAGGAAAAAGACAATAAAAGAACCATGGGGGACAGTCTCCTTTGGGAGATGGAGGAAGCAGTTAGTAAATCTACGTTCAACTAAGTATATTTACTTCAGAAAATAATATTTTAGGATGCAATGTATGAATAAGTTGAGATGTGATGTGATAAGACACGACACGACATGACATATTTGGAAGCAAAATAATGACTTTGGATCTATGGTTCCCAAAGCTCCCCATCCTTGAGGTTTTCTCTGTCAATTCTGGGTCTGTTGCAAATTAATTGGAGGTTCATTGTTATCATCAGTCAATAACTCTTTTCCCTTTTATTAAACGACTACCAGAATAGGAGGAGCTAAACTTGATGGATCTTGATTTCTTTGTCTAACAATTCTTATCAATGATTCACCAGTTACTTTGTCAGAAAGTATTGTAAGTTGCATTCTTCTCTGCAGCATGGATTTAATGATAACCTTGACTTTTTGTCATAAATTAATGAGAAGATAGTCATCCATTAGGCTTGAAAGCTGGAATGCAGATGATCAACTCTGATCTAACCGGCAAAACTGGCTCAATAGGCTGAATGGCCTATCCCTGTTCTTATGTACCCAGTTTAAATGAATGACAGTAAATTGCTATAAGTTCAATCAAACATAATTCTTTGTTGGAATAGCATTTATTTAGTACATACAAATAACACCGTACACAGTTATTTCATTAATGTAAGACCTGTGCAGTTGGAATAAAACTAAGGAGGTTCCAGCTCCCACATCATTTACCAATTTTAAGTTAACTTCTGTATAGGTTATGCAACATTTAGTATTGAGTATAATAGGACTATTGAGATAAGTATTGATTCAAATTGTTAAGCATTAGAAGCTTAAATGTTGTTGAAACTAAACATTGATGGTTGATGAAATTATTTACATTGAATGCTTTATCTTTCAGAATATGGTTTCGAGTTTTCGTGTCTCAGAGCTTCAAGTGTTGTTAGGTTTTGCTGGTCGTAACAAAAGTGGTCGCAAGCATGAACTCCTTGTGAGAGCACTACACCTTTTAAAGAGTGGTTGTAGTCCAGCTGTTCAGATCAAAATTAAGGAACTGTACAGACGACGTTTTCCTAGAACTATTGAAAGCCTTGCTGACTTGTCAGCTATAAAATCTTCGGTTTTCTCTTTGGACAATAACCTGTCTAGTGACTCTGAGTTGACCTCTGGGATTGCGCATTCTTCGGCATCCACATCAGCCACACCTCAGACTTCATCTCCATTGGTTAGCTCTGTGCTGCTACATGAGACTAAGCCAAATATAGAAATGCAAGAGGCTTCTCCCTCCATCCATCCTGTCCATCCAGATGTCCAACTGAAAAGCATACCCTTTTATGATGTGCTGGACGTGCTTATTAAACCGACAAGTCTAGGTACATTTTGTTATTCAAACATTACAGTAATTTGAATAAAGGCATATCTTAACCAGAACACAGTTCCAAGTAGCTGCATGCATCTTTTTTAACAAGCCCATACTTCTGCAGGGTAGCAACTTTCATGGTATACAGCTGCAAAAATGGGTAAAATTTGAGTACATTTGTCTCAGTTGCAAGTGTTAGTAAGTTACTTGACTATATACGGTGGCTGTGGTTAGCGCTGCTGCCTCGCAGCGCCAGGGCCCCGGGTTCGATTCCAGCCTCAGGCAACTGTCTGTGTGGTGTTTGCATATTCTCCCATGTTTGTGTGGGTTTTCTCTGGGTGCTCCGGTTTCCTCCAACAGTCCAAAGATGTGCAGGCGAGGTGAATTGGCCATGCTAAATTGCCCATAGTGTTAGGTGCATTAGTCAAAGGGAAATAGGTCTGGGTGGTCGGTGAGGACAAGTTGAGCCAAATGGCCTGATTTCACAATGTAGGGAATCTAATCTAATATACATTGGTGAGAATTTTCCTAATTTGCATTTGTTCCGCTGTTAGATCTCAGCTGGACTATGATGTACAGTTGTGGGTGTCGCATTCTAGGAAAGACATGAATGTATTGGCAAGAGTACAGAAATGAGAAACTCCAATTGTGAGGGTAGATTGAAGAGTTGGCACTCTTATCTGAGAGGAGATTTGATAGAGCTGTCCAAAATCCTGAAAGGGTTGGATAGAGCAGATAGGGAGAAGCTGTTCCCACTCCTAAAAGCAAAGGAACATATATTTAAAGTGATGTGCAAATAAAGCAAGGCTGACGTGAAAAATGTTTTCACTCAGGAACAGGCTATGGAATGCACTGTTTGAAAGTGTAATGGAGGCAGATTTAAATGAGGCATTCAAGACAACATTGAATGATTATTTGGATAGAAATAGTGTGCAAGGGTAAGAGGGAAAAGTAGGAAATTGACACTAACACTGGGTGATGTCAGTTAGCTGAGCCAAATAGCCTCCTTTGCACCAAAGTTGTTCTGTGTTGAATTACCACAATCTAAATTAGTAAATCATATAGGCAAAGAAAGCCACAGCATTATCCTAATTGGGAACTGTACTGCATAACTTAGCCTGAGTTTTCTTGGGTGCATATTGTTCGCTGAGCTACTATTTGAGGTATTGTAATTGGCCTGTGGTCCTGACTGACGGAAAGGTTTAGTCAGAGTTTCTGCCTTATAATAGTTAAAAAGGTCAAAGAACCTGCTAATAATTGCTCGATTAACTCACATTTGGAAAATAGCCTTTTGGGATTGGAACACAGGCCAATGACTGGTATGATTAGTGAGTTTCATAATCTGATTTAATCTTCAAAGTTTTCTTCATAGTATAAAATGTCTCAGTAATTAATTGGAAATCTCTTGAGATGACCCTAATGCGGAGAGAAGCAAAAGTAATATTAATTGTGATATGTAAGGGCCTCCTGATTAGTGCAAGAATTGATCTTTGAATAATTGTTTTTAATGTTGAGTGGGAAAATGAACGGCTTTAGTCTTTCAAAGAAAAGAATATGAAGCTTTAAGAGGATAAATCTGAACACATACACGCACCCCACATATTTAAATTTTTTAATTTTCTTAGCAATAGCCATTTCAATTATTGTTCCTTTAAAGCAAAATGCATTTTTAAAAATTTCAGTCAAACTGAATCAAAAACACTCTAGAAGAGCTATATTAAATCCCTTGTGGACTTATTTTTCTTCATTGTTATATATATTGCACTCATTATGTTGGTTTGATGGACCAGACCTTGTGGACTGGTTCTAGAGATGGGCAGGCCTATAATTTGCCACTGCAGTTTGTTGTGCTCGTTTCCTGTCATAGTGCAGATTCTGGACTGTTTTCTAGAAGGCTGGGCTAAATGTGATATAGCTAGCTAATCACCCTGTGAAAGGTGGGAACAAATTACTGCTGTTGCTGGAATTTGTACTGAAAACACCAAATGCTGGAGATCACAACTGGTCAGACACCATCCATGGTAAAAACAATGACTGCAGGTGCTGGAAAAACGCAGCAGTTCAGGCAGCATCCGAGGAGCAGGAAAATCGACGTTTCAGGCAAAAGCCCTTCATCAGGAATATAGGATTCCTGATGAACGGCTTTTTGCCGAAACGTCGATTTTCTTGCTCCTCGGATGCTGCCTGAACTGCTGTGCTTTTCCAGCACCACTCTAATCCAGACACCATCCGTGGAGAGAGAGAGGGCGAGAACAAGCTAATGTTTTGAATCTAGATGACTGTTCATCAGAGCTGAAGTGAAGTGCAGAGAGGACAGCATTTATGCCATAGTTTGGAGGGGGGGGGGGGGAGGAGTGGCGGGGGCTGGTGCAGTTAGTGATGGAAGGTGCTGATAGAGAAAAGATATTCTTAGTTCACATTGCTCGGAATGTGAGAATAGTGGAACAGTGGTGTGTCTCCTGCAGACTTGAAAGGACAGTAAGTAGCATGGGGGGAGGGGAGGACATTTTAACAAATTAAAGGGAAGAAATGGGAGTTGGTTCACGATTTTAAGGTGTTGAACTCAATATTAAGTCCAGAAGACTGTAAAGTGCCTACTCTGAATGAGATGTTCTTCCTCCAGTTGGCAAGGAGAAAGTGAGGACTGCAGATGCTGGAGATCAGAGCTGAAAATGTGTTGCTGGAAAAGCGCAGCAGGTCAGGCAGCATTAAAGGAGCAGGAGAATCAACGTTTCGGGCATAAGCCCTGAAGAAGGGCTTATGCCCCAAACGTCGATTCTCCTGCTCCTTTGATGCTGCCTGACCTACTGCACTTTTCCAGCAACACAGCTTTCAGCTTCCTCCAGTTGGTGTTGTGATTCATTGCCGAGGACAGACGTGGGCATGTAAGCAGGATGCTGTGTTAAATAACTGACTCGGGAAGGTTGGAGTCCCATGTGCACACAGACCGGGGGTGTTCTGCAAAGCAGTTACCCAGTCTGCGTTTGGTTTCTCCAATGTGTAGAGTAGGCCACATTGGGTGCAGTGAATATGATGCACAAGATTGGAGGAGGTACAGGTGAAATGCTGCTTCACCTGGAAAGATTGTTTAGGCACTTAGATGGTGAGCAGGGATGTGGTGAAGGGGCAGGTGTTGCACTGTCTGTGGCTACGTGGGAAGGTGCCAAGAAGAGGGCGGGGTGGGAGGTGGGTGGTGTTGGTGGTTGTGGAATGGGCCAGGGTTTCTGAGAGATAACAATCCCTGCAAAATACAGACTGATTTGAGGGGAGGATGTATTTGGTGGTGTTCTGCTGGAGTTCTCTGAAATGGCAGAGAATGATCCTTTGAATGAGGAGGCTGGTGGGATGAAAAGTGAGGAAAATGGGGAACCCAGTCATGCTGTCGAGTGATGGGACACAGCAAGGGCAGAAGAACGGGTGAGAGGTCAGATGCGGTTGAGGGCCCTGTCAACCACAGTGGGTGGGAAACTACAGTCATGGAAGAAACAAGCCATGTCAGCAGTGCTGTTTTGGAAGGTGGCATCATCTGAACAGGTGCGACATAGCCCAAGGAACTGGGAGAATGGGATGGAGTCCTTGCAGATGTAGGGTACGATGAACTGTAGTAAAGGTAGCTGTGGGAGTCAGTGGCTTTGTAGTGGATGGCAGTGGATAGTTTATTCCCTGAAATGGAGACAGAGTGGTCAGGACCTTGAAAACCTTTTTTCATTTTGACTCCCATTTCCATCCCTCTATAACTTTTATGTCGTCCAATTTTGACACTTCCTTTCCTTGACCCCTCTGTCTCCACAAATGCTGTCCCCTCCACAGTTCTGCTGAAAAGTCAAATAGACTCAATATTAGCTTGCGCTCTCTCCATGGATGCTGTATGACCAACTGTGATCTCCATCATTTGTTGTTTTCACCTTATTAAAGGCTCTCTCCTGCATCCCAGAGAAAACTAGGAAGGGGAATTATTGCTCTGGACTACAGGCTGTCCCAAAAAGAGGAACCCAAAGGTAATTCTGGGTATTGTTTGGGTTTAGGGTGACAGAATTCCTCGTGAGGGTGTTGGGGAGCCTAATGTGAGAGGCCAGAAGGAGGTAGTTCATACGATGTAGGAGCAGAATTAGGCTATTCAGCCCATCAAGTTTGCTCCACCATTCAAACATGGCTGATATGCTCCTCACCCTCATTTTCCTGTCTTCTCTCCACAACCCTTCAACTCACTACCAATTTAAAAATCTGTCTAACTCCAAAAGCTTACTCACTGCCCTAGCATCCACTTCACTTTGGTGTAATGAATTCCACAGATTCACAACCCTTTGGCAAAAGTAGTTTCTTCTCAACTCTATTTTAAATTTGCTCCTCCCTATCCTAAGACTATGATCTCTCGTACTAGAATGCCCCACAAGAGGAAGCATCTGCTCCACATCTATTTAGTCCATACCTTTTATCATTATTCTTCTAAATTCCAGAGAGTGTAAACTATTCATTCTCTCTTCATACGACAATCCCCTCATCTCTGGGATCAATCTAGTGAATCTCTTCTGAGCTGCCTCCAACGCCACTTCATCTTTCCTCAAATAAGGGGCACAATACACCGGGTGTGGTCTTACCAATGTTTTGTATAGTGGAAACAATACTTCTTTATCTTTATATTCTATTCCTTTAGCTATAGAAGCCAATATTCCATTCGCTTTCTTTATTATCTGCTGTACCTGCATGCTGTGACTCATGAAGGACAGTACCCAGATCCCTTTGCACCAGACCACCCTGAAGTGTCTCCCCATTTAGATAATAGGTCACCTTCCCATTTGGGTGGTGGTGGGATAAATGGGAAAGTTGGACTTTTGGGTGCTTGGAGAATGGACATAAATGTACAAAGGGGGTGTGTCACCTCCTGGCCTGATACTAACCTTCAGGGCTACTAGGTTTTCTACATGGCCTGAGCACACCCTGCCCTGCTGTGATTTTAAATCCCAATGGGTGTGGAATGCGGCTGTTTAGTGGCCACGGATTAGCGACCTAAGGACCTCAGTAGGCGCATATGAGTTGGATGGTCCTTCTGATATCTCTGCCATGCTTTCTTCAACGCCCCTCTCCCAAATAAGATTCAGACAGATTGATCCAACCTTCAAAACAAGTCAAAAGCTACCCTTTCCGCCATGACTAGATGGGGGAAGAGAAAAACCGAATTGTAACAATAAAAGTCAATTTTTGAATTGTTTAAAACGTTTAAACTTCCTGATCTCTCCGGTTGTGGAGAATAACAAATTAGTATGCCTTCATAATAACAAGGGACAAAAAATTGTGGAGAAACAATGAAATTTTGTTATCTGTGAACACACGTCGCTCAAAGCTGTTGAATACGCAGAAAAATAAATTAGACAAGTAGCATGTTGGGTTTTACTTCAAAGTGGTTAGATTGAAAAGGGAGATGATAGAATTAAACATAGCTTTGTTAAAACTGCATTTTGTTTCTGATACTAAAAATCAGAAAAGATCATCATAGCATCCCTACATTTTGGAAGCGGGCCATTCCTGCTGAAGGGCTTATGCCTGAAATGTCGATTCCCCTGCTCCTCAGATGCTGACTGACGTGCTGTGCTTTTCTAGCGCCACACTTTTCAACTCTGACTCTGCAGCCTTCTCTTTCTCCAGGCCAATCAGCCCAGCAAATCCACACTAACTCTCTGGAGCACAACCCACCTAACCTGCACACCCCTAGACGCGGTGGGCAATTTAGCATGGCCAATCGACCTAACCTGCACATCTTTGGACTGTGGGGGAGAAAACCAGAGCATCCAGAGGAAATCTGTGCAGACCCGGGGAAAGTGTAAATTCTACATAGTCACCCGAGGCTGAATTGAACCTGAGTCCCTGGCATTATGAGGCAACAAGCTGATGAATTATTCTTGAGAACTATGCAGTGGAGATTTGTCAGAATGATATTAGCCATAAATTAACTTGGAAGGAGAAGTTGCTTAAGCTTGGCTTTTACTAATTTGAGTTTATAATGTTTGAGTTTATAATATCTAATCAGGATCTTTAAAATGATCATGGTACCGTGTATTGATCATGGTAGATACAGTGAAATTATTTGCTATACTAAGGAACTCGAACAAGAAAACATAATTTTAAGATTGAACTGGGCTAATTTTTCCCCATTGGATATAGCAGTTGGGATGTCATATTGCAACTGTACATGATATTGGTTAGGCCGCTTTTGGAATACTGTGTTCAATTCTGGTCTTCCTGCTATAGGAAAGATGTTGTTAAACTTGAAAGGGTTCAACAAAGATTGACCAGGATATTGCTAGGATTGGAGGGTTTGAGCTATAGGGAGAGGCTGAATACGCTGGGGTTAGTTTCTCTGGAGAGTCACAGGCTGAGGGATAACCTTGTAGATATTTATGAAATCATGAGGGGGAAAAGGGTGAATTCCGCTGGGTAGGGGAGTGCATAGGTTTAAGGGAAGGAATTTAAAAGGGACCTAAGGGGCAACTTTTTCATGCAGAGAATGGTCCTTGTATGGAATGAGCTGCCAGAGGAAATGCTGGAGGCTGGTACAATACATGATTTAAATGGCATCTGGATGGATATATGAATAGGAAGTCTTTAGAGCGATATGGGCCAAATGCTGGCAAATGGGACTAGATTAATTTAGGATATCAGGTAGGCATGCAAGAGTTGGACTGAAGAGTTTGTTTCCATGCTGCACAACTCTGGCTCTATGACTCTGTTTCATAATAAAGAGTTTTTGAATGTATAAAGGGAGTGTTCTTTTCCAGCATGAAGTAATATTCTATTGTATCTTATGATTTCCCCACTAGATCAGTATATAATTCACAGTCCAATATAGAATTTAACAAAACAAATTCAATATGTCGCAGTTTCAGTTTTAGTCAGTTTATGAGTCAACTTTGACAGTAGTTTAATACTATGGACTTAGATATTTTCCAGGAATCAACTGGCAGTTCTGATGTGATGGCATCAACCTGAAAGGGTATCAACATTGATATCAGTCTTGTTCTAATATGTCCACTTGTACACCTTTCAATCAATCAGGCATCAAAACTGGTTGCTTATTTTCTTATTTTTCAAATTCTTCTAAAACATGAGGACGCAAAGGTACTCTTTGCACACTGCTTCCCAGATTGAGAAAACCTAACATGGGAATTGAGAAGTCCTTTGGGACATTTTGCTATGTTAAGAGCTGTTTATATTGTAAGTTGTCATCAGATTTTGTACATACTGGGAAAGTACAAACATGTACAAATCACAATTCTTTGAATCTATTATTAAAATTGTAAATTATTCAAAGTGCCAATATACAAAAAGCATAACTGAATTAATGTGTTCCAAGAGGCAGTATAATCATTTGTGACTGACTCAGTTGGAGAATGAATTCCCTGTGGACTTGCATTATAGCTGAAGGTTGGGGGAATTAATATTTATTGTATCCTCCATTCTGCCAAGGGATACTTAGACTTAATAAGTCTGCAACTTTAGTGATTGTTGCACTTATCCTATGAGATCATTTGTTCTTCTAATCCATCTTGACTTACATGTTAATAAGTAACTTATTTATTCTTGCTACCGATAGATTCTACTTTGCATTTACCTATATTATGAACACCATAGTCCCAGTATAGATCCCTGTGGGACACTGTTTCCTACTTTCTGCCACCATAATTACTCTTAACTGCCACTCTGCTTTCTGTTCAGAAGCCAACTAGCAATCTATTCTGCTTTACATTCTATCACCTTATTCACGAGTCTATTATAGGCATCTTTTGTGATTTTTGAGAAGATTTGTAGCTCAGGTTGAGGTTCAGATTGTAAGTTTGCTCGCTGAGCTGGGAGGTTTGTTTTGGACATATCATCACCATACTAGGTAACATCAGCGAGCATCCGATGAAGCACTGGTGTTACATTCCACTTTCTGTTTGAGTCTTGGTTTCTTGAGGTGGATGATATCATTTCTGATTCTTTTTCTCAGAGGATGGTAGATGGGGTCCAAATCGATGTGCTTATTGATAGAGGTCTGGTTAGAATGCCAGGTCTCTAGGAATTCCCATGTGTGTCTCTGTTTAGCTTATCCTACGATGGATGTGTTGTGATGGAAATGTGTTGCTGGAGAAGCGCAGCAGGTCAGGCAGCATCTAGGGAACAGGAGAATCGACGTTTCGGGCATTAGCCCTTCTTCAGGAAGAGAAGATGGATGTGTTGTCCCAGTCAAAGTGGTGTCATTCTTCGGCTGTACATAAAGATACTAGTGATAGTGGGTCATGTCTTTTGATAAGGTGGCTATAGGCACCTTATCAAAGGCTCACTGAAAATGCAGCTACAGTACATCCACTGCATTACCATTGTGTAGTTTAATGATTATTTACTTTTTTAAACTTCAGTGCCATCAAACATTCAACGATTCCAGGAAAAGTACTTCATCTTCGCATTGACTCCTCAACAAGTAAAAGAAATATGCATTTCTAGGTAAGAATGACAAATGTATTTCTGTTAACGTAGTGCCAGGGTTTCCTTAAGGTCTTTTAGAAGATTTCTGTCCTCAAGAGGTGAGGGTGGGAAAGCAGCAGAAGCTTCATGATGCACTTTGATGGAGCTCTCTGACTTGTTTCCGTTACTTGAAAGTGATTTAATTATTTTATGAAGTACCTCTAAGTTTAGTTCAATAAAGGTTTAATTGATAAAGACATTGCCAGTTGTGCAACAAAAAAAAGGTCAGGTTTGGCTACTTTTGGAATATTGTGTGCAATTCTGGTCTCCTTCCTATCTGAAGGATGCTGTGAAACTTGAAAGGGCTCATAAAAGATTAACAAGGATGTTGCCAGGGTTGGAGAATTTGAGCTACAGGGAGAGGCTGAATAGGGTGGGGCTGTTTTCCCTGAGGCATTGGAGGTTGAGGGGTGATCTGAGAGAGGTTTACAAAACCATGAAGAGCATGGATAGGATAAATAGAGAAGGTCTTTTCCCTGGAATGGGCGAGTCCAGAACTAGAGTACAGAGGTTTAGGGTGAGAGGGGAAAGATTTAAAAGGGACCTAAGGGGCAACTTTTTCAAGCAGAGGGTGGTGCGTGTATGGAATAAGCTGCCAGATAAAGTGGAAGCTGGTACAGTTAAAGCATTTAAAAGGCATCTGGATGGGTAAATGAATAAGAAAGGTTTAGAGGGATATGGGCCAAGTGCTGGCAAATGTGGCTAGATTAGGTTAGGATATCTGATCGTCATGGTTGAGTTGGACCGAAGGGTCTGTTTCTGTGCTGTACATATCTATGACTCTATTGACAGGTTTTTATCCTGATCAGATTGTTACGTGATTTCAGCTGGGGTCATACACTTGGCTTTAGCAACCCTAGATTAGGCACCCTCTTGCAAGGATGCCTACCTTGAAGAAGTTTTCCTCCTCTCTCTACAAGAATCTCAGGGAGTCCCTCTCCCACTGCAACTCCCAGGTCATTTCCTCTGCCCTGAAGCTCTTGTACTCTATGCTACTTTCTCCCCACCCCCACCCTCCTCTCATTTATCTCTCCACCCTTCAGGCACTCTGCCTGTATTTCTGATGAAGGGCTTTTGCCCGAAATGTCAATTTTCCTGCTCCTCGGATGCTGCCTGAACTGCTGTGCTTTTCCAGCACCACTCTAATCCTAAATCTGGTTTCCTGCATCTGCAATCATTGTTTTTACCAAAGAAAAAATAGCCAGGTTACCTGCTTCTGATTTATGATCTATTGTCTCCTGTGGGGGAACTGCACACTGTAAATGTCCACTGCGTTCTCAACTGTAATAATATTGTTGTTAATTTGTTCACGGAATGTGGGCATCATTGACTACACCAAAGATTATTGCCTGTCCCTCATTTGCCTTTGAGAAGCTGGTGCTGAGCCTGCTGCCTTGTATCACTGCATTTCTTGGGGTGTAGGTACATTCTCACCATTAAGGAGGTTGTCACGGATTTTGTCCGAATTACAGTGAAGGTGCCATAATATGTTTGAGTCAGGATAGTGAGAGACTTTGGGGGGAGTTTGCAGATGGTGTTCCTATGCATTTTCTGCTCTTGTCCTTTTAGAGGGTCAAGTTTATGGGTTTCTGATGTTGCTGATGAACCCTTGAAGTGCTGCAGTGCAACTTATGGATGATAGACAGCTACTGCCACTGTACATCGGTGGTGATCTGTATGAATGTTGAAGGTGGTGAATGAAGTGGGCTTCTTTGTACTGAATGGTTTCAATTTCTGAGAAAAATATCAAGATACTTCAATTTGGAATGACTCACTCGGAACAAAGTACAGCTGGGATTTGTGAAACAGTCCTCTGAGATGAATTGATGCCTTCAGGAAAGAGTATGTTTTAAAAAAAAAACCCATGAGTTTGTGTGTTTTGTACTCATTTGAGATTATTGGGTGTAGTTTTGATTTTCAGTATTTTATCTTTGACTAATACTTTTTTCAAAGATTGTTCTTATGACTGGGAAAACAGGTACGTGAATGTTTACGGTTTGAGAGAACTTGGAGCAATGCTGTTTACCTCTGAGTAACTTGATCTTTCAAATTCCGTATAGGGACTTTTTGCCAGGTGGAAGAAGAGACTATATTGTGCAGGTTCAGTTGAGGTAAGTTAATCCATTTTTCGCAGCTTGTTCAAATGAGCTGAGTTTGTTTTTTTCATTTGTTTCATTTCTACCTTTAAAGAGACAAATAAGTTGCACAATATTTTGGTCATAAATCCGAGTTGTAGAATATAAGTATGGAGGAGCAGGAGAATCTACGTTTCAGGCATAAGCTCTTCATCAGGAATGAGGGGGTGGTCCAAGAAGGATGAGAGATAAATGAGAGGGGAAGGTAGCTGGGAATGCGATAGGTAGATGAAGATGCGGGTGAGGGTGATAGGTCGGAGAGGAGGGTGGGAAGGAAAATGGATATTCCCAGCTACCTCTTCTCTTCCCACCTCTTCTTCTCTCTTCCCACCCCCCAGCCCCACCCCCTTCCATTTATCTCTGTCCCTTTGGGCAACCCCCTCATTTGTGATGAAGTGCTTATGCTTGAAACGTCGACTCTCCTACTCCTCGGATGCTGTCTGACCAGCTGTGCTTTTCCAGCACCACACTTTTCGACTCTGATCTCCAGCATTTACAGTCCTCACTTTCTCCTGAGTATGGAGGAGTAATGCATAAGGAAGAATTATGCATCAGAACTGGTCCAGAAGCAAAGTATATGTTCATCCTCTTCCATAGAAGATATATGAATATGGTATGAAAAAACATAAAATAAAATTACCAATCGCATCCTGAAGACCTTATTTGAGTTATTACAGTGATATTAAGGATCTGATAGCTGAATAAAAAAAATTTGCTATGGGTGTAGTGTAAACGGGCAAACAATATGATGTTATTGAATGCTGACGACAGTACAGGAAGGTGGTGGCACAGCAATAACTTCATTGAACAAGTAAATGCAGAGGCTCAAGCTAATGATATGAGGACTTGGATTTGAATCCTATCACAGCAGCCACTTAGTTCAAGGACAGTTAAAGATGGGCAATAAGGTGCCCTTATCGGTGGTAGCCATATCCGAAACAAAGTTTTTAAGAATTTTCAAGAAGACTGCTAGCAACTTTGTTGCTTAATCATTTTTGTTTTATTTTGTTCATGGATAGTGGGTGTCACTGTTTGGCCAACATTTATTGTCCGTTCCTAGTTGCCCCTTGAGAAGGTGGTAATGAGCTGCCTTCTTGAACCACTGCAGTCCACATAATGCGGGTTGACCCACAATGCCATTCAGCAGGGAATTTCAGGATTCTGACCCAGCGACGGTGAAGAAATGGTGATATATTTTCAAGTAAAGATGGTTAATGGCTTGGAGGGGAAACTTGCAGGTTTTCATGTGTGCTAGTGTGTTGGCTGCCCTTATCCTTCTAGATTGAAGTAGTTGTAGGTCTGGAAAGTGCTGTCAAAGGTTCCTTGGTAATATCTGCACTGCATTTTGTAGATAGTACAAGTGTCATGCTGGAAGGAGTAGATGTGGTGCCAGTAAAGTGGGATGCTTTGTCCTTAATGGTGTCAAGTTTCTTCAGCATTGTTGGAGGTGCACCCATCTAGGGAAATGGGAAGTATTCCATCACACTTGAGATGATGTACAGATTTTGTGGAGTCAAGCGATGAGCTAGTCAATGCAGAATTCCTAGCCTCTAACCTACTCTTGTAGCCTCTGTTTATGTGGCAGTTTCTGGTCAATGGTAACCCTAAGGATGTTGATTGTTTGGGTTTCGGTGATGGTGATGCCATTGAATGTCAAAGAGCAGTGGTTGGATTGTTCCTTATCTGTGGTGGCCATGGCTTGGCATTTGTGAGGCATAAATGTTACTTACCACATGTCAGCCCATGTCTGAAAATTGTCCAGATCGTGTATTTGAACATGGATTGCTTCGGCGTCCAAGGAGTCACAAATGGTGCTGAACATTAAGTAATCATCCGGGAACATCCCTACTTCTGACCTTATGGAAGGGAAGTCATTGATGAAGCAGCTGAAGATGGTTGGGCCTAGGGCATTACCTTGAGAAACTCCTACAGAGATGTCCTGGCGCTGAGTGACTGACGTCCAGCAATCATGATCATCTTCCGATGTGCCACGTATGACTCCAACCAGAGGGGATTTTGCCCCTGTTGATTCAGTTTTGCTAGGGCTCCTCAACACCACACCCGGATGAATGCAGCCTTGATGTATTTGAACAATCTATGACCAGCCAGTGCCAACTGCTGTTGATCAAGGAACACCATTTTGTTTGAGGTCCATTATCTACTGATATGGAAAAATATCTACTAGTATCCTGAATGACTAAGGATATTGATAAGAAAATAAAGAAAAAGTAGGAGGCATATGATGCATAACAGTTCCGACAGAGATCAGGAAGAGTATCTCAAATGCAGGGGAGAGGCTAAGCTGACATAAGGAAGACTAAAAGGAAGCATGAGGAATGGATGTCAGGTTGCTCTAAAACAAATTTTGAAATGTTCTTCAAATGTGTTAATAGTAAATGGTTAATAAAGTGGGGCCCAAAAGGAACAAGCAGGGAAAGCTGCTCACTGAAGCAAAGGACATGGCAGAACTGCTGCTTTTATGTATTCCTCCTGTCTTTACCAGCTCAGAAGATGTGACAATGGCCCTATTTGAAAGTGTGGATGTTGAGCAACTGAACAGTATAGTGATAGGTAAAGAACTGGTACTAAAAAGGCTGGTGAACTCCAGATAGAAAACACTCAAGACCCAGAAGGGATACATCCAAGATTGCTCAGAATTAAGGGAACAAATCCTGGAACTGTTGAGTGACTGGAGGATTGCTAATGTGATACTCCTTTAAGAAAGGGATAAAGGACAACCCAGGAAACTACAAAACTGTCAGCTTGATATCAGTAGTGGGAAAACTGATGGAGGCTGTAATACAGTAAGTAATATGGTGAGGTAAGTATACACTTGGAGAAAAACGAATGAATACTAGACAGTCAACAGAGCTTTGTCAGGGCAGGTCATTGTCTGACCGTTTTAGTTGAGTTCTTTGACAAGGTGACACAGAGGGTAGTTCTGTATATTTGAACTTTCCAAAGGCATTTGATATGGTGCCACATGGCAGGTTGGTTAACAAATTAGAAATGTTTCGGATTGATGTGCCCTTGACAGGCTAAAGGTAGAAAACACAAGTAGGCATGGATGGGCATTTCTCAGACTGGAGGCAAGTTAAGAGGTGTTCCCTGGGGATCGGTGCTTTAAGCTAGAGAATATAATTAATTGGGAGGGTAATGCTGAGCAATGTCAGCAACAATTTGGCCAATTGGGTAGACACTTGGTAAATGAATTTCAATGCAGAGAAATGGTAGAAGAAACATGGCTACAATACCAGCTCAATGGTACAACTTTGAAAAGAGTACAGGAGCAGAAGGACCTCCGAGTTCACATGCATGATTCTCAGAAGGTGGCCAAGAAAGTCAAAATAGTTGTTAAGAAAGCTTATAGGATCCTGGTGTTTATAGAGGCATAGAGTGTAAAAGTAAGGAAATGATGCTACACCTCTACAAATCATTGCTCAGACCACATTGTGTTCAGTTCTGGGCACCTTATTTAAGGAAGGACGTTAAAGCTCTGGATGAAGTTCAATGGAGATTTACTAGAATGATACCAGGAATGAAAGAATTTACATATAAAGAAAAGTGACCTTACTGATATTTTCAAATAGAGTCATAGAGATATGCAGCATGGAAACACACCCTTCGGTCCAACTCATCCATGCTGACCAGACATCCGATATAAATCTAGTCCCATTTGGCCCGTATCCTTCTAAACCCTTCTTATTCATATACACATCTAGGTGCCTTTAAAATGTTTAATCATACCAGCCTCCAACACTTCCTCTGGCAGTTCATTCCATACATGCCCCACCCGCTGTGAAAAGGTTTCCCCCGAGGTCCCTTTTATGTCTTTCCCCTCTTTTCTTAAAACTGTGCTATCTAGTTTTGGACTCCCCTGCCCCGGGGCAAAGACCTTGCCTATTTATGCTGTTCATGCCCTTCATGATTTTATAAACCTCTATAAGGTCACACTTCAGCCTCTGGCGCTCCAGGGAAAATAGCCCCCTTTTATTCAGACTCCCTATAGCCCAAATCCTCCAACCCTGGCAAAATCCTCAAATCTTTTCTGAACAATTTCAAGTTTCAGAACAGCCTTCCTATAGCAGGGAGACTAGAATTGCACGCAATACATCAAAAATGGCTGAACCAATATCCTGTAATTGATTAAAAATAAGTAGATCCAGACCGATCTTTATGGCACACCACTTGTCACAGGTCTCCAGTCTGAAAAACAAAACTCCACCGCCAGTTCTGTATTCGCATTGCTAGTTTTTCCTTTATTCTGTGTGATCTAACCTTACTATCCCATCTAGCATGAGGAACCTTGCCAAACGCCTTATTGAAGTCCATGTAATCATATCCACTGCTCTGCCCTCACCAATCCTCTTCATTACTACTTTAAAAAACTCAATCAAGTTAGTGAGATTTCCCAAGTACCAAGTTCTGTTATCTATCCCTAATCAGTCCTTGCCTTTCCAAATAAGTGTAAATCCTATCCCTCAGGATTTCCCCCAACAGCTTGCCCACCATCCATGTCAGTCTATAATTCCCTGGCTTTTCCTTACCACCTTTCTTAAATAGTGGCACAACGTTAGCCAACCTCCAGTCTTCCGGCACCTCATTTGTGGCGATTAATGATACAAACGTCTCAGCAAGAGACCCAGCAATCTCTCCCTTCACTTCCCAGAGTTCTAGGATACATCTGATCAGGTCTGGGGACTTATCCATCTTCCTGCGTTTTAAGATGTCCAGCACCTCTAATATGTATGTGTTTTGGAATATCACCATTTATTTCCTCACGTTCTCTAGCTTCCATATCCTCTGCCACAGTAAACGCTGATGAAAATACTCGTTTAGTATCTCACCCATCTCCTGCTGTTTCAAACAAAAGTGGCCTTGCTAATTTATAAGTGGCCCTATTCTCTCCCGAGTTACCCTTTTGACTTTAATGTGTTTGTAGAATCCCTTTTGGATTCTCCTTAACCCTCTTTGCCAAAGCTATTTCATGTCCCATTTTTGTCCTCCAGATTTCGCTCTTTAGCATACTCCTACTGTCTTTAACCACTTGTAGGGATCCACTCGATCTCTGTTGTCTATACCTGATGTTTGTTTCCTTCCTTTTCTTGACCAAAACCTCAATTTCTCTGGTCCATCTACCATGAGGAACCTTGCCAAACGCCTTATTGAAGTCCATGTAATCACATCCACTGCTCTGCCCTCACCAATCCTCTTCATTACTACTTTAAAAAACTCAATCAAGTTAGTGAGATTTCCCAAGTACCAAGCTCTGTTATCTATCCCTCTGTCCAGCATTCCCTACACCTACCAGCCTTATCCTTCACCCTAACAGGAACATACTGACTCTCGATTTCATTTTTGAAGGTTCCCATTTTCCATCTGTCCCCTTAGCTGCAAACATATACCTCCAATCAACTTTTGAAAGATCTTTCCCAATAAAATCAAAATTGGCCTTCCTAGAATTTAGAATTCCTAGAGATCTGCAGCATGGAAAGAGGCCATTCGGCCCAATGTGTCCATGCCCCCCAGTTTCACAATTAATGTAGTCCTATTTGCCTGTGTTTTGTCCAGATTCTTCCATACCTATCCCACCCATGCACTTATCCAAATATTTCTTAAAAAAATAAAATTGTACTCTCCTCTACACTACCTCTGGCTGCCTATTCCAGGTACTCACCATCCTCGGTGTGGAAAAAAATGCCCCTCTGGACTCTTTTGTACCTCTCTTCTCTTGCCTTAAACCTATACCATTTAGTTTTAGACTCCTATACCGTGAAGAAAAACTGTTGGCCATTTATCATTATATTTGCCTCTTGTAATTTGTTAGACCTCTATAAAGTCATCCCTCATTTTCCTACATTCCAGGAATTAAAAAGTCCCAGCTTATCCAGCCTCTCCTCATAACTCAAACCTTCCAGTCCAGATAGCATCTTGATAAATCTTTTCTGCATTCTGTTTTAAATGTCCTCTCTATAGTAGGATGACCAGAACTGCACGCTGTACTCCAAATGTGACCATACCCATGTCTTGTAGAGCTTCAACAAGATGCACCAATTCTTGTACGCAATGCTCTGAGGGATGAAAGCAAGAAAACATGCTGAGAGCTGCCTTCATCGCCCTGTCTATCTGTGACTCCACCTTTAAGAAGCTATGAACCTGTACTCCTAGATCTTTGTTCAATAAAACACTTCCTCGGGCCCTACCATTGACTGTAAGTCCTGCCCTGGTTGAATCTACCAAAATGCAGCACCTTTCATTTATCTAAATTAAATTCTATCAGCCATTCCTCAATCCACTAGCCCAATTGATAAGATCTCAATGTATTCTCAATTAACCTCCTTCACTGTCGACTATACCACTATTCTTGGTGTCATCTGCAAACATACTAACCATTAGTCCTAAATTCTCATCCAAATAATTTATGTAGGTGACGAATAACAAATGACGTGGACACAGCACTGATCCCTCTTTGATATGCAGCTGGTCACAGGCTTCCAGTTTGAGAAAAAACCCTGTTCCCCTGCCCTCTGTCTTCTATGAACTATTTTGACAGGGTAAAGAAGGATATTCTATTTACACTAGTTAATATGTCAGTAACTAGGGGGTCACAATTTCGAGATTGTCAGCAAGAGAGCTAGGAGTGAGATGAGAAATTTCTTAGTCAGTTGTCAGGATTTGGAAAGTACTGTCTGGGAGAGTGGTGGACAAGGATTGCAAAGGAGAGCTGGATATATATTTGAAAGTGATGAATCTGGAGGGCTACGGAAATAGGGCTGGAGTGTGAGCAGGGTAGCTGTTTTCAGAACTAGTACAGACGTGGTGTGATGATGATTTTCTTCTGTACTGTACAATTCTGTGATTTTAATGCACCCATGTCTGGGAAGCATTGGCTTGCACCGAAGCCTTGAAATCAGTGAAAACTCCTCCAACGCTTGCCATACAATTTCTTCTATAGACATTTATAACTTCAAATGATAGAAATAAGGACATGTTTGTACAGTCCTAGAAATAGCCAGAACAAATCAGCAGCTAACGTGTACCTAATCAATGGGGATAAGCCAGGATATTGGTTGAAGTCTTGAGTGACACAACTGGCAAGAAACCTATTTTGGATATTTTCTTCTTAGCATGCTCAGATAAAGTATTACGCACTTTTGGAGAAGGTGGGACTTGAACTTGGGTCTCCTGCCTCAGAAATAGGGACACTACCACCATGCCATAAGACCCCTTAAACCTGATTTGCACACTGGCAAGATAATTTGAATGCTGTTCAGGTGTTTGCTGTGCGTACGAACATCTGCAATCCAAACGTGGAGAAATTGAGGACTGTGGATGCTGGAGAGTCAGAGTCAAAAAGTGTGGCCCTAGAAAAGCACAGCATGTCAGGCAGCATCTGAGGAGCAGGAGAGTCGACATTTCAGGCATAAGCTCTTCACCTGAATCAAAGTGTTTCCACTGACAAGCCCAGTTTCTCACCCGATAATTGGTTGCTGAATGTTTGGAATTTTGAATTAACTGATTTAATGGTGAGGACATTAATGTCATTTGTTTTTGTCGTAAACCTATTTTATCAATATTCATAACTCTGTATTTTAAGCCTTCCGAGATAGTTAATATGTTCAATAGTTCTATCCTTTTATTCACTATGCTATATTGAATTTAATTCTAGATTTTGTTTTTCTAAATTGATATCTCAAGATATCCTTGGGACAACTTTTTAAAACTTTGAATGTTTTTCTGTAAATGCAAGATATTAATATTGTTAGTTTTGGACATAGTCTTAAATCTGATAAGTGGATTTGACCGAGTTGGCATTTACTGTTTCTTAAGAGGAATTTTGTTTCTTCAGAATTCTTACCAGAGCAATTGCTAATCCAGTTGCCCAATCGTATGATTTCAGGTTTTGTCTCGCAGAGACGAGCTGTCCGCAGGAAGACAATTATCCTAATAATTTATGTATAAAAGTAAATGGAAAACTTTATCCACTACCGGTAAGTTTATATTTTTAAAAGATTTGGGGGTTGAGGGGAGAGGTTTATTTAAGAGGGAAATTTGCTGGTCAGAGGAAATCTGTCAATGCTTGGGAAGTGGAATGTTTTATTTATTGAGCATCTGAATTAAATGAATCTTGCAGAACTATTGCCTGCATTGTTTATTTGAAGGACTTGCCTTGGGAAGAATGCTAAGTACATGTTCATCTTCTTTTATTGGTAAGGCCAGCATTTATTATCTTGCAACTGGAATCGATTGACTGTTGGTCATTTCAGAAGCCTTAAGAGTCAACCACATAGAGTCATAGAGATGTACAGCATGGAAACAGACCCTTCGGTCCAACCTGTCCATGTCGACCAGATATCCGAACCCAATCTAGTCGCACCTGCCAGCTTCTGGCCCATATCCCTCCAAATCCTTTCTATTCAAATACCCATCCAAACGCCTCTTAAATGGTACAATTGTACCAGTCTCCTTCACTTCCTCTGGCAGCTCATTCCATACACATACCACCTTCTGCGTGAAAAAGTTGCCCCTTAGGTCTCTTTTATATCTTTCCCCTCTCCTATGCCCTCTACTTCTGGACTCCCTGACCCCAGGGAAAGGACTTTGTCTATTTATCCTATCCATGCCCCGCGTAATTTTGTAAACCTCTATAAGGTCACCCCTCAGCCTCCGACACTCCAGGGAAAACAGCCCTAGCCTCTCCCTGTAGCTCAAATCCTCCAACCCTGGCAACATCCTTGTAAATCTTTTCTGAACCCTTTCAAGTTTCACAACATCTTTTTGACAGGAAGGAGACCAGAATTGCACGCAATATTCCAACAGTGGCCTAACTAATGTCCTGTACAGCTGCAACATGACCTCCCAACTCCTGTACCCAATCCTCTGACCAAGAAAGGAAAGCATACCAAACGCCACCTTCACTATCCTATCTACCTACGACTCCACTTTCAAGGAGTTATGAACCTGCACTTCAAGATCTCTTTATTCAGCAACACTCCCTAGGGCCTTACCGTTAAGTGTATAAGTCCTGCTAAGATTTGTGTCTGTGGAACTGGAGTTAACACACAGGCCAGACTAGGTGATGATGGCTGATTACTGTTCCGAAAGAGCATTAATGAACAATATGTGCTTTTATGACAAATTACGTTGGTTTTGTGCTCACCGCTTGACTAGCAATTTTTTTAACATTAAAGATTTTGTTGAATGCAAATTTCATTATCTACTTGGGTGGGATTCAAATTCATGTCCTATTACCTTCCTTCGTGATCATTATTTTTAATTTTAATTTTCAGGGGTTTACACCGCCACCTAAAAACGGTGTTGAGCAGAAGCGACCTGGTCGGCCTTTAAACATCACATCACAAGTTAGACTCTCATCGGCTGTACCCAATCAAATTTCAGTTTCTTGGGCACCAGAAATGGGAAGAGTAAGTAACTCCTGCTAATGTTTAAAACTGTGCCTTTCATAAAGGTACTGGTGGCCTATTTTAAAAGATACAAGGCAGGAGTAAGAGGCTGGAGGTGGTGAGTGGGGAGAGGAAAGCACTAAAAGAGATGCAGTAAGTAGGAAGATAGAAAAAGAGGTTGAGTGGGAAAGAACAGCTGCAAAGGAGAAAGAAGAGTTTAAAATATGCCCAGGAAGTAATTTGCAGCAAACTAGGGACCAGAGAAACTTGAAATTGTTATGGCAGCGTGCACCTCGCAAATGAATGTGGAATTGGGAGCTTTGGGTTGTATATATTCAGGTGCTATGAAATGGGGAAAAATGTGGTGGATGCTCTTATAATGACCACTGTTTCGGTTGTTGAATTTGAATTTGAAACAGACTTGAGGTACTGAAAAGTTTAGGAACAGCCTGTTTGAATTCAATCAGTTTAATGAATATATGTTGAAAGCATATTAGCTGTGACCTCACTAATGTATGGAATGTGTTTAGAAGTGTCAATTATTTTACAATTTTTTATCGCTAACTATTTCTTGTCTTGTTTCAATTCAAATGCTGCATTAAAAAAAATTGGCTTCCTTGTGCATGTGGCTTTAAGTTTAATGGAGGTTTTGGATATTGATGAGCTCTTCTAATTTCAACTGAGTGTCCAAATATCCCAAGTTTCAGTTCAAATATGAAATATATATTTATTAACTATGTCACCTAATAAGTTAGTTACAGAGAATGAAAATAATAACTCCTGAAAATCAAAATGTTGCCCCAAGGAGTATTGGTGAGGTGAGTGCAGCCCTTGATGTCAAGGCTGCATTTGATAGAATATGGCAACAAGAAGCCCTTGCAAAATTTGAATCACTTGGCTTCAGAGGGAGCTGAAAATGTGTTGCTGGAAAAGCGCAGCAGGTCAGGCAGCATCCAGGGAACAGGAGAATCGACGTTTCGGGCATAAGCCTGACCTGCGCTTTTCCAGCAACACATTTTCAGCTCTGATCTCTAGCATCTGCAGACCTCACTTTCTCTTCAGAGGGAGAACACTCTGCTGATTGGAGTCATACCCTGGCACATAAGAAGATGGTCATGGTTGTTATTTTTCAGACTTAAAATTGAGATTTAGGAGAAAGTGAGGACTGCAGATGCTGAAGATCAGAGTCAAAAGTGTAGTGCTGGAAAACCAGCTGGTCAGGCAGCATCTGAGGAGCGAAACAATGAAGAGCTGATGCTCAGATACTGCCTGACTGGCTGTGCTTTTCCAGCACCACTTTTTGGCATTAAAATTGAGATTTACAAGAGTAGAACGATTGTAAAACATGGAAGGAGATGATCTTCTGGGGACAGATGCAAAGAATTACCACAGTCTAGTACCATCTTGCCACTTTGATTCACCAAATAATTGCTCGAAAGGCAGATGTATGAGGAGAGATTGGGTCAATTCAATGGAGGTTAGAGGAATGAGAGGGGATCTCTGAACAAGAAGCTACTGTCTCTGGATGTGCAGTAGGTGATTTTCCATTGATGAGAAATCTCTTCATCTGTGGAATTCTGTTGCACAGAAGGCTATGGAGTCAACATCACTCAATATATTTAAGAGAAATAGATTTCTGGAGTTTAAAGCTTAAAGGGGTATGGGCGAGAGCAAGAGCATTGCTTTGAGTTAGACGATTGGCCATGTTCAAGTTGAATAGTGGAGTGAGCTTGATGGGTTGAATGGCCCACTCTTGCTCCTGTTTTCTGTTTCTATTTTTCTAAGAATGTATCTTGGCCATTGTTATAATGTAGTGGTGACAACCTTGCTGTCAGGTCATAACTGTTTAAACAATGTCAGAGCTCAAAGTATAATAATAAGAAGCAAAGTACAAGCAGTGTACTCAATGCAAAAGAAAGTGCCTGCTATTAAATGTAAATGTCAATTGGGCAGCAATTGCTGAATAATTAAATGTTTCAATAACACTAGCAACCAGTTTAAGATAAAACAAAGAACTGCGGATGCTGAAGATCTGAAACAAAAGCAGAAATTACTGGAGGAATTCAGATCTGGTAGCTTTTGTGAAGAGAAAGTAGAGTTAGCATTTCAAGTACAGTGACATTTTTTCAGAACTTGGAAATTCCTTTCCAACTCTCTCATGGAAGGCATTGTGGTTCTTTGGTTAAACCGCTGTCAATCCTTGCTTTCACTCTCGCTGTCTCATGATAGAGCAGCCCTATGGTCCAGTAGGGCTTTGGCAACTTTATCAGCTAACGCACTTGTAATAAGTGTCTCCAGTATATTATTCTGTTGAGTATTTGGACACTGAGAAGCAAGATTAGAATATAGAACATAGAACAATATAGTGCAGAACAGGCACTTCGGACCTCGATGTTGTGCCGACCTGTGAACTAATCTAAGCCTATCCCCCACATTATCCCATCATCCATCAGGACAGTTAAAATGCCCTGAATGTGGCTGAGTTAACTACCTTGGCAGGCAGGGCATTCCATATCCTTACCACTCTGAGTAAAGAATCTGCCTCTGACATCTGTCTTAAATCTATCACCCCTCGGTTTACAGCTATGCCCCCTCGTACAAGCTGACGTTATCATGCTAGGAAAAAGACTCTCACTGTCCACACTATCTAATCTGATTCTCTGATGATCTTTTATGCCTCTATCAAATCTCCTCTTAACCACCTTCTCTCCAATGAGAACAGACCCAAGTCCATCAGCCTTGCCCATAATACCTTCCCTCCAGATCAGGCAAGATCTTGGTAAATCTCCTCTGCTTCCACATCCTTCCTATAATGGGGCGACCAGAACTCTACACAATATTCCAAGCGAGGCCGTACTAGCATTTTGTATAATTGCAGCATGACATAATTGCTCGGGAACTCAATCCTTCCAACAATAAAACCTAACACACCAGTATGCAGCCTTAACAGCAGAATAAACCTGGGTGGCAACTTTCAGGGATCTATGTTTATGGACAGCAATTGCTGAATAATTAAATGTTTCAATAACACAATGTTTCAAGATCCCTGTGCACATCCACACTACCAAGAATCTTTCCATTGACCCAGTATTCTGCCTTCCTATTATTCTTTCCAAAGTGCATTACCTCACATTTATCTGCATTGAACTCCATTTGCCACCTCTCAGCTCAATTCTGCAGTTTATCCAAGTCCCTCATAACCTGCAACATTTTTCCACGCTGTCCACCACTCCACCGACTTTAGTGTCATCTGCAAACTTACTAACCCATCCACCTATGCCTGCGTCCAAGTCATTTATGTAAATGACAAACAGCAGTGGTCCCAAAACAGATCCTTGTAGTACACCACTTGGTGCTTTCTTACAGAAAGGCAATTTAAAATCCAAATTGCTAAATCACCCTCAATCCCATGCCTCTGCATTTTCTCCAATAGCCTACCATGTGGAACCTTATCAAAGGCTTTACTGAAGTCCGTATATACCACATCAATTGCCTTACCCTCATCCACATGCTTGGCCAACTCAATGAGGTTTGTGTTACACAACCTGCCCTTGACAAAACCATGTTGACTATTTCCAATCAAATTGTTCCTTGCTAGATGATAAATCTTATCTCTTATAATCCTTTCCAAAACTTTTCCTATAACAGACGTAAGGCTCACTGGTCTATAATTACCTGGGTAATCTCTACTGCTCTTGAACAAGGGCACAACATTTGCAATCCTCCAGTCCTCTGGTACTAAACCTGTAGACAATGATGACTCAAAGATCAAGGCCAAAGGCTCTGCCATCTCCTCCCTAACTTCCCAGAAAACCCTCTGATAAGTCCCCTGGGCCAGCTGGGAGTTATCTGCTTTCTCACATTCTAGAATTGATAGCACCACCTCCTTATTAACCTCAATCCTTTCTAGTCTAATAGCCCGTATCTCACTCTTCTCCTCTACAATATTCTCCTTTTCCTCCGTGAAAGCAGATGAGAAATATTAGTTTCGCACCTCTCCAATCTCCACAGGGTCCACACACAACTTCCCAATTCTGTCTTTGACAGGCCCTATTCCTACCCTAGTCATCCTTTTATTCCTCATATACCTATAGAAAGTTTTAGGGTTCTCCTTTATTCTACCTGGTAAAGACTGCTCATGTCCCCTCCTTGCTGCTCTTAACTCTCTCTTTAAATCCTTCCTAGCTAATCTATAACTCTCCATCGCCTCATCTGAACCATCACGTCTCAATGTCACATGGTCGCTCTTCCTCTTAACAAGAGATACAATTTCTTGAGTAAACCATGGTTCCCTTACCTTAACACTTCCTCCCTGCCTGACAGGGACATACCTATCAAGGACATGCAATATCTGTTCCTTAAACCAGCTTCACATTTCGATTGTCCCCAACCCTTGTATTTTGCTACCTCATTCTATGCCTCCTAAGTCTTGTCTAATCGCATTATAATTGCTCTTGCCCTGTGGCATGTACCTATCCCTTTCCATTTCTAAACTAAACTTAATCGAATTATGGTCACACTGTTCAAAGTGCTCAGCTGCCACAAAATCAAACACCTGGTTTGGTTCATTACCAAGTACGAGATCCAGTGTGGTCTCCCCTCTTGTCGGCCCTTCGACATACTGTGTCAGGAAATTCCCTCCTGCACACATTGGACAAAAACTGATCCATCCAACGCACTAGAGTTATAGCCTTTCCATTCAATGTTGGGGAAGTTAAAGTCCCCCATAATGACCACCCTGTACCTTTCACTCCTACCCAGAATCATTTTGCCAATCCCCCGTTCCACATCCCTGGAACTTTGCGAAGAGCCTATATTTTAAAAAAAACTCCCAGCAGTGTGACCTCTCCTCCTGTTTCGAATCTCAGCCTGTACCATCTCAGTAGACGAGTCCTAGTCAAAAGTTCTTTCAGCCACTATTATAATATCCTTGACTAACCAGGCTACACCTTCCCTGATCTTAATGAAAGATTTAAACCCTGGAACCTGCAACATTCATTCCTGAGCCTGCTCTATCCATGTCTCCGAAATGGCTACAACATTGAAGTCCCAGGTACCTAACCATGCTGCAAACTCACCTACCTTATCCGGATCCTCCTGGAGTTGAAGTAGACATAGTTCAAACTAGCTTGCTGTCTGCCAGCATACTCCTGTGACTGTGAAATCCTGTCCATGTTCTCCCTACTCGCATCCTCCTGTGCACTGAAACTACACCACAGGTTCCCATCTCCCTGCTGAGCTAGTTTAAACCCACCCGTATAGCACTAGTAAATTTCCCACCCAGGATATTAGTATCCCTTGGTTCAATTGAATAATCCATCACTATGATCAATAATCATCACTGTTCCATTAAACCTAAGGCCACAACAAACAGGGGAATCAATTTCCTGGGCATAGTAGCAGTTAAATTGGAGCAAGTAATGGGTTGAATCAGTAAACATCACTGTGCTTCAAACGATTTACAATACATAAAATGTTTCAGATGTGCTAGCACATCAATGCAAATCCTTATGAAATAAAACTGGTGTTAAATTATCCAATGGACATTGTACATTAAAGCAGTAATTTTCCTGATTTAGTAGCTTCTGAACTTCTGCAACCTTGAGATAGACACTGTACAATAATTTACAAGATTTCCTCGTTCCCCAGTTAGGTGAATATTCCATTGTTGAAAGACTGAAGTTACTCTCCATACACACACTAACTCCTCACTCCTCTTTCCAGCTTCACTAATCCACTCCCCAGCCCTGGCCTGACAGTATCATCTCCTGGCGTCAGCCACCCTTGCAAACAGTTCTTCTCCACTTATCGTGGTAGCCCTCACTTCCTTTCACCTATCAACCTTGCTGCTGCATTCACCTTCTTTGTGCTACTACAATCACAGCTGGCTCTCTCCCACATCTGTTGATAGGCATGTTATGAGCTTATTAACATCAAACATGAGAGGAAACCAGCCTTTGAATGGAAAATCATCTTGAAGACAGTATTGAGATTACTATTCTGATTTTTTCTTTGCTCTGGTGATTGAATTTTCCAGATGTTTTGGAGACACCGGGGGTTGCATTTTTTCGCATAAGTGGTTCAGGTCTGGAATGTGCTGCTTGGAGGAGGACTCATAAATTCCCTAAAGTGTAGAAGCAGGTCATTCTGCCCATCAAGTTTGCACCAACCCTCCCAAGAGTATCTCACCTCGACCCACCACCTACCCTATCCCTGTAACCCCACATTTCCCATGGCTAATCAACCTAGCCTGCATATTCCTAGACACTCTGGGCAATTTAGCATGGCCAGTCCACCTAACCTGCACATCTTTGGACTGTGGGAGGAAACCGGAACACCCAGAGGAAGCCCTCGCAGACATAGTGAGCAAACCTAGGTCCCTGGCACTGGGGAAGCAGTGCTGCCGTGTTGCCCTAATTCAGTTGAGGCATTTGAGGGCACTGCGCAAGGGTAGGGAAAAGGTAGTAGCCGGGAGGTTATTTCCACTGACTGGTGAAATGAGAACATGGGGCATATCTTCAAAATAAAGGGGAGCAGATTTAGAAGTGTGTTAAGTAGGACCTTTTAACTGCATCTCAAGCTGTAATACATTGCTACAATCAACTTTTTTTTAAAAATAGCCCTTAAAGGCACTATTGCAAACTACTCTTAAAAGAGAACTTTTTTTTCTTTGGTGTTGCAATTTAAATCTTTCCTGTGTATGTCACTGTTGTCTTTTTGCAATATGTGATGACAATAGCCAGGATTACCTTACTGCAGCAACTGAGTAATTTAAATAGTTATGGATTTGAATTGCTGTGTGTATACATAATACAACATATCAGTGTCTTACAGAAATGATAACTTGCGCATGTGCATTACCACTTTTCAGACTAATCCAACTCCAGAACTTAAAAGTAAATTTGTGAAGCAAATCTGTATCTTTTGTTTTCTAGAATTATTCCGTGTCTGTGTTCTTGGTGAAGCAACTGACATCTGCTGTATTACTGCAGAGACTGCGGAACAAAGGCATTAGGAATTCTGACCATTCCAGAGCACTTAGTAAGTTGAATACTAATACATTTTTTGGGTTGATGTCATTTTTGTGTGTTTGATTGAGAGAAAATTAATGTTGATTATTCAGTTCTGGAGCAACTCCTTTATCATGTGAACAATAACATTGATGTCCATTTGAGCTGATGAGCTTAGCAGGGTTAAAAGCTTGTGAAACTGTCAATGTATATTTGTTTTTCGGTAATACATCATAAGCTGTGAATAGCTTATACAACTTTAAGCTTTTCTAGATTCCTTAACTATGGTCTATTTCTAACTTTGTTACATTTCTCCATAATTTTAAGTATGTCTATTATCAAGTTCTGATTAAAACAGTTTAAAAGATGAGGTAAGTTTGGATAGACAAGGTTGTTTTTGCAACAGGAGGCCAAGGGGAAACTTGAACTGTATAAAATTGAGGGTAGACAACAGGGAGGCTCTTATTTGTTTTGATTGAGGGATATAGATTTAGATTGAGGTAGAAGATTTAGATTGAGGTAGAAGATTTAGAGCAAATTTGCGTGGAGATCTATTCATCCAGAGAATGGTTGGAGTCCGGAACTGAATGCCTAAAAGAATGATAGAGATGGTCTTCTGACTATTTGAAGAGTACTCGGAAATGTACTTGAAGTGCAACAGTCTACAAAGCTATAGGCCAAGACACACAAAATGAAACAGCCTAATGTGCTCAATTACCTCGTGCTGTCAATTTCTATGATGATGGGAAATTTTTCCTCATTATCTTTGGTAATTATGAATGCCCTCAATGAATTATTATTGTATCATCCCTCCTACTGTTTGCATACAGGGTTCCAATTATGGCCTTAGGAAGAAAACATAGAAAATAAGTGAAATATAGGAGCAGGAAAAGGCCATTCAGCCCTTCGAACCTGCTCTGTCATTTATGATCACTAGACCTGAAATGTTCACTCTGGTTTCTCTCCATAGATGCTGAAGACCTGTAGAGTTTCTCCAGTAATTTCTATTTTTGTTTCAGCTTTTCAGCATTGGTAGTTCTGTTTTCACACAGTATTCCAAGTATGATGGAGATTCCCATCATACCTTTTAGGTTTTACCATAAAACTCAGTGTTCTATTTGCTTGTTTAAGGGCTTATAGACTTAAGCTGTTATGATTAATAACTTGCCCACCTGAACTAAACCTCAAACTCTCTGCTGTTGCATATCATTTAACCCTTCCATATTAAAAGTATTTTTAATTTTATTGCCAAAATGTACCACCTCATTATTATTATTGAATTTCCTCTGACATTGTCTATTTTGCCATTCTATCAAATTGTCCTTTCATTGATTCTCAGGTTTGATTATTATGCCTTTTACTTCACGATCTCCTGCAATTTGAGCTATCATTCCCTTGAGTCTTATTTTAAAATTATGGGCTTAATAGTGAACTGACATGGCCTCAGCATAGTTGAGCTGAAAATGTGTTGCTAGAAAAGCGCAGCAGGCCAGGCAGCATCCAAGGAACAGGGGAAATGAAGTTTCGGGCATAAGCCCTTCTTCAGGAATGAGGAAAGTGTGTCCAGCAGGCTAAGATAAAAGGTAGGGAGGAGGGACTTGGGGGAGGGGCATTGGAATTGCGATAGATAGAGGGAGGTCAAGATGAGGGTGATAGGCCAGAGTGGGGTGGGGGCAAGAGGTCAGGAAGATGATTGCAGGTTAGGAAGGCGGTGCTGAGATCGAGGGATTTGACTGAGACAAGGTGGGGGGAGGGGAAATGAGGAAACTGGAGAAATCTGAGTTCATCCCTTGTGGTTGGAGGGTTCCCAGGTAGAAGATGAGGCGCTCTTCCTCCAACCGTCGTGTTGCCATGGTCTGGCGATGGAGGAGTCCAAGGACCTGCATGTCCTTGGTGGAGTGGGAGGGGGAGTTAAAGTGTTGGGCTACGGGGTGGTTGGGTTGGTTGGACCGGGTGTCCCAGAGGTGTTCTCTGAAACTTGGTTGGGTTGGTTGGTCTGGGACACCCCACTCTGGCCTATCACCCTCATCTTGACCTCCCTCCATCTATCGCAATTCCAATGCCCCTCCCCCAAGTCCCTCCTCCTCCCTACCTTTTATCTTAGCCTTTTGGACACACTTTCCTCATTCCTGAAGAAGGGCTTATGCCCGAAATGTCGATTCTCCTGTTCCTTGGATGCCTCTTGACCTGCTGCGCTTTTTCAGCAACACATTTTCAGCTCTGATCTCCAGCATCTGCAGTCCTCACTTTCTCCTCAGCATAGTTGAGCATAGTTCAAGCCACTGAGTGACTGCCCCTAAATGCTGCTGCGTTCTTTGTTCTAATCAACCTTTAGTGCAACTTGTTACCCTACCCTTCATTTTATTGTTCTTAGTCTTCAGTAGTTTCCTGAATGATATTTTATCAAGGGTTTTTTGAAACTCCGAGTTCACCTCATCCACTTCTTTTCTTCCATTTAGTACTTCTATCACCTTCTGAAAGAATCTATATTTTTAGCAGCGCTTGTTCTGGCACATAAGTGGAAATCTGAAATTAAATAGGAAATGCTAAAAATACTCAGCGAGTCTGGCAGCATCTGTGGAGGCAAAAAGCTTTATGTTTCAGGTCTGTGACCTTTCAGCAGAACTATCTATTTCTTTTTCAAATTGGATCACAGCCTTTGCTACAGAATTTATTTTTTCCTTCGGTAATTGTGAACATTGTAATTGTATCCCAACTATGTTGCCTACAAATATGTTTGTGATTCAGTTGACAATGGCAGTTCAAGCCCAGACTATAGTTTAATTGCAACTTAAAGCAATATCCTTTTTCTTTTGGCCCTTTTCTTGTGGCTAGCCTGGTATTATTTGGGCAACCAAGGCTGAATGCTGTCTGCGGTTTGCACTGATGATCACTGTTCTGCCCAATAAGAGTAGTGTTTATAAAATCAAATTCCTTTTATTCATTCAACTACGGTTGGTTGGTCTGGGACACCCCACTCTGGCCTATCACCCTCATCTTGATCTCCCTCCATCTATCGCAATTCCAATGCCCCTCCCCCAAGTCCATCTGCAGCTCTGGCCGCTCTGCAGACCACTCTGGCCTATGGGCGGCACGGTGGCACAGTGGTTAGCACTGCTGCCTCACAGCGCCAGAGACCCGGGTTCAATTCCCGCCTCAGGCGACTGACTGTGTGGAGTTTGCACGTTCTCCCCGTGTCTGCGTGGGTTTCCTCCGGGTGCTCCGGTTTCCTCCCACAGTCCAAAAGATGTGCAGGGTCAGGTGAATTGGCCATGCTAAATTGCCCGTAGTGTTAGGTAAGGGGTAAATGTAGGGGTATGGGTGGGTTTCGCTTCGGCGGGTCGGTGTGGACTTGTTGGGCCGAAGGGCCTGTTTCCACACTGTAATGTAATCTAATCTAATCTGTAATCTAAATCTAATCATTCATGGGACAGGGATATTGCTGGGCAGTCAACATTTATTGCCTGCCCGTAGTTGCACTTGAGAACATGGTGGTAAGCTGCTTTCTTGAACCACTGTAGTCCACCTGATGTAGCAGTGATGGGAGCAGTGGTAGCGATGACCGGGGGGCTGCTGAGAAGGTATATTTACCATTTAAATACTTAGCTCATGAAAGCGGCCTCCATTTTGCAGCAGCAGTAGGAATAGTGAGAGAGGAACTGAGTGGGAGTGAACGAATTGCGCTCTGGGAAGGGGAGTGAATGATATATTTGGGCAGTGACTAAACCCGAGGCACTAGTAGTGTCTCCCACCCGCCTTCCTCCTCTAACGATTAAAAAAAACTTGGTTTGTTGATAAGGTAAGGGTTTTCTTTTTCTCTTTTTATTGTGTCCTAGTAAGTAGTATGGTTGATTTAAAAAAAATTTTTTTAGTTTAATTTATCTATTTTCTGGACTAAATTAAACTTAAGAGTAAATATGGCAGGAGATCTCAGACCCAGTGTTATGCTCCTCTTGCTTAATGTGGGAGCTCAGGGATGCAGCTGATGTCCCTGACTCCTTCACGTTCAGCAAGTGTGTCCAGCTGCAGCTCTTGTTAGACTGCATGACAGCTCTGGAGCTGCAGATGGACTCACTTTGGAGCATCTGCTATGCTGAGGAGGCCATGGATAGCACATTCAGTGAATTGGTCACACTGCAAATTAAGATTGCTGAGGGAGAAAGGGAACGGAAACCAAAAGGCATAGAGTGAGGAACACGGTGCAGGTGTCCCCTGCAGTCATCACTCTTCAAAACAGGCATACTGTTTTGGATACTGTTGGTGGAGATGGCTCAAGGTGGGGGCGGCTATAGTTGAGAGAGAGTCACAATTGGTGTGTTGTCTCCAAGGTGCCAGGGTTCGTGATGTCTCTGATCGTGTTTTTGGGATCCTTGAGGAGGAGGGGGAGCAGCTCCAAGTCGTGCTCCACATAGGCACCAACGACATAAACAGATTAGATTAGATTCCCTACAGTGTGGAAAAGAAAGGTGGGGATCTAAGGCAGAAATTCATGGAGTTAGGGGGGAAGCTTAGACCTAAAACAAACAAGATGTTATTTCTGGTTTGTTGCCCATGCCATGTGCTAGTGAAGCGGGGAACAGGGAGAGTGTGGAGCTGAACACGATGGTGCAGGAGGGAGGGTTTTGGATTCTTGGATAATTGGAGTTATTTCTGGGGAAGTTGGGACCTGTACAAACAGGATGGTCTTCACCTGAATCAGAGGGGTACCAATATCCTGGGGGGATATTTGCTAATGCTTTTCGGGAGGGTTTAAATGAATGCAGCAGGGGGCGTGGGAGCCTGAATTGTAGTTCCAGTGTAAAGAGGTTGAGGATAGTGAGGTCAGGGATAGGTTTACAAGGTCGCAAAAGTACAATGACAATTGGGATGTTGGTTTGAAGTGTGTGTACTTCACTGCCAGGACCATCCGGAATAAAGTGGGTGAACTTGCAGCATGGGTTGGTACCTGGTATTTTGATGTTGAGGCCATTTCAGACACATGGCTAGAGAAGAAACAGGAATGGTTGTTGTAGATTCCAGGATTTAGATGTTTCAGTAAGAGCAGAGAAGATGGTAAAAGGAGGGGGGGTGGCATTATTAATCAAGGGTAGTATTACAACAGTTGAGATAACGTCTGAGGACTCGTCCATTGAGGTAGTTTGGGCTGAGGTTTGAAACAGGAAAGGAGAGGTCTCCCTGTTGGCCTCTGAATTGTTCCAGGGATGTAGAGGAAAGGATAACAAAGATGATTCTAGAAAGAAGCGAGAGTAACAGGGTAATTGTTATGGGGGACTTAAAGTTCCCCAATATTGACTGGGAATTCTTTAGTTCAAGTAGTTTAGATGGGTCAGTTTTTGTCCAATGTGTGCAGGAGGGCTTTCTGACACCGTATGTTGACAGGCCAACAAGGGGCGATGCATCATTGCATTTGGTACTGGGAAATGAAATCAGCCAAATGTTTGATTTGGAGGTAGTTGAACAGCTTGGCAATAGTGATAATTCGTTTATGTTTACAATATCTATAAGCAGGGATAAGTATATACTGTAGGGAAAGAGGTATAACTGGCGTAAAGGCAATTATGATGCGATTAGGCAAGATTTAGGATGCATAGGATGGGGAAGGAAACTGCCGGGGATGGACCCCCTTGAAATGTGGAGCTTATTCAAGGAACAGCTACTGCGGGTCCTTGATAAGTATGTACCTATCCTAGAGTCAGTTGTACAGCATGGAGACAGACCCTTTGGTCCAACTTGTCCATGCCTACCTGATAACCTAAATTAATCTAGTCCCAACATTTGGCCCATATTGTTCTAAAGTCGTCTTATTCAAATACCCATCCAGATGCCATTTAAATGATGTATTGTACCAGCCTCCAGCACTTCCTCTGGCAGCTCATTCCATACAAGTACCACACTCTGCATGAAAAAGTTGCCCCTTGGGTCCATTTTAAATTCCTTCCCTTAAACCTATGCACTCTAGTTTTGGACTCCCCTACCCTGGGGAATTCACCTTTCTCCCCTCATTATTTTATAAATATCTACAAGGGTACCCTTCAGCCTGTGACGCTGCAGGGAATCTAGCCTCAGCATATTCAGCTGCTCCCAATCCTAGCAACATCCTTGTCAATCTTTGTTGAGCCCTTTCAAATTTAACAATGTTTTTCCTACAACAGGGAGACCAGAATTGAACACTGTATTCCAGTGTCCTGTACAGCTGCAATGTGACATCCCAACTGCTATACTCAATGGGGGAAAATTAGCCCAGTTCTATCTTAAAATTATATTGTCTTGTTCTAAAGTTCCTTAGTATAGCAAATAATTTTGCTGTATCTGCCATGTATGAGGCAGGGAGGTAGCTGTTGAGAAAGGGAGCCATGGTTTACTAAAGAGGTTAAAGCTCTTGTCAAGAGAAAGAAGAAGGCTTATGTGAAGATGAGTGAAATCTCAGTTAGATGGCTTGAGAGTTGTAAGTTGGCCAGAAAAGATCTAAAGAGAGCTAAGAAGAACCAGGAGGGAACATGAGAAGTTGTTGGCAGATAGGAAAACCTAAAGGCTTTCTATCGGTACATCAGGAATAAAAGAATGACTAGAGTAAGATTAGGGCCAATCAAAGACAGGAGTGAGAAGTTGTGTGTGGAATCTGAGGACATAGGGGAAGCACTTAATGAATACTTTCAGTCAGTATTTACATTGCCATTTTCCAATGTTAGTGAGAATACGGAGATATAGGCGACTCGATTAGATAGAATTGTGGTTGACAAAGAGGAGGTTTTAACAATTTTGGAAGATTTGAAAATAGATCAAACCCCTGGGACGGATGGGATTTATCCTTGAACTCTCTGGGAAGTCAGGGAGGAGATTGCAAAGCCTTTGTCTTTAATCTTTCTGTCATCATTGTCGACTGGATTATTGCCAGAAGATTTGAGGACAGCAAATGTTGTTCCCTTGTTTAAGATGGGGAGTCAGGAGAACTCTAGTAATTACAGGTCAGTGAGCTTACATCAGTTGTGGGTAAGGTGTTGGAAAAGGTCATAAGAGATAGGATTCATAAGCATCTAGAAAGGAATAATTTGATTAGGGATGGTCAACACGGTTTTGTTAAGGGTAGGTTCTGCCTAACTAACCTTGCTGAGTTCTTTGAGATGGTGACAACAGATGGATGAAGGTAAAGTTGTTGATGTGGTGTATATGAACTTGAGTTAGGTGTTTGATAAGGTTCCACACTTGGGCTATTGCACAAAATACGGAGTTCAGGATTGAAGATGATTTAGCAGTTTGGATCAGATATTGGTAACTGAACTCCAGGATGAACATTTCCCATCAACCACCACCCTCTGACTTCTTTCAAACCTGGTGGTTGATGGGAAATGTTCATCCTAGAGTTCAGTTACCTGTGGTGTGCCACAAGGATCAGTTTTGGGGCCACTGCTGTTTGTAAGTTGTATAAATGATCTGGATGTGTGCATAGAAGGGTGGGTTAGTAAATTTGCAGGTGACACTAAGGTAGGCAGAACTGTGGATAGTGCTGAAGGATGTTGTGGGTTACAGAGGGGGGGCATAAGATGCTGAGCTGAGAAGTAGCAAATGGAGTTTAATGTAGAAAAGTGAGGTAGTTCACTTCGAAAGAAGTAACAAGAATGCAGAGTACTGAGCTTAATGTAAAATTCTTGGCAGGGTAGATGAATAGAGAGATCGGTGTCCAGGTGCACAAATCCCTGTAAGTTGCCAACCAGGTTGATAGGCTTGTTAAGAAGGCATATGGTGTATTGCTGTTTATTGGTAGCTGGATTGAGTTTCGGAACCACGAGGTTATGCTTCAGCTGTGCAAGACACTGGTAAGGCCGTGCCTGGAGTATGATTAGATTCCCTACAGTGTGGAAACGTGCCCTTTGGCCCAACAAGTCCACACTGACCCTCCGAAGAGTAACCCACCCAGACCCATTCCCCTCTGACTAATGCATCTAACACTATGGGCAATTTAACATGGACAATTCACCTGATCTGCACATCTTTGGACTGTGGGAGGAAACCGGGACACCCAGAAGAAACCCACACGGACAGGGGGAGAATGTGCAAATTCCACACACACAGTTGCCCTAGGCTGGAATCGAAGCCAGGTTCTTGGCGCTGTGAGACAACAGTGCTAACCACTGAGCCACTGTGTACAGTTTTGGTCACCGCATTATAGGAAGGACGTGAAAGCTTTGGAAAAGGTTCAGAGGAGATTTACTAGGATGTTGCCTGGTATGGTAGAAAGGTCTTGCAAGGAAAGACTGAGGGAACTGAGGCTGTTTTTGTTGGTGAGAATAAGGTTGAGAGGTGATTTAATCGATAATCCAGATGGTTAGATGAGATGGACAGTGAGACCCTTTTTCCTCAGATGGTGAAAGCTAACACGAGGGGACATAGCTTTAACTTGAGGCCGAAGGGCCTGTTTAGGACAGATATTAAGGATAGTTTCTTTACTTAGTAGGGATGAGGAATGGCCTGCCTGCAATAAAAGTAGACTCGCCGATGTTAAGGGTGTTTAAATGGGCATTGGACATACACTGGGGAGAGAGTAGCATCGAGTACAATGGGTGAGTGGGGGAGGAGATGAAGGTGATAGGTCAGGGAGGAGAGGGTGGAGTGGATAGGTGGAAAAGGAGCTAGGCAGGTCGGACAAGTCATGGGGACAGTGCTGAGCTGGAAGTTTGAAACTACGATGAGGTGGGGGAAGTGGAAATGAGGAAGCTGTTGAAGTCCACATTGATGCCCGGGGGTTGAAATGTTCCGAGGTGGAAGATGATGAGGCGTTCTTCCTCCAGGCGTCTGGTGGTGAGGGAGCGGCGGTGAAGGAGGCCCAGGACCTCCATGTCCTCGGCAGAGTGGGAGGGGGAGTTGAAATGTTGGGCCACGGGGCGGTGTGGTTGATTGGTGCGGGTGTCTCGGAGATGTTTCCTAAAGCGCTCTGCTTGGAGGTGCCCAGTCTCCCCAGTGTAGAGGAGACCTCATCGGGAGCAACGGATACAATAAATGATATTAGTGGATGTGCAGGTAAAACTTTGGATGTGGAAGGCTCTTTTAGGGCCTTGGATAGAGGTGAGGGAGAAGGTGTGGGCACAGATTTTACAGTTCCTGCGGTGGCAGGGGCAAGTGCCAGGATGGGAGGGTGGGTCGTAGGGAGGCTTGTACCTGACCAGGTAGTCCCGGAGGGAACGCCATTCCATTATTATCCATATGTATGTTAGACGGGCATCAGATTATTTTCACAGGTTGGTGCAACATCAAGGGCCGAAGAGCCTGTATATGTGCTGTAACGTTCCCTATGTCATAGGGGATTCACTTGTATTTGGAGTAGTTAGGGGTTCTATGGTCGAAAACAAAACGCCTGAATGGTGTGTTGCCTCCCAGGTGCATGGGTCAGGGATGTCTCATATCGGCTGCGGGACATTCTGAAGGGGGAGGGTGAACAGCCAGCTGCCGTGATGCCCATAGGCACCAATGATATAGGTAATAAACAGGATAAAGTCCTATAAGCATAATTTAAGGAGTTTATAAAGTAGGACCTCAGAGATAATATCTCAGGATTGCTACTATTGCCACATGCTAGTAGAAATGAAAGAATAGGCAGGATGAATGAGTGACTTGAGAGATGGGGCAGGAGGGAAGGGTTCAGATTTTTGGAACATTGGGACCAGTTCTGGGAGAGGTGGGACTATTACAATTGGACAGTCTACACTTGAGCCGGACTGGAACTAATGTCCTAGGGGATGCTTTTGCTAACACTGCTGGGGAAGGTTTAAACTAATGTGGCAGGGGGAAGGGAACCAAATGAGGAGGTTAGTGGATGGTGAAGAGGTAATAACTAAAAGCTGCAGGAACCAGATAATGAAGTCGGTGTGACTAAAGGGAAGAGTAGGCAGGGAGTAGTTGATAAATAGTGGTCTGAGGTGCGCTTGTTTTAATGCAAGAAGGGTAGTAGGTAAAGCAGATGAATGTAGGGCTTGGATTAGTACCTGGGAGTATGATGTTATTGCTATTACTGAAACTTGGTTGAGGGAAGGGCATGATTGGTAACTAAATATTTCACAATATAGATGCTTCAGGTGGGATAGAGAGAGAGATAAAAAGGATGGAGGAGTTGCATTACTGGTCAGGGAGGATATTACAGTTGTGCTGAAGGAAGGCAGTATGGAGGACTCAAGCAATGAGGCAATAGAGACAGTGGTCAGAAATAGGAAGGGTACGGTAACAATGTTGAGACTGTACTACAGGCCTCCCAACAGCGAGCGTGAGATACAGGTACAAATATGTAAACAGATTATGAAAAGATATGAGCAACAGGTGGTGGTGGTGATGGGAGATTTTAATTTTTCTGATGTTGACTGGGATTCACTTCGTGTTAGAGGTTTAGATGAAGCAGAATTTGTAAGGAGCATCCATGAGGGTTTTATAGAGCAGCATGTAAATAATCTAACTTGGGAAGGGGCCATAATGGACCAGGTGTTGGGGAATGAGCCCGGCAAGGTGATTTGAAGTTTCAGCAGTGGATTACTTTGGTCGTGATCACAATTCCGTACGTTTTAAAATAGTCATTGACAAAGATGAGAATAGTCCTAAAGGAAGAGTGCTAAACTGGGGGAAGGTCAACTATAGCAAAATTCGGCAGGAGCTGGGCAATGTCGATTGCGAGCTGCTGTTTGAGTATAAATCCACATTTGATATATGGGAATATGGGTGGCTTTTCAAGAGGTTGATTAGAGTGCAGTGCAGACATGTCCCAGTGAAAATGTGGGGTAGAATGGTAAGATTAGGGAACCATGGATGACAGGTGAAATTGTGAGACTAGCTAAGGGAAAAAAGAAGCATATATAACGTCTAGGGATCTGAAAACAGACGAAGCTTTGGAAGAATAACAGGAAAGTAGGACCAATCTGAATCGAGGAATTAAGAGGGCTAAAAGGGGTCATGAAATATCTTTAGTAACAGGGTTAAAGAAAATCCTAAAGTCTTATTTGTATATAAAGGATGAAAGCTATGCATGGAGTCAGAAAATAGGTGAGATTCTTAATGAGTACTTTGCATCGGTATTCACTGAGGAGAGGTACATGACGGATGTTGAGGTTAGGGATAGATGTTTGATTACTCTAGGTCAAGTTGGCATAAGGAGGGAGGAAGTGTTGGTTATTCTAAAAGGCATTAAGGTGGATGAGACCCCGGGTCTGGATGGGATCTATCACAGGTTACTGAGGGAAGCAAGAGAGGAAATAGCTGGGCCTAAACAGATATCTTTGCAGCATTCTTGAACGTGTGAGAGATCCTGGAGGAATGAAAAATGCTAATGTTGACCCCTTGTTTAAGAAAGGTAGCAAAGATAATCCAGGTAATTATAGGCCAGTGAGCCTGATGTTAGTGGTAGGGAAGCTGCTGGAGAAAATACTGAGGGATAGGATCTATTCATTTTGGAAGAAAATGGGCTTCTCCATTTTCTTCCAAAATGATTGGCAACATGGTTTTTTTGCAGGGAAGGTCATGTCTTAACAACTTAGAATCTTTTGAGGAAGTGACAAAGTTGATTGTGGGAAGAGCTGTAGATATCATATACATGGACTTCAGTATGGCATTTGATAAGGTTCTCCATGGTAGGCTGGTGGAGAAAGTAAAGTTGCATGGGTCCAGGATATACTAGCTAGATGGATAGAGAACTGGCTGGGCAACAGGAGACAATAGTAGTATGCAACAAAAATTTCCAGCTCGGCGAACAGAACCACAACAACGAGCACCCGAGCTACAAATCTTCTCCCAAACTTTGAAGACAATAGTAGTGGAAGGGAGTTTCTCAAAATGGAGAACCGTGACCAGTGGTGTTCCACAAGGATCCGTGCTGTTGTTTGTGATATACATAAATGATCTGGAGGAAGGTATAGATGGTCTGATTAGCAGGTTTGCAGATGACACTAGGATTGGTGGAGTAGCAGATAGTGAATGGGGACTGTCATAGAATGCAGCAGAATATCGATAAATTAGAGAGTTGGACTGATGGAGAAAACTGGCAGATGAAGTTCAGTCTGGCCAAATGTGAGGTGATGCATTTTGGAAGATCCAATTCAAGAGTGAACTATACAGTAAATGGAAAAGCCCTGGGGAAAATTGATGTACAGAGAGATCTGGATATTCAGGTGAAGGTGGCAAAGCAGGTCGATAGTGGTCAAGAAGGTATACGGCATGCTTTCCTTCATTGCCGGGGTATTAAATACAAGAGTTGACAGGTCATGTTATAGTTGTATAGGACTTTGGTTTGGCCACATTTGGAATAATGTGTACAGTTCTGGTCGCCACGTTACCATAAGGATGTGGATGTTTGGAGAGGGTGTGGAGGAGGTTCACCAGAGTGTTGGAGTATGGAGGACACTAGCTATGAAGAGAGCTTGAGTAGATTAGAATTATTTTCATTAGAAAGACAAAGGTTGAAGGAGGGACCTGATTGAGGTCTACAAAATCATGAGAGGTATAGACAGGGTGGATAACAAAAAGCTTTTTCCCAGATTGGGTGACTCAGTTATTAGGAGTCATGAGTTCAGGTTGAGAGGGGAATAGTTTAAGGGAGATATACGTGGAAAGTTCTTTACACAGAGGGTGGTAGGTGCCTGGAATGTGTTGCCAGCAGAGGTGGTAGAGATGGGAACGATAACATCGTTTGAGATGTTCAGGTTTTAATTTTGCCTGCTGAGCTGGTAGCTTTGTTCTCAGATGGTCCATCACCATGCTAGGTAACATCATCAGTGAGTCTCTGTTGAAATGCTGGTGTTCTTGTCCCACTTTCTATTTGTGTGTCTGGTCTGTAAAGGTGGGCGATATCATTTCATGTTCTTTTTCGGGAGTTGATAAATGGGATCCAAATCAATGTGTTTATTGATGGCGTTCCGGTTTGAATGCCAGGCCTCTAGGAATTTCTGTGCGTGTCTCTGTTTAGCCTGTCCTAGGATCCACTTGGACTGAGACAACACATCCATCCTAGAACAGGCTAAATAGAGAAACACATGAGAAACCCTAGAGATTTGACATTCAAACCAGAACTCTATCAATAAACACATTGAATTGGACCCTATTTGCCAACCACTGAGAAAAAGAACCAGAAATGATATCACCCACCTTTAACAGACCAAGACACACAATAGGAAGCAGGACAGAACACCAGCGCTTCAATGCAAGCTCACTGATGTTACCTGGCTTGGTGTCATAACTTCTGAGAACAAACCTACCAGCTCAGCGACCAAACTTACAAACTTCCACCTGAGCTACAAATCTTCTCAAACATTATCATTTAAGATGTATCTGGGCAAATACATGAATGGGCATGGAGCAGAGGGATACAGATTTTTGAAAAGTAGGCGACAGGTTTCTGGATTGGCACAGGCTTGGAGGGACGAAGGGCCTGTTCCTGCATTGTAATTTTCTTTGTTCCTTGTGCTGTAGGTAGACTCAATGCTTTTAGGGAATTCCAGGATTTTGATCCAGTGACAGTGAAAGAATGGCAATATATTTCCAAGTCAGGATGGTGAGTGACTTGGATGGGAAATTGCAGGTGGTATTTCCCATCCATTTGCTACCCTTGTCCTTCTAGAATGCAATGGTAGTGAGTCTGGAAAGTGCTGTCTCAGGTACTTTGCTGAGTGGCTCAGTAGTTAGCACTGCTGCCTCACAGCACCAGGGTCCCAGGTTCGATTCCAGCCTCTGGCATCTCTGTGTGGAGTTTGCACGTTCTCCCTGTGTCTGCATGGGTTTCTTCCGGGTGCTCCGGAATCCTCCCACAGTCCAAAGATGTGCAGATCAGGTGAATTGGCCATACTAAATTGCCCATAATGTTAGGTGCATTAGTCAGAGGGAAATGGGTCTGGGTGGGTTCTTCTTCGGAGAGTCATTGTGGACTGGTTGGGCCTAAGGGCCTGTTTCCACACTATAGGGAATCTAATCCAATCTTTCTGGAGCGCATTTTGTAAATCGTACACACTGCTGCTACTGAGGTGTCGGGCGGTAGTGGATGTTTGTAGATGTGGCAATCATGCAGGATGCTTTTTCCTAGATGATATCAGGCTTCTTGTGTGTTTGAGCTGCATCCATCCAGGCAAGTGAGTATTTTGTCACTCTCCTGACTTCTCAATGGTGGGCAGGCTTTGAGGATTGAGGAGGTGAGTTACGAGCAGGAGTATTCCTAGCCTCTGATCTGCTCTTGTAGTCACTGTTTATGTAGTGAGTCCAGTTAAGTTTCTGGTCAATGGTAACCCCAAGGATGTTGATAGTTGATGAACTCAGTGATGGTAACACTTTTGAATGTCAAGGGACAGTGTTTAGATTACCTCTTATCAGAGTTGAGAGTGTGGTGCTGGAAAAATACAGCAGGTCAGGCAGCATCTGAGGAGCAGGAGAATCAAAGGCATAAGCCCTTCTTCAGCAATGAGGTGCGATGGTCATTGCCTGGAGGTTGTGTGGTACAAATGCTACATGTCAGTCCAAGCCTGGATATTGTCTGGACCTTGTTGCATTTGAACTTGAACTGCTTCAGTTTCTGAGGATTCGTGAATGGTGCTGAATATCCCCACTTCTGACCTTGTGGTTGATGAAACAGCTGAAAGCGATTTGAACCTAGGATACTATCCTGAGGAGTTCCTGCAGAGGTGTCCTGGAACCAAGAGGATTGACCTCCAACAATCACAACCATCTTCCTATATGTAACTCTAGGTATAACTCCAACCACTGGAGAGTTTGCCACCCGATACCCATTGTTTCCAGTTTTACTACGACTCCAGGATACCACTGTCTAAGTATAACTCTGGTAGAGAAATGCAGTTGGCTGCCAGAGTGGCTCCTGTTAACTCATTATTTACAGATTTCAAGGAGCCTTGTCTTCACCAGGGTGCTGGTGGAAGATGTTTTGCCATTAGAATGTTTTATGTTCTATTGAGTTCTGTTTCACAAAAGTCTCATTTTGGTCTAATTAGAAACTGTGTGGCTTTTATTGTCTCCCTGCCTTTTCAATATGCTGACTTTTGCACCTTGTTGCACAAGCTTTTAACTTCAGTGAGAATGGAAGCCTTCCTTGAAAGTTCGTTCTTACTGCTGTTTCCATCAAAGGCAGTTTCTATTTGCACTTGAAAAACAGTCTTTCTTTTTGCTTTTCAAGGTTTTATGGTATTAAATAATTAACTTAACGAGAGGAATTTATATCCCAGAGAAATGACAAAATTAACAAAAATTACTCAGTGTATTTCAGTTTAGAAAGCATGGGACTTGAAAATCACAAGGACAGCCTGTAATTAAGTGTGTATTTACAGATGCAATATACGTCGAGCTGTCCATCAGACTTTTAGTTGAACCCTTTTTAAATAACTCTCTCTTTTTGAAACTACAAAGATTGGCATTTATTACATTAGCTATTTAATGGTAATCTTCTGGCTAGTGTGATCAAGTAAGGAAAGTTGTTTGAGATTATATAAGGTGAAAAAAACTGCAGTGGTACTTTTACCAAAGCAATCAGCCAAAGAAACTTGAATTTATCCTAATAATCAATTAGAAAACCATTTTGATGAACTTTTCCTTCAATTACATTACTCAAAATTAGCAACCCAAATTCAATCTTTTGTAAACTGCCAATAACTCTGCTACAATTGTGACCATTTCTCAACTTGTCTTTTCAATAGTTAAAGAAAAGCTGACTGCAGATCCTGATAGCGAGATTGCAACTACAAGCCTAAGAGTTTCGTTGATGTGTCCCGTAAGTCTCATAAATGTGTTATTTGATCAGGGTTTAGTTAGGAAATGGGGGGGGGGTCATTAAGCAATGCTTTTCTTCTTCATTCCTCAAGCAAGCACACATTGGACTCTGTGCTCTGTATTCTTGCTTTTATTGTGCGAGTTACGTGAAGCTTTGAAATAGTCGTTTTTTTTTAAAAAGCAAAGTTCTGTGGAATATGCTGTGATCTGGGCAAATATTTGTGGCAAGGATTCTTTTGACTTTGTAAGCTAGCATAAGTTCTCCTTGCAGAGATTTACCTCCCAGGTCTTTTACAAAAGAATGTTTTGCTATTTGGAATTATAAATGTTTTTTATAAGAGAAATTGAAAAATGTTGTTATGTTAGTGTGTTTTCAAAAGATTTTTTTGTAGTTTCCAATTTTCCTACATGTTAGATAATGGCTTAAAAGTTCAAAATTAAATTTTGTATAATTTTCTTTCATATTTCTTTTCCCCAATATTTCACATTGCTCAATTTCATTATAAATAAGTGTAGGATTGCAGATTACATTACAGTGTGGAAACAGGCCCTTCGGCCCAACAAGTCCACACCAACCTGCCGAAGCGCAACCCACCCATACCCCTACATTTACCCCTTACCTAAACTAACTAGTTTTATTATCATGATTAAAGTAGACATAATCATTTAATTTCACAAGCGCAGACATTACAGGTTTGGTTCAGTATTGAGTTCCAGTAACCCTTTTAAGAGTATTAATAAGTTACCCTCGATTTATTTTTTATTTTATAGTTGGGGAAGATGCGGCTGATAGTCCCTTGCCGTGCAGTCACCTGTACACATCTACAATGCTTCGATGCTGCCCTCTATCTTCAGATGAATGAAAAGAAGCCCACGTGGATTTGTCCAGTGTGTGATAAAAAGGCATCCTATGATAGTTTAATAATAGATGGGTATGTCCAGACCATTAGCATCAAAATTGATTCAGTACAACCTTTTTAAAACAAAACTGTCTCTTGAATTTTCCACAAGATTCAGGAATAGAGAAATGAATTTTTAATAGGTTGCAGAAATTATATAATGCTTTGGAGTTAGTAGAGAAATGTTGTATATACTAGTGTAAAAATCAATCTAATGAAACTTGATTCCATGATTTTTAGCTTAAAGTAGGTTTTCATATACCTCATAGGAGAAGGACATTTGACCCTTTGGGTCTGCTCCACAGTTGTGGATTGTGGGCTATTTAGCTGTTCTTTTACATCCATTCTCCTGTCTATACCATAACCTTTGATGACTTTGGTTTATCTAAAATCTATTTATTTCAGCCATGGATAAATTTAAACACTGCTCTCCATTAACTTCTGGGGAAGAGAATTCTACACTATTGACCCTCAGAGAAAAATGTTGTCTTCTGTCTTAAAAGTAAAACCACTTCTTAAATTTTAGTCTCCCATCACCAGCGGAAGCATCTTCCTGTATCCACTCTGAAATGTCCCTTCAAGATCTTATACATTTTAGTAAGTTCCCCTCCAGTCTCTCACTATTCTGACCGGGAACCATATTAATGTTCCATCATTATTGCTGTGTCTAAGTCTAACAGCACTGTGGGTGTCTGTATACCTAACAACTGCATTAGTTCAGGAAGGTAGCTGCTGCCACCTTCTCCAGAGTAATTAAGGATAGGCAACAAATGCTGCCTCACCAGAAATGCTCACATCCCAAATATGGACCCTGCTTTTAAAGGGATCAAAGTCTAGAAGGTTCAGAACTGAATTATAACTTCTGCAGATATATTGAAAAACTCAATTCATTATCCATTTCAGAAAAATTATACTTGCCATACTCTGTCCAGTTCCTACCTGATATGCAGAAGCTTACAGATAAAAAAGTAACAAAAAAATTAACATAGCAATAGAATCCAGGGACGAACTGCTAGAGTGAGCATAAAATAAATAAATATTTGGATCTTAGGTCCTTAATCGTTGTACCTCGGCCTTCCTTCAGAAAGGAGGCTCAGCCCTTGTCAATTAGGTGCTAGTGAATACTGACCTAGTTCAGATTCCCCTGCAATAAAGGTTACGTAAGGGGCTGGGGGCCATCAGCGTGACATTTTCAAATAGTGCAGTCGTTATTCTTTTTTTTCTTCACCTGTCCCCTGAGAAACATTGTAACAGCGGGTGCTTCCACTTCCTATCGCAGGGTGTTAAAATAGAATCCAAGAGAGAAAGAGAAAGAACAAGTGGTTGGTGTGGGTGGTCCTTTCCCCATTACCTTGTGGATTCTTTTGAGAACCATGAGGTGTGCCAGGCAGGTGTGTTTTAATAGAAAGTAAGCTGCTCAAAAACATTACCTGTGTAAAATTTACTACTTATCTTTGACTCACAAAATTGCACTCAAAAATTTGACTTTTACCTAAGTGTACGTGTTAGCTGCATTTGTGGGCACAGGTTTTGCAATTCCTGCGGTGGCAGGGGAAGGTGCCAGGATGGGAGAGTGGGTTTTTTGGGGGGGGGGGCGGCGTAGATCTGACCAGGTAGTCACGGAGGGAACGGTCTTTGTGGAAGGCGGAAAGGGGTGGGGAGGGAAATATATCCCTGGTGGTGGGGTCCGTTTGGAGGTGGCGGAAATGTTGGCGGATGATTTGGTTTATGCAAAGGTTGGTAGGGTGTAAGGTGAGCACCGGGGGGGTTCTATCCTTGTTACGGTTGGTGGGGTGGGGTCTGAAGGCGGAGGTACGGGATGTGGACGAGATGCATTGGAGGGCTTTTTTAACCATGTGGGAAGGGAAATTGCGGTCTCTAAAGAAGGAGGCCATCTGGTGTGTTCTGTGGTGGAACTGGTCCTCCTGGGAGCAGATACGGCGGAGTCTGAGGAATTGGGAATACGGGATGGCATTTTTGCAGGAGATAGGGTAGGAAGAGGTGTAATCCAGGTAGCTGTGGGAGTCGGTGGGTTTGTAAAAAAATGTCAGTGTCAAGTCGGTCGTCATTAATGGAGATGGAGAGTTCCAGGAAGGGGAGGGAGGTGTCAGAGATGGTCCAGGTAAATGGTCAGGCTGAAACACATTCACCAACACATTCCACTCTCCTCCATCCAAGGCCCCAAGGGAGCCTTCCACATTCATCAAAGTTTTACCTGCACATCCACCAATATAATTTATTGTATCCATTGTTCCCGATGTGGTCTCCTCTACACTGGGGAGACTGGACGCCTCCTTGCAGAGTGCTTTAGGGAACATCTCTGGGACACCCGCACCAATCAACTACACCGCCCTGTGGCCAAACATTTCAACTCCCCCTCCCATTCAGCCAAGGACATAGAGGTCCTGGGCCTCCTTCACCACTGCTCCCTCACAACCTAATGCCTGGAGGAAGAACGCCTCATTTTCTGCCTCGGAACACTTCAACCCTAGGGCATCAATGTGGACTTCAACAGTTTCCTCATTTCCCCTTTCCCCCCCCCCACCTCACCCTAGTTCCAAACTTCCAGCTCAGCACTGTCCCCATGACTTGCCCTACCTGCCTATCTTCCTTTCCACCTATCCACTCCACCCTCCTCTCTGACCTATCACCTGCATCCCCACCTTCATTCACCCATTGTACTTTCTATGCTACTTTCTCCCCACCCCAACCTTCCTCTCATTTGTCTCTCCGTCCTGCCTCTAGTCCTGATGAAGGGCTTTTGCCCGAAATGTCGATTTTCCTGCTCTTCGGATGCTGCCTGAACTGCTGTGCTTTTCCAGCACCACTCTAATCTAAAATCTGGTTTCTAGCATCTGCGGTCTTTGTTTTTACCCTGTTGTAGGTAGATATTAAACAGATGAAAAAAGTCAATCCGTTATGGAGGTCATCTGTTTCTTCAAGAAACAAGGCTTGAAAATAGTGCAAAGGCATAAATGGAACAATAATTGTTATATCTAATTTGGCATTTTATTTTCATTTAATTGATTCATGGGGTGTGGGCATCACTGACGAGGCCATTCTTTATTGTCACGGAAGCAGTTAAGAGTCAACCACATTACCATGGATCCAGAGTCATATGTTGGATAGAACCAGGAAAAGCTGGCAGAGTTACTGTTATTAATAGATTTACTAAAGGACACTGGTGAACCAGTCGGGTTTTGATAACAATCAATAGTTGTTATATTGTTGCCATTAGGCTAGATTTCTATTCCAGAATTTTAATGAATTGAAGTTTGACCATTTACCATGGTCAGATTCAAACCCATGTCTCCAAAACTTTAACCATTGGTTTTGGATTACTGGTCCAGCAACCTTACTGCTACACCACTGACTCCCCTAAATATTTTGTGCAAAGAAAATTTACAGCCTAGAAACAGTCCCTTCGGCCCTCCAAGCCTGAGCCGATCCAAATGTACTGTTTAAACCTGTCGGTCAGTTCCTAAGCATCTGTATCCATCTGCTCCCCACTTACTCATGCATCTGTCCAGGCGCATCTTAAATGAATCTACCGTGCCTGCCTCTACCACCTCTGCTAGCAACTCGTTCCAAACGCCCACCACCCTCTGTGTGAAGTACTTGCTGCGTGTATCCCCCTTAAACTTTCCACCCCTCACTCTGAAAGCATGACCTCTCGTTACTGAATCCTTCACCTTGGGGAAAAAGCTTGTCTCTATCCATCCTGTCTATACCCTTCATGATTTTGTAAACCTCAATCAGGTCTCCCCTCAATCTCCTTTGTTCTAATGAAAATAAACCTAACCTACTCAACCTCTCTTCATAGCTAGCACCTTCCATGCAGGCAACATCCTCGTAATCCTTCTCTGCACCCTCTCCAAAGCATTCACACCCTTTTGGTAATGTGGCGACCAGACTGTACACAATATTCCAATTGCGGCCGAACCAACGTCCTGTACAATTTTAACATGACTTGCCAGCTCTTATACTCAACACCCCATCCAATGAAAGCAAGCATACTATATGCCTCCTTGACCACAATATCCACCTGTGCAGCAACCTTCAGGGTACAATGGACCTGCACTCCCAGATCTCTCTGCCCATCAACTTTTCCCAAGGCTCTTCCGTTCATTGTATAATTTGCTCTAGAATTAGTCTTGCCTAAATGCATCACTTCACATTTGTCTAGATTGAAATCCATCTGCCACTTTTCCGCCCAACTCTCCAGTCTATCTATATCCTCCTGTATTCTTTGACAGTCCTTTATGCTTTCTGCTACTCCATGTCATCTACTCCAATCTTCATGTCATCTGCAAACTTGCTGATCATACCAACAGTGCCCTCTTCCAGATCATTTATGTATATTACAAACAACAGTGGCCCCAACACTGACCCCTGTGGAACACCTCTGGTCACCTTTCTCCATTTCGAGAAACTCCCTTCAAATACTACTGTCTGTCTCTTGTTGCTCAACCAGTTCTTCAACTACCTAGCTAGAACACCCTGCACACCATGTGACTTCACTTTCTCCATTAGTCTACCATATTATTTGTAGAAATATAGAATAAATTTTTGAGTTTTGTTTAGTCAAAAGTTAAGATTAAGAGTAGACTATTCAACTCCTTAAGCCTTACGGCCCCATTCAGTCACAGTTGATATGTTTCTCAACCCCCACTCTCCTGCTTTCTTGGGCCGGGTGCTGGCAGATGGTACTAGATTAGGTTGGGATATGTGGTCGGCATGGACGGGTTGGACCGAAGGGTCTGTTTCCATGCTGTACGTCTCTATGACTCTATAACTGTTGATCTCCTTGCTAATCAAGGGCCCATCTATCTTTGTCTTAATTGCGCTCAATTACATGGCCTTTACAGCTGTCTGTGGCAATGTGTACCACAGATTCACACTCCTTGTCTCCGTTCTAAAGGATCATCCCTTCATTCTCACTCTTTGCCTTTGGTTCCTAGTCTCTCCTACCAGTATCCTTCTAAACTCTGTCGAGTTACAGACCCATAGTCCTCAACTGCTCCTCACGTAATGAGTCTTTTCTCCCCTGTGATCATTCTTGCAAGCCTCCCCTCAGAATACTAGCATATCCGTTGTAGATACAGGGCCAAAAACCGCTTATAATATTACAATGAGGTCTGACCAAAACTTTATACATCCTCAAGGCTACATCTTTGATCTTGTATTCTAGCCCTCTTGAAATGACTGCTAATATTCCATTTGCCTTCCTAGCTGCCAACTTAACCTGACTTTTACCATGCACTTCCAAGTACTCTGTAATCTTATCCTTAATGGACTGTCAAATCTTTCCAACAACCAAAACAGGCTAACTAGTCTATAATTTCCTGTCTCCTGCCTCCCTCTTAAGCAAGAGTGTTTCATTAGCCATTTGCCAGTCCTCTGGGACTGTCCCTAACTCCAGTGATTCCTGAAAGATGTCGCTATAATTTCTTTAGCTATCTCACTTCAGTATCTTGGGATACAGTCCATCCAATCTGGGTGATTTATCCACCTTCAGACCTTTCAGTTCCCCTAACACTTTCTCCTCCGTGATGGCTACGACACTGAATCCTGCACCCTGACTTCCTTTGAAGTTCTGGTATGTTGCTGGTGTCTTTCACAATGAAAACTGATGCAAAGTACCTGTTTAGTTCCTCCACTATTTCTTTATTCCCAGCCTCATTTTCCAGTGGTTCAATGTCCTCTTGCCTATCTCTTAGGTTGATATATCTAGCTAGCTTACCCTCATATTTCATCTTTTCTTTAGTTATCCTGTGCTGGTTTTTAAAGGTTTCTCAGTCTATGGCTACCTGCTAACTTTTACTACATTGACAGCATAAAAGCAAAAGCATACACTGACTTCCCTTGTCAGCCATGGCTGCTTTGCTCCCCACTTAGTATGTTTCTTCTTCCTTGCGACGAATTTCTGCTGTTCCTCCTGAAAAGCTCCTCCCATTGTTGCTCCACCATCTTCCCTGCTAGGCTTCTTTTCCAATCAACTCTGGCCTTCTGCTCCCTCATGTCTTTGTAGTTACCTTTATTATACTGTTACATCTGTTTCCAGCTTCTCCCTCTCAAAATGCAGGGTGAATTCTATCATATTATGGTCACTGCCCTTTAAGAGTTTGTTCAGTTTAAACTCCCTAATCAAGTCTGCCCCATTACACATCACCAAATCCAGAATTGCCTCTTCCCTAGTGGGCTGTATCACAAGCTGCTCCAAAAAAGCTCTCATAAACATTCCACAAATTCCTTTTTCTTGAGGTCTGCTACCAACCTGAATTTCCAAGTCCATCTGCATATTGAAGTCCCCCATGATTATTGTAATGGTGCCTTTCTTGCATGCCTTTTCTGTCTCCTGATTTATTTTCTTGCCCACATCTTGACTACTGGATGTAGGCTTGCTCACTGAGCTGCAAGGTTCATGTTCAGACATTTTGACACCATACTAAGTAACATGTTCAGTGAGCTTCTAGACGAAGCATTGCTGATGATTCCTGCTTTCTGTTTATATGTTTGGATTTCTTTGGGTTGGTGATGCCATTTCCTATGGTGATGTTATTTCCTGTTCTTTCTTTTTTTCAGGGGATGGTAAATCGGGTCCAAGTCAATATGTTTGTTGATGGAGTTCTGGTTGGAATGCCACGTTTCTAGATGCATGGCATTTTGTGTTTCTCTTTATACTGCTGGTGCCTCTGTGCACCACGACAACTGGATCTTGCCTCCCCAATCCAAGTTCATCTGCAGCCTAAATGAGATATCCTGATCCTGGACACCAAGCATGCAATGCAGTTTTTGGGACACTGGATCCTGACCACAGTGAACAGTGTCTATTCCTTGTGACCACGCTATGCCCGATTACAATCGCATTTCTCTTTTCTCCCTCGCCCGAATGATTCCTTGTAATATGATGCTATAGTCAATTTGCTTATCTTCCCTACAGCTCCCACTCTCATCCACACAGGGAGCAAGAATCTCAAAGCTGTTAGATGAACTCAAGGGCTGAGACTCCTTCAGTACTACCTCCTGGATCTCCCTATAAGGTGGCCAGCTAAAATCCTCACATAGAGGAATGTTGTGACTCTCACTTCACAGCCTATGTTTATTACTATTCTAACATCTTCCTTTAGAGTAAGGCCAATCCCAGCTACCTCTAACAACTTCACTCCACTCTGCCCTGGTTCATCTGTCTTTTTCCTAATGACCAGCACAAAATGGCAATACACTTTTCTAAAATTGAATCTACCCACATCGCATAACAACTCATTTAAATTAGCGTGTCTCCAGCATGAGTCAAAATCTTTTCCAATGTTAAATACCTGTATCCCATTTTACTTCTGTGTAACTTGATTTCCTGGATACACGCAGTTGACCTTCATCTGTCGGTCCCTCTGTATGCCCTTCTCACATTCTCTTAAGAGTTTTCAGCCAGATTGATTGTGCTCCTTGAGCACTTGTCTCAAGTCATTAGCTACTTCTCCTGCCTTTTTAAGGCAAAAAGCAATCCTCAACACTTGCCATTTGGTATTAATCACTAAGGTAGTTCTCTTAAATCACCTGCTTGGTCATTCTCTTTCCTATGCATAGTGTCTTGGGGCATTTTATTGTGCTATAAATGCTTCCTAAATCCAATTGTTGGTGATTCATTTGCTGTTGCCTGTGATTTTGAGTATTATCGGGATAATTCTTCGATCTTAAAATGCTCATCTCAGTCCAATTCCAAATCCCTCTGTCGCCTTGCCCTTTTTAATTTTTGTAATATCATGGAGCCATTAACCCTTTTGAAGTACTTGCATTGTTCTTATCCGAGTGTCTTGAACTTCATCTGTGTAATTTTAGTCTCTTCACCATCATTAGGTGTGCCATCTGTTGCAAAGCCCAAAACTGTGAAACTCATTTCTTAAATTATCTCACTACCCCCTTTTCCTCTTTTAAGATATTCTTCAAAACGTATTTTTTTCTCAAATTTTGATCATTTGTCTAGGGCATCATCTTTCTCTGTAGCTCACTATCAATTTTTGTTTTATAATACTCCTGTGAAGTGTCTTGGGAGCATATAAATAAGGTACAGGAGTAGATCATTTAGCCCCTTGATTCTGCTCTATGATTCAATAAGATCATGGCAATCTGATTGTAACTTCAAATCCACATTCCTGCCTATGCCAGTAATCTTACATTCTCTACTTCACCACCTTTTATGCAAAGAAAGTTCTAATGATTCATGATTTTAGATCAGAGTGGTGCTGGCAAAGCACAGCAGGTCAGGCAGCATCCGAGGAGCAGGAAAATCGACATTTCAGGCAAAAGTCCTTCATCAGGAATAGAGGCAGGGTGACTTCAGGGTCCTACCTGCCAATCTTCTTCCCACCTATCTGCTCCTGGAAGAAGAATGGCAGGTAGGACCCTGGAGGCACCCTGCCTCTATTCCTGATTAAGGGCTTTTGCCTGAAACGTCGATTTTCCTGCTCCTCGGATGCTGCCTGACCTGTGCTTTACCAGCACCACTATGATCTAAACTCTGGGTTCCAGCATATGTTGTCCTCCATTTTTGCCTAATGATTCATGATCCTCTTTTTTTTTTGCCTCGTCGGTTTTAAATGGACAAGCACTTATTTTTAAACTGTGACTATTTCTCAATTCATCCATAAGAGGAAACACCCAGTCATAGAACCGTTAAGTCTCTACTGTGTGAAAATAGATCATTCAGCCCGTCAACTCTACACTGATTCTCCAAAGAGCATCCCATTCAGACCCAACCCCACCAGCATCCCAGTAACCCTGTATTTACCATGGCTAACTCACGTAGCCTACTCATCCCTGAACACAACGAGGCACTTTGCTGTGGCCAATCTATCTAAACTGCACATATTTTGACTATAGGAGAAACTGGAACACGGAGGAAACCCATGCAGAAACCGGGAGAATGTGCGAACTCCAATCCATATGCATTCAAGACCCCTCAAATTTTTGTATCTTTTAAGTAATTGAGATGTATTATATTAAAATCTGTACACAATTGCAGGTTGTCCGGTGTTTGTGTATTTTAGATTTGTGCCACAGACAGGTCCGTAACAAGATGATATTGGTAATGCCAAAATTCACTATCAGGGAGTAGTGGCAGTATGCTCATTAGTATAACCCTTTTCTTTCTCCTTTGTAGAATAAGAGGTGCCCTGTCTGGGTGTGGAAAGTGAAATATTTAAGCTTTGGTTGATGGTATTTTAGATTTCAACTATTAATATTAATATTGCAGTAACTCTTAGTTTTCTCTTCCAGTCTGTTTATGGAAATCCTGAATTCTTGCACAGATGTAGATGAGATTAAATTCCAAGAAGATGGCTCCTGGTGTCCGATGAGGCCCAAAAAGGAATCTTTAAAACTACCCAACTCTCAATGTACAAAAGTTGAACTTTCATGTGAGTTCTGAGATGTGTGGATACTTTCTCTGGAGAGTGATTTCAATGTTAAGTGTTTATTATTGCTTTCTTAATGTTTATGTAATTTGATACATTATAAGTCTGGGGGTTAAATTAGCCAGAAAAATAGTGCAAGCACACTTTTTTAATGCTCATTTTTCTACTTTTTCATAACTGACTATATTGCCTTGAGCCAATCTACATAATTAGCAGACGGTGGTTATTTGAGTTCATTACGTTTTTTATTCTTTATTGTGCTGTGATTCATTGAAGTGTAATGGTGAGAATTTGGCATGCCAGCAAAAGAGATGCACAGGTTTCCTTGCTAAAGAAATATAGTCAAATTGGATGCTAAAACATTGGTTCATTCAGCATATTACATCAAACAATCTTCTACAGTCTGTGATCTATAGAGTGTTCCTTCAAATTAGCATGTAATCTGTCTCAAACCTTCAACATTTATTTAATTATTGGCATTGCTGTAGTGGTTTCACTAGTTAGAGGCTCTAGTTACTTTGACGAGGTATGTGGAAAAGAGGTACTGATACAAAGAAGATGTACTTAGAAGTGTGTCTATATAATCTTTTAAAAAGGATGAGGATTAAAAGAGGAGGAAATGGGAGAAAATTTTGAGTTGAACCTGGCAACTGAAGGCAGCGCCACTATTGAGGCAGCAAAAGGAGGAACTGTATACAGAAATAGTCAAGTCAGAGGAACAGATATGGCAAAGTTAGAGAAGTTTGTGGAGATTGAACAAAGTGTGACAGTTTAAAAAAGAGCTTTTTTTTTATATTTTGAGGACTTTGTTAGATTAGCAAGGCAAATGTTTGGAAGGTGCAGGATTTGTTTTTAAGATTGGTGTGTAAACATTAGAGGCTTGAGCAATCGGGTGCCTGTGGAGAGTACAGAATGAAAGACTGACGAGGAAAATATAGGAATGATTTAGTCTATATTGGAAAGCTCAAAGTTATTGTCTTTGACCTCTATCTCGGCTTCATGCCCTCGCCACCATTTCCTAAGACAGTAAATTTAAAGGGATGTGTAGGCCATTTGGCTTATTGAGCCTACTCTGCCATTCAGTGATCCAATGGCTGACATTATAATCCTGAACTCCACTTTGCGCCTTATCCATGTATTCTTCCATTCCCTTCCTGATTAAAAGATCTGTCCATCTCTGTTTCAAATGTACTTAATGACCCAATCTCAAGAGCCCTTTGTGGTAAAGAATCTACACATTCACTACTTTCTGAGAGAAGAAATTCCTCCTCTGTGTTAAATAGGTGGCCCCCTACTCTGAGATTGTCATGGTGCCCTAGACTGTCCCACAATGGGAAACAACCTCTCTGCATTTACCCTGTAAAGCCCCCTATGAATTGAATGTTTTAATGGGTCTTCTGTCATTCTCCTCAACTCCAATGAGTACCACCCCAAGCTACTCAACCTCTCGTAAGAAAATCCCTTTGTACCTTGAATCAAACTTTCCTTCCCCCTTTCCTGGAGCTTTGTCTCGGGTTGCATGGGACTATTTTGAACTTCAGGGACCTATTTGAGGTTTCAATTCTAAATCATCTCATAGATGTCACTTTCATCCATCTCCATAGCATCACCCTCCACCCAAGCCTTTGTCACCTCCAGACTCTGCTGTTTTAATTTTTGTTTTCTGGAAGAAGCTGATCAACTATTGCTCCTTATTCTTCTGTTCTTATCCAGGCTGGTACTCTGCAATTGAAAAAAAAGTTGCTCGGAGTGTACAGTCTAATGACATTTGCAAATCAGGATTGTCCAGATGTGTTAAACAATTTGCCTGCTCTCTTGATCAGAGAATGATATTTAATGTGGGAGAATAGGATGGAAAGAATACGAGGCATTTTTTAAAAACTACTTATCTTGGCAATCAGCATCTTAGCAAGCCTTTGATCATTTTAAAACTGAGACCTGTTCACTTATAAAAACAAAAATGAATATATTTGTCATCTGTAGGAATAAGAAATTTTGATTTATTTCTGATGAAAGATATACATCTGAAATGTCAGACAGACTGATTATTTTTCACAGTTGGCAATTGACATGCTACATATTTCTATTTTCAAGTTTTATTTTAGAATTCCAACCTTTACCTCCTTCCCTTGTTATTTTCCTATTGCATCACATTTGTTTTCTAATTCCAGCAACTCCAAACGTAACTAACAAGACTGCTTCTGCAGTGCCAACCAGTGAAGCAAATATCAACAAGAAGGTTGAGGTTATAGATCTCACCATTGAAAGTTCGTCTTCTGATGAGGAGACAGAACCTCCACTAAAGAAGAGGTGCTTATATCCAGCAGATACAGAGGACACTGCCAGCAAAGGGTTAGTAAGATGTATATTGCATTGTTATTCTTAACAGATGATTTTTGCAGGCAAGAGGTGTTTTTATTTCTTCTGGATCTTTGTTCCTGTAGCTGTTGTTGCTGTACCATGATTCTGCAGATGCGGCCAACCATCTTTTCATTGTTCACTTGATGCGTTTTTCACGTGAGAATAGAAAATAATTTTCTGGTGAAAATGCAGCATTGTAACTGACCACCTGCTGTCATCAGGTGCTAGTGTGTATGTGAGGTGGAGTGAAACCCCTCCCATTGGATAGCTGCAAAACTATTTTGAATTCAGTTATCTCAGATTTTAATTAAAACGGTACTATTCAACTCTTAGGAGCCAATTACAAGTGAGTGAAAGAGAGGAATTCTATTACTAAGGAATGCAACTTCAAGTGCACACATGAGCACAAGTATGAAAGTTTATAAGGAGTGACTGTCCATGACATGGAGTTTAAAACATTTCTTGATGCTAGATTTAACATGAAATCATGGTTGGTTAACTGGTGACGTATATTCTCAACATTAGCAAAATTTGAAATTATCTTGAGTCCTCAACAAATTGTCCAAATTGTTTAATCAAAATATTTTTGAGACAGATGAGTGAAAGAGAACAAACCTTCCAGTTTTTAAAAGAAATCCCATTTTTTCTCTCTTTGCCTACCCAAAAGATATCGCCTGTAAGGTAGTTCCTATGTGTTCTCCTCTGTTTCACTTGTAACTCCCCAGACTGGATGATTTCTCGGTAACTTTCATCCCAAAAGGTGTAACTCAAATGGGAGGTACAGATTTGAGTGACTGGTTTTAGTCAATTTGATTTCGGTTCATACTTGGTTTAGCTTATTGATGGTTTCATGAACTGGCTCAACCAGTAGTCAAGTGTTAAAAATCGCACAGCACCACAGGTGCAACAGGGTTATTTGGAAGCACTAGTTGCTGCTCCAGGTGGTTGTGGAGTATAAGAACATAAGACACAGAATTTATAGCAAAAGATTACAGTGTCATATAGTGATATATTGAACAAACCTGGCTTACATAGAACATTACATGCAGTACAGGCCCTATGGCCCTCGATGTTTCGCCACCTTGTCATACTAATCTGAAGCCCATCCCACCTACACTATTCCATGTACGTCCATATGCCTGTCCAATGACGACTTAAATGCACTTAAACTTGGCGAATCTACTACCGTTACAGGCAAAGCATTCCATACCCTTACTACTGAGTAAAGAAACTACCTCTGACATCTGTCTTATGCCTATCTCCCCTCACTTTAAAGTTGTGTCCCCTCGCGTTTGCTGTCCCCATACTTGGAAAAAGGCTCTCCCTGTCCACCCTATCTAACCCTCTGATTGTTCATTTAGAATGGGTTGCAGATTTTGGTTCATTAATATGTAAATCCCAGAACTTCTTTTAAGTCATCTTGTCAAGATAACTTAAGGTTTTATAACAAAAGGTGACATCTCAGCTTAGACAATGCATTAAAAGTGTGAGGTCAGAGTCCGTCTGTATCCCGTTCATCAGTCAGACTGCTTCTATTTCCAAAGTGGAATTTACAAAATATTATGTGTTGACTGGTCCAGCAGAGGCTGATAGCCAAATATAGTTCCCATGAGGATGGTCTTAACCAGGATCTTGGGTTCATGTCACACTACAGACGACCCTTCTACACTATATACTCTCTATCATGTGTGCACACACAAGCACGGTGGCACACTGCTGAGCACTGCTGCCTCACAGCTCCAGAGATCTGGGTTCAATTCCCGCCTCAGGCGACTGACTGTGTAGAGTTTGCACATTCTCCCCGTGTCTGCGTGGGTTTCCTCCGGGTGCTCCGGTTTCCTCCCACAGTCCAAAGATGTGCAGGTCAGGTGAATTGGCCATGCTAAATTGCCCGTAGTGTTAGGTAAAGGGTAAATGTAGGGGGTATGGGTGGGTTGCGCTTCGGCGGGGCGGTGTGGACTTGTTGGGCCGAAGGGCCTGTTTCCACACTGTAAGTAATCTAATCTAATCACACAGACCATCTCTCATATGCGCTCTCTCACTCTCTCTCTCAACCTCTGTCTCTGTCTACCGCGCTCTCTGTCTCGCTTATGCATGCATACACCTAGAAATAGAACACGTCTGACTCAAGATTGGGATACAGACTGACTCTGACTTCACACCTTTAATGCATTGTCTGAGCTGAGATGTCACCTTTTGTTATAAAACCTTAAGTTATCTTGAAGGTGATGTAAAAGAAGTTCTGGGGTTTACATATTAATAAACCAAAATCTGCAACCCATTCTAAAAGATGAAAGATTGAACAATCCAGGTGTGTTCAATATATCACAGTATGACACTATAATCTTTATTGTGGTTCTGTTCGCCGAGCTGGGAATTTGTGTTGCAGACGTTTCGTCCCCTGCCCAGGTGACATCCTCAGTGCTTGGGAGCCTCCTGTGAAGCGCTTCTGTGATGTTTCCTCTGGCATTTATAGTGGTTTGTCTCTGCCGCTTCCGGTTGTCAGTTCCAGCTGTCTGCTGCAGTGGCCAGTATATTAGGTCCAGGTCAATGAGTTTGTTGATAGAATCTGTGGATGAGTGCCATGCCTCTAGGAATTCCCTGGCTGTTCTCTGTTTGGCTTGTCCTATAATAGTAGTGTTGTCCCAGTCAAACTCATGTTGCTTGTCATCTGCGTGTGTGGCTACTAAGGATAGCTGGTCGTGTCGTTTTGTGGCTAGTTTCGTGACTAGCCACAAAACTACATGACCAGCTATCCTTAGCACCCATCCACAGATTCTATCAACAAACACCTCGACGTGGACGCAATATACCGGCCACTACAGCGGACAGCTGGAACTGACAACCGGAAGCGGCAGAGACAAACCACTATAAATGCCAGAGGAAGCATCGCAGAAGCGCTTCACAGGAGGCTCCCAAGCACTGAGGATGTCACCTAGACAGGGGATGAAACGTCTGCAACACACATTCCCAGCTCGGCAAACAGAACCACAACAATAAGCACCCGAGCTACAAATCTTCTCACAAATTTTGAACTATAATCTTTTGCTATAAATTCTGTCTTATGATCTTATACTCCACAACCACTTGATGAAGGAGCCCCACTCCAAAAGCTAGTGCTTTCAAATAAACCTTTTGGACTATAACTTGGTGTTGTGATTTTTAACTTTGTCCACCCTAGTCCAATACCGGCTCCTCCACATCATAATAGTCGAATGATCACTGTGACTATCGTAAGTCAGTGTTTTTTTTTCCTTTTTTTTAAATAAGAAAACATTTTAGTCCATTTCATATTTAAGTCAGAAATTGGCCATTTATTTTACCACTATGGTGTTAGCAAGTGCCAAAGATGGAGACTGAGTCTAGAAATCCTAAGGTTCAAATCTAAAAATTTCTATATGTCTTGAGTACACAACAAATTATACATTTCCTCACGGAATTTTTAATAACAATGGCTGTGTTAAGTGTTAAATGGCTTATTTTAAACACTCTTCATGTTAATGGAAAAAGCTTACTACTTGTTATTTCTCTGAATTACAGGGTCCTTGCCTATCAGCCACCTGCAGTTCGATTGCCAAATGTCACGACTGTTGATACAAGTTTTCTGCCTCAGTTGGCAGACTATCCAGCCACATTCCATCACTCAACAATGGCCCTTCCACCTGAGATTCAAAGTAAGGACAGGTTATGATATGGCATATACCTCCTTTTACGCATTAAGAAGGGCAATTTGTCAATTTCCCAGTTAACCTGCCCTGATTTGAGTGCAATGATTCTTGGAGGATAGTACGACAGGTGTCTGTGGCCTGGGAGCTCATCAAAAAATCACAAGTATAGGTGCAAAATTAAACTTGGTTTCTTTATAGGTGGTGTGCAGCACAGCTGTACCCAGTACTCAAGCCTATGCTCACTCAGCATCCTTAAAGATTATTTCCAACTATCTCTTCTCGTCATTTCCCTTGTTAGCTTTAGTTTTAAATATAAATAGAGAAAGTTCGGAGCTTGCCCATTTCTGAGGATACTTTAATTGCAAGACCTGCTGAGCTGTAAAGCAGCATGTTGTCTCCCTGAGTAATAATTGCACAAAATGTCAGTGTGTCTATGCCACTGAATGGACATTTTGCTTAATTAAGGTTCAGTACTTTTCTCCTTGTGAATTATTCTAATTAGCTTAGATTAGATTGACTACAGTGAAAAAACAGGCCCTTCGGTCCAACAAGTCCACACTGACCCTCCGAAGAGTAACCCACCCAGACCCATTTCCCTCTGACTAATGCACCTAACACTGTGGACAATCTAGCATGGCCAATCCACCTGACCTGCACATCTTTGGACTGTGGGAGGAAACCGAAGTACTCGGAGGAAACCCACGCAGACACGGGGAGAATATGCAGACTCCACACAGATAGTCACCCAAGGCTGGAATCGAACCTGGGACCCTGAGAGGCAGCAGTGTTAACCACTGAGCCACCGTGTGCCCCCTCATCCTTATTGCTTCCCTGTATCTGTTAATGTTTCTTTCTCCCACGCAATTGTAGTTCTTGTAAAACCCCTCACTCGTTAATATCTGATACAAACTGAGCATTGAATAGTCTCCTGTTTAACACGAGGACCATTTATTCTGTGTGCTAATGATGAGAAATAGGAGCGATAACCCAATTTGTGGAATCCTCAATGAGGTTAGGATGGGTGTAATCTTTGAACTATGGCACAAGGAACTATTTGCACTCCTCACCCAATAAGTGCTTGAGGAATATGCAAAACAATATATTCAATGACCCATTGAACCTACTCCATCACACTGATTTGAAATTCCCTATTTTATTTCAACCATCCCTGTTCAAAATGGAACCATATCATCTGTCCTCCAATCCTCTTGCACATCCCTGTAACCTGAGAGGGATTAAAACTATTGGTCCAAGCCCCTGTAATTTTCTTCCTTGTCTCCCAGAGCAGTGAATTCCTCTGCATCTACTGAACATGTCTTTTCTAGTTGGAGTAACAGGTTTTGAAGCTGCTGTCGAAGGAACCTCAGTGGTTTACTACCACAGTGCTGCTTGTAGTACACGCTGGCATTGTGCATCAGTGGTAGAGGAAGGATGGGATAACAATTAAATGAACTACTTGAGCTTTTTGAATGTTATTGGAGCTGCAAATAAGCAAGTGGAGAATATTTCATCACACTTCTGACATGTCTTGTAGATTGTGGAGAGGCTTTAGGGAGACTGAGATGCATTACTGCAAATTTGCTAGCCTGTGTCTTGCTATTTTACCCACCACATCATATGGATGTTCAATTCCTGATCAGTGGTAAACCCATGCACCTACCCAGGTTGTTGATGCGAGAGAATCAGTAAGTGTAGTGCCATTGTTCATGAAGGAAAAATGGTTAGATGCTCTTCTTGGAGATGCTCATTGCCTGGCACTTGTGTAGTGTGAATGTTATTGGCTACTTATTAGCCTAAGTCTGGATGTATTCCAGTCTTGCTGCATATGAGCACAGACTTGTTCAGTGTGTGAGAAGTCGTGAGTAGTGCTGAACAGTGTGCAATCATCGGAGAATATCTGCATTTCTGACCTTTATGATGGAGGTAAAGTAATTGAAGCAGCTGAAGGTAGTTGCACCGAGGATAGTGCCTGAGAACTCCTGCAGTGAGGGTAAGATGTTTGACCCCCAAGAGCCGTACCCATTTTTTAATTCTGTGCAATCAATGGAGAGAATTCCTCTGATTTCCATTGACTTGAGTTTTGTTAGAGCTCCTCCTTACCATATTTGGTCAAATGCTGTGTTGATGTCATGGACAGTTTCCTCACCTCTGGAGTTTAGCTCTCTTCTCCATGTTTGAACCTCGTCTGTAATGTGGTCAGGAGACATGATTCAGGCAGAATGCAAACTTGGCACCAGTGAGCAGGTTAGACCTTTGCATGTGCCACTTAGTAGCACATTGATGACCCATTCCTTTGCTTTACTGATGAATGGGAGTAGACTGATAGTGATAATTGGTCAGGTTGGAATTGTCCTTTTTTTCGTGAACCTGGGAAATTTTCCTCATTTTTCACAACTGGCCATCATAGTGATGCAAGGTGATTTAAGGTGGTCATACTAACAGATTAACATAAAATTAAATTATATATTTTCCAAAACTCTGTGTTGGCTATGATGGTTTCTTTGGCCTCTTAGGATCAATTTGTGACAATGCTTCCTGTTTTGTGTGAATAAACTTGAATGTTTCCTATTATCAATGTGTGCCGACTTTAATATACATCACACTTTCCAGCAATGATCACCGAATTGTCATGTGATTAGCGGTAACCCATATTAATTAAACTTCACTCAGGCCCCTCCTACTGTCCAACAATTTGCCTCACTTCCTTTGGAAAATAAGCAACACCATGTGTCTCAATGGGTGCTTCTCTCTTAAATGGAAGACATACCCAAATGACGCTTGCACTTAAACTACATTTGAAGATTGAGCATACTGATTTGATTCTAAATTTCAAATCGTTTTACAGTATTTCATCTGATTTGTAAATGCAATTTCTTTTTCAGATTTGGACTTTTTCTCATTATTTCAGAGTGATCCTCAGGTATGTATGCATGTAATGTAGTTTTTACTGTGATAGTTGGTGCTATCTATAATACACCAAGGCATACTTGTCACCTGTCCTGAAACACTTCAAGTGCTGTATATACAGTCAGTTCTGCTATAACATGTTTCTTCAACGCAAACTCGCTTTAACACGATTGAAGAATTTAGATGGTTATTTGTAGAACGCGAACTGTATTGGTTATAATGCGATTCCAGTCCCATTAGTTTAAATGGCGTGGCTATTTTGTGATTTTCTTAACGAGATGGCAAGAGAACAGAACTGTCGCGTTCAGAGCAGACTGTATTGCACATCTTTTGCGAGATTGATTCTAACAGTACCCCAATACTGCTGTCCTCTGCTCTAACTCTTCCTCCCCCACACATTATTCATATCAAGTTCTTGGCAGAGACAGTGATAGATTCAATGACTGCTTCTTAGACCGCTGTAGTAGGAGTCGCAGCATCTTCATGTAGACTTGACTGGGAATTGCTCATTGAGCAGACTGATGCTTAAGGAACAAAGGGAGCCAGTGGCAGGAGACGAAAATTCATCATACTCATCATACCAGTCAATACAGATTTAGCATCTCTCCAAATTGTCTCTTGGCCTTTTGCCCGGCACTCAAGAAATCTAGATCAACTTTTTCTCAGGCATTGTGCCTGCCCTCTGCAGGTTGCTCCCCGGTCCACATGCAATTCATAACAGAAATAGGATAAGATCGATGAATGCATGACTGGAATGTTGATACAGGAAGGAGGGCTTTAGATTCTTGGGACACTGGGACCGGCATGGTGAAAATGGAACCTCGACAGGCGTTTCGCACCTGGATAGAGCTGGGACTATGGGGGAGTGTGATGGAGGTAGCTTTGTTTTTGGTGATCAGGAGAATTTATGCTAACTCAGCAAAGATGTGGAGATCAGGAGATAATAGGCTGGAATACCAAGTTGCACAGAATACTGGGAGAAAAGGATAACATTAAAATTGAGAATAATAAGTTGTGAAGTCAGAGCAAAGGAGAAATTAAAGCTGCTGTATATGTGGAGGAACAAGTCATGGCTGAAATATTAAACAAATGTCTTTGTCTTGCATATGAATCTTTTTGTCAAGGAGGAAGATTCTAAATAGCCCTTGGAAATTTAGTTGCTAGAAGAGTTTAGAATTTGAGTGAATAGGCTGTTTTGTATTTAAAGTTGACAAGGCACCTGGACCAGTTAAGATCCATCCAAGAATATGGAGGATGTTGGAATTAAAATTGCAGAGGCACAGGCAATAATTTTTTCATCTTCCTTAGTTTGAGGGATGGTACCAGAGAGCTGCAAAAATAATTCTGTTGTTCAAAAAAATTTACAAAGATAAGCGAAGCAACTATTTTAGACAATAGGTGCAGGGGTAGGCCATTCTGCCCTTCGAGCCTGCACCACCATTCAATATGATCATGGCTGATCATCCTTAATCAGTATCCTGTTCCTGCCTTATCTCCATAACCCTTGATTCCACTATCCTTGAGAGCTCTATCCAACTCTTTCTTAAATGAATCCAGAGACTGGGCCTCCACTGCCCTCTGGGGCAGAGCATTCCACACAGCCACCATTCTCTGGGTGAAGAAGTTTCTCCTCATCTCTGTCCTAAATGGTCTACCCTGTATTTTTAATCTGTGTCCTCTGGTTCAGCACTCACCCATCAGCGGAAACATGTTTCCTGCCTCCAGAGTGTCCAATCCTTTAATAGTCTTATATGTCTTAATAAGATCCCCCCTCAGTCTTCTAAACTCAAGGCTATACAAGCCCACTCTCTCCAGTTTTTCAGCGTAAGGTAGTCCCGCCATTCCAGGAATTGACCTCATGAACCTACGCTGCACTCCCTCAATAGCCAGAATGTTTTTCCTCAAATTTGGAGACCAGAACTGCACGCAATACTCCAGGTGTGGTCTCACCAGGGCCCTGTACAGCTGCAGAAGAACCTGTTTGCTTCTATACTCAATCCCTCGTTATGAAGGCCAGCATGCTATATTAGCCTTCTTCACTACCTGCTGTACCTGCATGCTTGCCTTCATTGACTGGTGTACAAGAACACCCAGATCTCTTTGTACTGCCCCTTTACCTAAATTGATTCCATTTAGGTAGTAATCTGCCTTCCTGTTCTTGCCACCAAAGTGGATAACCATACATTTATCCACATTAAACTGCATCTGCCATGCATCTGACCACTCACCTAACCTGTCCAGGTCACCCTGTAATCACTTAATATCCTCCTCACATTTCACCCTGCCACCTAGCTTAGTATCATCAGCAAATTTGCTAATGTTATTACTAATACCATCTTCTATATCATTAATATATATTGTAAAAAGCTGCGGTCCCAGCACTGATCCCTGTGGTACCCCACTGGTCACTGCCTGCCATTCAGAAATGGAGCCGTCTATCACAACTTTGTTTCCTGTCAGCCAACCAACTTTCATCCAATTTTAACTTAGATGGTTTTAAAACCTCTAGAAACATAGGATGAAATTGATAGTCCCATGGACAATTTATTTCATTCATTCATGGGTTGTGGATATTGCTAGCTAAACATCCATTTATTTTCCATTCCTATTTGCCCAGAGGTGGGACTGGAGTCACATGTAGGCCAGACCCCACAGATAAGTAAGGAAGATTTCCTTCCCTAAGAAACATGAGAAATGTACTCCTTTGGTTTCTTTGCATGGTCAGTTAGAAAAGTTCTCATGTTAATTAAAAAATAGTGGCTGAAGGACCTGAACTGAAGGGAATTTATATTAGCCAGGAAATGGTGTTGGAGAGACTGTTAGGTCTGAAGGCCAAGTCCCTGGGACCTGATGGTCTGCGTCCCAGGGTACTGAAGGAGGTGGCTCAAGAAATCGTGGATGTGTTGGTGATCATTTTTCCAATGTTCTATGGATTCAGGATCAGTTCCTGCGGATTGGAGGGTGGCTAATGTCCCACTTTTTAAGAATGGAGGGAGAGAGAAAACAGAATTATAGACCAGTTAGTCTGATCTCAGTGGTGGGAAAAATGCGGAAGTCAATTATAAAAGACGAAATTATGACACATCTGGATAGCAGTAACAGGATAGGTCAGAGTCAGCATGGATTTATGAAGGGGAAATCATGCTTGACTAATCTTCTGGAATTTTTTGAGGATGTAACTCTGAAGATGGACAAGGGAGATCCAGTGAATGTAGTATACCTGGATTTTCAGAAAGCCTTTGATAAAATCCCACATAGGAGGTTAGTGAGCAAAATTAGGGCACGTGGTATTAGGGGCAAAATACTGACATGGATTGAAAATTGGTTGGCTGACAGGAAACAAAGAGTAGTGATAAATGGCTCCTCCGTGCCTACTTCTTTAACCAAGACTCCCGCCCACCCTCTGACGACCCCTTCTCCCGCCTCCAACACACCCCATCCACCTGGACACCCCGTGCTGGCCTCCTACCTGCCCTCGACCTCTTCATAGCCAACTGCCGCCGCGATATTAACCGCCACCTGAACTCCCCCACCCCACTCACCCACTCCAACCTCTTACCCTCGGAACGCGCAGCCCTCCACTCACTCCGTTGCAACCCCAACCTCACTATCAAACCAGCAGACAAGGGAGGCGCGGTAGTAGTTTGGCGCACCGACCTCTACACCGCTGAGGCCAAACGCCAGCTCGCAGATACCTCCTCCTACTGCCCCCTTGACCAGGACCCACCCCCCACCACCAAACCATCATCTCCCAGACCGTCCATAACCTCATCACCTCGGGTGATCTCCCATCCACCGCCTCCAACCTCATAGTCCCACAACCCCGCACCTCCCGCTTCTACCTCCTGCCCAAAATCCACAAACCTGACTGCCCCGGCCGACCCATTGTCTCTGCCTGCTCCTGCCCCACCGAACTCATCTCTGCGTACCTTGACACCGTCCTGTCCCCCTTAGTCCAAGAACTCCCCACCTACGTTCGGGACACCACCCATGCCCTCCACCTGCTCAATGATTTTCGCTTCCCCGGTCCCCAACGCCTTATTTTCACAATGGACATCCAGTCCCTGTACACCTCCATCCCCCATCACGAAGGACTCAAAGCCCTCCGCTTCTTTCTTTCCCGCCGTACCGACCAGTACCCTTCCACTGACACCCTCCTTCGACTGACTGAACTGGTCCTCACCCTGAACAACTTCTCCTTCCAATCCTCCCACTTCCTCCAAACGAAAGGAGTAGCCATGGGCACCCGCATGGGCTCCAGCTATGCCTGCCTCTTCGTAGGATATGTGGAACAATCCATCTTCCACAACTACACTGGCCCCACCCCCCACCTTTTCCTCCGCTACATCGATGACTGTATCGGCGCCGCCTCGTGCTCCCACGAGGAAGTTGAACAGTTCATCCACTTCACCAACACCTTCCACCCCGACCTCAAATTCACCTGGACAGTCTCAGATTCCTCCCTCCCCTTCCTCGACGTTTCTATTTCCATCTCAGGCGACCGAATCAACACGGACATCTACTACAAACCGACCGACTCCCACAGCTACCTGGACTACACCTCCTCCTATCCTGCCCCCTGTAAAACCGCCATCCCATTCTCCCAATTCCTTCGACTCCGCTGCATCTGCTCCCAGGAGGACCAGTTCCAAAAACGCACAACCCAGATGGCCTCCTTCAAGGACCGCAATTTCCCCCCCGACTTGGTCGACGATGCCCTCCACTGCATCTCTTCCACTTCCCGCTCCTCCGCCCTTGAACCCCGCCCCTCCAACCGCCACCAGGACAGAACCCCACTGGTCCTCACCTACCACCCCACCAATCTCCATGTACAGCGCATCATCCGCCGTCATTTCCGCTACCTCCAAACGGACCCCACCACCAAGGATATATTTCCCTCCCCTCCCCTATCAGCATTCCGTAAAGACCACTCCCTCCGTGACTCCCTCGTCAGATCCACACCCCCCACCAACCCAACCTCCACTCCCGGCACCTTCCCCTGCAACCGCAGGAGGTGCAAGACTTGCGCCCACACCTCCCCCCTCACCTCCCTCCAAGGCCCCAAAGGAAACTTCCATATCCGCCACAGATTCACCTGCACCTCCACACATATAATCTATTGCATCCTCTGCACCCGATGTGGCCTCCTCTATATTGGGGAGACAGGCCGGCTACTTGCGGAGCGTTTCAGAGAACACCTCTGGGACACCCGGACCAACCAACCCAACCACCCTGTAGCTCAACATTTCAATTCCCCCTCCCACTCCACCAAGGATATGCAGGTCTTTGGACTCCTCCATCGTCAGACCACAACAAAACGACGGTTGGAGGAAGAACACCTCATCTTCCGGCTAGGAACCCTCCAACCACAAGGGATGAACTCGGATTTCACCAGTTTCCTCATTTCCCCTCCCCCCACCCTGTCTCAGTCAAATCCATCAAATTCAGCACCGCCTTCCTAACCTGAGATCTTCTTCCCGACCTCTCCGCCCCACCCCAGTCTGACCTATCACCCTCACCTTGACCTCTTTCCACCTATCACATTTCCGACGCCCCTCTCCCAAGTCCCTCCTCCCTATCTTTTATCTTAGCCTGCTGGACAAACTTTCCCCATTCCTGAAGAAGGGCTTATGCCCGAAACGTCGATTCTCCTGTTCCCTGGATGCTGCCTGACCTGCTGCGCTTTTCCAGCAACACATTTCCATCTCTGATCTCCAGCATCTGCAGACCTCACTTTCTCCCTTTCGCAATGGCAGGCAGTGACCAGTGGTGTGCTGCCGGGATCAGTGCTGGGACCGCAGCTTTTTACAATGTACATTAATGATATAGATGAAGGTATTAAAAATAATAGCAAATTTGCTGATGACACAAAGCTGGGTGGCAGGGTGAAATGTGAAAAGGATGTTAGGAGAATACAGGGTGACCTGGACTGGCTAGGTGAGTGGACGGATGTATGGCAGATGCAGTTTAATGTGGATAAATGTGTGGTTATCCACTTTGGTGGCAAGAACAGGAAGGCAGATTACTACCTAAATGGAGTCAAGTTAGGTAAAGGGGCAGTACAATGAGATCTAGGTGTTCTTGTCCATGAAAGTAAGTATGCAGGTACAGCAGGTAGTGAAGAAAGCTAATAGCATGCTGGCCTTCATAACAAGAGGAATTGAGTATAGAAGCCAAGAGGTCCTTCTGCAGCTGTACAGGACCATGGTGAGACCGCACCTGGAATATTGTGTGCAGTTTTGGTCTCCAAATTTGAGGAAAGACGGTCTGGCTATTGAGGGAGTGCAGCGTTGGTTCACGAGGTCAATTCCCGCAATGGTGGGACTATTTTACGCTGAAAGATTGGAGCGACTGGACTTGTATATGCCAGAGTTTAGAAGGCTGAGAGAGGAACTGATTGAGATGTATAAGATTATTAAAGGATTGGACACTCTGGAGGCAGGAAGCATGTTTCTGCTGATGGGTGAGTCCCGAACCAGAGGAAACAGTTTAAAAATAAGGGGTAGGCCATTTAGAACAGAGTTGAGGAGAAACTTCTTCACCCAGAGAGTGGTGGGTGTATGGAATGCTCTGCCCCAGAAGGCTGTGGAGGCCAAGTTTCTGGATACTTTCAAGAAAGAGTTGGATAGAGCTCTTAAGGATAGTGGAATCAAGGGTAATGGGGATAAGGCAGGAACAGGATACTGACTGAGGATGCTCAGCCATGATCATAATGAATGATGGTTCTGGCTCAAAGGGCAGAATGGCCTACTCCTACACATTGTCTAATTAAAATAACTTATTTGCTCTAACAATTGCAATACTGTTCCAGACTGTAATCCAGACCGACTTCCCTCCTATTAATTTTAAATACAAAATTATGCAGGTGCATCTTCGCACAGAAATAATAGTGTTCAAGATCATCTTCATGATATGTATAATTTTGTGCTTTCTCTTAATTGTATAGTGGATCACAAGTTAGCATGATTAGTAATTTAGCAAGGCGGGGGCAGCATGGTGGCTCAGTGGTTAGCACTGTTGTCTCACAATGCCAGAGTTAGATTCCAGCCTTGAGTGACTGTGGAGTTTCCTTGTTCTGTCTGTGTCTTTGTGTCCTCCCGTTTCCTTCAACAGTCCAAAGATGCGCAGGTTCGGTGGATTGGTCATGCTAAATTACCCTGTCGTGTCCAGGGATGTGTAGGCTAGATGGATTAGCCATGGGAAGAGCAGGGTTATAGGGATAGGCTGAATGTAGAAACTGGGTGGGATGTTTTTGGGAGGGTCATTGTAGACTCAATGGGCTGAATGGCCTCTTTCCACATTGTAGGGATTCTATGATGTTTTGGTAAATTGATTGGGAATTAAATAACCTTTTCAAATTAAAGCTTGACGGGTTTTTAAAACAAAAACACTTCCATAAAGGAAACAAAGAACTCTAGTTTTCATGTCAGTAATTCCTCTCGATATTGATGTGTGCTAAACAGTCTAGCAAGTACTCTACCAGAAGGGAGGATCTACTGCATCGTCTGCTCTAGTATTTTCCTTGCTACTTCCTTGCAAATGTGTCGGAGGTCTGTGAGCATTTTACTTGAATAACTTCGACTGTGGGATGGTTCAGAGGGAAAAGTTTTTACCCTTCTCCTAACAAACTGTCAGGTCATACTGGATCATAGAGCACTCATTTACTTTTATTGTTCCCTCTATTTCCTCAACTACAGTACTGTCAATCTATATTTCTGGACAATCTCTCCACTGCTGTTGGATCACCGACTATAACACCCACCACTGTGGGTGGAAGCATCATCTCATCAACCCAGCATCATGAGGGCAGCGGCAGCAGCAACAGTCGAGCAGAAACTGGGGTGATAGCAGGAGCCGGAGGGGGCAGCAGCATACCAGACATCATCTCTTTAGATTGATAAATTTTGCATAGACTTGATTTTGTATTCAGGAGCTGGATGGGGTGGTTGAAGGGAAGAAGAATGAAACAGTAGTCGCATTGCAGCCAAGAACTCGATTTCAACACTGCATTCTCCACAATGCTGCCACTTTTTTGTTTTCAAAGTATCAAAAACTTTGTTGACTGGCAGCATTCAGAGTGCTGGTGCAGTACTTCCTTGGAATGAGAACAAAAATGGATGACAGAAATGGAATCTGAAATCCTTGGCTTGAAGTCTGATGGAAGCAGAAGACAAAATTGTAATATTTTGTTGCGATTAATGTAGTGTAGTTCCATTTACAGCCACTGTTGAAGTTCACAGCAATTTTCTATTCCTCTATTGACTCTGAATTTTCAAGGTGCCCTTCCCAACCCAAAATACATGCATCGTCTCTGTAACAGTTCAAAGAATTGGTGCTTTATTGCGAAGTATACTATACCCTTGGTTACTGTGAAGAATTCCTTTGTTTCACAGTTGCTGAGGTGTTAAGTACTGTAATTCTGACTCAAATGCAATAACTGAGCCAGATGTTGAGATCTTTAGTATAAGATATTGTAGTAGTCAGTTCTGAGATGTAATTCTTTATCAATGATTGAATTACCTATAAGCATGTACAGTGTTTCTAGGATGGAGAAAATACACTTTTTTTAAATGGTTTGCATTCCTTTTGTAATTTTAATGCAATTTTCTTGGGAAAAGCAGGGAATAAGCAAACAATCTGTACTTCTGGCAAACACTGCATGGTCTTGATTAAAATTAGGAAGAATCTGATTTCAGTACCTGTTGATCTAGCCGATTTTGAGACAGTATCAGTATGATGTAATGTCTCAGTGATTCAGAAAAGAAAATCCAGATACTACTGTTTAGAAGTGGGGAGAAAAGAAACTGTAGGCAAGATTTATTTAGACATGCACTGTCCAATTTAATATCTTGCTGGCAGTCACTGTCTGGTCTCCTACACACACAATGGAAATGCAGATGAGGTAAATGGACCACCAATTGTGGACAACGTCCCATTCCTCTACTCTTATGGTTTAAGATTGGAGAAAATTAGAAGTAGTAAAATTTAATCATTAAATCGTATACACTTGGATTACTTCCTCTTGCTGTATGCCACAGCCCTTCATTTGAGCCTGAAACGTTGATGAATCTGATCTGAAAGGGAGATCTGTATTTCGTGTTATGGGGGCCAGATTGGAGCAGAACCTAAAGTTACACAATATTTGTACAAATCCTAATAGAGTTGTTTAGTTAGAGCCAAGCCCTGGAGTTTCTGATTTGGATTCCAATTCCGCATTTCAGAAAAGTAACAATTCTGACCTGGAAGTGCTTAGTACTTGAAAGCCAGGACATGCTGAAAATAGTTGGTTATCTTTAGTTTCTAGGTCACTTAATAATCTAGTGTGGATAAATGCACCATGTGCTGTAGTAAGCAATGTAGTCCAGAAGGTTCAAGGTACAATTTCTAGTCAATCCTGAGCTTGTTGATCACAGCCAGACTATTTATTGTGATATTTTGATTGGTCTCATCTCTAAGCTAAATGGGAGTACTCATTTAATGTCCATTAAATGAATCCTCCAAAATCTGCCCTGGTGAATGAGCCTTGGATAACATCAGAGCAGCAGTTTGCTCTGCACTTTTCTGTGATAGAAGATGGTGCCTTTTGAAATTGCACCCCAGTAATAGTGCCTTCAGGAGAGAATGATGGAGGAGTTAGCAAAAAAGGCTTTCATTAATTTGGTTGAACGTTTTAAATTTTATTTTTGAAATTATGCAATTCTTAAAAAAAAAATCATCTTGGCTGCATTGACTGGGTCAAAATAGGTCAAACCTATTTTTCATCTACTTAAAGTAGGGCATTTATCTAAAGATGTTTTCTGAATTTTTTTAGAGAAAGCTCTGATTCCTTTTAAAAGAAAGTTAATATTTTGAAGCAATTGATATTGTCTCTTTTGTTCTGTCATGGGATTTGAAATAAAGTTCTTGTTCCACTATTTTCTTCTATGCTAAAGAAGCTTGTAGTGTTATATAAATTTGGGACCTAAAAACTAAAACATGTTCTCTGAAGCCTAAGATCTGCCTCTGTTCTTTGAGATGTTTTTTTTTCTTTGGGGTGTGTGTGTGTGTGTGTGGTGCTCCAGTTTTCTAAAAAAGTGTTACTGGGACATGGGTATCACTTTCTAGGCCAACATTTATTGCCCATCACTAATTGCCCTGGACAAGATGAGCTAAACATTGAGTTGTACCTTTGTTTCCCTGTGGCTTAAATTATAAAGTTTAGTGTTAACTTATATTTGCTTTAATGCATAAATCTTTCTTTGAAATTGATGCACGAAATGTCAGTACATGACCTTGCAGATGTAGGAATGTAAATCAGCCACTGGTAGGCCTGCTGTGCAATGACTGAAATAATTCTTGGAAGCCATAATTGATTGGAATGTGAATGCCGTACTGCCACAGTGGTATTTAGAACACCCTGTTGACTGGTTACAAAGTGCCTGTACTTGTGTCAAGATTCCATTTATTATATTTTGATGCAACATCAAATCATTAGGTTGTAAACAGTTGGAAGATGTTGAATAATGCAGTTTCTGAATTTTCTGGCCTGTTTGGCATAGCTTCCAATTAATATAGCTGGTTGTGAAGGTTAAGGGCAAACCTAATCAAACTATCTGATAAATTCCCAGAAATATGAACATTTTACCCACATGACCACTTGTAAAAAAAAACTTCATTACAGTACTGAGATTGCATCCATTCCATTTTGTTGTGTTATAGCAGTTTTGTGTCACATATGCATTACATCAACTCAATTTTGTAATCCTAAAAAAGCTTTAAATCACAATGTAATTAATATGCAAATAAAAACATGCTACTAAAGCAATTTACAAGTTTACTATATAGCACTTGAGGGCTCTTGATTGCTTTACTAATTTGAGTCCTTGTTACTTAATGTCAAAACATTTACGAGAAGTTACATTTTTAGCATTTTGTTTAAATGTCTGTAACTATGTTTTTTTTTGAGCGAGCTGTGCCTCTGAGAAGTTCAAGAATCTTGAGTCCATACAGTTCCCAGATCCATTAGCTATTGGCGGAAAACATCTCATGGATCCGCAGCTATTCTTTAACTCCAGAATCCATCATTAGCAACATACAATCCTGTTTAAAAGCACCTAAGTCTCCAGGAAATCAGATTTCTGGAAGAAGAACATTGTTGTACTGAAAAATACAGAACAATCCAAACAACACTTCAGGGCAAAATTAGTTCATCTTAAAATTACAGTGAACAAGGAAAATAAGATCAGTGAGGAAGGAGGTCTTTGCTTTTTTGTGCTACATCTTAACAGTTATGAAGGCAGTGGTTTAAAATTTGTTGATATGAACAATGATTGTAAGTTTTGTTTTAGAGAAGTTCTGAATAAAAGTTCTGAAATTAAATATTCTGATAGCCTTAAGTATTTTTGAAGCACTATTCAAGGTTTTCATAAAGTATTTATTTGTGTAACAATTTATTGCAAGAACATTGCTAAGAACCTACCCTAACTTCCAATGACCACGACTGAGAAATTCTAGAAAAGAAATGGCGTCACCTTTTGCAATCTCAACTTTTCCTGTAGTTTCCTCCCTCCAAGTCTAGATCATAGGAATTCTATTTCATTATTAAGAGCTAATCCAGATGACCAGGTTGACAAGGTTCTGCATGGTAGACTAATCAGTAAAGTTAGATCACATGGAATTCAGGGAGAGTTTGCCAATTGGATACAAAAGTGGCTTAACGGTAGGAGACAGCGTGATGGAAGTCGTCTTTTCTGCTGGAAGGCCTATGACCAGTGTTCCACAGAAATCAGTACTAGGTTCATGATTTTGTCATTTATATAAATTTTAATGAGTATAGAAAGAATGGTTACTAAGTTTGCAGATACCAAAATTGGTGGTATAGTGGACAGTGAAGATGGTTATCTTACAAAGAGATTTTGATGAATTGGGTCAATGGGCTGAATAGTGGCAGATGGAGTTTAACTTGGATAATTTCATGTATTCCATTTTGGTAAGTTGAAACTTTATTGCTGGAACAGCACAGCAGGTCAGGCAGCATCCAGGGAACAGGAGATTCGACATTTCGGGCACAGGCCCTTCTTCAGGAATGAGCAGAGAGTGTTCAGCAGGAGAAGATAAAAGGTAGGGAGGAGGGACTTGGAGGAGGGGCGTTGGAAATGTGATAGGTGGAAAGAGGTCAAGGTGAGGGTGATAGGGCGGAGAGGTCAAGAAGAAGACTGCAGGTCAGGAAGGCGGTGCCGGGCTGGAGGGATTCGGCTGAGACAAGGTGGGGGGAAGGGGGGATGAAGAAACTGGTGAAGTCCAAGTTCATCCCCTGTGGTTGGAGGGTTCCCAGTCGGAAGATAAGACGCTCCTCCTCCGACCGTCGCGTTGTTGTGGTTTGGCGGTGGATGAGTCCAATGACCTGCATATCCTCGGTGGAGTGGGAGGGGGAGTTGAAATGCTGTGCTACAGGGTGATTGGGTTGGTTCGTCCGGGTGGCCCAGAGGTGCTCTCTGAATCGTTCCGCAAGTAGGCGGCCTGTCTCCCCAATATAGAGGAGGCCACACCGGCTGCAGCGGATGCAGTAATGATGTGGGTGGAGGTGCAGGTGAATCTGTGGCGGATATGGAAGTTTCCTTTGGGGCCTTGGAGAGAAGTGAGGGGGGAGGTGTGGGCGCAAGTGTTGCACCTCCTGCGGTTGCAAGGGAAGGTGCCGGGAGTGGAGGTTGGGTCGGTGGGGGGTGTGGATCTGACAAGGGAGTCGCGGAGGGAGTGGTCTCTACGGAAAGCTGATAGGGGAGGGGAGGGAAATATATCCTTGGTGCTGGGGTCTGTTTGGAGGTGGCGGAAGTGACGGCGGATGATGCGCTGTACATGGAGATTGGTGGGGTGGTAGGTGAGGACCAGTGGGGTTCTGTCCTGGTGGCGGTTGGAGGGGCGGGGCTCAAGGGCGGAGGAGATGCGGTGGAGGGCATCGTCGACCACGTCGGGGGGCAAATTGCGGTCCTTGAAGAAGGAGGCCATCTGTGTTGTACGTATTTTGAACTGGTCCTCCTGGGAGCAGATGCGGCGGAGACGAAGGAATTGGGAGAATGGGATGGCGTTTTTACAGGGGGCAGGATGGGAGGAGGTGTAGTCCAGGTAGCTGTGGGAGTCGGTTGGTTTGTAGTAGATGTCCGTGTTGATTCGGTCGCCTGAGATAGAAACAGAAAGGTCTAGGAAAGGGAGGGAGGAGTCCGAGACACTCCAGGTGAATTTGAGGTCGGGGTGGAAGGTGTTAGTGTAGTGGATGAACTGTTCAACCTCCTCGTGGGAGCACGAGGTAGCGCCGATACAGTCATCAATGTAGCGAAGGAAAAGATGGGGGGTGGGGCCAGTGTAGTTGCGGAAGATGGATTGTTCCACATACCCTACGAAGAGGATTCCATTTTGGTAAAACAAACAAGGACAAGACTTATACAATTAAAAGAAGGGTTTTGGATACTGTTGGAAGAGACACCTAGGGGCTCAGGTACACAAATCTTTGAGGTTTGCATCACATGTAGAATGGTTAAGGTGTTTAGCATTCTTGTCTTCATTGCTCAAACTTTTAGAGTATAGGAATTAGGACATTGGTGAGACTTGTTCTGGAGTAATGTGTCCAGTTCTGATTGCCCTATTATAGGAAGAATGTTAAGCTGGACAGGGTTCAGCCAAAATCAAAACCGTAGCAGAGTAGAGGGTTAAGAATTTTTAAATGTTGAAAAATCCAATATGATAAGCAGAAACTTAAGCAGGGAACTACACCCAGCTAGAAAATTAGTAGTAAAATTTAGCCTTCGAGAAAATGTTGGAATATGTTTTTTCCCCTCTCATCAGGTAGTCCACTGATTTTCTGAAGTTGAGTCATGGAGTTGTATACTATGGAAAGATTAACTTGTTCAGGCCGACCTGAAAGCCTACGTTAATATAGTCCCATTTGCCAGCATTTGACCTATATCATTCTAAATCTTTTCTATTCACATGCCCATCCAGATGCCTTTTAAATGTTTAACTTTACCAGCCTCCAACACTTACTCTGACAGCTCATTCCATACACCTATCCTGTGTATGAAAAGGTTGCCCCTTAGGTCCCTTTGAAGTCTTTCACCTTAAACCTGTCTTCTCTCATTTTGGACATCCCTATCAATGCCCCTCATGATTTTATAAATCTCTTAAGGAAAATAGCCCCAGCTTCATCCTACAACTCAAACACTCCTACCCTTGCAATATCCTTGGGAAAGTTCCCAGAAGTTCATCTTAAAATCCAGTCACAAGATATAGGTACAGTTGGCTTGGCCTGAAAGATGGTGAGCTGTTGACTTGAATTCTAGTCATTTGGGTGCATATACACCCAGAGTGCTGCTACAGAGTGCCAAAGGTTTCTGACAGTGAAGGAATTTTATGTCCAAGTTAGAATGGTATTAAAACTTTGAGGTGAAGTTGTACCTTTGAGACACAGGAGAACTCATCAAAAATGTAAACTTTAATTTCTAAAAATACTTTAAAGATGATATTGCTAGCACAAACTTTTGTACCAGCAATGATTATCAACATGGTTTGAAGATTACTAACCTCAGTTGGTATTTTTACAATGTAGATTATGGGAACCAACAATATTGTCACATTAGTTGACCACATCAAATTTTTAAAGTAAAAAACAAAGTCTGGCATCAAGCTAGGCACCAGAATCAACAATGAACATTAACCTTTTGACTTGGCGCAAAGCAGCATTGAGGAAGACTGCTGTCTCGCACTAGTCAAGCAACAACCTGACAATCACATGCATAACCATCACTAAACCTAATACATCATATCCCACTGGCAGGACAGAGTCAACTGAGGTTAAGGTGTAGTTATCCTGGATCTCATGCCATCCAACTAAACAGGGGTAAAGGAACTGCCTGATTACCACTTGCCCTTAACCATACCCAGCTGATTAATTAATACTCCATGTTGAGATTATTCAAGAATTTCCCTTCCTAACACCATTATAGGTGGCTGACCACCCCTTGAACTCAAGGCAGCAGCTCACAGTCATCTACACTAGGACAATTAGAATGGACAATAAATGCTGTCAGGAGAAAGCGAGGACTGCAGATGCTGGAGATCACAGTCGAGTGTGGTGGAAAAGCACAGCAGGGGCATAAGCCCTTCGTCAGATCAATTCTCCTGCTTCTTGGATGCTGCCTGACCTGCTGTGCTTCTCCAGCACCACACGACAGTAAATGCTGTCAGAGGAAAAACATCAATGCTCACACCATTTGAACAAATGGAGAAAAATTGTGAAAAAAAACAATTTTAATTTGTAGAAGTTATTCAAAAGGGATAAATGCCATAGTTATACTGCATTATAGTGCTCATGATTAACACAAGTTTTCAAACTTTATTTTGTAACTAATGACATACAAGTAATTGATAAGAATATTGATTAAACAAATAGGAATATGATTTGCAAAGAAACAGCAGGTCTGCTGACAGGAACTCATTGTCAAGTCCACTGACCTGATGTTAGAACACAAACATCAATTATTTTTCTCTCTGCAGATGCTGTTGGACCCGTTTGTTTCTCCAGCTTTCTGTTTCAGATTTCCAGTTTCCACAGTTGTGTTTATTTAGGAAGGAGAAAGTGAGGGCTGGAGATCAGAGCTTAAAAATGTGTTGCTGGAAAAGTGCAGCAGGTCAGGCAGCATCAAAGGAGCAGGAGACTCGATGTTTCAGACATAAGCCCTTCTTCAGGAAGGTTATGCCTGAAACGTTGATTCTCCTGTTACTTTGCTGCCTGACCCGCTGCGCTTTTCCAGCAACACATTTTTAAGCTATTTATTTAGGAACATGACTTAGTGTTACATGCATAAATTAATAATACACAATAGCCAACTTTTAACAGTTTTATTAATTCATTCACTGGTTTTGATTTATCTGTTAAGATGAATTTTTAAACCATATAGGTTTTATATTAACTAGATCGAATACCTTTTTATCTTAAAATTCTGTACTTGGTGCAGAATGCTAAAATAGAAAAAGCATGTACAACATGAAATAATGATTTTACACTGAGTTTTCCAAGGCTCTTGCATGCACTTGTGGGTCTCTGATGAAGGATGTATGCCCAAAACATAGATTCTCCTGCTCCTTGGATGTTGCCTAGCCTGCTGTGCTTTTCCAGCACCACACTCTCGACTTGTGGGTCTCTGCAATGATCTGGCTAGACTGAGGCCGTTGCAATGGAGTCTCTAGGTAGAGTCTGATGAAGAATCATCTAGACTCAAAACATTAGCTTGCTCTCTCTCCACAGCTGCTGTCTGACCCACTGATCTCCAGCATTTGTTTTCAGTAGGGTCTGCCAATGTTCAGACATGCTAAGGAAAAGCCTGGCCAATAGTGTTAGACTTCAAGTCAGCTGCAAAAGTAGTTAAAAGTAACAAAAATAAAATTTCATAATCAGTTTGAAACTGGCAGAATCTCTCATTTCATAACATTCATTTTTTGAAGCATTTTTTGCAGAAATATTTCCATCTCTCCACTTTTCTCCTCACTGATTAATGCTAGCATACAAACATATAAATTAGGAACACAAGTAGCTTACTCCATCATTCAATAAGATGATATTCTCCTGATAATTTTTTTGTTAAACATGAGTATGAAGAAGATTATCTACCTCTATCTTAAAAATACTCAATAACACCCTCACCCAACTTCAGAAGCAGAAAGCTACAAAGTCTCAACCCTCAGTAAAAACAAAATCTGTACTAAAGATATTGATTGAAGGAATAAATATTGAATAAGGGACTGCGCATAACTCCTCTTAATCATCTTTGAAACAGTGCCATGGATTTTTTAAAAGACATATTCAAAAAATATCGCAGTTTGGGCCTCTGCTTAATGTTTAATCTGAAATGGTACCTTCACTAGTTCGGTATCCCCTGAGTGCTGCACTGAAATGTCAGTCTTGATTTCTTTGTTAAAATATCATCAGGTGAAAAAAAAAACAGAACAAGTCCATTTAACAATTACCATTGTAGAAAATTGCTCAGAGAGGAGTTGTGCACAAAAAGCAAGATGCACTGAAGAAACTGACCAAAGCTCTTTAGCATCTTCCAAACCACAATTACATCAATCTAGAAAGAGAGAAGCAACAAATACATGGGCTTACGACTACCTACAAGTTCCCCTCCAAGCCACTCACTATGCTGATGTCAAAATATATCTTGTTCCTTCAATGTCACTGGGTCAAAATCATAGAACTTCCTTATGGAATTGTGGGTCTACCTATACAAAATGGGACTGCAGTGGTTCAAAGAAAATAGCTCATCATCTTCTCAAAGGCAACCAGGAATTGGCAATAAATACTGCCAAGCCAGCAATGGCCAAATCCAATGAAAAATAAATGTAAAACTTCAACTGATTTTGGTTTACTAGATTAGATCATGTCTGCTCTGTCAGCTATGATTCAGTTCAGATGAGATGTGAAACTGAAGCCATGTATGTAATCTCAGATGGATTTTAGAAAAATTCCATGGCATTATTGCAAAAACAGTGTCCTGGCCATTTATGTCCCATTAATCATCATAACAGTTTATATAGCCATTATCACATTGCTGTATGAGTTTTCCATATGTAAACCAGCTACTGCATTTTCTACATAGAATATTAACAACACTAAGATATTTAAACAATTGTGAAACGTTTATAGCAGTTCTGTGTTTGTGAAAGCCAAAATACACAGGGTTTTTATGAACTTCACTGTACCTCTATTTACTTACCTTTGCTCCAAACCCGGTGATGTTTTGTTATGAAGCAAGGGTATCAACCGTAGCCATGAAATGTGCACTTGGTTCAGCATCTGCAGTCTTTTTGGCAGTGCTGGAAAGGAGGAAAAGGGTTTCAGACTTTCACAACACTTGCTGCTGATTTCATTTCTCCATCGCTTATCTCCCATTTTGAATATCAATCACATGAAGTGATATCTCTGAAAGATGGCCAGTGTCATGCTCCAAGCTCTTTTTAATGGACTCATTGCTGGTTCAAGACATTCATTACTTAATTTCCCCACATAATAATTCAACCACTGTAATGGTAATATTGTTTTGACCAGTAATGGCCATGAAAACGAGAGACTATATCATTGTGATCTTTAATAGACAATCAATACTTAGGGTGCAAATGCAGCTAAATGTTAAAGTTCACAATCAATTGCAATGCTACAAGATCCTTCCCAGAAAATATGTTGCATGCACCTTTTTATCTAAATAGTACAAGAATCACAGCAAGAAAGAGTGATTGTCCTTAACATCAAAGCAGTATTTCGCTGCACGTGGTATGAAGAAGCCATGGCAAAACTGGAATCATCTGGGATTGGGCATAGTTCTCCAAGATATGGAGTTCTACCTAGCACAAATGAAAATGGCTGTTGTTGGAGGTCAGTTCCAGGACTTCATCGCATCAGATGTGTCCCAGGCCCAAACATCTTCAGTTGCTTCATCCATGACCTTCCCACCATTGTATGGTCAGAAGTGGGAATGTACACTGATGATTGCTCAATATTCGGCACCATTTGCCACTCCTCTGATACTGAAACAGTTCATACATAGCAAGATGTGGACAAGTTAGGCTAATAAGGGGCAGGTAGTGTTCACGCCGCGTGACAGGCAATGACCACCATCAACAAAAGAATCTAGCACCTCTTCACATTCAAAAGACAGTATTATTATTGACCAAAAATTGAACTGAATTGGACCAGTCATAAAGAACAAAAAGGTACAGCACAGGAACAGGCCCTTCGGCTCACCAGGCTTGCGCCTCTTCAGATCCTTTATCTGGGATATGGGCCGGGTGCAGGCAGGTAGGACTAGATTGGGATATCTAGTCAGCATGGAGGGGTTGGACCAAAGGGTCTGTTTCCGTGCTGTACATCTCTATGACTCTGCTCCTTGCTCATTCATGTATCTGTTAAGATCCAGCTTAAACGACGCTATCTTGCCTGCTTCTACCACCTCCGCTGACAACGCATTCCAGGTACCCACCACCCTCTGCGTAAAGAAATTTCCATGCATATCTCCCTTAAACTTTTCCCCTCATCTTGAACCCGTGACTCCTAGTAAGTGAGTCCCCCATTCTGGGAAAAAGCTTCTTGCAATCCACCCTGTCTATACCTCTTGTGATTTTGTAGACCTCAACCAGGTCCCCCCTCAACCTCTGTCTTCTAACCTACTCAACCTCTCTTCATAGCTAGTGCCCTCCATACTAGGCAACATCCTGGTGAACCTCCTCTGCACTCTCTCCAAAACACCCACATCCTTATGGTAATGTAGTGACCAGAACTGAACGCAGTATTCCACACATGGCCGAAGCAAAGTCCTATACAACTGTAACATGACCCGCCAACTCTTGAACCCAATACCCCGTCCGATGAAGGAAAGCATGCAGTATGCCTTCTTGACCACTATCAGCCTGCCACTTTCAGGGTACAATGGACCTGAACACTCAGATCAATTTTCCCCAGGGCTTTTCCATTTGCTCTTGAATTAGATCTTCCAAAATGCATCATCTCACATTTGCCTGGATTGAATTCCATCTGCCATTTCTCTGTCCAACTCTCTAATTTATCTATATTCTGCTGCATTCTCTGACAGTCCCCTTCACTATCTGCTATTCCATCAACCTTAGTGTCATCTGCAAAATTGCTAATCAGACCACTTATATCTTCCTCTAGATCATTTATGTATATTACAAACAATAGTTCCCAGCACTGATCCTTGTGGAACACCACTAATCACGGTTCTCCATTTTGAGAAACTCCCTTCTATTACTACTGTCTCCTGTTGCCCAGCCAGTTCTCTCTCCATCTAGCTAGTATATCCTGGACCTCATGCAACTTCATCTTCTCCACCAGTCTACCATGGAGAACCTTATTAAACACCTTACTGAAGCCCACATATATGATATCTACAGTCCTTCCCATATCAATCAACTCTGTCACTTCCTCAAAAGAATTCTATTAAGTTGATAGTACATTACCTTCCCTGCACAAAACCACGCTGTCCAACACTGATCAGCCCATTTCCTTCCAATTGTAAATAGATCCTATCACTCAGTATTTTCTCCAGCAGCTTCTCTACCACGGACGTCAGGCTCACTGGACTATCATTATCCTGGATTATCCCTGCTACCCTTCTTAAACAAGTGGACAACATTAGCAATTCTCCAGTCCTCCACGTCCTCATCCGCGTTCAAGGATGATGCAAAAGTATCTGCTAATGCCCCAGCTATTTCCTCTCTCGCTTCCCTCAGTAACCTGGGATAAATCAAATCTCGACTGTCCACCTTAATGCCTTTTAAAGAATACCCCAAACTTCCTCCTGCCTTATGCCGACTTGACTTAAAGTAAACAAACAACCATCCCTAACCCCAACATCTGTTATGTTCCTCTCCTCAGTAAATATTGATGCAAAGTACTCCTTAAGAATCTCACCCATTTTCTGACTCCACGTATAATTTTCCTTCTTTGTCCTTGAACGGACAGACCAAAAGGGTAAAAAGCTTTGGGATTTTCATTAACCCTGTTCGCTAAAGATATTTCATGACCCCTTTTATCCTTCTTAATTCCTCATTTTCGATTGGTTCTACTTTCCCGATATTCCTCGAAAGCTTCATTTGTTTTCAGTTTCCTAAACCTTATGTATGTTTTTTTCTATTTGCTAGTCTCACAAGTTCACCTGTCATCCATGGTTCCATAGTCTTGCCATTTCTACCCCTCATTTTCACAGGACATGCCTGACCTGCATTCTAATCAACTCAATAGATCATATAAGTATCATGGCTGTAATTGTAGGTCACAGGCTCGGAATTCTATGGGAAGTAACTCATTTCCTGTTCCCCAAAGCCTGTGCACCATCTGCAAGGTACAAGTCAGAGTGTGATAGAATACTCTTGACTTGGCCAGATTAAGTACAGTTCCAACAACAACCAAGAAACTTGACACCATCCAGGATAAAGCAGTCTACTTGACACCCCTCTGACATCCAAAACATTCATTTCCTCTCCTCCTGACACACTGTGACATTGTCTACCATAAACAACATATCCTGTGGCAACTCACCAAGGCTCCTTTTGACCTACATCTTCTAACCAGTGACCATTACCTCACAGAAGTACAAGGGCTGCATATACAGGTTCACCTCTTGAAAGGATTTCAGATGCGAGTTAAGAGTCAACCACATTGCTGTGGATCTGGTGTCACATGTAGGTCACAACAGGCAAGGACGGATGATTTCATCCCTCAAGGACATTATTGGACCAGATGGAATTTTACAATGATGGATGATAGTCATCATAACAAAGATTAGCTTCGTATTTCAGAATTTTAATTAACAGATTTTAAATTCCACCAGTTACAATGGTGGGATTTGAACCCATATCACCAGTGAATTTGCTGGGGCTTCTGGTTTGCTAATCAAGTGGCATTATGCAACTCTCTCCCCTCCATTACCTTGGAACAACGTTCTTATTCCTTCTCTATGGAGAGGACAAAATCATAGAGACATAAAGAGGAGTAGGCTATTTGGTGACCAATCATTCAAATTCACAGAGTCCATCACTGATCCTTTATTGCAAAGCCATATTCCTGCTGTCTTCCATACCCACCCATGACTTTACAGTTTAGAAATCTATTCTATACATTCACCACCCCAAGCAAAACAATTTCTCCTCTCAATCCTAAACGGTCTACCTTGTATCCTGAGACCATGATCCCTTACTTGAGAACCCACAGATACAGGAAACATACCTCTGCATCCTGTGTCCCTAGCCCTAGCAGAGTTTTATGTTTCAACAGGATCCCCTTTCATTCTACTAAACTAGTGAATAAAGGCCTAATTGACCAAATTTCAGCATGCCATCTCAGCAACTAGTCTGGTCAAATTTCACAACACTCTCTTCTGCTTTTATGTTGTTTGCAAGTTACCTCTCACTATTTTTCGCCTCTTAATCTCTTGGTCTTCATGTGCTGAATTCTAAACTCCCAATCTGCTCCCAATTCTCAGGCTTGCTCATCTTGCCAGCAACTTTATAGGACTCCTCTCTGGATCTTATTTTGTCAGACATGGTTGGACCACTTTTCCTGTTGTGAGTGAACACCAAAAACAAATGTATAACTGATGCAATGCCTACATTCCTTAAATATTAGCCATTGCTTATCCATCATGTCTTTCAATGTAGTTACCCAATCTATCATAGCCAACCCACTACTCATACCTCGGCAGTTTCTCTTGTTAGGCTTAGGGTCTGAGTTGCCATTTTATAATTTCACTTTCCATCCTAATGAAGAATCTCATCAAGAAGGCTGACAGCCTAGATCCAGATTTAGCAAAATTATTTGAAAAATCTACTATTTTGTACGTAGCATATTATTATCCTCCATGTTCACAAGTCAGAGCACAGAGGCCCATGAGCTACATGTTTAGTATCAGCAGCCATTTCAGAGTGTAGACTATAATAAAGAATACACGCAAGTATACATGACTGCATGGTCGAAATTTTAATCCACCAATTACCCCAATTTGAGCTTTTTCAATATTAATTTAATTGATATTTCCCATGACAAAACCTTGTACTGTCAGAACTTACTTCTTTGAACACCCACTGGACACTTGAAAAAATAGTTCTTCAAAGAGATATTGAACTCCCTTGGTAATGTCAACTAAGATACCCTTTGACATCCCTTTAGAGGAATTTCTTCAGCCAGAAGTTTGTCTGCAAGACAGAGATAGATAGGCTCTTGATTAGCAAGGGGATCAAACAGGGAGAAAACAGGAAAATATCAGCCATGATTGAATTATGGAGCAGGCTCGATGGGCCGAATGGCTAAATTTTGCTCCTATGTCTTATGGTCTTATATCGTGAGCCCTGAACACCAGATCTTACACACCTTAGAAATGATCTACTCTATTTCTCAGCACCTACTTGGTGATCAGATGCATCCCCTTTGCCCTTCTGCAGGGGAAGGGGCGATCCTTCATATTCAATCAACTGTACTCAATGGATAATTGCATAGACAGAACTAGCTTGCCTTTTCAATTATTATTTCAAATTATGTCACAACTTGGTCATATTTCTGTTGAAAAAAATTTTTTAAAGTCAGAATACAAAATAAATAATCCCTATTTGTCAGTTAACATTTATAATCACAGATTCCCTAAAGTATGAAAAGAGACAATTTGGCCCATCAAGTCTGCACTGACGCTCCAAAGAGCATCTAGCCCCGTAACTCCAAACTTACCATAGCATATCTACCTTGCCAGCACATTCCTAGACACTATAGATAATTTACCATGGTCAATCAATTTAACCTGCTCATATTTTGACTGTGAAAAGAAATTGATGCACCAGGAGGAAACCCAGGCAGACTTGGGGACAACATGCAAACTCCACACAGGCAGTCACCTGAGGGTGAAATTGAACCCAGTTCCTTGGCACTTTAAAGCAGCATCGCTCACCACTGAGCCATCGTGCCACCCAAGCTCATAGAACTATTAAAAAAACTGTAACTTTTCTCTTTAACAGTCCATCCAGTATGTGTTAACAAGTCTGGAACACAATGAGAAGACAACAGGTAAAATACACCTTCACCCACACACTCCAGCAAACAATGAGATTGAAGCCTTTTACCCACGTTTTTCCCTTTTTGATGCTATCACACACTTACCTTTGATCCTGAACAAATTATTAGATTAATAAACACAGGGTTGAGATAATTGCCAACTTGTGGAGACACTGAAAAGTATGGTGGCAAGTGAAAGCGTTCAAGATGAAATATTGAGAGACAGCAGCATAGTCAGAACAGAGCATGAACATGAAGGCAAACAATGTCAGAGGCCAACAGATAACAGAGAAGGCAACATCTAACAGGAAGGAATTGCAGCATAGAGCCTACCAGAGAAAAGCTGGAGATGCCAAAGATTGAGAGACAGTGACACTGAAGGTATCAGCGTAACAGAGCAGATGTAAGCAGGAGTACCAGCAGCAGTCAGTCAAGCAACCCAAGAATATCAGACTTGGAGCAAGAGCTAAATGTGGAACAAAAACCATTCAAAACAGATGTCACTGATTCTCAGCTGCTCTCTGGGCAATTAAGAGTCTGAATCAGACAGCACGGAAACAGGCTCTTTGGCCCAAATCATTCATGCAGACCAGATTTTCCAAACTCGACTAGTCCCATCTGCCTGCATTTGGCTCACATTCCTCTGAACCTTTGCTATCCATGTACCTGTCTAAATGTCATTTAAATGTTGTAACTGTACCTTTGTCCAGCAATTTCTCTGGCACGGAGAGGTTCAGGGAGGGAGTTTCAGAGCCCAGAGCCCCAGGCAGCTGAACGCACTGCCTCCAATGGTGGAGAACTGGGATTTGGGGGATGATGGGGAAAGGGGGAGATGATCAATCAAAGTTATGCGTGGAGTCCAAGGAGATAGGAGAGGCGCTAAATAAATATTTTTCATCAGTATTCACACAGGAAAAAGACAATATTGTCGCAGAGAATACTGATATACTAATCCATTAGCATTGACAGGATTGAGGTTCATAAGGAGATGGTGTTGGCAATTCTGGAAAGTGTGAAAATAGATAAATTCCCTGGGCCAGATGAGATTTATCCTAGGATTCTCTGGGAAGCGAAGAAGGAAATTGCAGTCTTTGGCTTTGATCTTTATGTTGTCATTATCTACAGGAATAGTGCCAGAAGACAGGATGATAGCAAACGTTGTCCCCTTGTTCACAAACGGAAGTAGAGGCAACCTTGGCAACTATAGACTGATGAGCCTTACTTTAGTTGTGAGTAATGTGTTGGAAAAGAATATAAAAGATAGGATTTATAATCATCTAGAAATAATTTGATTAGGGATAGTCACACAGTTTTGTGAAAGGGTAGATCATGCCTCACAAACCTTAATGAGTTCTTTGAGAAGGTGACAAAACAGGTGACAGTAAAGCAGTTGATGTGGTGTATATGGATTTCAGTGAAGCGTTTGATAAGGTTCCCCACACTACTGCAGAAAATACAGAGACATGGGATTGAGGGTGATTTAGCAGTTTGGATCAGAAATTTGCTAGTTCCAAGAAGACCGAGGATGGCGGTCGATGGAAATGTTCATCCAGGAGTTGTTACTAGTGGTGTACTGCAAGGATTTGTTTTCAGGCCACTGCTGTTTGTCATTTTCATAAATGACCTGGGTGAGGGCATAGAAGTATGGGTTAGTAAATTTGCAGATGACACTAAGATTGGTGGAGTTGTGAACAGTGCGGAAGGACATTGCAGGTTACAGAGAGACACACATAAGACGCAGAACTGGTAAATGGAGTTTAATGCAGAAAAGTGCGAGATGATTCACTTTGGAAGGAGCAACAGGAATACAGAGTATTAATGGTAAGATTCTTGGCTGTGTGGATGAGCAGCGAGATCTCTGTGTCCATGTGTACAAATCCCAGAAAATTGCCATCCAGGTTGATAGGGTTGTTAAGAAGGCATACAGTGTGTGTTAGCTTTTATTGATAGAGAGATTGAATTTCGAAGCCATAAGGACATGTTGCAGCTGTACAAAATTCTGGTGCAGCCGAACTTGGAGTATTGCATACAGCTCTGTTCGCCGCATTAAAAGGAAGGATGTGGAAGCATTGGAAAGGGTTCAGAGGGGATTTACCAGGATGTTACCTGGTATGGAGGGAAAGTCTTATGAGGAAAGGCTGTTTTCATTAGAGAGAAGGCGGTTGAGAGGTGACTTAATAGAGACAAGATGATCAGAGGATTAGATAGTGTGAACAGCGAGAGCCTTTTTCCTTGGATGATGATGGCTAGCATGACGGGATATAGAGGGGTGATAGATATAGGACAGATAAGACCATAAGACAAAGGAGTGGAAGGAAGACCCATCAAGTGCACTCCGCCATTTAATCATGGCTGATGGGTGTTTCACTTACTCACACTCTCCCCATAGCTCTTAATTCCTTGCAAAATCAAGAATTTATCCATCTCTGCCTTGAAGACACCCAACGTCCCGGCCACCTCTGTGCTCCGTGGTAATGAATTCCACAGGCCCACCACTCTCTGGCTGAAGAAATGTCTCATTTCCGTTCTAGATTGACCCCCTCTAGGCTACGCTCACAGGTCATAGTCTCCCCGTCTAACGGAAACAACTTCCCAGTGACCATTCTTTCTAAGCCATGCATTATCTTGTAAGTTTCTATTAGACCTCCCCCCAAACTTCTAAACTCTAATGAATACAATCCCAGGATCCTCAGCCGATCATGTTAGGCTTACCATTCCAGGGATCATCCATGTGAATCTCCGCTGGACAGTGCCAATATGTCCTTCCTGAGGTGTGGGGCCCAAAACTGGACAAAGTATTCTAAATGGGTCCTAAATAGAGCTTTATAAAGTTTCAGAAGCACAGTGCTGCTTTTATATTCCAACCCCCTTGAGGAAAATGATAACATCACTTTTGTTTTTTTTAACCACGGACTCAACCTGCAATCAACCTTTAGAGAATCCTGGACAGGCACTCCCAGATCCCTTCGTACTTTGGCATTATGAATTTTCTCAAAGATAGTCCATGCCTGTATTCTATTTTCCAAAGTGCAAGACCTCGCACTTGCTCACGTTGAATTTCAACAGCCATTTCATGGACCACTCTCCTAAAATGCCGAAATCTTTCTGCAGCCTCCCCACCTCCTCAGTACTATCTGCCTGTCCACCTAACTTTGATCATGGGCGAACTTTGCCAGAATGCCCCCAGTCCCTTCATCCAGATCATTAACATATAAAGTGAACAGCTGCGGCTCGAACACAACCTGTGGGACACCACTTGTCACCAGGTGCCATTCCGAAAAAGAACCTTTTATCCCAACTCTCTGCCTTCTGCCAGCCAATCCCCAAGTTAGGTTCATTACTCAAGAGTAGTAGGGGCGTGGAACGCACTGCCTGCAACAGTAGTAGACTTGCCAATGTTAAGGGCATGTAAACGGTCAATGGATAAACATATAGATCATAATGGAATAGTGTTGGGACAGATAGATTGTTTCACAGGTCGGCGCAACATTGAAGGCTAACGGGCCTATACTGCACTGTAATGTTCAACGTTCGATGACTGAGGTGGACTCATGTAGAAAATGATTTGTTCTGAAAAATCAATGTGAATATATTAGTAATATATTTACATGAAACATTGATTTTCATAACAATACATGAACAGTGCATTACTGTCAGTAAAACAACAGTTCACAAACTGAGGAAATTAACAGAAAATGAAAATGCCTCAAAGATGAGGAATTTATTCTCTCAGCGGGTCGAGCATCTTTGGAATTCCTTGCCACAAAGAGCTGTATAGAGTCATAGAAATGTACAGCATGGATACAGACCCTTCAGTTCAACCCACCCATGCCGACCAGATATCCTAAACCAATCTAGTCCCACCTGCCAGCACTCGGCACACTCCAAGGTCTTTGTTCAGCAACAGTCCCGAGGACCTTACCATTAAGTGCATAAGTCCTGCTAAGATTTGCTTTCCTAAAATGTAGCACCTCACATTAAACTCCATCTGCCACTTCTCAGCCCATTGGCCCATCTAGTCAAGATCTTGTTGTAATCTGAGGTAACTCTCTTCGCTGTCCACACCTCCAATTTTGGTGTCATCTGCAAACTTACTAACTGCAGCTCTTATGCTCGCATCCAAATCATTTATATAAATGACAAAAAGTAGAGGATCCAGCACTATCCTTGTGGTACTCCACTGGTCACAGACCTCCAGACTAAAAAACTACCCTCCTCAACCCTTCTTAAACAGTAAACAGTGGCACCACGTTAGCCAATCTGCAGTCTTCCGGCACCTCACCTGTGACTATCGATGATACAAATATCTCAGCAAGAGGCCCAGCAATCACTTCTCTAGCTTCCCACAGAGTTTTAGGGTACACCTGATCAGGTCCTGGGGATTTATCCACCTTTAACTGTTTCAAGACATCTAGCACTTCCTCCTCCATAATATGGACATTTTGCAAGATGTCACATCTATTTCCCCACATTCTATATCTTCCATATCCTTTTCCACAGTAAACACTGATGCAAAATACTCATTTAGTATCTCCCACATTTTCTGCGGCTCCACACAAAGGCCACCTTGCTGATCTTTGAGAGGCCCCATTCTCTCCCAAGTTACCCTTTTGTCCTTAATGTATTTGTAAAAACTCTGTATGAATAGAGTTCTTGCGTATATTTAAGGCTGAAATTGACTCTTGACCAGGAGGGGAATAAACAATTACAGGGAAAATACACAAAATGGATGTGAGGAAATGTTGGATCAGCCATGATCCTATGGAATGATGAAGTAGACTCGAACTGCCTACTCTTGTTCTTATTTCTTATGGGAGGGGGAGAAAGAGGGTGTGACGTAGGATTATAGAATGTTATTATTTGGGAATATGGATTTGGAAGTGGAGAAAATAAAGACGCTAGTTTTCAGTTCTGCGAATGTGATTGTTCCTTAAACAAAGGCAGAAGTCATTTTGAATAATGATCTCAAGACAGCTTTTCTAGGAAAGCATGGGAGGTAAGTTAAATAACTACATCAATTACCTGGGGAGGTCATGTTAACTGTTTACACAGTTGAGCTTTACCACAGAAATACATGGTTGAGTTCAGAAAAAATACGTCATGGTAACTGATTTACAGTAGTTTAGTTTGTACAATCTCCAGGCTGTGAGAATTAGAAAGAAACATCCAGGACATCAGAGCTGAAAAGAAAACTTAAGCAACTTCTGCTTAAGGAGAAAGGCTGGAAAGCGTCAATGGATGGAGAAATTAAACAGTATAATTCGCAAGACTGAATAATTATTAACGATCTCGCGGGGAAAAGTTTGTAGTTTTCGATGTTTACGCCAAGATCTTTTAACATAATCGCCTCTTAACTAATATCTTTTTTTGTGTGACACACTTGTTTTTTTTGTTGGGCAGGCGGATGATCAACGATGATTGCCTACAGAGTGGAAACAGGCCCTTCGGCCCAACCAGTCCACACCGACCCTCCGATGAGTAACCCACCCAGACCCATTTCCCTCTGACTAATGAGAGTTGAGATAAAGGAGATTGACAACGTTCCCCAGAAATTTGAACCAAACGTTAACACAGATGAGAATAACACTTGCGCCTAAACTGAAGGGGAAGCTGATGATCGTTCTCAACTCTCGGTCTGTTCGAAACTCCAAGCTGTTTGTAGACTGGCTTTCTAAGAAAATTCCGTTAGAAATAACTCGCACCACAGTAGCTGATGGTTTTGGAACCCCCTTCCAACACTACCACACACGCGGGGAAAAAAGGTACCTGGAATAAAGTTTCGCGAATTCCATCGGATGTACCTGGAATAAAGTTGAAATACAGATACGTAACGGTAGCTGGAACACTGCATTCTCTTTTGCCGATGATAGCGATAGATAACGTCCCAACATGTTTGCAGATGCAGGCAGATTGTAGCTAGCACACTCACAACAACGTCAGCAACCAATATGGGGCAGGGAAAAGAGAAAGAGAGAGAGAGACGTACACACATGCGCATTTCAACAGCACAGCCCGGCCCCGCCTCTCCCTGTAATCGCACGTCTCTACAGCCCGGCCCCACCCCTTCCCAATAAACGCGCGCGTCAACGGCCAGACCCCGCCTCTCCCTGTAAACGCGCCTGCCAACGGCCCCGCCCCTTCCAGGACACGCGCCTGCCAACGGCCCCGCCCCTTCCAGGACACGCGCCTGCCAACGGCCCCGCCCCTTCCAGGACATGCGCCTGCCAACGGCCCCGCCCCTTCCAGGACACGCGCACGCCAACGGCCCCGCCCCTCACCGTGACCGCAGTCTTCAGTACAGTTTGAAAATAATAAATGCTGGAGATCACAGCGGGTCAAATAGCATCCATGGAGAGAGAGCAGGCTAACGTTTCGAGTCTGATGACTCTTCGTCAGAGCTGAAGTGAAGTGTGGAGAGGGTAGCATTTATGCTATAGGCGCTGGAAGGATGTAGAGTGCTGATGGAGAAAAGATGTTGATTGTTCAGATGAAGTGATCAAAATGTGAGAATGGCAGAACAATGGTGTGTTTCCTGCCAGACTTGAAAGGACAGACAGTGCCTCTGGGATGGGGAAGGGGAGAGAGGACATGATAACAAGCTAAATGAAAGGGAAGAAATGGTTCACAATTTGAAGATGTTGAACTCAATGTTAAGTCCAGAAGGCTGTAAAGTGCAAAGTCTGAAGATGACATGAGCATGCGAGCAGGACACTGTGTTGAAATGACTGGCTACTGGAAGGTCAGGATCCTGCAAATGCACAGACTGGAGGTGTTCTGCAAAATGGTCACCCAGTCTGCATTTTGTTTCTCCAATGTACAGTATGCCACATTGGTGCAGAAAAAAAAACAATACACAAGATTGGAGGAGGTACAGGTGAAATGCTGCTTCACGTGGAAAGACTGCTTAGACCCTTGGATTGTGAGCAGGAAAGATGTGAAGGGTCAGGTGTTGCCCCTTCTGCAGTTACATGGGAAGGTATTGGGAGGAGCAGTGGTGTTGGTGGTATTGGAATGGACTAGGTGAGGGACCTGCGACCTTTTGGGGTACTAGTTGTGGCTTTCTGGGAGAAAGTGAGGACTGCAGATGCTCGAGATCAGAGCTGAAAATGTGTTGCTGGAAAAGTGCGGCAGGTCAAGCAGCATCCAAGGAGCAGGAGAATCGACGTTTCGGGCATGAGCCCTTCTTCAGGAATTCTTCAGGAATTTAGTTGCGGCTTTCTGCCTATTTGTCCATAAATACTAAAGCCACCTGCTTAAATCTGTGTTCCATTTTTAAAAGTTTTGCTCATAACCCAGTCATGTCAGAAGCTAAGAAACGAACATTGAAGGGAGAGAGCAGAGTATTCAAAGAAGAATGGGATTTGCAGTATTATATAGTTGCTGTGAAAGATAAAATGATGTGTTTGCACTGTGATGCCATAATTTTAATAGTGAAGAAATACAATGAATATCAGCATCATGCAACTCATAAGGACCACAAATATGCTAAACTGGAAGTGTTGGCTCAAAAATTCTCGGACCCCACGTAAGTTGCAAAAAAGCACACTTTATTGTAATTAAGACAGCGAGAGATCAAAAGTCAATAATTCAGAGTATCAGTCATAGATATTCCTGAATATGCTAATAATAGATTTCTAATTCTTAGTAAAGAGGCAGCAGAATGTATACCCTTAATGTGTGTGGATTATCTTGTTTTTCTCCAATTCTCACCAGATAATGTTTCTTGTTTTAATTAGCTTCCCATTAGATAATACATTTAGTATTGTTAAACAAAGCTATTAATGTGTTATTTACATCAATACAGATAATATCTAGGGTTTCAATCAATATTTTAGTCATTATATTATAGCAACTGTCTGGGAAAGAGACAGGTGCTAGGTTATGCCAAGATTTGTGCATTCCTTAATCCATTCTCATAGTCACTGAGTTTAGCCATTTTAAAGGTCAAATTATTATGACAAAAAGGAGACCTGCAAAATACTGGATTTTAGCTATTATTTCCCAATACTTTAACATTCCCTCCTTTTGATCATTTAATGATCAACCAGACCATTCCTAAAGTTTACGACAAAAGCAACCAGCTATTCAGTGACCATAAGGATTTGAATGCAAGAACGCAGACAATTATAGTAAGTAATATAGTCCCAAAATGAAAAAAAACATGCCACCAATATTCTCAAAGAGACCCTTAAATGGCCACCATCCAGTGAAACTACTGATCTCACTATATTCCATTTCACTAAGACTTTGGAACTCCTGAGTATTGTGCCTAGAGAGATTAGTGATATTGGAGGATCAGGGTATATAGGTACATTATTCCTTTTCTACAATGGCACAAGGGCCACCCTCCTTAGCTAGTAGAAAGTCCAAGGCCAATTGATTCTGAAGGGCTACTGTCCTGATCGTGACCATTTCTGCATTGATATGAATCAGGGCATTTGCAGTATTATTGGTAACAATTTCCAGTATTTTACTTAACCTACATAATTCGGTACCCTGTAAATAAAATGCAATAGGATGGGAAGCTATCCCAGTAAATGTAAGAAGAGCAGGGAGGTACCTCTTGGTTCTTGGGGGTGAAGGCAACTTGTCTAAAACCTGAAAGAGAGGAACTACATACCTTATATAACATGATCCAACCAGTCTGAGGGGAGTCACAGTCCCCAACATCAAAGACATCTCAAATTACTGCAAAACTACTCAGATCTCTTGGCATCATGGTAGCCCACAAACCCACCCACACACTAAAACAGCAGTTAATGAACTTATAAGAACCTATACAGACAGCAAGCAAGATAAACGTTATTTACACAATACCTTGTAAGAACTGTAACAAACACTACATTGGACAAACAGGTAGAAAATAAGCCACCAGGACACATGAAAATCAACTAGCCACAAAATGGCATGACCCACTATCATTAGTATCCTTACATACAGATGAGGAAGCAGACCACTTTGACTGGGACAACACATCCATCCTAGGACAAGCCAAACAGAGACATGCACGAGAATTCCTCGAAGCATGGCATTCCAACCAGAACTCTATCAACAAACGCATCAACTTGGACTCCATTTACCACCCTCTGAGAAAAAGATCAGGAAGTGACATCACCACAGGAAATGACACTACTAACCCAAGGAAACCTAAACATAGAAATAGAAAGCGGGTCATAACACCAGTGCTTCACCGGAGGCTTGATGATGTTATCTAGTATGGTGTCGAACCATCAGAAAATGATCCTTCCAGCTCAGTGAGCAAACTTACATCTGGAATCTCAAGCTGAGCTACAAATCTTCTCAAAACTCATGTACAATTATGCACATAATCAATTAAGATAGGTAGGAGCAAAGAAGGAACACAAACTTGTCCCGTAGTGGTAAATGACAGTTTGGTTTGAGTATTGAGGGAGCACCCCAATTGAGTCCATAGTTTGTGCTCCACAGCAGGAACTTCCCCCGTACATTCTGTATGTCATCCAGGTCTGGCAAACCCATCCTTAAACTGTTTCTAACCAGGTTGTGCTGGAATCCAATAGGATCAGACGTTTGGGGTGTAAGGCTGCATGCAACATCAGTGTCTACCCACTCATTGCCTTAAAAGACTGTAGACATAGCACCAGTGTGAGCTGAACCTTTAGACTGGTTGACAATTGCAAAGCCTGTATGAAAATAAATTACTGAAAGGCTGTGCAAGTTAAAAACCCTCCATGTTTCCACAAGGTTCTGTAATCAGTGGTCGGCACAACATCGTGGGCTGAAGAGCCTGTTCTGTGCTGTACTGTTCTATGTTCTATGTTCTATCATGAGCCACACCAAACATATAACAAGAATCAGTATATATATCTGCTCATTTTTCCTTAAGAAAGCATGTCGATCCCTGCAGTAGTTCCAAGGTAACAATAAGGAAACTTCACTCTGTCGTGGCCATATCTCCCACAGTTAAAACATTTGTCCCAGAGGGGATTTCGCTGTATTGGTCCTAGTCCCTAAGGTGTAATACTGGGGCCTGCATGTCCCCCTTTCCAGGGTGCTTTTGGGAAAGGGTTACTCAGCAGTAGTTGCTGACGGGCATCCATCATCCAGGTTCTGCTCCCAGTGGGTATCCTGGTCCAATCCAACCCTGTCAGGGCTGGCACATGGCATATAGGGATGACAAGGCCACTGGACATATTTGGTTTTTACCTATAACGTGGATGCTGGTTTGTGCTCGTTCTGACCATCCCAGTAGAAGACCACTGCTCACCTCATTAGCAACTGGGAATTCTTGCACCAGTTCATATTGTTTGTCCGTGTCAGTGGTACTAGAAGGAATACATAGCAAAAGCACAGCGTTAAACAAAGGTGAGTCATCTTCTTGATTAAAGGCTTGATTACCTGCAATTGTTGTAATAGGCAACAAATTGTTCCCGGTAATGACTTCCCAGTTCCCCAGGTTTGGGTTAATTCCAGTACTTCACCAATGCTTACAGATTGTTGTAAGGCTCATTCTAACGACTGGATTAAGTGATCCGCCTGGGCATCATTGTTAGGGAAATTCTCCTTCAAGACCTTGTAACTTCAGACAGGTCCTGTATCTCTTGCTCCCGATGCAGTCCCCTCTACACTGAGGAGACAGAACACCTATATGCAGAGCACTTCAGAGAACATCTCTGGATACCTGCACCAACCAACCTCACCGTCCTGTGGCTGAGCACTTCAACTCCCCCTCCCAGTCCGCCAAGGACATGCAGGTCCTGGGTCTCCCCCATAGCAACTCCCTAACCAACTGTCGCCTGGAGGAAGAACACCCCATCTTCCACCTCAGGACCTCCATCCCACAGCATCAATGTGGATTTCACCAGTTTCCTCATTTCCCCTTCCCTATCTTATCCCAGTTCCAACCTTCCAACTTGGCACTGCCCTCTTGAACTGTCCTATCTGTCCAACTTCCTTCCCAGCTTTTCGCTCCACCCTTCTCTCCAACCTATCGCCATTACCCCCACCTCCATCTACCTATCGTACTCTCAGCTACCAGCCCCACCATCCTCCCATTTGTCTCACCACCACCTCGGCTCACAGCTTCATTCCTGATGAAGCGCTTTTGCCCAAAACGTCGATTCTCATGCTTTTCTGATGCTGCCTGACCTGCTGTGCTTTTCCAGCACCACACCCTCGATTCTATTCTCCAGCATCTGCAGTCCTCACTTTCCCCTGCAACACCCTGGGCAATCTGTCCTTGCCATTTGGTAACTTTTTCAGGGGACAGGATCATAAAGCAAAGAGCAAACAAGTCCTGAGGAGTGACATTATATCTCTGTATTGTCCTCGGACACATTGAGCAAATTGGGCTGGTTTCTCCCTACAATCAGGGGCTTGATTCATAATCATTACTTTGTTTCCTGGGACGGCCCTTTGTTGAGGATGGTCCAGGCCACTCATCCACATGATGTTGGCTATGAGCCTGGTGACTGATACTGGACCCTTCAGCTTCAGAGTAAGGGGGAGGTTTAGAATCAGGGGTGTGCGGGGACTATCAGGAGATGTTCGAGGCTCACTTGGTGTCCTGGGATAAAATCCCTATTCCCCATCCCTATCAGTGTCATCCCCTTCCCCAAAAGGTATCGGTATGCCAGACATAGGCTCGGGTAGAACTTAGATTATATTTACAGCAGTATTGCTTCAACCCCATTTTTACCTTCCTCAGCCTTAGTGTCCTTACAATATTTCTGCTGTTCCCATTTTTTTAACCTCCCGTCTACCCATTTTAACATCTCCCAGCTTTTGGGAGTTCCATCAGTTGTACGTACCTCTATCCTCCTATCACATGTATTATTCCTCCAAATGGCCAGTAAGGTATCTTTCCATTTAATATCAGCTCTATCCTTCCATTCTTTAATTAATAATTTACACTATTTCTCAAATTTTTTTCTTTCCAATTAGGTTTACCGCTTGTTCACAAGACGTCACATCCGAGGTCCCTGGTTTCCTGACCTATACAGAGGGTACAGAATTGAGACTTAAATGTCATAAACATGTATAATAAAGTATTAAAATAAAAACAATTACATCATTAGTAACATATCTAGAATCGGAGAAAGTGAGAAAGAAGGGGTGTACTCTAAACCCTCCTTCCCCACATAATCTCTCTAACATTGTCCTATACAGGGCAAAGGTGGCACCTGTCAAAAAGTTGCAGTAAAAAGTTGTGTGAATACTATTTGGAGACTTACCCCACAAAGGCAGCATCAGCAGCAGTCTTGTTGGTGGCCATTCCGGCTCTCCCGGAGAGGGAATGGGGTTGGACCGGGATAAGGGGTGGGGGCGTGGTTTTGGGGCGAGGGGAGGTGTGCACGGGGTTGGGGGTGGGTGCTGGTGTTGGGGGTGTGGGCAGTGTTGGGGGCTGGAGGGTGGTGTTGGGTGAGTCAGAGATGGTGTTGGGGGGGGGCGGGGTTAGTGCCCGCCCATCACGTTCGGATAATCGAGGTTCCCCTGTAGTAACTGAACTCCAGGATGAACCTTTCTCATCAACCACCACCCTCTGACTTCTTTCAGCTAGCCAATTTCTGATCCAAACCGTTAAATCACCCTCAATCCCATGCCTTCGTATTTTGTACAATAGACAATCATGGGAAACCTTATCAAACGCCTTACTGAAATATTAAGGAAATATTAATATCATCATTAAATATTTTGGTAAATGCTATATTTGTACGTGAACCTGTCTGAAAGGGTCAAGAAGTAAAAACACCTCCATATCATAATACTGGCTGAAATGCCTACATCTTAATACCACTGCGGCAGACTACCCTTCCTTTCCAAAGAAGGGAGAGTTTTTAAAAAAAATAATAGCCTTTGGAGATTTTAAGTATTAAAGCAAAAAATTATTATAGATCTACAACAGCACATACAAGGGCAGGTATGCCTGCATCTCCCTCAAAACCCAAATATTGTTCAATGTTGCCAATATCTTCATCAGATTTCTCAAATTTTTGAACATTTTACCAAAATCTAGTTCAAATGGGATTGCATTTGCGGAATTAAAGATTAGCTTATCCTACAAAACAGTATTTGGAAATTCACTCTGGCCAGAAAATGAAATTCCAAATGTGATAAATTAAAATTCCAAGAGATAATTTTAACCAATCTTTACACCCCAATTTTTTTAAAATGAACCTTCCCTGGCAGATATAGATTCAAATTATTACAGAATTTCCCTCAAAAGGAAATAACATTAACTATGCATGAGCTAAACTAATAAAAGGTACAGACAACATTTTAAAATCACTATGGATTTCCAAAATACAGACATAAATCAAAACGTTCCTGGATCTCTAGTTCAAAGGGACAAAAAAAGCAAAGATTGCATAAGACTACATGTATCACCAACGAACAAAAATACATTCAATACAGACCACAAAGAGTTAACACTTAGATCAGTGAGAGCAGTCTCTCTCTCTCCCTCTCTCTCTCTGTCTCTCTCTGTTCATTTCACCCATTTCTTGACAAAGTCTTAGTTTTGGAATCACTTCCCATTCTATTGAAAGCTGTCTCTCAAACACAAACACTATCACAATTGTTCAATAATTCAAACTGGACATCCTTTAATTAGTATATAACAATTTACTAAGTTGCCCAATTCACACAAAGAATTTACCAAAATGTACAATTTCTCTGAGGGGCTCTAACCCCTATAAATCATTTTCCTGATCAGGTATTCTCTCACACATAGTCTGAAAGGGATTACCCTTTCTAACTGCATTGAGAGACTGTCCTGTTGTGCCTTATAACTCCTTGCTCTACAATAAACAAATTTCAACCAGCCCAATCAATAAAATGGAGTGAAAAATTTACCGAGCCTGTCTTCCTTTTTCTATAATCTCATGAGTTCAAGCTGCCATATCTGAAGGAGTTAGGTCTCTAAGCCGTACAGAGAATAGCCAAGGTCACCCCGCAGCAACCTTGTAAAAAAGAACTTTCATACTTTATTTCCCCGGTCTGAACAGTTTGGTTGACCTCTTCAAGGTACAAGTCTCACTAGGCGAGGGGCAGGTCGCCTGTTTGGACACAAGGAGTGGTCATAAGGTAAAATAAAACCCTAAATCGGCCCCTGCCACAGCCCCAACCACTTACTCAGCCTAGAGAAATGTTACCTATGTTGAGAGAAAGGAGTCACGGCACCAAAATGTTGACTCAAAAATTCTCGGACTACACGTAAGTTGCAAAAAAACCTCTAGGTGAAAAGGTGTTTCCTCACATCTCCTTTAAACCTTCTACCCTCTCCTTACCCAATCAGAACTTTCAGCTAAACACTCCTGAGCTGGCAAAGGTAATTAATGAACAGGTTATAAGCAAATCATTAAGGAAATGTGACATGAAAGATTACACAGCTGTTCAAGACTCCCTGATTGAAGAATACAATAAAAGGCTTGCAGATTTTGAGAAACATGATCTCACACTGAACCTAGCTTTTCAGCATTATAGTTTATAAATTCTGTGTCATTTGATCCTGTCCCATATGCTACCTGACAAAGGAGCAGCGTTCTGAAAGCTTGTACTTCCAAATAAACCTGGTCGACTATAACCTGATGTTGTGTGATTTTTAACCATGACTGATCCTTCAATCTCAGTAGCCCTTATCTGCCCTCTCCCCATATCCCTCTTAAATATGTTTAATGAACTGGCCCCAAAAGCTTCCTGTGGGAGAGAATTCCACAGGTTCACAAGTCCCTGAGTGAAGAAATTCTTCCTCATCTTCATCCTGAATTAAGTTAAAAATCACCAGGTTATAGTCCAACAGGTTTATTTGGAAGCACTAGCTTTCGGGGTGCTGCTCCTTCATCAGGTGAATAGCTTATCCGTTATTCTTAGACTGTGATGTCTAATTCTGGATTTCCCCAACATCGGGAATATTCTTCTTGCAAATAGCCTGTCTAGTCCATCAGGATTTTATACGTTTCTATGAGATTCCCCCCATTCTTTGAAATTCCAGGAAATACAAGCTTGGTCAATCCAGCATTCCCTCATATGTCATTAGGGAAGGAAAGGGAGCAGCGATGTTGGTTGCACTAGTTTAGGGAGAGTAGTGCTGGAATAAGAGGGTTCAACCTCAGAGGGTTCAAGAATTAATTTGGCTAGAACTAAGGAACAAGGGTGCAACTGCATTGCTTAGCGTACTGTACAGATAATCTACTACAGGAAAGGAAGTGGAGTGATACGCAGTAAGTGCTGGTCATATGCACATTCATTGAACAAATAAAAGAATTCTAATTCATCTTTTTCACCATTGGTCATTTTTTTCTTAATCTTTAAAACAATGAACCTTCAAAGAGGAAACAATTTGATTACAATCAGTGTTTATTCCCTCAAAGGGGAAAGGGGGAACAAAGAAATCCAATATTACCTGATGAAAAGGGAGATAGAAATTAAAGCAAAGAAGAAAATGTATGCTTCTGACAGGTGTTAGATTCAAAATACATGTGATATCTAAAAGAAATATAGACTGTTCAATAAGGAGGTGGAAAAGCATAATAGAGGATCGTAGACAGAGAGGAGGTTCTGTGTTGTCTGGCAGGCTTAAAAGTAGATAAATCTTGGCCGGATGAAATGTATACCAGGTTGTTTAGTGAGGCAAGGGCACAAATAGCAGGGACGCCTCCAAACTTTTTCAGTTCTTCTCTGGCTACAGGAAAGGTGCTGCTGGACAGACAATGTTATGTAGAGGTGTCAGTGTTGGACTGAGGTGGTCAAAGTCAGAAGTCTAGGTTATTGTCCAACAGGTTTATTTAAAATCACACAAACGTTTGGAGCGCAGCCCTATTGTCAGGTGCAGGTTATTGTCCAACAGGTTTATTTAAAATCACACAAACGTTTGGAGCGCAGCCCTATTGTCAGGTGCAGTGAGAGATAAGGGAGCAAGGTTAGGAAGTGATGGGAGAAAGTGAGGACTGCAAGTGCTAGAGAGTCAGAGTTGAAAAATGTGGCGCTAGAAAAGCACAGCAGGTCAGGCAGGCAAGTTGATGTTTCGGGCGTAAGCCCTTCATCAGGAATGTCTGAAGAAGGGCTTATGCCTGAAATGTCAACTCTCCTGCTCCTCAGATGCTGCCTAACTTGTTTTTCCAGCACCACACTTTTTGATGAGGAGATGATGGGCCAAAAGGCCTCTTTCCACACTGTAGTGATTCAGTGATTCTTCTGTATATAAACAAGGACACAACAGTCATATAATTTTGGTTATGGCAAAACTATTGGAAACAATTCTGATAGACATAATTAATCTGTATTTGGAATGACAAGGTTTAATCAAGAGCAGTCTGCATGGTTTAATTAAGGGGAGGTCAAGTCTGACCA